>NC_047662.1:15382151-16118401 GCF_011762505.2 Arvicanthis niloticus
GCATACTCTATTGGCAAGGTGGTCCCTGGCATGCTACTCAGGTTGCGCAGAGTGAGGTGAAAGTGAAGGTCCCACTGTAGACACACAAGCATGTTGGTCAGCTGTCCTTCAGAAAGCCCTGTCGGGGGCAGGCTGGCTCTAGAGGAACACAGCAAGCAGTGGAGGGTGTTAAAAGTCTTCTGAGAGTTGCCGGGCAGTGGTGGTGCACGCCTTTAATCCCAGCACTTGGGAGGCAGAGGAAGGCGGATTTCTGAGTTCGAGGCCAGCCTGGTCTACAGAGTGAGTTCCAGGACAGCCAAGGCTACACAGAGAAACCCTGTCTCGAAAAAACCAGGAAAAAAAAAAAAAGTCTTCTGAGAACTTCAAGAAGGAAAAGGATTTCCAACAGAGGTCATCACTGTTGACTCCACGTTGAAAATGCCCAGGGAGAAGAGCCAGACGCTCATCTTAGAGAGCGCTTGGCTCTGTCTGTCTTCTCAGCTGCCTCAGTGGAGCTTCCCCGGTGGGGTGGGGGGTGGGGGGTGGGGGGGAGGGAAAGGGGGGAAGTTTCTGCTGGATGACCATGAGCCCCGAGTTGTGTTTGTGCTCCAGTTGTCTCAGTGGGACACTCTGTCTCTGTGGGGCAGTGTCTCAGTGGGACACTCTCTGTCTCTGTGGGGCAGTGTCTCAGTGGGACACTCTGTCTCTGTAGGACACTGTGTCTCAGTAGATACTAAGCAGGAGGGGCCTTGTAAAGAGCTTTGGTAACTCAGGCTCTGGTTAGCCTTCTGACGGTGCTGCATTAATGAGGGATGACCACAAATGTGACTTAGCCTACAGTGGTCCCCTTTGCACTGGCAGCCCCTGTCCCACATGAAGCTGCTCCAGTTTACCAAGTGACAGGACAGTGGCTGACCCTCTCTCAATGTCTGAACTACCTGTCTGGAATCCAGCAGGACAGACAAGTATGTGTAGGATGGAGACCCCAAAAAAAACCCAGCAAGGGGGTTGGTTGGTTATATGAGGAGCTGCGGACTCTACGCAGCTGGAAAGGGGCCCCCTTCCCAGGAGAGATGCTATGTCTTCCCTCCAGGGTAGGCTGGCCCCAGGTGCCATCAGGAAGGAAAGCCTGCCTGGTGGTGCCAGGGCTAACGAACAGCATCCAAACAAATTGCCTTTGTCCCTGTTAGATCTAAGCATAATACTCGCCTTTTGGCTGCAAAGGCTTTGGGGAAGCAACATGGTGCCTTGGCTGTGGAAGGCATCCAAAGGGGACCACCACAGGCCCACTGCTCTGGCCCAGGGAGCAAACCTTGTGAACCAGACATTCAGGGGGCTGGTGTCACCTGACCCTCTGGAACAAAGAGATGGGAGTCAGTCAGCTCTTCCTCCCACAAGCTGTGACTGGCTCAGCCTTTTGCTGAAGTCTGGGAAAGGCTCTTGGGAGCCAGGAGGTGGGAACAGGTCTCAGAGGCACCTCACCTGTCACCTGAGGTCCAGCTGAGGACTCAGGGTGCTGGATCAATGCACAGGCTCTTCCTAGGGCGGATGGGCAGGTGACGCTGAGCAGTGGACACAGCTAGTCTCACTGTTCTGACCCTTCCCTGGAGCTTCTCCTCTCTGCCTGGCAGCCAGCAGGAGACTGTCAAATGTTTTCAAGGCCTTTGAAGTAGATGCTGACCAGGGCCTGCTCTGCTGAGCCCTCTTGGCTAGGGACAAAAAAGCCATCAGACCCCAGAGAATGCAACTCAACTCCAGCAGTCTTCCTGGTGTGTCACTCCAAGACTGTGAGTTCACTGGAAAGCACTGGGCAAGCAGCAGCTAGACCCCCTTTCCAATGTGTACTAAGTCATTCATTTATTTCAAGATGTACACACTCAAGCTGGCCGGGACAGCTCACAGCTCCTAGGTACGTATAGGTCCTTCAATGGCTTGGGCTACAGACAACTTCATAGCCAGCGCAGCAAACACACACGCGATAGAACAGGAAGCCTACAAACCCCAAGCCACTCCGAGAAAACTGAGGGAGGAGGGGGTGCTAGTGCAGCATCCGTGGGGGAATGAGTGCACACGGAGAGATGGATGAGGGGAGAGCGCAAGCTAGCTTCAATGTCGTCACCGCGATCTCATTTCCATGGGGATGGTCAAGGGACGGAGTTCAACAGGTCCTTTAGAAAGCTCTCTGGATCGGTGATTTCTGATAGAAGACCTGAAAAGCAGAGACAATGTGAGTGGGAGCAGCCCAGGGTCCCCAGCCCCACCAAGTCACGGAAGCCTCGTTCATGCACAGAACATACTGTGCCAGCATGTTCTGATGGATTCCAGCACCTGTGGAGGTGGCCACTGTGTGACTAACACTCTGCTCCAGAAGTGGGTGCTGCCAGAGACAGTGTAGCAGACGGCAGCTTAAATTCCCTGGAGTGGAGGATTTCAACCTGTCCAGGGGTCACTGAAGGGGCTGTAAAACACTGCAACTCCCAGGTTTTCCTTGTTCTTGTACAGGCGCTCTGCTCTCAGACTGTGCCTCAAACTCACTCTGGAGCTGACGTCCTTTGAATTTCTGTGCTACTATGCCTGGTCTGTGTGGCACTGGGGACAGAACCCAGTGCTTCATGCATCCCAAGCCAGCACTCTTTCAGCTGAGCCACACTCCCCTACCTCAGAGCGATGTGTGTGTGTGTGTGTGTGTGTGTGTGTGTGTGTGTGTGTGTGTGTGTGTGAGAGAGAGAGAGAGAGAGACAGAGAGAGAGAGAGAAACACCGTGTGTCTATCTCCATCGCCCTCGCCTTCTTTTCTAAGATTGGTTCTCTCGCTGAACCTGAAGCTCACTGGCTGGCCAGCAAGCTCAGCTTGGGGATCCTACCACCGGCAGTTTCCCAGTGCTCGAGTTGCACCTGCACCTGGCTTTTATGGGGTGCTGGGGATCAGAACTCAGATCCTCCTTTGCCATTTTAAACTGGCCCCAAAAAAGGCAAATGCTGATGGTCTTATGGGCTGAAGGACGGAGCAGAGGCCTCCGATTTCCTGGGCTCTGATCCCACCACAGGCCCGGATTCCTAAGCAAGCTGCCAAAGGTCAGGGCCCCATTTCTTCAGCTTTTAGAAAGAGACAGTGGGGATCCCTCCCTGCCTGCCATGGGAACTAACTGAGGCTGGCCCTCCTAGTGGAAGAACCCAGTGCGCTCTACAACGAGTCCCCAGCCAGGCACCTGACCACATCAGTGGTAGAGGAAACACTGAAGCCTCAAGTTAAACATGAGCATCCAAACAAGTCACCTCCAAGCATCTGCAGGAACGAGACGCAAAGCAGCCAGCCTGTTTCTCTTGGCTCTGGAAGTTTAAAGGTTGAAAGTAAGGTATAAAAGCCTGGCCTTGCACAAGAGGCTAGAGGCTTGACTGCTAGGGCTTGTGTGGGAGTGAGGCTGGGGCGGGGAGTCCTTCACCCTGGCCACCTCCATGGTCATTTCAGTCCACTGTGTGATGAGCAGAGTTTCGCACTGAGGACACAGACAAGCTTCGTGCTCTTGCTCAGGACTAACTCTGAGGGAAACAGTGAGCCTGCTGCCTAAACAGTCAGGCTGGGAAGACACAGAAAGAATAAGAAGGTATGAGGTAAGAACCACCAGGTGAGCAAGGGAGCTTATGGCAGCTCAGACAGCAAGGCAGACCAGAGACAGCATCCTTGGCAGAGCACCCACTGGCTCATGAAGGCCAGGCTGAGAGCCCAGTGCTGGGAACACAGAGGAGCGCACACACACAGGCTCTCGGACACAGAGTTAAGGGGAATGTTAACAGCAGCGTTCTCTTGGCAATAGGATCTGGGGGAATTTCCCCCTTCATCTGGATACAATTCCCACACTGAACACCAGAAAGCCGAGAAGCAGGAAGCTAGCTGACAAGCAGAAGCTGGGCAGGTCCAGTTACATCTGCTTTGGTGCAGTGCCAGTGGAGGCTGTGACACAACAGTGCCTGGGACCCAGGAGCTGGAATCTGTCATCCTGGGCTCATCTGCCTGAGCCTGAGCCCAGGTCATGCCCTGCACCCATCACTTCTTAGCTATGAAATCCAGGTAGTGTTAAGGCATGTGCATCCGAGTGATCCATCCGTATAGACAGTCTGGACAGGGACAGCATGGCCGCGAGGGTCTAGGAGCTGAGGCCCACCTGCTCCCAGGCACCCTTCACTGGTGCCTCTCCATCTACTGCCCAGAGCTGGGAAGCAAGGACGGCAGGCGTGCCCTTTTTCTGTTAATACTGACGAAAGTCAGAACCAGGAGTCTCTACACTACCTACTTCTGCTTACTTAATCAGCACAGCCTCCATTAGCAGCACAACAAAACGAGGCTGAGCAGAGAGGAGCCCAGAACCCTGGACTCCTGTGCCAGCGCTCAAGGCTCAAGGCGATGAACGGCACATGCTGCACTGTAGCCTTCTCATCTGGGGGTGCTTTCCTTTTTTTTGGGGGGGGGGGGTTTCTACACAGAGTTTTTCTGTGTAGCCCTGGCTGTCCTGGAACTCTGTGTAGATCAAACTCACAGAGCTGCACCTGCCTCTAAAAGCAAATCCCACTGCACCCAGCAAGCGGGCTGTCTGACTGGACACCTTTCCTATGACTGGAGGTGGTCAGTGTGCGCTGACTTCTGTCTCTGAAGATGAAGATGATGGCCAGGTCACTGAGGCAGACTTGGACTCTGCCTCAGAGAACCTCTACAAGAGAAAACTGCACTGACCTGCGGCGTCGAGGAACTCCGAGAAGGTCTCCACGGGCATGAACTCCTCCTGGAAGGTTTTCAGGGCTTTGTCGGCAGCTTCATAGATGGGCATGTCATTGTGTCGGATGTACTCGGCCAGAGAGCAGGACCAGCCGCCCTCAGTGTTACTAGTGGGCACCTTCTACAAGAATCAGTGGGACAGGGGGCTAGGTGAATAACTGAGTGGAGCTGGCTTTCTGTGTCTAGTCAGCCAGACCATCTCAGCACTATGGAGAGCCCACCCAACATATAACAGACCCTTCCCGGAAGGAAGGAGGCCCTGCCTGCAGGGCTCACTGACTTTGCACTCTTCTCAAGCTACTTTCTGTTTATGCAATGTTCTATATGCTCCCACAATTTCAATATGGGACAGCCCCACACCTGCATTTCGGAAGCCAAGATGACTGACGTGCTCTGACTGGACCACTCTACTGATGACCAAAGGGCTCACTACCCTCCCCCAAGATGTGTGGGCCCAGGCAGAGAGCGGGCAGGACATTTGACTTAGAGTGGGTCCACATAGGGCAGATCCACACGGGTGAGGTGTTACACAAGAAAGCAGGAAGGCTATCAGTAGGCTGAGAGCTGAGAGCTTACTGTTTGGAGGGTGCATGACAAAGTGGCCTCAGCTGCTGACAGCTAGAAGTGCAGGTCTGAGCTGACGGTGTTCACCTCTCCCCAGGTGGAGACTTTCAAGGGCAAAGAACCCAAAGCCAGGGAGGAGCCTCAGGCTTGGAGCTTTGGCTAAGGACACATACACGTCATAGCTCTGAGCTCCTTACCTTAAACATGGTATAGATGAGATCCACCAGAGCCCAGAAGAGCAGGGAGGAACGGTAGGCAGAATAGTCCTTCACTGCCTTGTCTGTCAACCTGGAAAAGCAAAGCAAAGCCTGTCCGTGAGGACACTGGAGGACAGAGAACCTGGGGACTGAGGGCATGTGGCCTGGCTCCCAGGGCTGCTGCATGAACTCTACCTGACAGTGCAGTACTGTCAAACTGGGGCAACTTAAACAGGGCGTTCCAATGTTCTACCTCAAACACAAGGACTGTACTAGCCCCTCACAAGCTCCCAAGTGAAATGGCACTTAACAATGGAGAAGAAACAACAAGGTTCCAACTCAGGCTGCCATCAGGAGTAATCCACCAGAGAGCCCAATCAGCAAAACAGGCGCTCTGCAGAAAGCCAGCAAGCTGGTAGAAAAGCGGTGTTGAGCAACCATGGTGTCTAGGTTGCAACTACTCATACCTCTCAAATCCTAGGGTAGTCCTGGAGCCACCCACACATCCCTTCATCTCTAACAAGTGTCACCTGCACGAGAGTGACTTGGCACAGGCTTAAAGGCCAGCTAGTGCCTGGGAACACTGGGGGCGCCTGTGTCAAGGTCCACCGCCTGCTGTAGCCAGCCCTCCTGCCCCGCCCCTTAAGAGGCTCAGAATGCCCCGCCTGGCACAGAGAAGGCATCATTTATGGCTGTGGAAAGTAAAGGACAGATGAGCCCAGCCATGACTTAGGGTCCTGTCCCACATCTCACAGCACTCTGGAGCAGAGCGCTCAGCACCAACCACTTGTCTTGTTAGTGGGAGCCAGTGGGAGCCAGTGGGAGCCAGTGGGAGCCAGTGGGAGCCAGTGGGAGCCTACTCAAGTCCCAGGCTGGAATATCTGCCGGATTCACTTCGCTCAATGCTGAAGATCAGAAGCCATCAGCTTCTCTTCAACTACAGCTCACATACCCCTCCCTGTGTGTGTGTGCGTGTGTGCATGAGCGTGTGTGTGTGTGTTGTTGGGGAATTGAACTTGGACTCTCATACAGGCTAGGCAAGTGCTCTACCACGGAGCTATATACACCCCAGCCTTTAAAGCTATAGTTTTGTGTATCTGCTATGGCCTCTTATCCCAGAATGCACAGAACTTAAGACAAAACCTATTGCCAGTGATGCCACCCACCTCCAGAATGAGAGACACCCTCTACATGCCCTGAGCTCAAAGTGCTCTCCTTCAAGGGTGACCCAATCCTGGGCAAACCCTCAGCACCTTTTCTAATCTGTCTGGCAAACAGCAGGCTCAGAGCCTGGACCACAGCCTGGCTTGGCCCTCTCTGGGGCTCTCCTGCTTTGCTAAGCATGAGTCTTGGGTGACCCTGCCCAGCTTAATTATTTACAGCTAATTAGGAAAGGTGACTAAACTACAGAGAAAATGGCAATGCCTGAATGCAGCTCAGGTTGGGTCTCCTAGTTAATCCCTGACCAAATCAGCGTCTCTTCAACTGCTGGGGGAGAGTGAGTTCCACACTCGGCTGAAAGCACAGCTTAGGTGGGCGTAGACTCTACTCTGCCACAGGGGCCTGTCTGATAACGGCCGTCCTGTGTGCCATGAATGCCACTCCTGTCTCACTTCACAATTTCTGCATCTGAAGACCTTACTTGACTTCAAGCAGCTAGTTAACTATTAACACTAGGGCTCCTGGGACAGCAGGGGATGGTGTGTTTGGAATGGGGGCAGGAATTGAACACTCATTTCTTCCCACTTGGCCCAAACAGGCTTCTCTTGGCCAAACTTAACAAGACAGTAGCAACTTGGTCACTCTGGGAACATAAAGTGCCAGAGCTAACACAGGTAAAGACCTCAGGAGGACCAACTCAGGGTCTGTCCCACAGGTGCCACCACCATGGCTGGAAGGGAGCCTCCTCCTTCTACTCCTTTACTGGTCTCTATGTGGTAACGAGCCCTGAGTCTAAGCTAACAGGGTCAAAGGCTATAGCAGGACCACACAGAGACACAGGGACACCTGGCACTCAACCAGGCCACATGCTATACTGCCACTCCCCAGGGTAGGTAGGGACTATTCAGGATCACTATCAGCCCGAGTACTGGCCACATGTATTCTGTGTGCTGTGACCACTGGGGTGTGTCAAGAACTTGGGAGGAAGGCTCTGATCTCACCTACAGATGGTTCTTTCAGAGAGCCCCCGTCTGACCCAGACTACAATGCAAAGTCAGGAAAACAAGGTCCAATTCCTATATGTGCTTCTCTGTTGAAGTGCACACAATTGCAAAGGGGGTCTGGAAGGCCTGAGGGATGTGGGGCAGGAAGGACAAGCTTTTAGTCATTGGAAAAGAAATCCCCAAATATAGCCACCTTGAAACTTCCCTACTTTACACCAAAGCCAGCAAGAGCCAGAAAGTCAGGCTCCCTGGCTCAACATCACTGGTCCTACATGCCTCACCCTCTCTCCCTAGGCCTGGCTATCTTCCTCTCTGAATTTTCAACAGATTCACCTTTTCAGTGGCTGAACATGAGACCCAGAGGGGCTCAAGCAACTGTCAACCTCCAGCCTAGACACTTAGGGCAGTAGGCTGGAGGCAGATCAACAGCCAAGTCAATGGCACACCTCCAACCGACACTCATGACCAAGACAGTGGGGAAGACACTGGAAGACAATGAATGCAGCAACTTCCAAAGCAGGTACAGACCTGGTGGCTCCTCCTGGAGCCACTGCCCGGGCATGCGAGGCCACCAGCAGCCTGCGCAGGATCTCTACTCGAGTGGCTTTCCACTGCTCAGGGGGGAGGATATGCAGGGCTAGGATGGTGAAGTAGTGGGGCCCATCTACATCGAAGGCACTCTCTGTCCACTTCTCTTTGGGCTGCTCCAGGAAGCCTTGGAGGTTCTTCTCCTCCCGGGATGTTGCTCGGGTCCTGGAGAAGAAGAATTTTCATGGTAGCAGGAAAGGTGGCCACTGGGCAAACTTCTGAGCTTGCTTCCAACCTTCTCTCTAGCAACCCAAGCCTCCTACCCTCAGGGCTGTGACTGTTGGGCAGGTTACCAACTCTCCAATGTGGACTTGTCCTAATTCTTCTAGAAACCCAGGGAAGGAAGTGACTTGCCAAATCACTGAGCCAGTTAAGAAATAAAGCTGAGGAGAGGGTCTGTGCCACAGTCAACAGCCCGCCTCCTTCGCTCGCACATCCTGTTCTGCTGATGTGCTCTGCACCACGTTGTGTTCCTGGTTCCCAGGCTCCCTGTTTGGGCTGGTTGCTCATGACCAACCCTCTCTCTCTGCACTATCACCAGCACTTTCTTTCTGGTGGGCCGCTGTTGCTTGCCTGAACTGCCGATGACCACACACACTGACTGACAGGCATTATTCTCAGGGCTGCTTGTGGATTCTCTCACTTAATTTGTCTAAGAACCTGGTGAGAGACGAACCACCCATCCCAACTGTGTGGGAGAGCAGGCCACAGTACTGGGAACTAAGCACCATGCCAAGCCAACACTAGACTGAGGCCCCAGCCTAGCTCTAGAATCTGTCATAAGCCCTATTCCTCTCTTATGACAAAGTCTTGCCAGTGGCCAAGAATCTCCAGCAGTGTCCCTATAGCCTTCTGGTGTTCATCTATGAGGAGAAGACAAAACACCACCAAGAAACCCAATGGACAGAATGCATGGCCATGGTCACGGGCTATAAAGATACAGCAGGCTCCTGCTGTATCTGCTCCTGTAAAGATGGGCAAGCCCAGACCCAGGTGGAGCTTGTGGGGAACCTCAGGCTTCTGGCCATGGCAGGCTCTATCTGCTCAGGCTCGAATTTGCTCACTTGTGCAGTAAACTTGCTTTTGTGAGTGAATGTCTCATCAGAGGTCAAGTGCCTTGTCATCAAGCTCATGCCACTGCCCAAAGGCTACCAAAGGAAGCAGCCTGTGGCTGAGGTGGCTTCAGGGTTAGCCCTGCCTGGCCAAGACAACTACAACAGAGCTGACAACTGAAGTCGCCAGTTCCGTCTGGCAGGGTCAATCCTGGGAAGTGTTTTCCTCACCAGGTCTCTGCCTAAGCAGTCCATTCTAGCTCAGGGCTGCCAAGAGACATGTCTCTGCAAAACCTATAGCCTTTGTCAGGGCCCCAAGAACACTGGCAATTAGTACTGCTGAGGCCTGCAGCGGGATCCAGACAGTAAAAGGTCTGTGCTGTTGGCAATGCCAGGTGTCTGTTCTGATAGCCAGGGTGTTTGTAGATGATGTCATGAGCCCTGCCCTAAGATTTAACAATGAAGCTTGCAGTCTCAAGGTCAGACTTTATCTCACAAGGAAAAGGGAGGAAGGGAAAACTGTTGACAGGGAAAGGAAGAGTCTACCTATCTCCCAGGAACCTCAACTGTATGGCAGCTGCATGGGTGGACTGTACCCAGTCTTCCATGGTTACCAGCTCTGCACACGAGAGCTCCAAATCTTGGGGAGAAGGGTCTGGTCTGCACCCAGGCAAATGAAACTCAAGAGTACAGGCACAGAAATATCTTAAAACTTGCTTCTAAACAGGCTGTGAGTGGCATGGCTTCTGTCCCCGAGGCCCCTTTAAAGCCATGTCTAGCCCCACAGACACAAATAGCTCTTTTTTCCTGGTTGCATTCTTGCTCAGTTACTTTCCCAATATTCAACACCCCTCTCATCCTTGCCAGAAACATTACTGCTCAGAAAACCAGTGGTCCACTCATGCAGCAGCTTTAGACCCACTGGAGACCTGCAGCTGTGCAGGCTATGTGCCCTGACTATGGACGTGATGAGACTCCCACCTATGCCCCCTCATTTCTTTCCTTCTCCCCCTGAAGGCCAGCCCAAGACTAGAGCCCAACTGCCAGAAGTGGGAGGAGGCAGCTTTGGGAAGTAAGTTGCCATCACTGCAGTATTCTGCAGCCCTCAACTGTGGATTACCAGCCCCTCCTCAATGGAGTAAAGACTGGGGAATCTAGCTAAGCAGAGAGATGCAGGGGGTGTTGGACAAGGAGGAGTCTTGGGCCACAGGTACTGACGTGTTCAGGACGTAAAGCACAGTGTGAATGATGTATGGGATCAGGTGGATGTTGCTCTCCCGGCCACCCCCACCGGTGTCCGCGCTGAATGACTGCTCCATGGCGAAGCGCAGGAAGAGCAGCTTGATGTCGTGGATGTTGAGCTGGTACGTGGGCTCCCGCTGGCCGGTACACTCCTGGAGGTAAGTGTTGTGCCTAGGAAGAAGCAGAGCCACCATGACACGGGAGCCAGACTCCTGGCCAAAGCCTGGGCTAGAGTGCAGAGCTCTTTCTGGACACTTCGGCCTACTGACTGCAGAGGTCAAATGGGGGCTCTCAGGAGGACAGAGCCCAGGACATGGCTGCCGCTGTGGCTGCATGTGATGCTCTCAATATGGGGGAGAGCCATCACTTTATGAGTTCATTTCTTTTTTCCCCCTCTTGCTTTCTTTTTAAAGAATTATCTATTTTATATGAGTACACTGTAGCTGTCTTCAGACACACCAGAAGAGGGCACCAGATCCCATTACAGATGGTTGTGAGCCACCATGTGGTTGCTGGGAACTGAACTCAGGACCTCTGGAAGAGCAGTCTGCTCTTAACCACTGAGCCATCTCTCCAGTCCTCTTTCTTTTTTCAAGACAGGGTTTCTCTGTGTATCCTTGGCTGCCCTGGAACTCACTCTGTAGACCAGGCTGACCCCAAACTCAGAAAACCTCTTGCTTCTGCCTCCTGAGTGCTGAGATTAAAGGCATGTACCACCACCATCTGGCTAGGATGACAGATGTCATGGCCACAAGTGGTGACATTTTGGAGAAATGGGGAACTCATTCTGGTGACAAGATGATTTATCCTTGATGATCTTTCATCCTCCAATATGTTGGTTTTCCTCCCTGAATTAATATACGATTGGTTCTGCTTCTTAACTGGATGACCCTAGGGAAATGGCTCCACCCGTGCCCCAAGGGAAATGGCTCCACCCGTGGCCCAGTTTGTACATGTGTGCAGCAGTAACCTACAGTATATAATTGAGCATGTTTTCCGCCACCCCTGTCATTACTGCCAGGTGTCTGTATACTAAGGACTATACAAGGTTTCCCAAACACACGAGGACCCCAGACAAACCAGAGAGGCCTTAGAAGGAAACTACCCAACCCCCAGCTGCTTTCATAATTTAAACATCAGAGACATATACCATAGAAGTGAACTCTGGGAAGTTCTGACCCTAAGAACATGGTACATTTACATGATACCCCAGAAACCGAGGACACTGGTTTCACCTCAGCAGCTCACTTTAGTCAGCCCTATCTGTTCAGAACAGCACAGACAGACATGGAAGTCCAGTGAGGTGTGTCCAGAAGCCAGCGTCACCAGGGGCCAGGCGGAGCTGATTTCTTCCTATCTCCTGGAGACTGCTCACTTTCTGCTACAAAAACACTCAACACTCACCTTGCTAAACAAGTGGCAAAAGCTGACTCAGGGACATGGGGACCCCAGACCGGAAGGAGCCCATTGCACTTCGTGTTGGCGTTCTGCAGGGCAGCACTCTCCCACTCTTCTCGGCCTCTAGCCAACCTGGATGGGGACAGGGAGGAGAGCAGAGACAAGCAACTGCTGGAATTAACCCGGTAATGAGGCACCGGGTGCTGAGGGCTTGCCAACACTAGCCCTGGTCCAAGGGAGACAACTAGCCATTTGTAAGCTCCATAGGTCAATGCTCAGGCAAGCAGACTGCTTCCACCAGCCTTGGCCAAGGCCAAGCATTCAAAGCCTAACACATTTCTCATATGGCAAGTACAGCTTGTAGGCCTATGAGGGTTAAGGCCCTACTGCTTGGAGACCAGAAAAGCAGGCTTGAAGCCTTGAAGCCCCAGAGTCAGTAACCTCAGCCCCCACCCAGTCCAGGCCCTGAGCTGCAGGCACACTCATCGGAAGCCACTCTGCAAGAGCCAAGCCTACCTGACGGCAGCCAGGTGACAGTCATAGTGCACGATGTTGAAATGGGACACAGTGCTGTAGCCCTGCTGTTTCCGGGGCTTGTTCTCCATTTCCTCCAAGGCCACCCGCTTGGTGAAAGTGTAAATGCCTAAGACCTTCGTGGGCTGCAAGACCAGCAGAGAAAGCAGAGTGAGGAGAAACCCCCCACCAAGGAGGTGGCAGGATATTTGGTCACACTGTGTACCCCGAGATTATCTTATTTTCTGTCTAGTTGTGGTGTGTGTGGCTCAGCCCCTAGCACACACTTTACTCCTCTGGCTGGAATACAGATATACTCTTAATACTCACCTTTTATCCCAAACAGTGAAGGGAACGTTAGTTTGGAAGCACCCATGTTTGAAAGTGATGTCTAATTGAGTAGCAGACGAGGCGACAAATCAGAGAAAGATTTGACAGAATAGGATAGGCCCAACTCTCACACGGAGAGAGGGGAAAGGGAAGCTATGTGAGAGAGAGCAGCACAGAGAGGAACAAAGAATTGTACAGAGACAGGTTGAAGACAGAACAAACTAAACACAGGTGAAGATGGAATGAGCCAGAGAATGAGAAGAAACCAGAACAATAGAATAGGTTTTTGGGTCAAGCAGAGCAACTCAGGATATAGATATAGATATAGATATAGATATAGATATAGATATAGATAGATATAGATGATATAGATAGAGATAGAGATAGAGATAGAGATATAGATATAGAGAGCGCGAATGAGAACTCAGACTGAATCACTTAGTGTGAAAAGGAGTTTTGAGTCAGAACAGCTGAGATGAACCAGCCAGCCAGACTTCAGAAAGAACCAGAAAGGGTAAGCTTATACAGCAGTGAGTCAAAGAGGCTGAAAAACACTCTAGGCCTGGATTAGATTATATGGAGCTAGAAGCTTCCAGGACCAGGCCTAGGCTATTAGACTGAGGCAGTAAGCCTCCAAGGCAACAATTACATAAGGAGAATAGAAATTACTTTTACACCAGGAGCCGACAAGACATGGAGACCAGAGTGCCCCCTTCAGATGGGTTTCAGATGGGGTGTGAGCATCTCTTGCTGCTACAAAGTCACACGAGGCCCAATTTCTTGGGGGCAGCACTGAGAGGAGCTGGGGCATCCCAGAGGTGATTAGGTCATGAGATTCCACTGTGGGGTTACCAGAGACCCAGCAGAGCCCAACACCCCACTCTTGAAACTCCAGAACCTGAGCTAAGTAACCTGTGTGTGCATGTGTTGTTCTAGAAATGGGAGCTGGGGCCTGTGCATGTGAGGCAAACACTCTACCACTCAACCACATGCCCAGCCCCAAGCCTTGGCCGTCCTCTGTGTGTGCTTCATCTATCTAGAAGGCAAGCACACAGCACCTCCAGGGCTGCTTGCTTCTCCAAACTTTCAAGCTGTATCGACCAAGTAAGACACTTGTCCTTCCACAGTGCAGGAGCAAAGCTGGGCTACTGAGATAGAGGCTCATCCTGTACTGTCAGGAAGCAAAGAGGCTGCCTGTGTACTGCTCCTTCCAGGTGTCATCTCATTGGACATACTTAGAGAGTGGGGCTCTAGTTGCTATCAGGCATCCTGAATAAAAGCAATGCAATGTGACCTGCAGTGTCCAGGCTGGATTCTGGCTTTGCCAGTTGCCCTCTGTGTTCTTACCCATAAACTGGGGCCTTCAATAGGTTTAAAGACACGACTATATGGTACACACAAAACTCTGCACAAGTGCCAAGGCACTGACAAGGGTACCAAAAGGTGGTCTCTCCAGGTGCCAACAATGCTCGTCCTCAGGTTAGTTTGCCTGCCTGCCTTAATACTGCTGCCACAGTAGCTAGCCCTATGTCATCTCCCGAAGCACAGGCCTACGTCAATATGAAACGGCTTGCAGGAGAGACAAGTCTAGACACAGAGCTGGGCTGTGGTACCACAGTCAGAGCACATGCAGCCCCCACTGCCCAGCAGCCATACCTGGAACTTGTACCCCTCCCTGCAGATGCAGCACGTGAGTCCTGGCTCCTCAATCAGCTCTTCCATCTGCTTCAAGAGCGCAGTCTTGGTCACCACCTGACCCTTTTCGTTTGTCTGGAAAAGCAAACAGGCAGCATGTCATATGCCCTCTCACCCTGACTTGGGATGATCACGCAGACATAGGAATGCTGTGTGGAGAGAAGAGACTTTCTGCTGTGCTGTGCTGGAAGGCTAGGCAAGTGGCAAACCACTAAGCCACATACCTGCCCTCTCCACTGCCTTCTATCGAAGGGGAGCCCTTCATTTGTTCAGGAGCCACCAAAGCAGATGAAATCATGCAGTGGGAAGCTGGCATGCTGCCACGTTGCCATTTGTTACCAAAAAGCCAGCACCATGTGTCGGCTGCCAAGGGCTGCTGTGCTCTGATCATTTACTGTCCCCAGCAAGTGTCAAACTGCTGACACACGAGTTTGCTTGTTAAGACAAGAGTCTTCCAGGGCCACCATTTCCTCCAAAGCAGGATAACACAGCCCTTTGTGTTGACCAGACCCTATGCGAAGTCCTGTTCGGCACTTAGTAACTAACTACATGTGGTGCCCTGTGTGCTTTACGTTCCTTATGGGCATCGAGATGTCACGTACATCTGACATGTGAGCTCTTGTAGGGTGTGGCATGTACTAGATCCTGGATACACAGTAGTTGGTATCTCTGTTTTTACCGTTTGCACAAACCTGCCAGGTCACTTGATCCCAAGTGTCGTTCCCCCCCCCCCCCCCCCCCCGCCCCACCTCATGTGGCACAGCAGTAGGCGCACTTGAAAGTGTGGCACAGCTAATTCCTGGGTCTTCCTCCATGCACCCTCACACACCGTCAAGCCCAGCTCTGCCAGGAAGCACTAGTCTGTCTGTGGTGGCACCTTGTCCATGGTGGGGACTTTACCGTCATGCCCAGCGTTCCCAGCGCCTTCTGCCTCATGGCCATGGCCATGCGTTTCTTCTCTGCCCGGGTCTCCCTGCGGGCTGCGTCAATCTTCTTGTTTACATCTGGGTGTTCTCTCAGGGCCTCCAGCAGGTTCTCAGCCAGGGTTCCAATGCCCTCGTCACTGGATACCTGCTCCAGCTTATGCAGGCTAGTGATGGAGTCCGTTCCAATCAGAACCTATCCAAAGAGAACAGTGAGATAGAGGTACCTAGTATGGATGTGGCTTCCCACTAAAGGCTCGGTCAAAGCCCCTGACCACCACCCGCATGTACAACCTGTGCAGTTATGGAGGGAGCCTGCCACCCAGACCTAGTCAATACTGTACAGTCAGTCCAAGTGCAAAAGCCTGTCTTGTGTCACTGGTTTCACAGAGGTCAGAGCACCTGGGAATTTGGCTTCCCAGTGACCTTTGACTCTCAAATCCCACATATAAAACAGGGGTGCGGGGAATGTCAAGGCAACTTAAGGATGGTAGGTGAGACAGTGTGTGAAGCACCCAGCAGCGCTGTATGGGACACCCCGGCAGAAGCCCTGAATCCACAGGAACTCCCCAAGTTCAGCATATGGGCATCTGCAGCCATCCAACCCGTGGCAGTTCTCCCAGCCCACAAGATACTAGAGGCAAAATTCCAGCCCCTGGGAGTGGAGATGACAAAAAGTTAAACAGCTAACAAGCCTATTCTTGGCAAGGCTCCTTCAGGGCCCTGTGGCACTCTGTGGTGGGAGCTGAGGCAGGTGCAGTGGAAAAAGGCCTTCAGGTCAATCCAGTGGGTGGTCTCACAGCATCCCTGAAAGCCCCATTCACCGTCCGTGAGTGGTATAGTTACTCTACATGTGGTGAAAACAGAGCAGCCGAGCCACCCTCAGAGGTGAGAGCTTCAGCTGCTGTCTCAGATCACTCACTCACTGTAAATCCACCTCACTGTAGGAACCCACACCTCAGCAAAACTACATGTTATCTCATGCCTCGTGTTCCTAAATGCTGAGTGAGCCCGTGTTTAAGACCTTGCAAACTTTTCCACAGGCACCCACACCCCAAACTCAACGCCCTAAGTGTTTACTGTGAGCACGCATGTGCGTACATGGAGATATGTGTCAAGCAGGTGTAGGAAGACCACCAACACCTTACCCGCACAAAGCTCATACACAAGCAGGCAGGGCAGCGCACCCCTTTCTCTGTACCCTCAGCCTCTTCTGTCTCCTCTTATGGCACTGCTATTCCCCTTATCACTCAAGCAAAGGACTACACAGAGCTCTACACTTACCAAGCCCTGTCTCTCTCTCTCCAAGCACCCACTGTCTAACCTCTTGGTAGCATGTGTAGCGAGTGCTGTCCTTGTGGGGAGAGCCACACTCCTATGCTGAGTACAGCAGTGCGCACCTGGAGTCAGAGCACACAGAAGCTGAGGCAGGAGAACTGCTGGGAGTTTGAGGCTAGCCTGGGCTTCATAGGGAAGTCTTGGCCAGCTAGGGCTGCACAGTAAGATGTGTGGATAGCCATCACACGTTGCCCTCAGCCAAACCACAGCTCTGTTCCATAGTCTCCTATGCAAAATATAGCTGTTGTAAGGAAGTAGAGACAATGTCTGCAAAATCTTATGACAGAGGCATATCAACTGTGGCTATCTACCTGCAGATCTGAGTAAGACCAGGCTGCCAGGTGACAACACAGAACTATAGTCAATGCAGAACATTATAAAAGCAAAACAATTAATTCTATGGACTCTTAAAAGACACTGAGCCATGTCATGCAAAAGACACAGACAAAGCAGGAGAAAGGCTGTGTAGCAGCATTAACCAGCAGGGAAATGCAAGCCAAAAAACCACAGCCAGGCGCCACACACAGCAACATGACCAGGGTAAAACAGCCAGCAAGGGTAGCAGCAATGCAGAGAACTGGGCCACTCCACCCACTGCTAGAAATGTAAAGTGGGCCTGCTGCTCCAGCAGAGTTTGTAGCATCTTATAATTGGTGTGTGATGTGTCCATGTGAACATGTGCGCATGTGTGTGGAGGGCAGAGGACACTCTCTGATCAGGTTCTTTCCTTCCACTCTTGTATGGATTCTGGACTCTAACTCAGAAGGTCAGGGGCATGGTAAGTGGTCAGCTGCCTGAGGCAGAGCAGGAAATAATAGTGATGGCGTTTCAAGCTTCCTGTGACTGAACTGGCAGCAATCTCACCGTCAGGCAGAACTCTCTCAAGTCACTGCTACATACTGAGCCCTGAGTGTGAACTCACCACTGAGCACACACAGAAAACTTCATGTACACGGGTAAGCCACACTATGGTTCTACACAAAGATTGTTCATGACTCCCCCCTGTTACCTGTTATGTCTGTTGCCTGCAGAGTGAGGTCCACAGACATGCTGGCCACTTACCTGGGTGGCAGGGTGCTGCATGGCCAGACCCCGAAGAAGCCTCAAAATAAATGGCAGAGCAGGGCGAGACAAAAACTTTTTCCAGATGTCAGCATCCAAACTGCAAGACAGACAAGGAAGCATCAGCAACCAGGAAGCAGTGCTGGAATACCCGCTGCTGATTCTGGCTGGTTTGAACAGGATTTCATTTTCAAGAATGTAATATGGAACCACTAAGGGCAAACCCAGCTCAGAAGCCAGATAAAAACAAGCGCTTGAACAGAAGCAGAAAAGCCTCAGGATTTTACAGTGGATGGGTGGCCACTGAACATGTCCCCAAAGGGGCAGAGGGCACAGAGGAAGCACCACACTAAGATGTTGGGAAAATGGCCACGTGCCCCGGAGAGGGTGCCTTACTTCTTGGCACTGGGGATATGCTTTTTCATGTAGTCCAGGGCATTCTGGGTGATCCCCTTCTGCAGGATGAGATCCTTCAACTGATGACCATTGCTGTTGTTCTTGATACCAGCAGCAATTTTGCAGAAGCAATCCAGGAAGACTTTGTCATCTCCACTATGGTCTTCATCGTACCTAGGGGAGCATAAAGAGTCTCATCGTGAAGGCAGAGCTCAGTCACTTTCTTAGTTAACAATGAGGTAAACTGGCTACAGGAGCCAGTCGAAACTCGACAGGTAAAGGAGACCCTCAGACCAGCCCCCTCCCCTTGCCTGCCCTGCGCCCAAGCTTGCATTTTTCTTTTTGCAAACACAGCTCCCACACCCTGTCAGTCCCTTTCCCCTCTCACACCCTTCCCACTGCTGCTTTAATACACTAGGATTTGGTGACTGCCTCCCCAGCTAAACTAAGCTCCTACATGCCAGATCATGGACACAGATACTCAACAAAAACCCAGGCAGCTCTGCTCAGCCTCACAAGACTAGCTTGGGATTTCTGTAGGCCCTCAAGACCCAGAGGCTCATTGCATCAAACTCCAGGCTCCTACTTGTCGAAGCTGCAGTATGGCTTGAACCGTTCCACCAGGATCTGCATCTTCTCCACCTCTCCGAAGGACAGGTATGGGATGATACGCAGCAAGCCCTGCAGCACACTAGGGTTGGATCGAACAAAGGTGCTGTTGATCTGGTCCAAGAGCATCACCAGTTGATCCTTGTCACCTGTGAGGAGGAGATTGCCCTGCAATGGAAGAGGGTGGGAGTTAGGATGGTGGCTGTAGCCAAGAACTGACCTCCAAAAGTTGCCATTCCCACCAGACAGAACTGTTCCTCAGTGCTTGCTGGGGAACAATAAGCAGCCTGGGTTCCTCTGATGAGTTTCCAAGCTACTGTGAGGGCTCTCTGGAGGCCAAACTACACCAATACAAGACCCTGCTCCCTGGGAGCACAGGCCTGGCCAAATCACCAACCCCAGGAGGGGAGGCAGCAAGCTCCAGGTGCACACCGGGGAGACTGTATTGCAGACGGATTTCAGCCCCTAGGCCTGACTGCATCACTCACGAGTCAGGCCAACTGTAGGGTGAAGGGTTGAGCTACGACACTGCCTGTTCAGCCAGGCCATGCCCGGCTTCCATCAGTGAGCACCTTCAAACTGACAGAATATCCTTGGCAGCTTCGTTTCCCTGAATGCAAAACTTTCAGGCTCAGCGCAATGACATCACCCTAAGAGGAAACTGGCCATTTCTAACATGAGAGGGCTTAGCCATTCTGGGCTGAGCTCAGCTAGCTCCAGAGAAGCCCACTGCAGGCTCCCAGTGTCTGTGGGCAGAAGGACTCGGCCCCGCTCACCTTATCCTCACTCAGGGGCTCTGCGTTGGACTCATCTAGAATCATCTCCATGATGCTCAGCACCTGCTCGGCAACAGCTGCTCCCCCGCTGTCTTTGCTCTCCTGCTCAGCCACCAGAGCCTGAAGGGAGACCAGGATGTAAGCAGAGTCACTGACTGGTGAGCGCCACTGCCTTAAAGCCCAGGGAGTGTGTGTGTGTGCGCGTGCGCGTGCGCGCACCCAAAAGGCACTACTTCTTTGCAGTGTTTATTCTGTTCTACAGAATTCCTGCTCCTGGTCTTGAGTCTACACTCAGCAAAGGGACAGGAAGCTCTGAGGAGCATGAACGGGAGTCATCTGAAGTCAGCTGAAGGACCAGACCTGCAATCTCTCAGGTGTGCCAAGGCTCCCCCCGTTCATCGTCTGTAGCCCACAGTCCTTACCAAGTTTAAAGTCCCCAGCATGACATTCAAAGTGTTCATTTCCAGCTTGACCAACTGTTGCCGGTTGACTTTGACCTTCACACAGTAACTAAACAGCTTCAGCAGCACCTGTGAAGAGAAGCCAGCCAGTGACCTATAAGAGCACCCGCAAGTTTACGGTGTACCAAGACATATCCACAGAAAAGGGTCTGGGCCAGCATCTCTCAACTTCCCTAGTGCTGCAACCCTCTAATACAGCTCTGCATGGTGTGATGACCCCAAACATAATATTATTTTTGTTGCTACTTCATAGCTGTAATTTTGCTACTGTTACAAACTGTAATGTAAGCATCTGATATGCAGGAAAGCTGGTATGTGACTCCTGAAAGGTCTTGACTGATGGGCTGAGAGCCACTGCTCTAAGGCGACTTCTCAATCAGTAGGCACTCCTGCTAAAGAGCAAAGAGACATGACCTTGGGCTCTCTTAAGTGGCAACATTCTCCTGAGTTTTCTGCTGCCCTACACGATGGAATTGACAGTGATTCTTAATCAGGTGATGTCCCACCATCCTAGAAAAACCCAGCACCAACTAAGTCTCTGAACGGGCAGCAGACAGAAAATCCCAGCACACATAGCCTATGGAGGCCTAAAACCAGGTAGGTCATTTGAATGACACAAGGGTGTTTATCTTTGTACAACCCACAAAGAAAAGGTATTAGTAAACTCTCTGTGGTGACTCTGGAATGCCCTGACTAGCAAGACAGATGACTACCCAAACAGCAGCCTATGATGGAGAAATGAGCTACAAGATCTATTTTAAAGGAAATCGTAAACCAACAATGACTGGCACGAGAGCAGTTATGGGGGAGAAACAGTCGTGGTTCCTGATACCTAACAAAGTACTTGAGAAGACCACCACAGCTCAGATCTTCAGGAAGAGAGCAGTGGGAGGCTTAGACGTCCAAGGGTTACAGAGAAGCTAGCACTAGCTCTGGTCTCTGCTGTACCACACTGCCCTCTAGTGTCACATGGCTCCACAACCACAGCTTCACGTAGAGAGCCTGGTCTAGTCCATCATACTGTCCACAACTCACCGTTAGAAGGTGGCGTCCCTGCTTAAAATCTTTGACTCCTGCCAGTCTGTTCAGCATGCACTGCAGACCCCCACACTGGGCCATCACACCAGCCATTCTGTACACTTCCTCTTCGTCCTCTTCTTCATCTGGGAGAAAAGGGAGACCAAGAGGAGCAGAGGTTCCAAATGGGAGTAAGTGCCTAGATCAGAACACACAGCCCTGTCCCCTGGCTGGAACTAAGGCCTTAGTTCCTGTCTTCACTCACTCCCATAGGGGCCTTGCTCAAAGCTTAAGTCAACTACAGTTTTCTGCCATTATAGCAAAATACAAGCAAATACCACTGTCAACAGAACAGAGAGCCGAGGCAGAGAAATATGAACACAAGCTTGCTAACTGCATCTTTCCTTTGACAGCCTGCATGTTTTCATCCCAACAGGTATCCGAATCAGCCCACAGATGCCTGTCTTTCTCTCCTACAGCTGTGATGCAGAGCACAGGCTACTGTATTCTGGGACATGTTTGCTCTGGCCTGAAGTCCAAGATGCAGCATTGTATGTGGAGAGGGCTGTACCTGTAGTGGAGTCCAGGGACTCGATAAACTCCTCGGTGGCATCGCCCAGTAGCCCTCGCATTCGATAAACAATCCTCATGGGCTCTCCCTAAGCAGAAAAATGTTGGAAAGGTAGACTCATAAACAGGCCTAGAAAAAAATGGTAAGCTTTCATCCTTGGACTTGCTCAATGCCTTGGTGATTTGAGCCTCCATTTCCCTAACAAGATAGGGACTGGAAGTCTGAGACTCAAAGGCTGTAATTCACGTAGTGGAAGAGGATCGCTCTGTTCAGTGCCTGCTGCAGGCTAGGCCCATGAGAAGCACTGCAGCCGACACAGAATCCTGTTGGATTCCATCAGAGCACTGGGTAAGCAAGCACTCCAACAGCAACTTCCAG
Organism: Arvicanthis niloticus; assembly: GCF_011762505.2. NCBI lineage: Eukaryota > Metazoa > Chordata > Mammalia > Rodentia > Muridae > Arvicanthis > Arvicanthis niloticus. The sequence goes on from NC_047662.1 coordinate 15,404,176, forward strand.
AGTGTTCCAGGGGCTAGAATTAAAGGCCCAATTCTAAGGCTGTGCTGATCTCAGGAAGAGCTCCCTCTGCCCACTGGGGACCATAATCCAAAGGACACAGGACAAACAGCTGTAACTGAACCAAAGAATGTGGTACAAATTTCAGGAACTCAGAGCAGGCGCAGCACTCTTTGCCCACAAACAGACCAGGGTCTTCATTCATCACAGACACAGAGGGTTTGTCTCAATCAGCAGCTTAACACACACAAAGCCTGGAATGAACAGGAAGGAGCTGTTGGGAGAGTCTGTCTATGCCAGGCACCAAGCTGGGGACTCAAGAGGTCCAGCCTCAGTTCAGAGAAAAGCAAAGGCACAAAGTCACATGTCTCCTTGAAGCTATGTGACTGACATCAGCTCGATGCCACCTGAACTGACAAAATGATGGATTTCTCCAGAAGGAAGTAAAGCTCCAGCAGCCACACAAGGCCACAGTGATCAACAGCAGCCCCCTTAGTCCTGAGGGCAGGAAAGGAAGCCCACCCACAGCTCCTGGAGAGAAAGCAAGCACACACCTCATTGGTCGTACACCAGACTTTCTTGTAAACCTCTGCCACAGGAAGATCCAGACTGATAATTTTATTGTTCACTAGGAGCTGGAAAATAGAGGAGGGATTACGACAAGGCTCACGGGCTACCCTTGTGTCTCATCACACGGCTCTGTCGACGCTCACCCTCTGGGGAAATGCATATTGCATGCACAATACCAAGCATTTTGTATACAACATTGGGGGACAAACCCTTAACCCACCATGGACTCCAGCTTAGCTCCAACTGAAGACCTTTCACCTTGAACACCAGGAAAAAAAATCATCTTTGCCTTTAGTCATATATGGGGTGGTAACGGCAGACTCAAGAAGTTGTCTGTCAGAAGCTGCAAGGCTCTGGGTGTTAACAGGGTTGTGACCCAGGTACTCATGTACCGCTGTCAAACACTGTGATTCCTGGGGCTCCATTAACCTGCAGTGTCTACAAAAGCTCTGCCAGAAGCAACAATGACAAAAGCCTACCCCTGCTCCAACCATCAAACACCCTGCTGTTCCATGTCAGGACCAGTCAGAGCCCTCCTCATCCTCACAGCAGGATAGGCGGACTTTACAGTCCTTCCTGCATGGTGAATCAGTGGCTCAAAGCTGTGCTCCTGGTGAGTGACCAGCGCAGCCAGGCTCTTACCTCCATCCCACTGTCATCCTCCAGAAGAGCCACCAGGTCACAGTCCTGGCAGATCTTGTTCTTTATGTCCCTCATAAGAGGCCCAATGCCTGGTTCATTGCTGCTATATGGATTTCCGGGCATCCTGCCCTGTAGAAAGTCCTCTTGCTGGGGGTCCTTCTCTAGGGTCACGAAGAACTCAGTAACTTCATTCTCCTCCTAAAGGATAGAAAGAGGGATGTATGGAAAGGGACTAGCACTGAGCGGCTCTGTGAGCACCAGAATGAAAACACATCAAGTGTGTATCATGCCCATGCGTTAAACATGTTAACTGTCAGGTGGCCAGAGACAATGGAAATCACTCAAAACACCATTCGAGCAGCCTAAAGATCATGCACTCCTCAGAGATTAATGAGAGAGCACCTAACAGCCAAGGAGACAGGAGAAAGGTGCTGTCTGGTGAGATGTGGACCAGTCTGAGGCCAGGCAAGAGTCACTGGAAACTTGGAGCAGAGAAGGGGCTTCTCTCTGTGTGTGTGACATGCCGAGGCAGGCCAACCCTGATGCTCTTTCTTTCGTCAATAACCAAGGATGCTGCTGTTTCCCTCCACAATGAGAAAGATCTCTGAGCCAGACCATAGGAAAGATACACATGGTGTGCATGCATGAAGAGCCCAAAGTGCAGAAGAGGAGGAGGATGGCAATACACCCAACTCTACCCCAGAACTGTTGATGCCCCTGCAATGGGAGGTGAGGCCTAATTTTAAGAATGGCTAATCTTGGTCTTCAGGTAGAAAGCCGACTGGCTTCCCTCATTAGAGGAGGGAAATTAGGAAGCTACGTCTACTCTGTCTCAGTGGACCTGGTGATAAAGATACTAAATTATCCTCTATGTGGGAGTCGCTGAGCTGACGCTGTGGGCTGTAGGGAGCCGAGCACACTGCTTACAGGATAGATGATGCTGCACAGCCTCTCAAAGATGAACACAGGAGTCCGGTAGTCATCCAGATTGTAGCGCTTGGCTGTCTCGATGCACACAGCCATGAAAGCCTTGGTTTCAGACTCTGTACCTGCCAGAAAGCAAAGCCGCCAAGAGTTAGGAAAGAGCCTTACCTGCATGAGCTGAGCTGAGACAATGAAGCACCTTCCCTGACAAGTGCCTCCTGCCTGCTAGTCTCTGAATGCTCTACACAGTAACATCAACAACACTCAACAGGAAGCCCTCCACCCCAAATCAAGCCATGAGCTTGTTCTGGTCTCTGGGAGCATAACTTCCCTTAGGAGAAGGACTAGCACCCCTTTGCCAAAACAAACTCTCAAAAGCAACACAGGACTTCCCTTTTGGGCAGTCAGGCAGATGAAGTTGGCTAGCGAAACTTATCACTTCTGCCATTTGAAAACAAGTTCAGACAAATTATCAGTGAACTATTACACTAGTGAAGAATAAAAGCCCACAAAAGGAAAGCATCCAGGGCCCAGAGAAGCAGGGCCCACAGCAGTCTTGGTCTGAAGCTTTAGTTTCCATGGCCTGTCAGGAGCCGAGTGCTGGACAGAGCCCTGGGTCAGCTGAGCTGAGGAGCCAGCAGGAAGCAGCCCGCACTCCTCTGGCCATCACACACCTGCTCCCTCAGCAGCACAGTGACAGTGTTGTTGTGATGGTCAACTAGAACCACTCTCTCTTTTCCATAACCACATAACTGAAGGCAGACTGTCCTTCCTTACTACCATGGTAATGGGAGGCAAGTGGGAGCTAAAGTCGTCCCCTCCCACATGTGGCACTCAAACTCCACCCTCCCTCAAAGTCTGAGGAAGCTGGATGAAGGAATGCCAGGGACAGCCTAGAGTGTTTTACAGAGGCAGCAGTCACAAACACACATGGAAAAGACCAGCTTGGTTGAGGCCTAAAGAATGTTTTTTTCTCCTCTTTGCTTTCATTGATGTTCACTACTATGTGTGGATCTGCATGTGCATGTGTTTGAAGTGCAGGCATCTTTGGAGGACAGGAAGAGGATGCAGGATCCCTTGAGAGTGGTCATGAGCTGTCTAACATGGATGCTGGAACCAAAGCTGGGCCCTGTGCTCTTGAGCACTGAGCCATCTCTCCAGCTCCTTGCTCAGTTTTGTCTGAGGCCAGGCCAAACCTCCCAAGTGCTGGGATAACAGGCAGGTATTATCATTCCTGCTTCTAAAGAATTTCCACAATAAACTTCGGAAATAGAAAGTCACAACTCCAAATCATAAAATACCAGTTTGAGGACACTATCTAGGAGGCAGAAAAGCAAACACAAATGGGCCCCGGAAACTTTAAACTTTAGAGTGATTGATCAGGCACAAATATGCATCATAAACGTGAAGTTTCTTGGCTACAAAATCTAGAGCTGTAAGAACTCAACAGCAGGTTAACAGGATGAATGGTGCAGAAGAGACAGGGATGAGAACAGTGTGGTGCTCCACAAGAAGAAGCTATGGACAACACAGCAAGGCCACTGACAACGAGACCATCCCAGACAATAGGAGACACCAGCCTGAGACCTCCACTCCCTTCCCAATCTAGGAGGTCAACACAGGAAAAGCACCCATGAGCCCAGGTCTAGGACTAATGCCAAGCGCCACCATGCTCTTGAGACTGGCTTGTCTCCCAAACCTGAGCCTTTTGGTGCTGTGGTCCTAGGAAACAGCATTTATGTGCATCTCACCAGCTCCAAGGGTGTGGGGGTTACCTGTGGTCATGTCCTCCAGCATCTCCAACAGCATGTCCTGGGTCTCATCGATGAGTTTGGTCCTCTGCAGCACGAGCTTCCGCAAGCACAGGTACCCATTCAGCACAGTGCCCACCAAGCGGCTCTTAAAATGCCTCTTGATGGATTCCACCTCTACAAAGGAGGAGAGAAGGCCTGCGGGGACAGGAAAAACTGCCATAATATTCTGCAGAACACTGAAGGCCTGTGCTATACAAAGAAACAAGAAAACCAAAAAGCAAGGAGATGCCCAGTGAGCCAAATGGCTGGCAGTGAAGAGCTCAGAAGTGCAGACCCATCTAGTAGGAGGAGAAAGTCCCAGAGAGAGAAGTCGAGGCGCCAGGAGCAGAGGCTCAGGCCTAATGCATCCCCAAGACACCCAAGGGAAGGGCTGGGTGGCTCTCTACCTGTGAGACTCTTGAGGGCATATCCTTGCTGCAGATCTGTGCTTAGCGTGGCCTCCTCCAAGGCCAGCAGGCGGGCGATTTCCTAAATAGAACGACAAGCAGTGTGATGGGGCCACCTCCACCGCCATCCCAGGACAGGTGCTCAAAAGCCACACATCCATTCTAATCCTTGAAAAATGCCTTTCCAAGAGGCCAAGGAGGCTCAAGTATTGCTGGGGACTGTTTACCCTGAAACAGCTTAGGTACCCTCAACAGACTGCCACAGCCATCCTGTTACAGTGAAGTCTGGAATCTAATTCATCTCCACAAATGAGTCTTCTCAGCAAGCAAGAACTCACAGAAGCAGAGAAAGGACAAATGGGTGGGTTGGATCACCTTGGTGATGAGGTTGCCCACGTAGGGCAGGACCCCCCGAGCAGCGAGGTAGACTTTCCAGTGGCATGAGGCGATGAGCTTCTGGTAGAGTGCCAGGTACTCTGCAGCACACTCCCCAGCAACACTCAGCTCGTCCAGGTAACTGTGGCGGACAGAGATGCAACACCCTTAGAGAGTACTAAAGAACGAGAGCCAGGAGTTCCCTCCTTTGTATCTACTGTTCAGCCTCTCCTCTTCCTCCTCCTCCTCCTCCAGGTGGATGGAGGCCATCTGAGAAAACCCACACTTCCCTCGCTGAAAGGATTCACAACACTTCAGGGAATGGCTGCCAAGCCTCTGAGCATCTGTGTCTCCGTGCTCACTGCCTGAGGACTGCAGAGGACAATGAGTGACAATTACGTCTGTGCTCAGAGGCGCTCAACACACACCCGCTGCTGCTTTACCACTAATACCCTAAAGCACTGGTTTCTGTGGCCCGGTTGAGGTGGTTATATACCACTCAGAATGCCCCCCAGCCCTGATCTGTCTTCACCCGAGAGCAAGGGAAAGGCATTCAACTATGCTAGCCACTGTCCCCACCCAGCCCACATGGTACCTGGTAAGGAGGTCAAGGACCTGCTGCTTGCGGCTGGGGACAGTAGCAAGAGCTTCCACAATGGTACAGGCTGCTTGCCGTGCTGCCTGTGTCGCTGGGGTAAAGAGAACCTGCCAGACACAGGAGTGGAGATGGGGCTGGGTCAGAGGACACCCTGTTTTTCTAGGCCCATAGCACGAGCTGACTCCCACCCATCCAGAACTCTGGAAATCTGTCTAGGCAAAGGGAAGGGTCCACAGCACCAGCTAACGCATTGCCCCTGGCTATAGGCCATGCACTGGTTTGCTCTTTTAAGGGAACAGGGTGGGATTTCAGACAGCAGAGGACAGTTCTGTTGTGACCTGTCCCTGTTGGTGGCTGCACTTAAGAACTTCTATTTGAAAGGAAGTGACCAACAGTAAACAGAAAGCAGAGCAGAGTGCAGTAGGCAGAGGGCACTTGCAAGGGACCCGGGAGAGGCCGCACCTGCCGCAGCCAGTTGTTATGGCCCAGCTTGAGGTCGAGTGGGGTGGTTCTCTTCCCCCGCCGGCTCAGAAACTGTTTCCACCTCCACACGTACTTCTCAGTCAAGTAGAGACGGTGGAGCTCTGACTTGCTGGGGGATTTCCCATTGCCATCTACCCCTGCAAGGCAAGGGTGGCAGGCAGGGGTAAGTGTGAAAGCCAGGGGAAGCAGGGGCTGTTGGGAGTGGCAGGAGGGAAGCACACCTCGGGTAGGCAGGCACTTCTTCCAGGCTTCGTAAGATGCTTTGGGATCTCTCTTGAGCCACAGTTGAGCCTGGGCATGGATCTCATTGCAGTACGGTTTCACCGTGGTGAGGGCCTCGACAGGGACATCCTGGATGACGGAGCAGCACAAGGTGAGAGTTTGGCAGCAGAGGGACCAAGCTTGGGATGGCACTGACACTCCAGGAGTGACATGAAAGACACCATGCAGCTTTGATGGCCCAATCTGGATTCTTGCTAACCCGGTCTACACCCACATGAGCAGTCCCATCTCCAGGCTGACACTGAGGCCACACACATGGCTACATTTACTTGAGAATCAAAATGGACTTTTACTGTCCACTTAGTCAAGACTCACTGAGCAGCTTGCACGCTGGAACTACACGAGGTCCTGTCCTAGACACTGATTAGGTCAGACCACCCTTAGATCCAAGGAGTTTACTATGTCATTTATTTTAAATAACGTTCTGGGTGGGCACTGTTTTATATCTTAGAGATGAGGAAACTGAGGAACATAATTAGCTTGCCCAAAGTCTTCCAGGTCAGTAACCAGGAGAGTCATATTAGATGCCAAGTCTGTTTTAGCACCATGGATTTCCACTCAAGTGTGTAAAGCATGTGCAGATGTGGGGAAGGACATGATGCCCGAGGGAGTCATGGGCCATCTGCTTCAGTTTTTCAAAGGCCTCACTCTGCTCTAGGCTTTTATGCTGTTGAGTTTATATTATTTCACACATCCCAAGTCCCAACCCACCTCTGCCGTATTAAAGCCAAGACTGGTGCTACATTAAAGCAAACTAAAGTCTGGTGCTCACCTCAGTCAGTGAGGTGACTTTGAAGAAGCGAGCCCAGCACTCAGAGGCAATGTATCTCCCCCAGCCCCACCGTCCCTGCCACCCCCTCAATGGCACAGCACCTTGTTCTTCTTGCTGGTCGGGGCAGGTGGTTTAATTAGCTTCTGTAAGATCCGCAGACACATGAGGGTGATATTCTCAACAACCACTGGTGTTTTGATGTTCACAGCCATGAGGAAAAGGCTGAGTGCTGGCAACGAACAGGAGTCACAATCAGTACACATGGGCCACCTGCCCCAGCAAGGCTGCCCAAGGGCTCCCACCTCTCCTCTCACCTGGGTACTGGGGTTGTACCTTTCTGTTTTCTAAAAAGTGCCCACCCGACGGTCCCCAGCTCACCACAGCGCAGGCGGAGCTCCCAGCAGCTGTCCTCCTTGGAGATGGAGTCTGTCAGCAGCAGCATCTCATACTGAAGGCTGCTAGCCTGGAAGGCCAGCAGGATGAGGAAAATCAGTGGGGTCTTAAGTGTCCAGAGACCAGTGTAAACTCTGGTTATGAGACCCCCTACTAAAATCTGCAGTCGTGGTATCCTATCAGGACAAAGAGACATGGGAGACCCTGTGCTACAAGTTCTAGCTGGGACTTGAACTCAGCAAGCAGGCCAATCTCTCTCTCTCTTGGTCTTCAACACTGGCCTAGAGAAGAGGTCAGGGACAGAGAAGGACAGTGAGGAGAGGTCAGACAGGAGCTGGCCTGCTTACCAGGTCAGGATTAGCCCAGTGGCCCTTCAGTGCAGTGGAGACTTTGCCAATTATCAGGTCGTTCATTTGCTGGGTGGCCTCTGGGTTGTCTCTGAGGAAGCAAAGCAGGAGTCCTGTTAGTCACAACGAAATTCGTGAGGCCCCTCTTCTTAACTATAGGCCTAGATGTTTCTACCTTCTTCCCAGGAGCAAGACTACATCTTTAATCTTCGGGGTCTCCAATGGGAGGGAACAACCACAGTCCCCTTTCCAAGAGACAGAGACAGAAGGAAGAACAGCGTTACCATGAAGGTCCACACTGCAGGCAGCAGGGCCCTAGGAGCTGTTGAGTCCACACTCAGTGTGGGCCCCATGTCACTTCCTGCACACCATCTCCTTCCCCAGCTATGTGCCTTCCTCATAACAAAATGCAGCCTCAAATGGCATCCAAGCTCTTAAGGACCTGCTCTGTTCCAGGTGCTAACAGCCACCTTTTCCCTCTTTACTGTGATCTTGCCCCTCCAGCTTTGTAGGCCTATCCACTCAGCATTGATTACAATGCTCCAATAGCTGCCTCTTCACACGTAGCCCACAGCCTTGCTTCTAGAAAGCCTGTGCTCATGGACCGTGCCTCAGAGAAGCCATCCTATATCTGGGACTGGCAGCCCTGTTCTAACCGAGTTACCTTATTTTCCAAAGTATCTTGTCATTATTCATTGCACTAATCCCCATGAAGACCACAAGCCACTGCATGTCCATAGTGCTAAGTGTCCAGGACATGTTAAGTGGGAGAAAAACAGCACAACTTGTAAAAGGTATCCGAAACCTAAGATGGTCCAGATTTTATGCCAAATAATATGCAGTCTACACAAAACTGGGTATAAAATCCCTTAAGTACTCAACAGTACCTGAGTTATTTACTCAAATTTAAAGTATTTGTTTTTAACTATATATATACACATGCATAACTGTGTGAGGGTTTCTGTAACATGTATACAGTGTCCAAAGAGGCCAAAAGAGGCTGCTGGATCCCTCGAAATGGAGATATAGGTAACTGTGAACCACCCAATGTGGGTGGCTGGGTGAATTCAATCCCACTTGTCCCTTTGTAAATGGAGTATATGTACTCTTAGCTGGAGCCATCTCTCCAGCCCCTAATTACTGAAATTTTACCACGGTCATTCCTTGTCTTTAAGGTATTTACTATTACTGGAATTTTTCAGATGAGTCTTTTGTCCAAGGCCCAGTGCCAGATCCTGAGCTAGTCCTTTCTGACCAGAGTCTAAGCACTCATCCCTACACTCCTCTGCTTCTTTTTGAGTTCTTTTTCTGGGGTATTCTTGGGTCCAAGGGTTCCTTCACTCTCTTCTCCTCCCCCACCAAGACCCAGGAAGTTCCGTCAAGACACACCACCTGAACCAACAAAGGACCTAAGAGCTTCCCACATCTACCTGCCTCCCATCTCCCTCACATCCTCTGGATAAGCCAGCCAACACTTGGCTCAACCCTGTACCCACTAGTGTCGGCCAGCATCACTGCTGCCCCCACTCCAGCATCAGAGAATAAGCTCTGACCTAGTCAGGAGGCACATGAGCTGGCGGACCTCCTCCCGAATGGCTGCAGCGCCTCTGCGGAGGTTGTAATCAAAGAGCTCTCGGATGAGGCCCTGGGAGACGAGGATGTGCCTCAGAGCTGGATTGGTGGCCAAGGCCCTCAGTAGTGTGATACAATGCTCCGTGACAGCTGAGGCACAGCCATAGCACTTGGTGGAGGAGGTGTGGCCACAGCCTAAGACAGACAAAGCGCGGTACTGGCTGGCAGTAAACGTGGGCTGCACGGACGTCCGGGATGACTTGGTGGCTGCTTCTCTCTGCTGTAGATCATACTCTAACAGCTCTTTGCGGGAAGCAAAAACTTTCTAAGAATGAAAAAAAAAAGAAATTGGCAAAATAAAAATAAATAAAATAAAAATAAATAAAGAAGAGAAATGTGCATGATACAATTTATTCTTCTCAATAACCCTACCACTTATTTCTTTTATCCTCATATAACAGGAGGGAACTGGAACTTGATCAAGAGCAAGGGCAGAACAGACCAATCCCAGGCTCAAACTCCACTTGCTACAAACACTTGCTTAAAGGGTTAGGGAACCAGATCTCTTGAGTAAAGGTCATGAGCAACTGAGTGGGCAGGGCTGCTGGTTGTCCTTCTAGGACGGGGTCCACTGCTGCTGCCCAGTACCCTACCCATAGAAACCACGTGGGAACATTAAAGGAAAACATGGCTGACTGCAGAGCAGCTGGGTTACTCTAAACCTCCAGCCTGTAAACATGGCATCCAAGAAAAGGGAACAGAATCTTAGTATTACTTTAAAAAAGCTGGAATCCCACTATTAAGCAAAGACTTGTTGTCTACTAATGTCCATCCCACCTCAATTATGCTGTCTCTGACTGCAAAGAGATCCAACAAGCAGCCATCACCTTAGGGTGGGAGGAGCCATTAGTGCAGCTGCATGCAGGGCCAGCGGGCCCATTGGACTAGATAGGGAGCCTGGATGGGGCAAAGGCCGCCCTGAAAGCATAAAGCACCCACTGCAAGCTACTCCCATTCTCTACCTGGATGATTTTGGAGAGCTCATCGAACGAGTTCTTACAGTCTCCACAATACTCTTGAGCCAGCTGCAGGATGTAGCGATTCACACTGGCTGAAGTGGAGCTGACGCCTCCCGCTGTTCCTGAGTCTTCCTGCAATCCCAAGAGGCCAAGTGTCAGACTTCCGCCCTAGGGATGACCTCACTAAGGGAAGCCTTCCACTCTTGCCCCAGATACCCTCTGGTCTGGGAGCACCTGTGGCTTTTCTGGAGCTGCTTCATTCACTTTGCAGAGCAGGTTCTCCAGCTGGGGCCTATGTCCCATGAGCTGATGGTACACACGGTCAGCTTTGTCCAGAAGTGTGTTGATGTTAGAAACGGCCTAGACCAAAAGGACAGACACTTGAAGGAGGTAAGACTTTATAGCTTAATGTTTTCCCTCCATGGTCCTAACTGCTAGCCACCTATGAAACATGTCCCCTGTACAGACCAGGCACATGGCTCCACACACTAGCCACCTATGAAACATGTCCCCTGTACAGACCAGGCACATGGCTCCACACATTCCTTCAGAATAACCCTACGAGGTGGCACATCAATTAAAAAAAAAAAAAAAAAAAAAAAAAAAAAAAAAAAAAAAAAAAAAAAAAGCAACGTATATGGACTGGATTCAAACAATTCAGTGCTGAGAGGCGGCTCATGGCAGCTTATACAAATACAGACACAAAACAGCACAAGTGCTGTGAGAAATTTTGTCCTGCTGTCTCCCTGTCACCCTGAACAGGTAACCCCTCTTCTCTGCCCTCCTACTAGACCCAGCTGAGGCTGACCATGGACAAAGGAGTGCATGTCACGTGTCACCCAGCTCCTTCTGTCCTCCTGAGTCTGAACTGACCTACTCCTGGAGAGGCTCATTTTGCACCAATAATGCTTCTCTAATTCCTATGCTTGAGCCCAGCACATCTTTGGTCACCACGGGCTCTACCCAAAAGCCAGGTCTATGTTTGGCGCTTTTCTCTGAGACTCATTAAATGGGAGCTGAGGGCTCAGTTTCCTACAACAGCTCTCCTCCAAAGTTCAGAGTCAGGCAGTGGTGGGGACCTAGGCCAGCTGCAGGCTCACTTTCTTCCGGTCCTCTTCATTCTCAATGGGGTCCACTGCGCAGCAAGGCTTGGCATAAAGCATGAAGTCAAAGCGGGCGTATTTACAGAAGCCACAGGCGTTGCAGAGGAAGGGATCCTTTTCATCATAGTTGATGGACCTGAATAACCAAAGTGCCCAGATCAGTGGGAGCGGAGGGCTAGGGGGAGAAGGAGAGGGTGTGTCTATTCTATACTCTGGGAATAACAAGAGTTACTGAAGGGATGACAACCATCTGGTGAGAGGCTACAAGCAAACATGTGAACACACACCACTCTTCTGCCGCTGCCGTCTCCTTCTCTTCTTCCTCCTCCTCCTCCTCCCTCCCACTTCTTCCCACCACAGACCACTATACACTTCCATAATCTTCTAAACCACAGGGCACCAGACAGGGACCTTGTCCATCCTGAGACTGCTACAGAAGAGAACACAGAACATGCTTGCCCAGGCCTGTAGGACACGTCACCTGCACTTGTGACACTGGTATACGTTCTCGCCACAGTTGCCACAGACACCAGGGTTGGCAGGGACAGAGGCACTGCAGCGAGGACATTGAAGGGTCTCTGTGGAGGCCTGGTAGTTCTCATAGAAGTCTGCAAACTCGATCATCAGGTTAGAGGCCACGATGGGGAGAGGCAGGTCGATCTTGACTTCTGTTTGTCCAGGCGTCAGCTGAACTTTCTTGGCTTTGTGCCAGCGAGCTGGCCTAGGAGAGACAACAAAAGCTATAGAGAAGAGCCTCCCACGTGACCCTGGGTGACAGCAGACTGGTGGTGGCAGACAGGATGCCCTGCCTTGTTTCCTAAGGCAATTAAGTGACTATTCAAAGAAAAAAGTTTGCTTTATGGTTTCCTGGGGGGTGGGTGGGGGGGTGGGGGGAAGACAGGCAGCCACTTCTCTGGGGTCTAGCCAGGTCAGTGAGTCCTCATCCCACCATCAAAGAAACTTCTCATCACAATGAAGACCAGTATAGAAAACCACAACTGACCTAACTGCAGAGAGCCCAGTCCAACTGGACCCCCACAACACAACCTGCTCAGAGATCACTGCAGAAGGATCCTAACAGCCAGAGGAAAAGGAAGTTTACTGTGAGATTTTGTCTCTTAGACATGTACTTAATGAGCTATATTTATATATTTAGGGATATGCAACCCTGCACACATGGACATGTAACAACAATTAAAAAAAAAGTGGCCATGAATTTGAATTGGGGAGGATTACACAAGAGGAGTAAGAGGGAGGAAAGAGAAGGGCAAAATGACATAATTATACTGTAATCTTTAAAAATATATGAGAGACAGAAATTCTTTAAATTGTTATGATAACGTGAGATTCTAGAAAAATAGCAGCATTCCCATCAAGGATAAGACTCCCAAAGCCCACTAAGGTGGCCTGTGGCAGTGGCCGGAAGACTGCTCATCTTGATGGCTGTCTTGGAAAAAAATATGAGTGCTGTCAGAGACAACAAGGAAGAGGGGGTTTTGCTATGGATGCAGAAGCATGCTATGTGGACAGGCAGAACAGCACAGGTTGCTTACAACAAGGAAGTAGGAGCTACGCTGCATCAATCAAGCACTCACTAGGTCTGAGGCTCTGCTCCCAGCTCCTCACACACACTGATTACTTTCCTCTTTAGAGGAGGACCCTGAGGACAGGAGCTTCTATCTTACAGCACAGGAGCTGAAATGAGCCCTTTAAAGTCACGGACGGGCGAGGCAGAGCGGGGCGGACCCCCCTACCAGCAGCTGTGCTTACCTTACCCAGCAACACAGAAAACCGACCGACGGCCTCTGGGGAGAAAGGCTATGCTGACAAGCAGCAGCTCTAAGGTTAACTACGTCGTCTCCCAGAGCAGACTCTGAGCAGAGACCATAGGCACTGGGCACTGTGAACTGCCTGCTCCTTCTGTGGGCATAGCGGCACCTGAGCTTCAACAGGCCAATCATAGCTATTTCTGCTCAGCAGAACACCTGAGACTGACAAGCCGCTTGGACCCTGGGGAGAATGCAGCTAGGCCTACGACATGCCTTACCCAGATGCTGGGCACAGACGAGGAGGACAGGCACATGCAGAAACAGGAGAAAATGCAGAGGAGAAAATGCAGAGGAATGCTTTCTCTCTGTGAACAGGTACATGGCTCTTTCCCCAAATGCCAACTACTTTCCAATGCACAAGGTTTACACAAGGCAAGAGAACCTGGAGCCCATCTTCAATGACCCCACCCTGGGCAGGCTGAGAGGAACCTTTCATGCTGTCAACAACTTCACTGCTGTCCCTATGTCAACACTGTTGTGACTGAGAGGACATGGAGCCTTTGGGTGTGTCCGTCTGCACCTTGCAGGGCACGGCTGCACTCGGGGACACCTGGGAAGCACGTACTTATTCTTCAGCTCCACAATGGCCTGCACAGTCCGGTTGTTGTAGTACAGGTTGATCGTCCGCACCATCTTGGTCCGCTTCAGGTCCCCAATCTTTACTGTGACCTTGCTGATGGTGTGACTGCCAATGAGCTTGACGACCTGCTGAGTGGTGGTGTAGCGCGTATCCACTTTAATGGAGGACAACTTGATATACTAAAACAAGAGTACACGAGACAACACAGTGAGTGTCTGTCCACCCTACACCCATCAACGTTATCGACACCTTCTCTCCCCACAGACAGATCTCTACTCAGTGTCCCCCGTGTGTCGGGCTACCTTCCACAGTGCCAGGCAGCAACTCCTAGAGAGGAGCCCCAGTTATAGCAACCAGTCTTCGGAAATGGGAGCCAGAGGGACTGAAAACCTCAGGACCGCTCTGCCTAAAACATGACTTACACAAAAGGGCACTTCAGGGTTATTGCACACCAGGCAGGGGTCACTCTCCAGGTAATAGCCATCGAACTCCACTAAGCCAGACAAGGTGCTAGGGAAGAAAGCAGTTCAATATCAGCAAAGTCTCCTAGGGCCACGCCAGAGCCATCTCCCACTCCCCCGAGTCCCTGTGGGCGGAAGGGAAGAGACTGCAGCTCAGACGGGCATAGTAGGCACAGGAAGAAAGGTCAGTGATCGACTCAGATGCTTCCTGTTTCTAAGCTGCTGTACAAGTCCAGAAAGGAATTAAAACCTCACTCAGAAGAGTCACGATTAAATTTACTACTTAAAAAAAGTTCCTAGCTAGGCAGTGGTGGCGCACACCTTTAATCCCAGCACTTGGGAGGCAGAGGCAGGCAGATTTCTGAGTTCGAGACCAGCCTGGTCTACAGAATGAGTTCCAGGACAGCCAGGGCTACACAGAGAAACCCTGTCTCAAAAAACAAAACAAAAACAAAAAAAGTTCCTAAATTATGTTTAAAATACATAAATCTTATGCTATACAATCAATACTCAAAGTTGTTTTCTTAAACTCACTACTTAAGGAGCCAGGGGAGATGGCTCAGTGGACATGGTACTTGCCATGTAGGCATGAGTTCAGACCCCAGATCCAACATCAGTGTTGGATGTGCACGGCACCTCACCTACAATTCCAGCACTCAGGGAGCAGAGACAGGGGAGTTAAAGCAAACTGGCATCCCATCAGCGAGCTCTGGTTTCAATTGGGAGGGGCTGCCTAATCAAATCGGATAGAGAGCATCTAACAGCCTGGGGCTCCTACACGCTGTACACATGTGCCCACAAACAAGAACACAGACATGCCATACACAAATGCACATTTAAAAAGCCAAGACTACGCCAGCATAACAATAAACCACAAACTTAAGCAATGTCCTCTTTTAAACGCTTCCCCCCACCACCTGACAAGATGGGTCAGGGGGAAGGGAGCTTGCTGAGCAAGTGTGACCATCTGAGTTCAATCCCTGGAACCCACAGAAAGGGGAGGGGGAGGGAACTAACTCCACAGGGCTGACCTCTGACCTCCACATGTATGCATGGCATGCAAGCTCCTAGACATCACAATCGCACACACAGGGGTCTAAAGACATGTGTGTGGACTTGTTTTATCTGGTTAGGTTAAGGTTTGAAATTAGCCACCTTCCCACTATCTCTGGCCACCACTTTGCACTTGGCAATCACATCTGTGTAACTGCCAGAGCCCGAAGGCCTTGGCTCCCTCAGGGAAAGCTGCAGGCCAATAGGCTGGGTGACCCTGAGAGGCCACTGCGTTCATGAGCACTCCTCCATGTACAACCACTCCAAAAACTGTGATGCTCTTCAGACCACAGGAGGCAAACACAGCTAGCTCACTTGTAAATGTTGGAGTTGGGATGATTGGTGAGAATGTGGTTTTGAGTCCTCAGAATCTCCACAGCCTTCTGTGAATACTCCTTCAACTGAAACAGAATTCAGGGAAACTGGTTAAAAACCCGAGTCCTGAGCTCCCAAGATGTCTCTAGAATAGAGGTGTTGCCACTAAACCTAGTGACTGGAGTTAGATACTCAGACCCAACTGGTAGGAGAGAACTGACTCCAGCAAGCTCTCCTCTGATCTCCACATGCACACCATGGCATGTACCACCCCCCAGATATTCACACATCAATCAATCAATTAAATAAATCAACCAATCAACCAACCCACCCTATTGGAAAAAGACTTGCTTTTGTCTTTCCAGCTGCTGGTCCTACCTCCCATTTGGTTAACAGAGCCTACCTTCTTCACAAGCACCTACAGTCCCTGGGCAGTAGGCAGCCTTTGTCACTTGGAGAAAGATGACCTGACTTTTAGGGAGAAGTCAGCAGTGGCTACCGAGTTGCAGCCAGATTCCTGGCTCCCAGGCAGGCCTCCTAGCTCAGTGAGCAGCACTTCCTCTCTGAGCTGAGCCAGCTACCTTTCTCCCCATGTGACCCACTTCTCTGCCAGCCTCTTGCTGTGCATCTATGCTACATTTACACAGAAGAAAGGCAAACTGCACTCAACAGTAACAAGACTGTGACACTATGTCACACAATGTTACTAACACTAGACAGATTCAAGAGATTTCATGTGTGGAGATGACCATGAGAATGTTCTTTCTTCACTCAAGAGAAAAGATTCCACAATGAGGAAGGGGAAGTAGAGGTAGGGGCTTCTCATTTACCTTCTTCTCTGTCTGTGCAGTTTTCAGGGAGAAATAGCCCAGCAGGTCCACAAACTGGGCAGCCTTCCGACCATAAGCTGGCAGTTCCGGCCAGATAGACCACATGAGATCTAGCAGGAGCTCCTGCTGAGCCTTGCTGGAGTTCCTGTAGATAAACAGCTCAGGTTAGCAGGCGACAGTGAGTGTGACATCAGTAAGGCCTGAAATTGTCTGCACTGTCTTCCCACATGCAGTCACGGCTCAGGGGCTTGTGGTTCCCTAGCAGATGGAACACCATCAATTTACTGTTGGCATCCCATCTTAATCCAGACCAAAGGTGAGCTTTCTTCAGCCAACTGTCATTTTAGGAGCTCCTAACTACATGCTTCTGAGTAGAAACTGTCCTGCCAAGCACATTAGCTTAGTAGCTACAAAGCAGATAGTTCAACAAAGAGACCTCCAGGGCTTGAAACCAGCAAATATTAGAATAGTGACCATGAGTATGTGACCAGAACTCAGAGCTACCAGCCCCAGAGCCAGCCCTGGCCCACCTGTAGATGTGCAGTGTCAGGCAGTGGGCCTGCCAGCGCACTGAGGAAGAGTTGGACTCTAACAGAAAACAGCGCAGAAACTGGATCAGAGTCTCCTTGTCAGCAAATCTGTTGAGCTGGTTCACCAGAGCTGTGCACAGCTGGTCCTCCTGGCTACCCGAGCTCTCACCTGCAACATCAGCGGAGGACAGACTCACCCAAGGGTCCAGGACCTTACAATCAGGAGGATAGGAAGAAAATCTATCTCTGTTCTAAAAGTATCTTCTAAATGGAAGTTGCCAATTTCCAGTTATTTGGGGCATAGATGGTTGGCCACAGCTGGCCCATGTACAGCCTCACCACCACCACACCAAGGATAGGACAGTAAGCCTGGCAATGAGCCAATAGCTACAGAAGGTCTCAATAGTCAAAGCTGCCCTGTCTTCCTCAGAGATGACTAATTCAGTGTTTCTTTCACCTCTGATCATCTGTCTCAGGTCTCCGAGGACCATGAGAAGTAGAGAAGCCAACAGGGAAGGGCTGCTCAGCATCTCAGTGTCCTCGCTCGGGGTACTAGGCAGTGCTAGGACTGAGCAATGTTCAGTGCATCTTGGCCTCTCCTGTCACAGAAAGTCACAGTACATGGTGTCCCTTTCACCATGACTGAAGATGTGACCTTTCAGCAACTGCAATGATACACGTGCTCAGAGGTGAGCACCCAGCATAGGGCCTCACCCTCTTTTTCCTTCTCCTTCTCTTCTTTCTTGCTCTTTTTAGTGGAAGACTTGGACTGAGTTGTAGCTTGTCCAGAACTGGCTGCAGGAGGGGCTGAGGAGGCAGCCACACTGGAGGAGCCCGTGGAGGCCGCCAGGGCTGCGAGCACTTTGCTGCCACAGAGAGCACAGGAGAGCAGCTGCAGCAGCACAGGGGACACCCCTTCATCTACCAGAAAACTCACTTGCAGGAGGAAGTACAGGACAGCTGTGAGGAGAAAGGTGGAGTCAGCTCTGGGATGATGGAATTTACAGCATGGGCATGTGGCTGTGGGATGGGGCAGGGCTTTCTCTCCTGGCTCTCTCTGCTCAATGCTACCAGGAGCCGTGGAGTAATCACAAAGGCATGGGGTGACCACATTGAGGGGATCCAGCCCCAGTGGCTCAAGTCAACAAGTTCTACACTCCTGTTCTGTGTGACTTTACTGCTACAGTCTGGAGTCCTGCTCTGTACTCCTGTACCCAAGTTTTGACAAGCAGACAGTAAAGTTCTGGCTTGTGTTCTGTTGGCAACTGTATCTCCAGTGACCAGTTCACAGCTTAATGTAGACAGCTGCCACAGATGTCACAGTGCAACCCAGGGAGGACCGCTTACAGTCATCTTTGATGCAGAACTTCTGCCAGTTGATGGTTCGCTGGGCCGCAATCTCTGCACAGGCCTTCAGATGCTCCATCTGAAATAGGAGCCAATCCCAGGTAAGCGATGCCAAGAAATAACACAGGTTGCTCTGTGTGTTAGGCCTGGCTTGAGACCACAAAGTAACCCTGGTCTTCAATGTGAGGCAGGTGCCCTCTGAGTTGGCTGCTGGATCTGGGAACAGGGCCCCCACACACCAGCAGCTTAAACACAATGGCCCTGTCTGCTCCCACCCCCAGCACCCTACTTTCAGTTTTCTGGAAAGCTGCAGGCAACTTTCTTATTACTTACACTAAGGCAAAGGAAGGCCAGGCCCCCAGAAGCTACAACCCACTTCTCTTTCTCCACTGTAAGAACAAGGACACTAACTGAGCAAACTAGGCTGTCCTTAACACCAACGATGAAACAGCTGAATGTGAAACCCTTCATTTACTCTCAATGTAGGCAGAAGAACATGCTTGTACTCAAGCTTCTTTAGTACTTAGGACAAAACCAAGGTCACCAATCTCGGGTTGATCCTATGGATAAACTGACCCACTTCACAGGTGAGGAACCCTCTCAGGTCAGCTCCTCAGTGCCAGCGATTTACCCGGTGCTTGACCTCCAGACACAGCGCTCTCTGAAATATTTACAAACCCTGCACTGCCCTGTGCTAGTATATCCTTGGCTGAGCCGTACCACATGCCCACATGCCTGCCCCTAGCCTGATAATCCCAACCCTCGTACCAGGCTGATGAGAGTGTCATACTGCAAAGCGGAGCCAGAACTGGCTGTAACCACACTGGCCCGGAGGAAGATGCCCTGCTCCTCCAATAGCTTCTTGATCCCACGCACGTGGGAATCCAGGGTGTGCAGGTCTCGGAGCTGTCGGTATTTCTCCTTTGATCCACAGATGAAGAGCAGAAGTTTTCGGACTTGGCGGCGGACAAAAGGGGTCTGCTGGATCATTAGGTACTTGAGGGATTAAACAACACAGTTAATATTATTCAGGGACTGTAACTACCACCTGCAGCTACAACACCCTGGTTGGTTTTGTTAATTTGTTTGTATTTTTTAACAAACTATTACTAAAAACTTTAAGAGAGTATAAGTCACATTCATCCCCAGTGAACTGGGTAGGGGTGGATTCCCACAGGCTTCAGGTGCTGACCCCTTACGTAAGATGGTATTGTATCTGTGGATACCCTATGCACCTTCTAGCATGAAATGATCTCTACATTTCCCCCAACACATACTAAGATGTAAATGCTTTCTAAGTGATTAGATTGTGCTGTTCAGGGAACACTGGCAAGAAACACCCACACATTCAGCACAGATGTCTTTTTTGTTGTTGCTGTTGTTTGTGTTTGATCTAGTTGGTCATATCTGTGGGTGGAGCACACATGGATACCAATGGCCAAGTGGACCAACTCCTAGCCATACTGGCTTCTGAGGAACTTGAAAATTCCTTAAAGGGACCAAGAGGGAGTAATACAGAAAGACAAAAATTTAACTGGGGGACAATCAAATATTCACATTCCTTTTCTCAGGCAGTTAGGAATCTACAAGGAGGCTGGTCTTCACGTCAGCCCAGGGCATGGCATCCAACTCTACTCTTCAGTTAAGGAGCTGGGAATGGGCACTTGGCCTTCCTTCCTAGAGTTGATATTGAGCTACTGTACTGGTTAAACTATTGTCTTTGCTCCAAACCATTCACTATCTTCTTCTGTGGAGCCTGGCTAGAACTGGGCAACCTCAACTGCCTGTTGGTGCTGGCAGCTTTCTTAGTGTCTGCCACTGCGCGCTCTTGAGGGAAGCCGAAGGCAGGAGGCATGGGCTGGCTGGCTCAGGCCCTCACAATGCCCAAGACCCAGCAACAGCCATTCAAAGATTCTAGCTAGAAAGAGCTCTCCTTAGCAGCTTCCCTTCATACTCGTGTCTACAATGCACCTCCCGAGAGCTCCAAGGCACCAGGAATAGTACTTCTTCCTAGAGAGCATATGCTGGGTCTCTCGTCCTGCTAGGCTGCTGGTGGTGTGTCTATGTATGGCCACTGTGTTCCCTTCTATCTGCTTGTTTCTCAGGGAGCTATCTGGCCAGTCACCAGTCTTCTCACTGAGCAGTATGGGAAGGGAAGCAGTGCGTGCTCTATCTTCCTGACTGCCCTTTAGGGACATTACACAGGCACAGAAACAAGAGCCGACAGCTGCTTTGAGCCACTGCACAATGCGCTCCAAAGGGGCACGAGCAGGAGCTGAGTGCGTGAAGGGCTCTGTGAGGACACTGAGTTAAGGTTAGAAAGAAAGCAGCCCACAAAGGGAAGGTAGAGCTCACCTCTCCCCAAGTAGGATACTGCTCAGAGCCTCACTCACCTCAGAGAGAAAGTAGAACCAGGAGTGATCAAAGACAGGAGGAGGAATTCGAGAGCTGGTATCAGCAATCTTTTTGATTTGGTAAGGAAGCCTCAGTACCATTTCTGTGAGCAGCTGGGTATAGGCTTCAAACACATCAGCAGCATGACCCTGGAGAAGAAGACCTTCATAAGGACCTGGGCTCACCAGTCTTCCATGACCACAACCAGGGAAAAGGCTAGTTAATTACTAATCATTATGATGCCTTTCAAAGCTGGAGCCAAAATTCACTTACAGGAAGAGACTAGGTTTCTTGGGACATGCAAAAATAACAGGAAGTGGAACATATGGTCCTTAAATGCTCTGGCAGCTGGGCAACAAGACAGCTCAGCAGGTAAAGGCACTTGCCACCCAGATTGATGACCTGAGTTTGATCCCTGGGATCAACGTGGTGGAAGGAAAGCTGACTTTCGAAGAGAGTCCTCTGAACCCCCACCCACCCACACATACATACACAGGAGAGGGAGAGAGAGAGACAGAATACAGGGGTTACATGTGCACACCCACATATACATTTTTCAATTATAATACAATTTTTTATGATTTTAGATTTATTTTCTCTATTGCATCAACCTTATGCATGTATGTGCAGAATCTGTATACCTGTTGAATCCCCTGGAGTTACAGATGGGTGTGAGCCATCATGTGCGTGCTGGGAATTGAACAAAAATCATCTCTGCAGTTCCCAATTAAAAAATTTTTCTTAAAAAATTGTGTGTCTATGTAAATGTCACATGTATTTGGGTACCTATGGAGGCCAGAAGCGGGTGCTGGGTCCCTGCAAGCTGGGATTACAGGTGACTGTAAGCATCCTGACAGGGTGCTAGGAATAGGACCAAACTAAGAGCCAGTGCTTTTAATTGCTGAGCCATCTCCTCAATAATTAGAGTACTGGCTGCACTTCCAGAGGGTCTATGTTCAATTCCCATCACCTACATGGCAGCTTACAACCATCAGTTGGGACTCCACAGTCCCAGCAGATCTAACACTCTCTTCTGGCCTCCATGGGCACCAGATGCACATTCAAACAAGCAATAAATGTGTCTGTGTATGTATGAATGTTAGTTATACAAAACTACCAGCCATTTAAAGAGAGAGCAAGACAGAAGTCCATGGTCAGACTGACATGTTATACCCCTGCCCATTCAAAGTAGGTAGCTGGTCTACCCTCCTAGCTCCACTAACTGTCTCAACAGGAGTAAAGGGTACCAACCCTCACTACGGATGACATGCTGGTGTGTGCTGAGCACTGTGCTAAGACCTTTATAAATAGGAAGCTGACAGTGCTCAGGACCCTGGGGAGCAGCTAAGATTTCATACTAATTCTCCAGGTACAGTAGCTGAAGCCTGCTGAGACTGGTTAGGATCTCAGCATGCAGCCTGGCTAGTAGGTAAGATTGCAGGAGATCTTCTTTTTTCCTGGGCTCCTCTACCCAGCATGTCTACAAGCCTCTGAAGAGGCAGGGAGGGCACGTGACCACTGCTGCTGTCACCTTGTCTCATGTACATTCTCATAGTTTCCCAACAAGTTTCACGTGAGAGGAAGTGACTGATCACACTCGCTTCTTCAGGCTTACAACAAAGGCAGGAATGAGAAACCCTCCAGAGCTAGCTGGGAGGAGTGGCCGTCTATTAGGTCATGATGAGATTAGAACCCACGTCCTGTGTGGCTCCTAACACTAGGTCTTCCTAGCTTTACTTATCAAAAGCAGAGCACGGGCTGGAGAGATGGCTCAATAAGAGCACTGACTGCTCTTCCAGAGGTCCTGAGTTCAATTCCCAGCAACCACATGGTGGCTCACAACCATCTGTAATGGGATCCGATGCCCTCTTCTGTTGTGTGTGAAGACAGCTACAGTGTACACATATACATAAAATAAATAAATACATCTTTAAAAAAAAAACAAAGCAGAGGACACAGTTCTGAGGAGAGCTGCCTCTGAGCAGAGAGGCCTCACCTTCACATACTGGCGGAGAAAGAATGGGCTCATATCTGGCGGAGATGAAGTCGTGTGTGGTTTCAGCAACTGGCTGGCGGCCACAGGCTCCTCGTCGCTCTGCTGGCTCTTCCAGTATTCCAGCAGGGCCTTGAGCACATGGAGGCAGTGGTCCACAGCCCCTGAGCTCAGCAGGGCTGCTGCCGTGGCACTGGAGATGAGGGAAGATGACTGAGGGAGAAAACAGAGAGCAGGCAAGGCGAGTTGTAAAAACTGGACTGAGTCGGACCGGCACCACACACCACACACCACACGGCTGCCGATCTTAGGCACAGCCCTGACAGACATGGGTTTGTCAGTCTGTTGTATTACAAGTTTCTCACTGGCTAAGTAAGAGCCTTCTTTCCTCTTCCCCAGCTCTTTACAACTACATCTAAGAGAAAACAAATACTAGCTTTTAACCTGACCTTGCTACCCCTCTGTGCCAGGGAGGCAAAGCTTTCTCCTTCCCTTGAAGCAAAGCAAACAGAACCTCATTTGAGAGAAGAGACAAAAAGTTCCACTCTAGGTCCTTCTTGGCAACGTCACCCTCCCAGTAGGGGCTCTTCCAGAAAACTAGTCTCCAGGGGAGACGGTGGGTGACTGCATGCATAAGGAGCAGAAAGGAGCAAAGCTGCTGTACATAAGACCATTAGGAGAGCCCTGGAAATCCCAGCAAACCCCACAGCTCATAAGCTCATTAAGATTGGATGCAGTTCAACCCCGATTTCCACCGTCCCTGCTTTGTGCTAATCTCATTTCCCCACACACACTGGCTTTCTCTCTACTCTATTACCATACCTTATAGCAACAGACACTGGAGATCCTCTTAGCTACTCTGTGCTTTGTGGTACAGGCCCTTGCTTTTCAACAGTAGAACTTCCAAGTCCTTTCTTTAACCCCTCTGTCAGAGGGTTTGTTGGTAAGGACCTGGACTTGGCAGGGATTCCAAAAAAGGAAGAAGTTCTGCAACTCAAGAGGCACAGACTGGTCCTTCCCCAGTTGACAATGGTCTTGTTCTAACAGAGGACTATCACCTCTGTCCTCAGCCTTGTGCTAACCTCTCCATTATCTTACCTCGTCTTAGACCCATAAGCTCAAAGCACAAATACCTCACAGATGGAAGACTTGGATCCGGACTTGGTGCGGGACATGAAGACACTCAGAAGCCTCATCACGACCAAATGGACTTCATTCAAGGCGCTGCGCTCGTTCTTCCTGGAGACATCCTACAGGCAGAAGCCCAGACACTTACGCTTCCTCTAAGCTCCAACGAGACCACCCCGCCCCACACACGCCTTTCAGCACTGAAGAGGAAAGAAGGCTCCAGCAGGGCTGGGGGTTATACCTGGTGCAATGGGGGCCGCTGCACCCAGAGGCCATGGAATACATGACAAGGGCACACACTTTGTCCTACTTGTCATTTGTTTTCCTTAACTATCCACCTGACATAACCTGAGAAGAGTCTCAGTGAGGGATTTATGGATCAAGCTGTCCTGTGCGAGCAACTTGATTGCTTTAATGAACGGAGGGAGACCTAGGCTGAAGTGGGATCTGTGCTCAGGACTGTGAACAGAAACAGTTGCACCTGTCCTTGCTGTCCTGCAGTGATGGACTATAACCTCAACTGCAAAGCTAGAGGAACCTTCCCCTTGATGCTACTTTTGTCCCAGCACCAGGAATAAAACTAGAACCCAGAGGAAGCTCCTCTAAGGAAGGAGAACCTGAGAAAGACTCCTGACTAATCCCTCATACCGCCACCCCAGGCCAGCTGATGGCAGTTTTCTGCACCTTTCCCGGCTACACCCTGCTACCCCTGACACACATCTTCAGTTTACCTTTTTGTCCATGCCCAGCTCGGCAATGAGCTGAGCCAGCAAGTTGTCCAGGGCTCCCTTGTCCTTCTCATCGTCTCCATCTAGATCTGCAGTGAGCATGAGGATGACCTAGAAGGAGATAGTGAACAGAGAGCCGGCTTCTGAAGGCAGGGCTGAGTGTGTGTGTCATGAAGCAATCCTGACCTCTGACTCTCTGCCCTACCTGCGATGCAGGAGGGCATTCCAGACTCCAGGACTGCCCTAACTTAAGTGGCTAGGGTTGTAAAACTCACCTGAGCCATTTGGGACACCATTGAAAGGCTTTACAATAACCTTATAAATGCAACCGAGCAACAAGCCAATCACAGTGGTGTCCAAGAGGACACTGTGCTGATCTAAGAATTAAAGAGCACAGCGTGGACTATTTATTACTCACGATGGGGAGAAAGCTGACTGAGTGGGAGGGACCCTTTTCAAACCTCCAAGTCAATTACCTAACTGGATGATGACCATGGGCATCCCTTAGACACAGCTATAACCTGAAGGGTTGCAACTTGCAGCTCGGGCTGCATGCCATACTTTTGTGACCTCAACACCAGCCCTCTGAGGTCCCTGAAAAAGAAGTGCACTGCCCAAGGGTAGCCCAACTGTAATGCAGTTGGTCAGGAAAACTGAAGATACCTGCATGTATGGGATGGCCCGGACACCTCCGACGTTCCGTAACTGGGGCAGTGTCTGCAGTAATCTTTCCAACAGCATCAGACGAACCATGTGTAGCCTGCAAGGCCAAGGAATGTACAGGAGACATGGAGTGGCATACAGACAAGTGGAGTACGCTCCTGCCACCGAGGCCAATGAGGAGCCAGCCTATCATGTTAACCAAATAAGGGCTGGCACAGTGTTGCATCCTTAGAATCCATCCCAGCACCCAGGAGACTGAGGCAAGGGACTCTGAGATCAAGACCAATCTGGGCTCTAAGTGAGTTTCCAATCAGCTAGCTGTGGGTACTTAGTGACATCCTCTCTTATAAGAGAAAATTAATAATTATTATTATTTTTAAAAGTATTATGAACAACTTTATGACCCAAACTGACAGCTTCAACATAATGAACACATTCTATATAAAACACAAAATGCCAAAACTGATTTATAAATGAACAGAAATAATTTTCTATCACACAAAAAATGATTCTGCATTTAAAAAAAAAATCTTCCCTTAACAAAAATCCAAATGCAGACCAACCTTTATCAGTGGACTTTTCTAAAGCTCCGTGGGAGAGAGAAATCTTATACAGACTCTTCCAGAGTGGGGAGACAGACAAAAGCCTGTTGGACTCAGTCTAGGAGGCCAAAATAGCATCTAACAAAGACATTTCAAAGGAAAATTCTAGACCTTAAGAAACACTGATAAACCAAGCCCAAATGTATGAAGGGTTAACTTGTGATCAGCTGTCCCCACTGTACAGTAAGACAACCTAATATAACTTCTATTCTTAAACAGCTGTGTGAGTTGTGTCTTACATGGAAAAAAAACCAAAAAACAAAAACCAGTATTAAACCAAAAGGACACAGCCAGCTGGGGCCCTCCACAAGCTGGAGGTCCATCAGACCTCTAGCAAGACAGACCTCCAGCTAGACATTAGGCAAAGCAGCACACTCTACTTCCAAAGCATTGTGGGGGCCACAACACTTTGACGTCAGCAGTGCCTGGGGAGAAACGAGCAGCTCTCACTCCCCTTTGATACTTGGGAACACACTCCTAGCACGCGGCACTCCATCTCCCAGTTCTGAAATACTTTCAAGCAGGTGATGGTGACAGGCTGGTCTGACCTGTTGCTAGTGTGCACATCTCCTTCAGCTTCCCCTTCTCCTTCTCCCTCAGAGCCGTCTCCCTCCTGGTGCCCAGTGGTGGTGCTGATGGCACCTGTGCTGGAGCTGACACTCCCTGGTCCAGCAGGGTGCCCCTCAGCTGTGGCGTCACCATATGCACTGCTCCGGCCAGACACTGGAGGGAAATGATTTAAGAAGTACACATCAACTCCCAAGGTTGGCCTTGATGGAAAAAATGTTAGGTTTCAACTGGTTTTGGCTGGTGTGGTCTTGGGCCCACAGAGCTCGTCTAGTTTTTACCTGTGCAACTTACAAAATTGGTCTAGCCTCAGCTAGTGTATGCAAACTTCACAGCAGCTGTACTGGGGGAATGGCTTAACAGTTTATTCCCTCAGGAGGCAGGTAGTATAAACCATAGGAATAAGGGGTTTCAAGGTCATACCACAATTATTTATAATCACCATTTAGAGATATAAATAATATCACTGTTCTTTTTTAACTAAAAGACAACTGAAAGACACTGCAATTTTTCCAGATTAGTCACTGGATTTGAACTCCAGTCACAGAACACTCGATATTCCCTGGTCAAGTTCAAATAAACTCTAGCAGACTACAGAGAGTCTCCACAACGCCTGTCTGCAGACACTGATCACAAGACCAGGCAGGGGTTTCTGCCTTGTCCACCACCCTGAGCCCAAAGAGATCAAGACACCCAGGCACATTACCACTGTGCTCGCCAGCCACCGAGTCCACTGCACTTCCCCCGCTCTCTGAGCCCACACTACCGCCATGGTCGGCTGGCGAGGTCCGCAGGGTGGAGCCATCAGTTGCCGCGGTGCTGCCCTCGTCATCTGAGGCTGGAGCTGAGAGAGTAACAGAGCTGTTACAGGCACAGACCCCTCCCTCGTGGGGACGAAAGCATCACAGCACACTGCAGAGGACACAAGGCAGTCTGAGTGTCCTGAGGGCAGAGAGAGAAGGCAAGACCTGTTTTGCCGATTAGTCAACAAAGGGAACAGACACTCTCCAGGGTGCACTGCCAACAGCACTCAGACCCGAGCGAAAGCCCAGAGCACTGGGCATTTCCTTCACTGTTACAGCATGTGCAGATTCAGTAAGATTCTGTGACATGGACAATGAGTCTTTGCACTAAATGCTTCACGGTCACCATTGTCTAAGTGTTACTGACACCTACTGAGATCCACACTAGCCATTGCAGTCGAAGCACAGAACTCAATGCTTAGCAATCCATCTGCAGTTATGAAATCACTTAGCATGAGCTCTTGAGTCAACTTTGACTTTTGTCATTTTGGCTTTGCTTTCAATTTTTTAAAATCATACGGCCCATAGGAGAGCTCATTAGAAAATTTCACACCTCTTCATCATCCTCATCAGATGCTAATAGTGAAGCAAGGAAATTCCCCAGAGACAGCCACAGCATCCAGGATCAGGGCTGAGCTGAGACAGGAGGAAAATGCTGGCTGAGATCCACAGGGGAAGAGGACAGCCAAGACAGCCAGCAAGCATGACAGACATGACCAGCACAGCACGACCACAACCACAACATGACCTCAAAGGCTGAAGTGACAGCAACCAAAGAGACCTCAGAGAAGCAAGAAGCCATGGCAGCAGGCAGGGGCAGGCAATCTGGCCTTTTCTTATCTAGGCGGGCTAACCCTCCCAAAAGAAAAGAAACTAGTGTAGGCAAGTGGCAGTCTAGCAAGGCTTTGCCCCTTCTAAGCTGGGTGGATTTTCAAGGACTTCCCCCATGTGCTGCTGCCACCCAGTTTGGTCCAACTCTCTACCTAGAATTGTATCAGACGAGGAAAGAGACTTAAACAAACACAGCATAAGTGAAGGTTTCCTCTAGCCTGAATTGGCCACAAAGACTCTCTCCCAAGCTCACAGGTCTCTGCTGGCTGCTTCTGGCTTCAACTGATTTGCAAACGGAGACTAAGAGCTAAAGGCTTAGCTTTATTTCTTGTCTCTTTCCATACTGTCTAACAGGTTAGAACTCTAGCAGAATGCTGTAAAGCTAGCCTATGGACCATGAGCCAACAGGATGCTCCCTGGACCTCTCCTTGGGTATCAGCCAAAGCCAGGCAGCATGCAAAGTGTGAGGAAGCAGAGCCACAAGCGTTGATGCCAAGCTGCAGCACAAGCAGGAAATCCAGGATGGCCTGTCAGAGCAGCTGCCCGTCACACTCTCACAGCACTGAACGGGGCTGCAGGGTCCTGGGACCCTGAGCCAAGCTCCTTGCTGTGGACAGTTACCTGATGCTGTGGTGTCAGAGAGGGTTCCTGCGTCCAGAGAGGAAGAGCTGGGTGCCTGGCCGGACAGTCCCAGGCTCTGCAGGCCCAGGGCACTGCTGCTGCTGCCTGGGAAACAAGTGGAGAGTGAACACAGGGTTCCCTCTGCCCCGTCCACAGTATTGCTTTGGCCATCTGCTGTCGTAAGGAGTCTAAACACCAGCACGTGACCCCTCTGGCCACTGCTGTCCACCCACCAGGTTCAGTTACAGATTCAAAGAGGCACCCATTTAAAAAAAAAATCAAACCAGCAGCAAGAACTATGAGCCTGGCTTTTGGCCTCAGGAAGTGTCAGAGCCATCTCTCACTCTCCACCTGTACCTCTGAGCAGCTCTCACCCAGATCAACCTCTCCCCCAACTGGGGACAAGCTAAGTCATTGGGGTATCAGCAACTGTCACGCCCTCTCTCCTGTGCCAAGTTTGCTGTGTTCCTGCCATTGCCTTCTACCTTGCTGGTCCTGCTGCAGGCTCAGGGCAATGGCTAGTTCAACCATGGTCTCATCGTCTGCATCAGGTGGGATGTCCAGCATGGGAGGAAAGCCCTCAGCACCTGCCAGCAGGGCCTCCAGGGGAGAGGGGTTGCCATTGTTGACATTTTCAGCTGTTTCCAGGACCATCGACTCAGACTGCAGAGAAAAAGCCCCATCAGTGTTCCACAGCAAACAGTAAGGCTGTTGAGTCTGCAGGGAAGATGGAGGCTCCTCCTTCCCTCTCCTACTGCCAGACTCACCACCATCTCAAAATCTCCATGATCCACCTCACTCTGCTCCTGGCTTTCCTGGCGGATGTGACCACCATCTGGGATACCTGATGACTGCATTTTCTCATCTGCGTCATCGTCATCATCGTCGTCCTTGTCTCCTGAGACAAAGAGACTCCAGTAACCTAAAGGTATTATTTTTACTCCTTGGCATGTGACTGTCACGCAGCAAGAGTCTAAAGTCAGGCCCCTGCAGGCACCCTGCACTTGCCAGGCAAAGTTGTAGGTGCTCGGCTGGCAGCCTACGTGATTCTGCAACTAGCTGGGTGTGGGGAGATGGTGGTCAGCAGCGACAGCTTCCTCTCAACAGGAAGAAGAGACTTCCAGACCAGAAAGGATTAAAAAAACCTTAGATTTCAACAAGACAGAGAAATGGAATACCCACAGGCCCTGCAAGCTCCATTCTCAGAAGACCTTTGCCAAGACAGGAAAAGAACTCAAGTGTCTGTCAATAGTGTAGTCTAGACCTCATTTCTCCAAACAGCTAGGTCTGTAAGATTTTTAAACTATATAATCACTATGAAAAAAAAACAAAACAAGAACAGACTTGACATCTGAGGCCATAGACTGGAAGCTGAGGCCACTGTGACACATCCCATTGGGTTCCTTGTCTGTGGCAAGCCCAGGTAAGATTCCCCACTGTTCGAAAAGGATGAAGACTGCCTGCCACTTGCCATGTGCTAAAGCAAGGCCTCTCTTAGAAATAATAACTTTCCATACTCTGTGTGTGTGTGTGTGTGTGTGTGTGTGTGTGTGTGCATGCAAAAGAGAGAGAGAGAGAGAGAGAGAGAGAGAGAGAGAGAGAGAGAGAGAGAGAAAGGGGGGGCATGTATGTGGAGGCAAGGCAGATATCGATTGTCTTCCTCTGTCACCCACTGATTCAGGCTGAGTGATGGCCAGTCAGCCCAGCATCTGCATTATCTCCTCTTCCCCAGTGCTGGTAATCTGAACTCAGATCCTCACACTTACACAGCAAACACTTTAGCACCGTGGGCTGGGCCACAGCTCAGTGGTAGAGTGCGTGTCTAATATGCATGAGGCCTAAATTCAATTTCCAGCACTGCAAAAAAAAGAGACACGATTGTTCCAGAATACCTACCAGCTACAAGAATCCACCGAGCACCTGAGATCTAGCTAGTTTAAGTGGAGACAAGCTGCCAGGCAGAGCCATACACTAGATTTCAAGGATGGCACAACAAAATGAAAGCATCTCCATTTTTATAAAGACTCCATATTAAAACAGTAATGTTACATTATCTCTAAACTTGTAACTTACTTCTCTTTATTCTTCACAAGTGTGGTAAGTGCCCAAGCAAGTACCTCATGAGGAAAGTTTGGAATTTGCTACCTAATCTATTCTGGGGAAATTCGTCAGGAATCTACTTATAAGCAACAAACAGGACCCTTAATGATGAGTTTGTGCTAGAAAAAGGAGTTTTCTTCTAAAGAAAAAGTAAATTTTTGTTTAGTCATTGTGACTACTTTTTCACATTTCCTATTCATTTTGTGGGGGCACAGCACGTGTGGAGGTCAGAGGACTCATAATAAAACCTTCCTGCCACATGAATCTCCCACATCAGTTAACATTCAAGCTGTCAAGGTTTGAGCGCCTTAACCTACTGAGCCTTCTTATCAGCTCTCATTGTGGATTTGAAACTGTCTTTTAGGTGGACAAGGCTCCAATCGACAGCCTAGGCTGGCCTTGAATACCTGACACTCTCACTTTATTATCTTCCTGAGTACCAAGAACACAGGCACTCCACCACGCCCAATGGCCATGTATTTTTTACAATTTAATTAATTAACAACTACCTCCAACTTGGCTTTTTATTTTGGAGACAGGGTCTTGCAATATAAACTGGGCTAGTCTCAAATTCAGTGTTGGTTCCATCCCATCCTGGGCCACCCCCACCCCGTCCTTGACAGTGAATTTTATGTTGTCTTTACATGTTTTCCCGTGGCTTTTAGAATGCTTCAGCCAAATATCCCATCTTCCCATAACCATGTAGAAGCTGGTATACACATGTTTGGCTGTATCCTGGACATTTTCCACCACATCTTTCAGTTTCCATGATTTTGACTTTATTCTACTTGTATGCATTTTACACCCTACTGTATAGAATATTAAAAGAAAAGAAAACTAGGAAGACTCTGGTCAGTATCAGCAACACATCTCAAAGCAGCAACTCATCTCTAGGCCACTGACCCACCCAGATAAAGCCTAAACCCAGACTTTAAATTACCCATTGGAGTGTTGCTTCGAGGGGAGGAGGGCAATGTCACGTGTCTCCGCTTGTTCCTGGGCCTTAGGACTCGGATTAAAGCTTGTTTACAGGAGAAGCTCACAGCAGGGTCCTAGTTTGAAAGGAAGGTGTCAAGCTTAGGCAATCCACTGTCAGCCAGACTCCAGCTTTCTCTCTTGCCAACACCTGATACGGGGAAGGGAGAAGTCTATCTATTCTCACCTGTGTTCTCCTGCCAATGGAGCAGGATGGAGCAGACCAGTCTCTCCAGACTTGGCCCAGTAAGACCGTCACCAGCTTCCTGTCTTACTTGCTGGGGTCAGTCTGCAAGACCACTGGACCCTGAAGCTACTTTGGCTCTCTCCAAATGAGCGCTACCTTCTCATGACATAAGAAGGTATGCCCCGCCTCCCTCTCTGCTCCATGCCATAAGCAGCACTACTAACTCGTCTGCTGTGACAGGCACAGGAACACAGCCTCTGCACAGTCGTGGACCCGACACGTACTCAACATTCACCCCACAGCAGCTCCAGATTCTGAATGGGAAGCAAGGATCAAGTCCTCCCTCCCAGACTTTGTCTCTACAGCTTTGGTGTATTTGCAATTGCTGATTCCCATCACATGTTTAAAGGATTTACTGTGTATGTGTGGGTGTTTTGTTTGCATGGCAGATCTGTGCACCACCCTATACAGGGCCCAAGGAGGCAAGAACAGCATCAGGTCCACTGGAACTAGAGTTTCAGGCAGTTGTTACTTCCCATGTGGTTGCTAGGAATTGAACCCAAGTCCTCTGGAAGAGCAGCCAGTGCTCCTAACTACTGAGGCACCTCTGCAGCCCAGCCCATCAGACTTTAAGTCTACTTTCTTTCATGAGGTCAGTGTTCATTAGGCTATTTCCCAGGGGCACCCGGGGCTGTGTTGATACGTACAGGGCACAGCAGCATCTGCATGTAGATCTTGGATGCTGTGTTGATACAGTCCAGCTCACAGGTACAATAGCCATGGATAATGTCTACCAACGCATTAACCGTAGCTTCAATGTGAGTCAGGCCTAAATGGGAGAAAAGGATCACCTGACAATCTGTTGACAAAAACAACTCTAGACTCTCGAAAGCCTGAGACAAAAGCACAAATCTCAGCATCACCTAGAGGGTGTTGAGACAAAAATAAGCAGGCACACAGCAGAGCAAACCCACAATACTGTCGTGCAGCCTAGCGGCTGTAGTTGGAGTGTTTTTATTAAGTCTTTCAATTCGCTAAGTGGCCTTAAACATCCTTGCAGAACCTGCACCAGAGAAGCAAGAATCACTGTAGACAGCCATGGACAAGGCGGGAAAACTTGAGGTGGGCAGATAACAACACCACTCCTATATCCACTAAACCTGTTGACAAAGCTGTTCTCTGGCAGGCCAATGGGCCTGGGCATCTACTCTCCTCTCTAGCGGAGGGGCCATCCCTCTTCCCCAACTGTCAGGAGTGTGACCCATGAGAGGACTAGGACAACAGCAGCGTGGAAATGAGTAACAACACTTTCCTGGCTGCTTCTACACTCCTACCTCTCAACTGACTCTCAACCAAGTCTTCATCATCATCATCATGATCATCACCACCACCACCACCATCATCATCACCATCACCACCATCACCACTACCACCGTGGTCGTCATCCCCCCATGTGAACTAGGCAATTCCACATGAAGGAAGCAGGACAAACACACACACACACACACACACACACACAGAGAGAGAGAGAGAGAGAGAGAGAGAGAGAGAGAGAGAGAGAGAGAGAGACCCCACTGCACTGCTAGTTCCCAAGGGCAGCAATACACTGAGCCCACAGATACCTCTCTGCACTTGTATGGAGGAGGAAGAGGTCCCAGTGCTAAAGAGCTTATACCTACTTCACTGTATCAGATCCAAGGACCCCGCTAACGTGATACCTGGCAGGCAGGCAGGTGCCAGGAAGGCATTCTTGGGCTTAGATGCATGGAGTTTCCAGAAGTGGTTTACAAGCTGAGTGATGAAACTACAGCCGTCTCCTTCCTGCTTCTGTGGCTCTTTCCCCTCATCTGCTCCTTCTACACAGGAGAAAGGAAATCGTTAACGATGGTAAATCTAAGACAGAATTCAATTTGTTTTAAGGTTAACTCAGGTCAAGGAAGCTTGCCTGCGGAGGGAGTTTCAAGTGGGGCCCCAATCAATATGCCAACTATCCCTAGATTCCAGCAGGCACATCTGGGAGAAAAACAGTCTGGGAAAGGAACATCACAGAAAACATTGTGTGTTAGAGTTAGGTAGAGAGGGGAGCATTCAGGATCTTTACAGCAGAGTCAAAGATGCCTGTTCCAACTGCTAGACTAAACCTAGGGGAACGTCTGAGATTCCTCTAGAGTGATTCTAGGATTGCACTGTTAGGAGAACAAACACGAAGGCAATGGCATACAGAAACACGCAGGTGATGGGGACTGCAGACACAGCAACAAGCTCTTTCTGATCATGGCAAATCAGGCTTAGCACTGAGCACCAGGCAGCCAATGTGAGGAGACGATGAAAGATGCTGAGAGAGAAGCCCCTGCACACACTGACCAAGCACTGCTGCCAGAGCAGTGCAGCAGCATGCAGAAGGCAGCAGCATGCAGGGGGTAGCAGCATGCAGAGGGCAGCACCCAGCCTGCAGGTACTAGGGCAAAACTAAGCTTAGCCTCACCCAAGGGCCTGACCTTCTGCATCCCTAAACAAAGTGATTAATACAAGAAAAATCCCACTCCCTGCCACATTTCTGTTGTGGCACCAGGGTGGAACTAAGCTTAGCTTCCCCCATAACACCGTCACAACAGACCAGCTGGGGTTCAGAACACTAACTAAATTCAACGATGGTCAATTTAGTTAAAATGAGGCCTCGTCAAAGGCCCTACAAAGTTAAACAAAACAAACAAGCAAATGGGGAACAATTATCCATTGTCAAGAGCCAACAAGAACAGGAAGAGCATGACAGAGAGCAGAAGTGCAATGAGCAGGTGTCAGGACCACGGCCATGAGGCCAAGTTCACCTGTTTCCATCTGGGGCAGCTTTGACTCCGTAAAGTGCACTAGGTTGTTAGGACGCGTGACGGCAATAGAGCGAGCTGTGATCACTAGGCGCTGGAACACCTCGGGGTCCAAGTCCTTGCCTTCTTTGCTGGATGTGTTGAGACACTGTACAGCTTTGCTCAACAAGGCCTGGTCCTATAAAACAGGCGGGTCACAGAGAGTCAACCATAAGCAAAGGTAAAGCACTAAAGCACAGAGGGCTGGTTACTCCTCTCAAGAACTGTCAACCAGCTATCAGAACAAATCTTCAGGCTGCCCAATGCTCAACTGCCTGATACAAAATGAATAGTCTTTTAAAAGTCACCAACCACATAACAGACTCGAAGTCTAACAGAAAGCTAGCATCCACTCAGCCACAGAACTGTAGCAGCCAATCGCTTCCTCTGGCAGACTCATCCATCCCTCAGCAGGTCCTTTACCCAAGGATAGTGCTTTGAAAACAACCTTTCCTCGGCAAGTTGAACTCATCCCTTGCTATTAAGAGACAGAGGCACAAAAGATAGGCATGGCAGTGACCCCAGCACCTTTCTTCCTACTGGTCTGAACCACCATGTTTCCCATGGTGCCGTGTGGCCCAGCTTACCCCCTTCTGCAGGCACTGGCTTTTGTAGGAGAGCCTCTGGGACCAACAATAACCCCCATTCGACAACCACCTGCCACCCTTGTAGGCCTGCCTCCCCAGGCCATAGTTGAGAGCTCAGAACACCAGCACATTAACCACCTATGGCACAACCCTGACCCTCACTCTCTCTCATACAAGAATCAGCTGCCCACACTCACTCTCCTTTTTAAGACTTGCTGATCCTGCTAAGAGGGATAGAAAAATAAAGCAACATCCCAGTGGCCCACGAGATGGCTTTCTCAGTCTAGGGTAGCATCTCAGAAGAACCCTGGGACTCTAATCTCAGTGTGAACTTTCTTCCTGCTTACTCCATTAGGCACTTACTTTATAGACAGAGAGCCAACTTATTGGATCCCCCGTCATTCAGGACAATTTCCCTTTCTATAAGTCTCCCAGGGAGGGAGCGGTTACCTTGTGGCTGTGGTAGGCCGAGCGGCTGCTGTGCAGGCTGGCCAGGAGACTCTTTGATTGCTGTTGGACACTGGCAGGTGCTGGCAGGGAGAGCAACAAAGTGGCCAGCTCCTGGGCTGCGTGCTTGTTTCTCTCCTGATATGAAAGACAGCAGGGTTAGCACTCAGCACCTCAGGGCACCGCAGAGTGCTCTCTATCTGTCCTTCTACCCTGCCCTCCAGGCCAGCCGAGCTAGGTTACCCACCACTAACTACCAAGAGCAGAAAAGAAGATTTCTAAACTTGAACCCTCCTACGACACAGGTGCAGCAGCTCAGGGATGCTTTGCACATCAAGACTGTGCCGTCAGAATTCTTCCGCTCCAAGGCAGCAGGCCTCAGTCAACAACCCCATTTCCTGCCTCTTCAGAAAGCTCCCGTGTGCTTTGAAGAAATAACTTGCCTTCTCAATGATTGGGCCAACAGCAAAGCAGCTTTCCAGGGCTTCCAAAGAGCTCACAACCAGCCTGGGGAGACAGAAAGGCTGGCCTGAGTACAAGTACTGTCTCTGCCTTGTGTCAGCCGGCAAGCTCTAGTTGTGAGGACCTTAGGGACAGCTACCGAATGCCAAATATAAAAATCAAAGCACAATAAGACCTGCCACAGGCGCCTGCATACCGCTGCCTGTGTTCCAGGCCACAGAAACCTGGCTCCTGCTTGGAGATCAACCTGAGGCCATGTTCATAATCCGCCACTCAAAGGCGGCAGGGCTTTTCTTCCTCAAAGAGGATAAATGTGTTTCCTTCTACTGCCTGTGGCAGGGATCCTGAGGTGGGCTTAAGTCTTGATGCAGCAGTGCCCGAAGCTCAGGTGCTCAGAGACAAGTGGGCAAAGGGAGGCACACGGGAGAAGTTAAAGCCATCTGTTTACACTGGTGATGTTAAGGTTAGGCTTCTGCTTACACAGCCAGGAAAATGCACACAGGCATTCCCTATGTGCTCTCAGTATAGGAGCAAACAAACTATTTTTAGATGCATGCCACTGGAACATTCAAAGGATAGTGATAGTACAAAGCATATTTAGAACACGGAACTTCTCCATTAGGGAAGAAGCAGGAAGTCTACCCAATAAACAGTATCTATCAGATAACATGCTCTGGGCTTACTGCTGTGATTTAAGTGGCATAGTAAAACGACCAACATCCTAACAGCTGGGGTCTGAACAGGAAAGGAAAGCACTGAGAAAGTAGCCAGAGTGAAAAGGGGCAGGGGAAAGGAGGGCACCAAGGCATAGGGAGGATGAAGGGAAGTGGAGCAGGCTCCAGGGCTTATGAAACTGGCAGGGGCATTTCGCCCTCTACCCCCATCCCTTCGTATCCGTTGTACAAAATGTGCAGCAAGGATGGATGAAGGAAGACAGAGCCAAGAGGCTGATGTGGCCAACACCAAGGGTGCGCTCACAGTCTGGGGGAGGCTCTGGTTTACAAATGGAGAGCTCTGCAGCCATGCAACGACCAGAACAGAAAGTAGCAGGACTTGGAAACAGAAGCAAATCAGCGCAAAGCCACAATGCGGACGCTGCTCTCTGACACACACGCACTCGTGCAGAGAAAAGAAACAGGGCATACTAACCGATCCAGCTTGGTTAGGGACTCAGTTTCAGAACTTGGGGGAGAAGCAAAGGGGAAAAAAAAAAAAGGAAAAAAATGTGAAGCTCAGAGAAACCTAGAAACACATCCTAAGCAAACGATATATGAATGGGGAAAGGGAGAAAGGCAGAAGTGGGGAGGCTGCTGGTGGGGTGCAGTGACTCCAAGCACAGCTGCCTCAGGGCTAACAATGTAAGACGCTCACTCTTACATCAGGACCTGCTTCATCTACCATGGCAAACCAGCAGCCAGCTAGCACAAAGAAGCCAAGCACGTGCTTCCGAATGCCACCGTAGGGAGGTCTAAGGACACTGCACTTTCCTGCAAGATGCTGCAGCAGCCTCTCTTGCTGGCAGTGTTACTACCACAGAGTAGCAACTTCCACAGAGAAAGACGAGAAGATGATGCAATTGGCACAGAGGGAGGATGTTTGCTGTTGTTTCAGTCTGGATCCTAATCTAGAGCGTAAGTGTAGGCACTCTAGACCGCAGCCTGTGGCTACTGCAAACACTTATGGAACATTAAGTCAATGACCAAGCTTCTGCCTGGACAGAGATCCAGCATCAGACACCTCTGAGCCCATTTCCCAGGCTCTATGTGTATATTAGGGAAAAACTGAATGTTCCAGGGACTGAGAATTTGACAATCACAGACTAGCTTGGGAGACTCAAGACATAGAGGAGGCTCTGAAGTCAGTGCCAACAGTTAAGAACCAAACCCTGTCAACACTGGTACCTCTCCAGGACAGTGCCACTGGTTGTAGCTGGAGCGGCTGAGTCACTCTCTCCAGTGCCATTGCTCTGGTTCAGGTTAGGAGGGCAGATGTTGCTGACGGAGGCAGAAGGGAAGTCTTCTGGGGGCTCATCAGGCCAGCCAAACTGCTCTTTAGTCTTGCCATAAATTTTTACAGCATCTATCATGGTGACACCAGCTGGATCCACGGAGGCGCCAACTGCAATAAACAAGAGAAGCCTTGAGGAAGCATACTTCCCAAGAGCTCACAGAACCCTTCCAAGGCAAGGCACAGAGCCATCAGGTACAGATGCAAACTACATCTGCCTCATAGACTCTGAAAGCCGTGTCTGTGCAGACACTTGAGGTACAGCCACTGCTGAACACACAGGACAGCTGGATGGACCGTAGTCTGATGTCTCCTACTTGGGAGAGACCCTAACCATCACTGTGAGGATCCTCTGGTGCCCACTTGTGTTCTACCTGCCACCTCCTTGTTCCCAATGATAGCTAAGCACTTTCCTTGTTCGGGGTATAGATCATCACCATCCACATAAACAGCAACTATTTCTGGGAGAAAGGACTTCAGCTAAGTGGCCAGTATCTGACAAAGAGCACACAGGCTCATCACGAGCCAGCGATTCAGCTCACTTAGCGGAGTGCTGGCTGGGTTCCAACCTTAAGACCACATAAACGGGCATTGTGACACATGCCTCTAATTCCAGAACTCAGGAAGCAGAGGGAGGAAGATCAGAAGTTCAAGGTCAGCCTCAGCTATACAGTGAGTTCAAAGACAGCCTTGAATACTCAAGACCCTGTCTATGAATGAATGAATAAATGAATGAATGAAATGCAAAAGGCTTTGAGCCAGGGATATGGCTCCTGATTTTATCAATCAGTCTTGCCTGCTCTGACATGGAAGACTCCACGGATGAGGCTAAGGCAGCTCCAGGAGAACAGCCAGCTGTGCCTGCCTCGCTTACAGCACACCTACTCTACAACATGCCTCTCTTTTTAACAGGCCTAATGGTTACTACTGTACCTGTAACCCCAAATACTCAGGAGGCTAAGGTAGGAGGACCCCAAGTTCAATGGCCTGTTTGGCTTATGGAATGGGAGACTGTTTAAAAGACGGCTGGTGATATAGCTCAGTGGTAGAGCATTTCCTAATATGCAAAAAGTCCTGGGTTCAATTCCCAGTTACCGTAGAAAGGAAACAAAGCAGTCCCCTTTCCTGGCAGCCTGCCTTTTACACCTCCAATAAAGGGAGACTAAGTCCAGCAGGGAATCCCTCCCTAGTAGTAGAGGGCCACCTAGTGGTCATCTGTTCTAGTCACATGAGAAGGCTCCAGCCTGCCCTGGGTGGCTGACTCACTGAAGAGGTTCAACTTCCTGTCAGCCTGCAGGGCTTCCTCTCTGGTGAAGGGGAAGTCAAACCAGCGGGAGCGGCTCAGGTTAAGCTGCATGGTTCTGCCAAAGATCTCGATATAGGATGGGGCCCGCTCGATTGCCTGAGTCCCAATCTGGATCCGCATGCCCGTCATCACCATGGTACTGCTGTTGTTACTGATCTCGATGGTGAAGCCGCCAGGCTGTGGAAAAAGAGCACCGTCAGAAAATCTCCAGGGTCTTTCCTTCCATATCCCCTCAATGGCTACCCGGGTAAAACCTAATTTCTTTGAACTCCATCCTGATCATGTCACAACAGATCCAAGAGGGAGAATGCCAGGCTCCTCCCCGAAACTCGAACGATCAAATGGTACCCTGTACTCAATAACCCTTCTAACAAGGGTGGGAAATTAGCCTGGGGGACTCAAGACCTTCAGCACATAAGAGAAGGCTGATTTATTCATTTGACCAGAAGCGAGCAATTTCAAGTACATACTCTATGTCCGATTCTAAAGGAGGGTGTGAAGCCAGCCCGATCTCTCAATGGTCAGAGTCCTTGCCTTGCATGTGCAAGGCCCTGGGTTCAACCCTCCAATTGAGGAGACAGGCACAACTTGTTCAACATCACTGCTCACAAGAGTGCCACCCACAAAGTGAGCCAGCCCCCAGCGCTGCTCAC
The DNA here is from genome assembly GCF_011762505.2 of Arvicanthis niloticus. NCBI lineage: Eukaryota > Metazoa > Chordata > Mammalia > Rodentia > Muridae > Arvicanthis > Arvicanthis niloticus. The sequence goes on from NC_047662.1 coordinate 15,444,316, forward strand.
CTTGGTGTTCGCCACATACATGCCAGTGGAGTTCAGCCTGTGCTTTATCTGCTGTGCATTGTAGACTTGCAGGAGGTCATTACCACCAAACTCCACATCTGTTAGCTGCTGGTTGTGTTCAAAAAAGTCAATGGGGAAAGTCACCTGGCTGGATGTTCGGGCTGCTGTGGGAACAGTACCAGATTGCCACAGAGCATTAATTTATAGTCTCAGCACATCAGCGCTCACTCCAAAGCTCAAGACTAAGCCCCTGCTGACACTCTGCTCTAACCAAACGGGACTCCATCATGATGATTACTCGAGGTCAGCTCTCTAGCATACCATCCCTAACCATGTGACCCACTATATAAAACCCGGTATCAGTATGGACTGTATAGTTTACAACACAACAGGATCTCTTTCTTCATGGTACAATAAGTTACATCCTCATCTCAAACACAGAAACTCTAGAACAAACGTAAGGGAATGTGTTGAAGCCTGCAGTGTACTTCACTTAGCCAGAACCATTCATTCCTAAACATCATGCTTCCTCCTCTTCAAAGAGTCCTCTCCCAGCCAGCAGCAAAACCTCTCATGTCCACACTATCCTGCTGGGAACTGCTCAACTGGAGGGATCTACTCCAGCCAGTCACACACACAGGGAAGACACCTTCCCTAACCCCAGAGAAAAGCCAAAGCTGAAGACAGTACTCTATGGGACACCAAGAACTGCTGGCTCAAAGTGGGCAGCAAGCAGTGGTGCCACATGGGCCTACTTCAGAAAAGTGGCTAGGACTGACCTCTGACCTCATTAAGTACGAAGGCAGGAAAGCCAGTTCTAACCAGCATAGGGCCTACTCTCTCACTGTGTAGGAGACTGCTGAGCCCATGCCCATGAAGTTCTGGGGGCCTTACTGATTGTAGCTGTTTTGCGCTTTCGCACAGGTTTCATGATGCTGATGACACTGCTGGGCTGCAGAGATGGCTGGAGCCAGTAAGAGGTGTTCTCCACATTGGCCATGTAAATTCGCAGGCTGCCATCCTCGCACAGCAGGATCATGGTTGTACGCTGCTGCTCATTGCAGGCAGTGTGCCTAATGGCAACCATGTCCTGGATCTAGGAGGAGAGGACAAAGTGGCGGGGAGGGAGGTAATTAGTTCTCACACATGTGGCTGAGGCCCCACAGAGGGCCCACGTACAAAGGGCAGCAAAAGCGCTACCTAGAAAGAGACAGCTTTCACTTTGTTTCTTGAGATGGGGGCTAAACATGGAGCTTAGGCTGGCCTCCAAACTCTTAAGCCTCCTGCTTCAGCCTCCCCAGGGCTAGAATTATGGACCTCTACCACCATACAGAGATGGAAAACTCTTTTCCAATTGCCAGAGATGGCCCAGATTCTTAGGTCAGAAACCATGGGAACAGGGCACTGACCTTTGCTTTGGCGGGAAGAGTCTTAATCTCCTGGATGAGGAAAGTGTCTGGTTTCACCATGACCACCAGAGGCACGCCAGTAGTTTGCTGAACACAACACACCAAGCCAGGGTGGTTCATCACCTCGGACCACTGGCAAAGGGCAGGAGAAGTCTTACTGCCACCATTGGAGCTGCAGACACCGAAAGTGGATACAGTGTCACTCCCCATTGTCCAGTTCTTTCTTTAAAAGACTGTCCTAGCACAGCGGAGGCAGCCCCAAGGGCATGAGTGAGGGGTAGATGCCCTCCTCTCCAGCCCCACCCCCACCCCACCCCCCCCACCCCCACCCCACCCCCGCTTCCTCCTCACTACCTGTCACCTGAGCAGCACAGTAGAGCTGGAATCACCACAGGACAAGAAAGCAAGAGAGCTGGCTCTGACCCTTGCAAGCTTGCACTGGGTGAGCTAGCCTGGGGCTCTGCTGGTGAACTCGCCCTTGAGGTGTAGGTGTAGGAGAGCTGGCATTCTGACTAACCCAGCAGCTACCCACCCAGGCCCAGATGCAGGGCTTTGAGTTGGCCCACCCCAAAATCTATCACTTGCAAACAGTTGGGATTCGTGAAAGAGCCAGTCCTGCAGATCCAAAGATGCAGGATCTCTATGACACAGGGCAACAACAGGTTATCGGAGGAGTCCCAGTGAGGTTCCAGTATTGATGGGGCAGCAGAAGCCAGAGGCCTCAAGAGGCAGATCAATGACTCATTGCAACGAACATTTGCAGGTAAAGATGTGTGGACAAAAGGGTGTGCTGTGGGACACACATTAGCTTCCGCACTGAGATCGTTTTGTATTGTTGTTTTGTTTTCTTTTCCTTTTGCTTTCTTTTGGGGGTCAGGTTGTAAGGGCAAAGGGCTGATCCAAAGGGGCAGGGAGATGAGTGGGATTGGAGTGCATGATGTGAAATTCACAAAGAATCAATACAAAGTCAAAAACACCAAAACCCTCAAAACTGCCCTAAGTCAAAACAAAAGCCCTGGCCAAGAGTTCCGATGTGCCATGGGTTAGTTTACTACAAGCCAGATGCATGCTACCGTCACTGCAATGTGTGCCCCAAGAGTCCTCATGGAACCTTTGCTGCTCAGAAGAGGCGAGCTTTCAAGTCTATTAACTACACAAGGCTGCCGAAGAAGGAAGGCATGCTACAGTTCTCCTGTCCATCTGACCCTTGAAAACCAGGTTAATTCTACAGATCTAAAATAGCTCTTCAGTGGCAGCTAAGGGGCAGAAGAGACTCTGAACCTCTTCTTCCCATCTCTAGCATCAGGAAACCTAATGAATGTCCTTACTTGCCCCAGTTCCAGCCATTCCACCACGACTGATGCCATGTCCTGTTTACTGATAGGGCAGAGGGAGTGTGAGCTTCTCAGGGAGGTAAACTGAAAGGACAGGGTGAGTGCTCGACTACACTGTCTCCGTCTTCAAACCCTGTCATGGTTACAAGTCTTGACTACAGGTTGTTTTCTTTCTGTGTTTAACAGCAAACTCCCCTGCCCTGCAAAGGCTACTACCTCTTACAGTCTGGGGTCTCCATGGTAAAGAACAAGCAAGCAGGCTTGCCAACCATGGTGGCTATTTGTCTTTAAAGACGGAAGCTGGCGTGCACAAGCAGTGAGGGAAGCAGTGCTGGAGAGAAGAGGGACGAGGATGAGAAGGCAGGGCAGAGAGGCCAGCTGAGCAAGGCTATCTGAAGGCCAGCACCACTCTCACCTTTTTATGTTGATGGGGAAGAGCTGCAGCACCTCCAGAGTGCTCCTGCTGACAGTGGCTGCAAAGGACTTGCCCTGACTGTAGCTGAAGAACAGCATCTGTAACACGTGTGAGTAGTACACAGACACGCCACCACCTGCCACCTGGCTGTTACTGTCCTGTAGGAGCAAAGACACACTGTAGGAGCAGGACTTCACTTACTGGATGGAACCCAGCTCCCGGGGCAGAACTTTAACCCATCACCAGGCATGAGACCCCCATGAGTGGGCCTCACAATGACAAGTGGTGTGATACACAGATGTTATAGAAGACTGACCAATAAACGTGCTTACAAAATACTATGTTATCCCAAGTTAGATTTTTAGCTAATGGAGTATAGTGCTGACAGGCAGTTTAGAGAAGATAACCCTGGCTTAAATCGCTAATTAAGACATATGCCTCTCCCAGGAAGAAGACAACTCTGCCAGGTAGGCAGGATGACCCTGGTGAACAGCCACCTGGGAAAAGTAGCCCTGATCTGTCTCAGGATAACTGACAATATCCTGTACTGTAAATCTCCCCCGTTTGCCCAAAAAGCAAGCCTTGGGACTTATGTCTCTGTAAAACATGTTTAATTGCTCAATGTGTAACTTGGAGGTATGAAACTATATAAGCTAATAGGAATTTCTGTTTAGGGCTGGTTCCCTTTTGTGCACTAGCCAGAACTGATCACTGTGGTTATTACTAGATAGTTTTTTTGAGCTAGAGTGACAGTGCGGGACCTGGGTTCAATTCCCAGACCCACGTGGTGACTACTGACTATCTGTAACTCCTATTCCAGAAGATCTGACCCTCTCTTCTAGCCTCCAGTGCTGGGACACATGTGCACAGTGCACAGACATACATGCAAGCAAACACCCATGCACATAAAATAATACTGAGAGACATATTAACTTTACAGACGCTGAGAAGCAAGGACTTTACAGTCCAATTGCCTTAGTGAGTTGGTTTTTACTATGAAGTAAAAAGAAGCAAAGAGCACATGCGTGTGCACACACAGGAAAGGGTAAGAAAACCAAAAGGGGACAATACAGGAGTTTCTCAACACATCGAACATGGAACAGACGAAAGTGACTCTAACCTTCAGATCCTCGTGACTTATTTCCAGCACATTAGTGACATAGAAAGGGCCCTGCTGGGCACTGCTGGCCTCCTCCATGAGTTGTGTGTACATGTACCCAGCAGAGGACATAATGACAATGATGTTCTTGCCTTCCTCGTTGAAAAGAAAGGTAACATCTCTTATCTTTGAGCTCGGCAGGAGGAAGTAGAAGGTTGGACTCAAGGCATCAATAGACAGGTCGTAAATCTGCAGGTTGACAGGAGAGGAAAGAAGGATAATCTTTCAGTCCCACCCGCAACACATGCCAGGGAGTTCTAAAAGCTACAACTTTAGGATGATGGCCATTCACCCTCCTCCAGTCAACAAGCCCCACTAGTAAGGCCTTAAGCATTACAGCATACATAAAAAGAACTGTTTTCCAAATTCTTCAAGGAGTGAGCAGGAAAAGATACAAGTTTATAACAAGTAGTCACAAGTGTGTACAGACCCAATTCCTGCAGACGTGTGGTGTCAACTGAGTCAGCAACATAACAGATACTAGTTTTTAGCTGCAGTGTTTAAGAAAGAATGAAAGCAAACCTTGACAAAGTCTGCAGTGACAATGGCTAGCTCAGTCTGTGAGCCAGGGAGCCACACAGCCTTGATGATGAAGTTCCCCGTTGCCAACTGGGGATGTAACACTAAGTGATCGGAGACAGAGCCCGAGCTGCTGAAGGTGAGAACGTGGCAGTCCTGGACAAGGGTTCAAGAACAAAATAGTTAAACTGTGACTGGTCCGGTGAGCTAGCTCTTTCTGAGCTTCCACAGGACCCTTTTCCTAATATCTCTGGCTTCCAGCTTGCATTCAGACTGCCTAGACACTCGGTTTTCCAGAACACACAAAGATCAGAGCAATCAGAAGACATGCGTGAGTTCAGAGAAAGACATCTACATTCCAGTAGCTTTCACGCCTTCAGCTATCAGTGAGGAGATGATGAAGCTGAGGCCAGGAAAAGACATGGCCAGAGCTCACAGCTCTGGGAGTCAGTCCTGCACTGGATCTTTACCTTCAGCCCACACACTGCCAGGTAGTCCTCCTTGCAGGGGTTTCCAGTAAGACTCAGCACTGTGAAGGGAACTGGGGCAGAAGCCAAGCGGGTTAGAGTCAACTTCCTTTTACTGGAATCTGCTTGCTTCAGGAGTGCTGAGAGCTGCAGCACTGTGATCTGCAAAGAAAGCGCAACCTGCTGAGGCCCAGACCCCGACCAGGGCCTCATAGAGTCTAGGGTGGGCAGTTAAGGAGGCTCCCTTGAGAGGGGTGTGAGTCACTGCCTTGCTTTGTGGATTTAGTCTCTTAGGAAACCTGTAGATGAAGTTCAGCCTCTACTTCTCCCCAAGAGAAAGACATGGAAGGCCATTCATTCATCCCTTTCTCCCAATGAGGACAAAAAGAGGCAAGATATGAAAACAACTGTTCTGTACAGAATCTTCTCATGACATACGTAATTCCTATGCATTATTGCCCTCAAGCGGTCCATAAAGCACTCCCTGGATCAGCTGCTCTAAGGACTGTCCACACTGTCAGTTAAGGTAAAGACAGCTTCCCTGGTAAGAGGCAAGAACAGAAAAGCAGCCTAGCATTCCCCCGCTGAGCATCTCTGGCCCTGGAGCAGGGTCTACTAAAGAAGGGACACTGACTTCCTAAGACTTTTGCCTCTCAGCTTGTAACTTTCCGAGTCCAAAAATGGGCACAAATGGGAACTAAGTTGTCCTGAACACCAGCCAATCACTGCCTTTGCCAGAGCCTTTCCCAAGTCATCTAAGGTCCAAGCCAAAAGGTTTACTGAGATCAGTCTTGAAAGCATTCTCAGAAGCAAAGAGTGGGTGTTTCCCCTCAGAGGGCCAATCTGAACACAATCAGATCCTAAAATGAATGGAAGGGCACCTACCTTGCCCTTCTCATGGCTAACAGCCAAATGCTGGCGGCGCCCGTGGGGGGAAGAGAGCACACACATTGCTACCCGCCTGAGCACGTGGGCACTGATCAGCTGCCGTATAGTCTGGCCCTGGTCTCCACTGTAATTCATCCGGACATTCTCAAAGGCACCTTCCTGTGAGCCTAAGGTGGGAACCTGGAAGGAGGGAGAAGCAGAGAAAGTACTGGAGAAAGCAAGGAAGACTGGGTGGATTAATCCACTGTCACCTGAGGGGCAGTGCTTCCCTTAGTCCCTGAGCAGCACTGAATCAGGAGGCAGGGCTTTGGAAATCTGATGGATATGCATGCATATAATTCTCAAATAATAAAAGTTACTAACAACAAAGGAAAAGTAGAAGGCCATGGTGGCAAAAGCCTTTAATCCCAGCACTTGGGAGGCGGAGGCAGGTGGACGTCTGAGTACCATGCTAGCCTGGTCTACATAATGAGTTCAGGCCAGCCAGAGCTCAAAACAAGCAAGTGATGGACTTCAGCCTGCAGTCCACTGTCCTCAGCTGATTAAAGTCTACTGCTTCAGTCTGGTTACAATCGCAGGGTCAATTCTCCTGAGAGTCAATTAAGTACCGGCTATTTTCAAACATGAAAATGTATTTTCACTTATAAAATGGTAGTAATGATACAGAATATTTTCCCCTCACCTGGCAAAAGTGAACTTGGCAACTTCCATCTTTACTTTTGGTGACAGTCTTAAATGCTCTGCTCTGGGACCCGCCAGAGCTCGTTGCCCAGGACTCAGTCCTGCACTGTCTGTACCTTTAGCCCCCACACTGCCAAGTAGTCCTTCTTGCAAGGGGTTTCCAGTAGCACTCAGCAGTGTGGGTACAACTCACAGGCAGACTCAAGCTCTCCTAGGCCCCTTCTGAATTCTACCACGACACACTCCTGTCTACTCCTTCCCCTTTGGGAACTCCCTCTATCTATCCCTGCAGCTCAGGAGGCTGAGGTGCACAGCTGGGTCACCAGCCCTGAATCACATGACTGACAGGTTGCACCCTGAGCTGTAAGAGTAACTGAAGGAAAGCTGTCTTCAACTCAGGCTGGAAGTCAACAAAGGATAAAGCTATTTTGCAAGCTACTGAGCCTTAGGAAAGAAGACACAGCAAGAGGCTTCCGATGATACAAGGAAACTTCATGTATAGTGCCCACAAAATGGAGCTCTGCACATCTTAGGAGTTCCTCAGCACTCACATGCTTTAATAAAAAGAGGACTTGCTCGCTGACTACCCCGACTCTAGGAGACACACCTCCCACCTGTGGGTTACTACATTGCTCAGAGGACAGCTGAGGAAGGCTGTGACCACAAATTCTAGGTTCTGCACGGCCTATGACCCACTGACTTGAAGGCTATTCCTCAGTTGCTGTGGCAAATATTGGAATATCATGACACACAGGTTGTACAGTCACTAAATCTTTCGACCCTGACATACTCACCATCAGCTGGTCCGTCATCTCCACAACCTTGTCCACTGTATGCAGCTCACTGAGGGCCTGCTGTGCCCGGCTGCTGCTCCCCACGGCTGAAGCCTGCTGAAAGTTGGTCTGAATGGCATCCATGAGGAAATTGAGCATGTCTAACACGAGAGGAGCGAAGGAGAAATTGGCCTGAGAGAAATCGAAATACACAAGTGAAAAAAATAAAAATAAATAAAAAAGAAAGAAAAATCATGGATCATATGCAACAATCTTGACAGTCACTGTCTGGAGCAGAGCACAGACCCTCTCCAGAATCCCAGCTCTGACAACAGTCAGTGAGAGGACTATTTCTTAGCCAAGGTCCCACAAGCACCCTAAGTCATTCAAGTCACCCAGCATGTTTAACTACCTCTCCTATGGGAAAAACATGGAATACAATCACTCAATGGGTTGTGCATTCTGGGCTCAGATAAGAACTCCTGGCTAAGAAAGTATGTTCCAGAATATCACTCCCACTAGCTCTAAATCTTTCTCCAGAGATGAGCAACACATGCTACCTGCATGCACACCGCGTGAATATGAAAGAAAAAAATTGGGCTACCAGGGGAGGATCAGACCTGCTGAGCTCTGTCTTGTGCACCAATGCCCACCAGGAAGCCCCACCTGATTCTGCAGCTCCTCACGGCACCCCTCAACTGTACGGCACAGGCTGCTCTTCTTGGGCTTCTCTTCATCGGTAACCTTTCCATCACTGATGGTGACCTTGGCCTTGTCAGCGGGCGAGGTGCTAGCATGACGCACCAGACTCTCAGAAACCCTAGGTTCACTCTGAAATGCTGACTCCTTCATGGTAGAGCTCATGCCACTGCTGGGAGTTCGCTTCACCAGTGCCTAGAAACAGAAAACATCAGTGTCCCTACGTTCTTGCTACGGTCAGGTGAGACACTGCTGGGCCATCGGAAGCCGGAGAACCTGGCTACACATGCACCTGTGATCCGAAGCCAGAACCATGAGGCTCACTCAATCTCCATCTTCACTGCCCGCTCAGAGTGTCAGGCCTGACTATGTGATAAGGATGCTGCTTTGAATGCCCTAAGTGAAGTACGTGGGCCACAAAGGGAGTCATCACCAGTAACACAATGACAACAAATGCTTGGTCACACAGAGCTGAGGTGGGAATTTTCTGGTCTACCTTAGATATTCCTGTATTACCAACAAGTTGCCCATGTGACAATGTGAAGGTCCCATCACTCACCAAGCAGCTGCCATCTTCCTTGGCTCCACAGTCACAGAAAAAGGAACCATACTTGGCATAGGAAATCTCATGATCCTTGTGGCACACCTTTGCACATACTGTGCACACACCCACCCCATCCACCATCTTACAGGTATGACAATGGTACCTACAAGGAACAAAAATCAGCAAGCAGTAAGTCCCATGTAACAACACTGGAAGCCCAGCCATCCTCACTTTAAAAGAACTCACCAATGCTGGTTCATAAATTCCTTCTGTGTGATGGTGAAGGTGCAGAGTTTATTGCAAAGAGAATCTTCATCCTTCAAAGATTAATAGGTCTTTTTAATCATAAATGTCCCTCTCCATACAGGGTCTCATAAGAACACACCTGCTCCAACACTCCATGGAGAGACAGCCTGGTCTAATGGGAACTTGCCCTGATTTGAAATAGCCACCTGTCTGAAAGCCTTCTACAATTCCAAGTGCTATATCTTCTGGTTTCGTAGACAAGAAAGGGTTTGGGGTAGACAGGCAACAAAAACCTTTAATACTTTCAAGAGTCCCCCACAATCCCTCCCTAAACTTGTATGAGATGAAGCAGAACAAGTAACTCCAGAGAGAAGAAAGGCAATACTTATTGAAAAGTTGCTTCAGCAGGAGCCTGGCTCCGTGCCTGCTCTGAAGGCCTACAGAAGTACAATAGCAGACTCTTATATTAGCCTTGTGAGCAGGAAGGAAATAGCAGGACTCAACATCCTCAAGCCCACCGAGGGGGGAAGAGTACCAAAGTCTCAAGCACACTGGACAGGCTGGACAGCCATCTCTTCCCTACTGAGCACTTACAGAGTCCTCAGCCTGGGAGTCTTCCTCCTCCACCGCTAACTCTTCCACCCAGTCTGAATCCACCTCAATGGCACGCTCCTCCCCATCCACTGACAGATGGCTTGGTCCTTGACCATTACTCTGGCTCAGAGCATTTGTGACGTCAGCCAGATAAGACATAATATGACACGTGCATTCCAAGACCATCACGTGCTGCAAGAGAAGACAAGGAAGCTTTAGTTCTCATGTCAAGCACTTTCCTGTAACAGGGCTAGAGACCAGAGGGTAGTATCAGGGCAGAGAGGGGAGACGGCACATCATACAGCCCCCCAGCTCCTACCACAGCCTGCACATAGCAGCTCAGAGAACTGCAATGATCCTGTGGACTTGCTCACTCTTCAGCATAAGTCTGAGTGAATCTGAAGAATGGAGATGGATACTGAGGCCCCTCAAGACAAAACTGGCTTGAAAGGGTCTCTAAACATTCTCCCTGCTGGAGACCTGCAAACCATAGCAGGCAGTTCTCTATTTCTCTCAAAAGCCCAGTGGACAGAGGTTGGAGAGACACTCAGAAGTTAAGAGCACATGCTGCTTACAGAGGACCCAGGTTCTGTTGCCAGCACCCACACTAGGTAACCTTGAACTGCCTGTAACTCCAGCTCCTGGGGATCTAACTTGAGGTCAAGCATACATGAGCGTGCACACACACCAACACACTTCACAAATAGAAAGCTTTAATCCTAGCATTCGGGAGGCAGAGGCCGGTGGATCTCTGAATTCAAGGCCAGCCTGAATATATCAAATTCTAGGACAGCCAGGACCACATACAGACACCCTGTCTCAAGTCCCCCATCTTCCCTCCAAAAGGTTTAAATATAAAATAAATTGTAAATAGTTGCATTAAAATACCAGCAACCATTGATAGTCAAATATCAGGCCCAGATTTCTAAATTCCCAGGAGCCCTTTTACTCTGACAAATGGACAGTAATTAGCAGAAAAGAGGGAAAGTACTTACTGGGGTTTTGAGACCACAACCTGCCCTCAATCTAACCATCCTGCTAGGTTTGTGGGTGGGGAGTCAAGGAAAGAGCCTGACCTAAGACTCTGCCATCCTCAAGCCCCTTTGCATAGACCAGAGCTCTACAAGCACACTGGGCTGAGGATGCCACCTGCGATCCCAGAACACTGACCCAAGGCAGCAACACAGAAGCATCTCAGGCAGCAACAAGTCCCTGTGCTCAGGACAGACTCTGCTGAGTCCTCGCCAGAGCATCAACTCCTGAAACTTGCATAGGCCTAAAAGATGCAGTCAACAGATCTGCTTTGCCAGGGCAAACGAGGCACCGAGGGTCTCTGCCTTGTCTTCTGTAAGCCAGAGAAACACAGAAGCTACAGCAGAAAGAGACTTCTCTCTTCCCCTGCCCCTGCCTTCTGCGGTCCTCATTTTCCTTACCTTTCCATGCATTACATTGGCATTCAGTTTCTCAACCACATTCTTCTGTGACAGGTATTTCTTGCTGTCCCAAAGGAAAGAGAGAGAGAAGTCACAATCATCTGAGGCTCCAAAGGAAGGACCCACCTTCACAGACCTCCAATCAACTTGTAATACTATGAAGGGAACCAGTCTGTGTAATTAGCATGGGGTTGACATGGCTTGGATTGGTCTGGTCTTAGGACCAACGGTAGCATTCTGTATTGTTTTCCCAGGACTGAATAGAAAACTCCACTAAAAGTAATAAAGACAGCTAGGCGTGTACACGTGCCTTTAATCCCGGCACTGGGAAAGGGAAGCTGGGACAAGAACTTTGAATTTGAGACTGCATAAGACCCAGTCTCAAAGGAATCCACACGCGTGCATGCATGCATGCGTGCGTGCGTGCGTGCGTGCGTGTAGGCAGGCAAATAGGATGAAATAAACAGCGTGGAGGCTACCACACTGCTACCACCACTCAGAGCTAGTTAGTCGTTCACAAAGAAATTTTAGGTTTACTTTACGCTAACTCTGACTTATGAATGAAGTAAGTTGCAACAACCCTTCCTTCCTTCCTTCCTCTAAGTACAGAACACTCATACAGGTGAAGTCCTTCTTACCATCTGCCCAGCCAGTCCACAGCAGCATTGTGAAGCTGAAGGTGGCCAGCTCCCTGTCCAGCACTGGCTAGTGTGGCCATCACAACCATGAGCTCCGGGAAGCCAGTCCCGTCACCATTCGCCAGCATGTCTGTTGCCATGGGGGTCAGAGTGCCCAGAAGCACAGCACACACACCTTCTCCAACTTGGCTAGGTTTTTTTTTTAAAAAAAAAAAAAAAAAAAAAAAAAAAAAAAAAAAAAAGGTATTCTAAGTTATAAGACACCAGGCTACAAATGGTCAGTTCAAAATTCATGGTCACACAGAGAGCCATGGTTAATTTGAATGTGAGAAAACTTGTGTGTGGCAGGGGGAGGGGTGGGAGCAGCTGAAAGGAACGAGAGGCAGTTGAGAGACGCTGTGGCAATGTTGGACAAATGGTTCAGAAGTTAGAGCACCCACTACTATCTCAGAGAGCCTGGGTCTGGAGTCCCAGCAACCACATGGCAGCTCATGGCCACCGTCAAGTCTTGCCCCATAGGCAACAAGCACACAAATGAAGCCCAGAGGTCAGGCAGGCACACACTCTCACTCCCACAGCAAAGTGAAATATAAACAAAATCTCTTTAAGAGGCATGTAGATCCCTGTGACTTCAAGGCCAGCCTTTTCTATGTAGTGAGTTCTAGAACAGTGTGAGGAAGAGTAATCAGAATATATTATAAACACACATGAAAATAGCAAAGTACAAATTTAATTAATTAGAACTACTTAGTGTTATAAATTAAGCATCAAACATATAAACACAGTAATTTCAGAATTGGACTTGAACCACTACAGCACAAGACATCTAGTGAGGTTGCAAGTGACAGGCCAAGTCTCAAGAAGCCACACTGTAGCGCTGGAATTGGGCAGGAGAGGTGTGCGATGTCCAAAGGGAAGGTAGCCCCAGCTGCTCCGCAGAGTTCTGGATGTTAAAGACAACACACACAGACTTCCTACCTGTTTTCCCGAACAATGTGCGTGGTCAGTAACTGCAGCAGCTGCCGGTTCTCCTGAATGACCTCCAGCTGGTCAGAGTCCTTTGGGGGTGATGTTGTCATGCGGGTGAGCCAGGCCTGCAGGCGCACCGGCTCCACACAGGCAAGCTGGGCGAGAGAGCCACAGAGGTGAAGGAGGCTTGGGTTGGGGCTCTTCTCAGCTAAAACAAGACAAGAGGCTTCTGTCAGTGAGGAGGGCAAAGACCTCCAAGGAAGGGGCAAGCAGCCAGAAGAGAAAATGCCTCAGGAGTTTCAGCATCTTTCCCAACTTTCTCTGAAGGATTCTCTACACTTGTTAGCACTGTCATGCTTTGGGTAAATTCAGGCAGAAGCCAGGCACAGTATTAGCCGGACATCAAAGTTCCCATAAGAAGATTACCAAAAGCTGTCACTCACTCAGCTGGAAGAGTTTGGTGAAGAATTTCAAGACTCGGTTACAGAATTTAGCAGAGAGGTCCTCATTGGCCGTGGCCATCATGATCTGCACAAGCTCCCCACTGCAAGGCAAGGGGGAAATGAGAGGTCTACATTAACCCTCACTAGGAAGTCCTGGTTCTCTTCAGTCTCACCCTAGGGACAACGGTCACTGTGGGTCCCACACAAGCTGCTATTGGAATACAGCCCTCCTCAGGAGACACTCAAGCAGGCCTCCTGGGTCCCGAGGCAGCTGAGTCGGCACATCCAGCCCTCCTTTCTCTCAGTGAGCCAATGAAAGCAGTGCTCACCCATCGGAGAAGAACTCCTCCATGGCCTTCCGGGCCTGGCTGCTCTCTAGCTGCTTCTCCAGATACTGCAAACACTCCTCCAGGATGGACTCATCCAGCCCACTGAGGATCAAAACCACAGTTCAGTGGATGAACTCATCCAGCCCACCAAGGACCAAGACACAGTTCAGAGCCCTCCCAACTAGACCTTGAGACAACATCTAGTTTTGTCTAAGTTTAACATAAACACTGGCATACAGTACATGGGCAATAAATGTTTAACCCAACAACAGCAAGACCTCAATTTTGTTTTACTCCCTTATTTCCTAGGAAAATAAAGAAGAGAGGTAAAGTGGGTGTGAGTTCACATGCCTGCAATCCCAGCACTTGGAAGGCAGAAGCAGAGCATCACAAGTTCCAGGCCAGCTGGGAACTCTGTGACAAACCTCATCTCAAAACTGGAAAGTGCAAATAAAGATGAATAAAGAGAGAAAAGGCATCTGAAGTTAGGCGTCAGCTGTGGGTACCACATGACTATTTCCAGGAGACAGAGTCTGGGTGAGTCACTCCTGCAGAGAGAAGTCAGCTCAAGCAACTATGTTTGAAAAGCAAAAGAAGGGGCTAGGGAAATGCTCAGTGTGTGAACTATTTGCCACACGAGCATGAAGTCCACAGTTCAGATTCCCAGTATCCACACAGATGCTGGGTGGGTGATGCAGCCCAAGAAGATGGGGACAAAGGCTGGATCCCAGGAGCACCCTGGCTGACTAGCCCAAACTGAAAGCCTGAGCTTCATTCACCGGAGACCCTGGCTCACTGGCTAAGGGGGATACAGCAATGAGTGGACAACTAAGACTCCCAGTGTTGGCCTTGGGCCCCTACACGACACCAATGGACATGTGGACATGCACATACACACATGCAAAAAAAAATTTTTTAAAGGAATGTTGATACAATCTGCTAATGACAGAGGCTGAGGCAAGAAGAACCCAAGTTCAAAGCAACCTGGCTATAGAGCAGGACAGGACAAATGAAGAAAGAAAAAGGCAGGCACGCAGGCACGCAGGCACGCAGGCACGCAGGCATGCAGGCACGCAGGCACGCAGGCAGGCTGTCAACAGTGAGGAGGAAGTAGCAAGTGCCAGTGCTTGCACTTTCCCCGCACAGTCCCCACAGCATAGCCTGTGAGGCAGCTCAAAGGCCGACCTTTCCTGCCCACCCATTTCCACAGTCACACAACACGAGCATGAGTGTCACTCATGCTTCTGTGCACCCCACCCCCACCACACGTCTCTCCCTTCTTTTCCAATATGAACATTTAACATTCCATTCTCTCAACAGTTAGTTATTCCTAAGAATCAGTCATTACAGCAGATCTGAGGACCTCTTCCCACACTTCCACATGAGCACAGGATGCCCAGAAGCCCAGTAACAAGGAGCCGTCATCACCAACATGGTGGAGTGGTGCATCTCATCAATAGCTCCAGCAGCTTTCAACTGCTCACCTGTTGGGATCTGCATGGTTGGCCAGAATGTTGTAACACCCTGTGATCAGCTTCTCATACACACGGGCCAGGAACTCATCAGACTCCGCAGGTCCCAAGATGCGCTCCAGGGAGTTACTGCTGATCTCAGCTGCACTCTCTGTGCTTGACTCCAGGAGAAGCGGGAGCAGAGTCCGGATGACCTGTGCTGGGTTCATCTCATCTGACCACCTGCAGCCAGAAGGACAGAGCAAATGAGAGGACTTGTCTTGACAAGCTGCAAGGCAAGGGCTGGCCCCCTAAGGAGAGCTCCTAGTTTAGTCTTTTTCCTTCCATGATGGCTATTTCTTATGTGCGGATACCCATACCACTTCATCTTCTTCTTCGCTATCAAAAGTAAAAATCTTTCTATATAACAACTCATTGATTAAAATAGAAATTAAGATACATGTGCATAATAATAAAAGAAACTAAAACAAGAGAAAACAATCTATCCTTGAAAATCTTAGAGCAGTCAGGAATCTGGACGACTTTGAAGTCAATGCAACATGATTCCCCTGTGACCCAAGTACAGGAAGACAAACTGTCTGCCTGGAGGCTGGCCCTACTCCTTGATTCTAGCAAACACTTTGGAGTAAAAGTACTATCACCTCAACTATACTCTACTCCTCCAGCCACAAGACAGCACATCATGGACACAGGGGCCTGGGCTCAGGCTCTAATACTCACACAATCAGATCCCCAGTCAACCTGACCAGGGAGAGGAGGGTATGTTTCAGGGAAGCCGCCAGGGGCAGACTCTGGCCACACAGAGTCCCCAGGTGAGCAGCCTGCACGGCACTGATGTAACTCTCTGATGGGATGGTGTCATTGGCAAATGCATTGCGCTGAAAGGAAAAGAATTGGGTGGAATGGACAGACAGACCATCAACCCTGGACAAAATCCACTGACACAAATTTAAAGTATCTACCATAGCCAGGGCCTCACTAAGGTTTGCAAACAGTAGCCTCCACTCCACTATCCACAGGCTCCTGGGGACACGGAGCTGAGGGGTAGAGCCAGCCTAATTTCATGAGAACGGGTTAATAGTTAACTATAACAAACAGGCGATACTCCCTCCAACTGATCTGAACGTGGAACAGTAGAACTGCTGTTCATCTGTACTGGCTAGGAAAGATCTGAACTTTGCAATGCATTCAGCCCCCACTACTAGGATGGTAATTCTCCTTACCATAGCACTGCTGGGTGCTATCAATAGGCCACAGTTGTGAAGCCAAGAGAAGACAAATCATACCTCGCTCCTTTACAGAACTTTGAGAAAGAATAATCTGTCTGCAGAGGTCATGTGAGTGGGACAGACACAAGCACTCCATAGCACCAACAGCCCAGAAAGCCTAAGGTCTGCTGCAGTCTGCTGCATGGCCTCACGGCAAAGAGAGCAGCATCTGACACACTGACATCCCTGTAGCCCAACCCGTGACAGCACATCAAACAGAAGCAGAGCTTCACAGGTGACAGAGGCAAGGCTCAGAGAGATATAGTGGTCTGTGCTCTGGTGACACGGACTGCAAGGCAAAGGGGCCACCTGAGAACATTTGGGTAGTCAAACACACTGACTACTGACTCAGCGGTAGCCAGAATGGTAACAAGAGACCATAAGGACATACAGAGTGGTTTAGTGCTCAGTAGTAGCCCTGGATCCCGAAGGGACTCACCCAAGAGCCAATGTTGGGAAACTCATTGGTATTGATGTTAATCCAGGACTCACAGACAGACTGCACCGATGACGGTAAATTCTGCACCAGAGTTGGACCTGCAGGCGACAGTAAGGATGAGCAGTCATCACAAGAAGGAATGCTGGAGTATTTAAAGCAGCCTAAACGTTAGAATCATTACTAAGACAGCATGACATATTTCAGCAGCTGAATGATGTCTAAGACGCAGCTAATTAACCAGCAGCCAACAATCACCGGGGTGGGCAGGGCTCTCATTCCCACCAGTCATGTTCTAATCTCACAAGTAAGGATGACAACCAAAAACAAAGGAGGGAAGCATCTTAGCATATCAGGCTCCAATCATCAGCAACCCCGTCACCTCCACCCCAGTCTCAGAGGAAATATTGCTTTGAACCCCTCCCCAAAATCCCAGAAGACAAATCCTGAGGGCGTGGCCCCTGACCCCCCACGCGCTGCACTCAGGTAAGCAGCAGTGAGACTCCAGAGCTAAGGGTATTAGATGCAGCGTTGCAGACACAGGGCTGAGAGGGTAATGGGGAACTGGAGGTGAGCTGCTCCTGCTCAGGAGCTCTGACTCCCCACCCTATTTTTTTTGCCACATCAGTCGTGGGAAAGGACAGAGACTGTTACTAAATTCTGCAAGTCAAAGAACTACACAGAGCCAAGCAGTGGTGGTGCACGCCTTTAATCCCAGCACTTGGGAGGCAGAGGCAGGTGGATTTCTGAGTTCGAGGCCAGCCTGGTCTACAGAGTAAGTTCCAGAACAGTCAGGGCTGCACAGAGAAACCCTGTCTCAAAAAAAAAAAAAAAAAAAAAGAACAGAACAGAACTACACAGAACAAGCACTGGAACAGTAGGCAGCCTTGTCCTCAGGAACTAGCCACTCTTGGTTTAGATTTCAGCCTCACTGATTGCATAGGAGTCATGGCTAATGAACTTGTCCTAAACCTCAGTTTCTCTGTAAGTAAACTGGAGAAACTAATCACAGAGTTACTCCAAGAGCCAAACAGATATGCCCACGGAAATGCCTGACGGTCAAGGTGGCCCCGAGAATGCTAGTAGGCAGGGAGTAAAGACCTACTACCATCATCGCCCAAAAGCACTTGGGTCACTTACCCAGTGTGTTTGCCTTGCACCTACTAGAGCCGATAGCCAAGACAGCTGCAAAGCCATGCAGCTTCTCCTGTGAGGGCTTCTCAGTGGATCCCTCTTCATTAAGGTTCTGAAGCAGATAGGCTCTGAAGGGAAAGGAGGAAGAAAAAGCTGTAGGAATAAGGTCCCACCATGCTCACGAGAAACTAACCTTAGAGAAGCTGAAGAGCCAGCATCTCTGTTTCCAATCTATTGAAGGACAAGTGACAGCACCAGTTCCTTCATGAGCAACTATTTCCCAAACAGCACACCCTCAGAAAAGCTCCCAAAACATGATTCCATGACCAACAATTCTATAGGATCCTGAATATGCCTATCCTCCTTCCCCTTCTTGGAAGGTCAGCAAAGGACACACACATACACACACACACAAAGAGAGACTATATTTTAAAAAGTAGGCCAGATGACGGTGGCACACGCCTTTAATCCCAACACTCAGGAAACAGATAGGCAGATCTCTGAGTTTAAGGCCAGCCTGGTCTACAGAGTGAGTTGTAGGGCAGCCAGGGCTACACAGAGAAACTATTTCTTGAAAAACCAGATAGATGGATGAATGGATGGATAGACAGATATATAGATGTATGTAAAAACAAACAACAGAAAACAAAGCCTGTTCAGCGTTAATTTACAAAACATTTCCCAACTTATTAGCCACAGAAAACCCAACAACAGTTCAGTTTGGGGAAGCACCATACCAGGAGGCAGATCAAAGCCTAGGTCCTGCAGAGGGCAAGCCCACGCTTAGTCATAGCTGCTACAGCACACCAACATCAAGAATGATGCCTGGCACACAGTAGGGCATTTTTATCTAGTTATGCCTCATGTTTGTTCAATATAATTGCCTCCGACAACAGCCCTCAATCTGCAAGGCATTGGACATTAAAGGACAAGAGTCCTTAAGTTACAACAATTCATGTCCCTATCAGTGAGTGCACCACAGATCAGGAGTTGAACAATGAGAGCCCAGGGATCAGATGGTCAGTGACATGGCCAGGCAGGACCTGCTGCAAAGAAAAGCCACTCCCCACAGCACCAGACTGTTGGGTTGAGGCCAGCTTTGGGGACAGACAAGTGTAGAATCAAGGTCTCATGTAGCCAAGTCAACTGTCAGTCCTGTTTGTGTGCCCCAAGTGGTAGGATTGCCAGTGCAGGCCACTAGGCCTGACGTTACTTCTTTTTACTCCCAAGTACTAAAGACAGAATCTCCCAGGTCCAATTTAGGGAAAACCAGGAGTCTTAATTTGTGGATAATCTCCAATTTGTATATACTAAAAATGAACTTTGAATTTTTAAATATCAACTATTGAGCAGATCTTATAGAATGTGTCATTTGCAAGGTTTGCGGAAGAAAGAGAACAGCTTGAAATAGCCTCTAACCCAGTAAGGAATATTTGTCTCTCTGTAAACCCACATCTGGGAGGCTGAAGCTATGGGACTGCCACAAGCTCAAGAGGAAGCCAGAGTCTAAGACTGTTTCAAACAAGTTAACAACTGGTCCTAGATCTGGGTCCATGAAATGGAAGTCCTGCAAGGACTTCATTCCCACCAAGAACAGACATTCAGAAAAACAGCTATCCTCTCTGTAGCCTAGAGATGGATGTGTATAAGTACTTAATGAAATTATAAAAATTAAATATCCTGGGACTCATGAGCTGACTGAAATGCCTCTGTCACCGTTTCACATCCTGCATCAAAGGGAAAATGCAAAGCTCACACCCAAGGAAAGGATACACTCAGCCCTGGGGATCTTTCAGAGATAGCTGCTCTCCACACACCTAGTGAATGAGGCGTAGGTGTCGATGAGCTGCAGCGTAGCTGGAAGGAGGTTCTTGGTGATCTCAGATGATTTGTGAGGATCAGTCTCTGCAGCCATCTTAGAAAAGTGCTCATCCAGAGAGACCTGGACCTTCGAGACAGCCGCATCCAGGGTGTAGATGGACTGCAGACTAGGGATCTCATGCAGTTGGAGAACGGCAGTGCAGTCGACAGAGCAGAATGACGAGATCTTTAAAAACACCCAGGAGAGTAATTAGTTGTGATGAAAGCCTCTGGCAGAGCCCAGTTCTGCCATGACAATCAGAACAATGGCATACCTGTCGGGCAAAGTACTCCTCTACAATCTCGACATCGGATTTCACTGAACTACACTTGCTGGCGGCCAGTTCTACAAGAGAGCTTGCATGCTCAGGCTTCATGCCTTGTTTGATAAGGTGGTCCTATTTGGATCGCAAGAAAGAGAGTTTAGGAACACAACCTGGAAAGTCCAAAGCTTTCATTAACTTCTCATAAGTCCCCAGAGAACAAAGCAAGTGGCCTGTGACGCTCCCTCACAGCAAGCTGAGCTCCCCTTTGGCACCTTAATCCAGCTGACATAGGAACTGATCCGGAGGCGGGACGACCATCGCAGAGTGTGTAAGATGTCACATTCACTCATCTCAGGTGAGTTCATGGCCAGCTGGTTCATGTATGTCTTTGAAGGTGGCAAAATTCCTAAGATCCTCCAGAGAATCAAGAAGTAATACTGCAGGGCACAGGCCTCCTGAGGAGGGGAAGAGAGCAGTGGGAGCATGTGGCACGCTCAATGCTACCTAATGTAACAAGGGCTCCAAAGGCAGCCTTCCAAGCAGAGCCTGTGTCTACTGTGACCTGATAGGCCCACTAGAGCATCTTAGCACACAAGCACTAAGTCAGACAGGCAGACATGCTAGGACACTGTTCCTCTCTGCACACTTAGAAGCTGCAAGGATACTTTTAGACAGCTCTGGCTCCCCAGTACTTTACCATCTAACCAAGAGAGGACATAAGCTGGGCAGGACCACAATCAGCCAGCCTGTTAGCAAACAGCCTGAACTGTTGAGAACTGTTCTGAGAAGTCGAGAAATCCACACATACTCACAGGACCATAAAAGCTCAAGTGTAAGGCTTCTGCCGTGACACAATGATCAGGCAGTGACACTAGGGCAGCTATTAACCCTCAGAGTCACATTTCCCTCAGCTTCAACCAAAATATAAAATTATAGCTGACAGAACCATGCAAACTACACAGAAATTCTATAGAACCAGTCAATTCTGCAAGCAAACACTGAATACGTAGCACAGGCCCAGAGGGAACTTTAATAGAATGAGGGGTCACTACACATGCACACCCAGCCCCTCCCAGTGTCCACCATCTTACCAGGGCTGTGACGTTCTTATTTTCCTTCCTTCTGACTGTATCGAGCTGAGATCCCGCAGCGAGTAGGGTAGTCAGTGAGGAATAAAGTTCATCGTATTTAACAAGCTT
The DNA here is from genome assembly GCF_011762505.2 of Arvicanthis niloticus. NCBI lineage: Eukaryota > Metazoa > Chordata > Mammalia > Rodentia > Muridae > Arvicanthis > Arvicanthis niloticus. The sequence continues at coordinate 15,465,491 of NC_047662.1, forward strand.
GGAGAAGAGAACTTCACATGCCTAATACCAAGAGAGAGCAAAACCAATACAAGTCTGGTGTGGTGATACACACCTCTGACCCCAGCACTCAGGGGTAGGGGTGGGGGGTAGAGACAAGGGGATCTCTGAGTTCTAGGCTAGTTGACTGCACAGTGAGACCCTATCTCAGAAAAGTTTTAAAAAGACAATTATTTTCTTCATATTGCAACATTTACTCCTCCTGGCCCTGCATGAAAACTTAGCCTCCTGACCATAAAAACATCCCATCTCATCCTTAATTGGTCCCTTCTTGCAGCAGACTGGCTGTTGTGGGCTTCACACTTACTTTAGCCCTGTGTATTAATACAAGCATACAGCTGTAGGCTTTAGAATGACAGAGGAAGGCAACCATTTTTATTAAATGACTTCTTAAGTTTCTGATGTTTTCCTTTTAGACACTCAAATGCTAGCACAGGCCAAATTTCCTCGTAACAGAAAGTTGTTACCCATTCCCAACTTAGCATCTGTGGGATATCTGCCCTACATGTGTGGAGAGGAGAGGAGAACGCCTGCCCCACGTGTAGAGAATGAAGAGTGTCTGACTTACGTATAAAAATGGCTTTCATATCTTGGGCAGGGCAGGGCAGGGCAGGGCAGGGCAGGGCAGGGCACACCTTCTCAGGAAGCTGAGGCAGGGTGATTGCTGACCTCCCTCAGCCATTGCTACCTTAATAGCATATGAAAGATCCTACCTCTTAAGAGGGAAAAAGGGGAAGAAGAGAAGAAAGAAAACAGACAGAAAGTAAAAAGAAAATTCCTAGTACCTCAGAATCCAGCCGGCTCAAATCCTCCTCAGAGGCCTCTGCAGACAGGACGCAGTAGAACCTGGGGTGTGGGGCCGAATCTGGAAAATGATGACCTTATTAAACAAGTGTGAGGCATGTGAAGGTCAATGTCTAAAACTTTTCCAAACCAGCAGGTGATGTCCCACCTATAGGGGCTAACGTGCCTCCTAGAGTCACCAACCCTCCACCAACAAAGATATCATCACCAACAACCCTCTACCAACAAAGCACATCATCACCCTCTTCCTGACAATCTTCTTTCTGACCTGATGAAAAATGTTTGGACCAGTTTTCTTCTACTTCCTTGAACCCATGATACAGAGGAGTGTTGGCTCGGCGGCTGCTGCTGTCTTGGGATCCACTTGCCCACCCAAAAGGAGGGCTTAGCAGGTTGTGCTGCACCTTTGAAACACAGACATTGAGTTAAGGATATACAGTCACTAATATGCTTTTCACACCAGGGATAATAACACATCTAGCAATAGCAAAACGTGCAGCATGAAATAAAGATGAAATTTTGAAGACTTTTCTGTAATTTCTTTCGGAAAGCAGATTTTTGGTAGCGCATCAGGGGGATGATGTTCCATGAGCTAGTTTAAGAACTGCTGAGCACAGGGCCTCTTAACCACCCTCTCATCCTCGTGTGTATTCACAGAAGGCTACAACAAAGCATTTACTGCAGGACCCTTTCTCAGGCACTAATACTGAGGCTGGGGGTGGGGTAAGACTGAGGGCACCATCACTACTGGAAATGCAGGGTGGAGGAGAAAGACCATGCATAAGTAAATAGGAGAACACAGGCTCAGCCACCAATCAGCAGCCTCTGAGTAGTTCCCAGTCAGCACTTCAGGCCAAACAGAAAGGCTGACCCCAAAGGCTTAGATAGCCCTATCCATAAAAGTCTTCACAGCCACAGATAAAACCTGATTGCCTGCAAAAAATGGAGCTCTCAGCAGGAGAGCAAGGGGAGGGTGTGGATCTTCACCTGCTCAAACAGATACACAGGGGCTTTGGAGTACTGATGAAGTAGGTAGTCGAAGATTAAGAGGAGGCGGGCCAGGATCAGCGGTGCAGAGCGCATCTGCACCTCCATGTTAACACTAAGCTCCTGGATGCTCTGCACCAGCATGGTCAAGATGGCCCGGCGGCCCTTCTCAGAGAAGCTGTGGAAGATGAGCAGCAACAGCTGCAGGTGCTCGACGTTCAGGTCTTCTGTCTCACTGGGCACCACCCCCTGCAGAGCATTCTGCTTCATTGTAGTCAAAAACCTGGAGCAGAGAAAAGAGAGCATATCTGGTAGAGAAACACCAGAAAAGTCCCTAAGACCTCAACACCCAGTGCTGCAAAGATAACAAGTTAAAGAACAAAACTGGTACAGAGAAGCCAAAAAGTCAGATGTGGGCCAGCAAGATGGTTCAGTGGGGTTAAGAGGCTTGCCACCAAGGCTGCCACTCCCTGTTCCAACATCAGGTCTCACATGATAAGAAAGAACCAACTCCACAAGTTGTCCTTTGACCTCTACAATGGTGTAACACAAGTGATCAGCAACACACGTGGGCACATGTGGGCACACTCAGATGCGCGCGCGCGCATGCACACGCACACGGGCGCGCACACACACAACACACCCAGGAAGAAAGGGAAAGGAGATGCTATAATATTCTAGACCTTGTCAGAAGGCTTTATACAGAAAGGAGTCAATACAACCAACTGTCTGCATGTCCTTTGGCTTTTAAGAAAGAGATTTGTGCTTTAATAAGGAAGCCCTCCCTTCCTCCATCTCTAGCTCCCAGAGCCTTCTTGCAACACATTGGCCCTCTGGCATTCAAAGAGGACTATGATCTCGAAAATCCAACATTACAGCTATTTGATCCTGGGCTGAGGGATAGAAGAGCAAAGCCTTTTAGGAAAACAAAATGCTTTGAAGCCTAACCATGTAAACAAAACCGGCAAAAATAAATAAATAAATAAAGTCCATCTAAGGGGGGATTTAGGTGATTAGGCTTAGCTTCCCCCAAGGAAACAAGTTCTTTAAAACGTATCCAAAAATGACAGCAAGCCACTCTACATGGGCTCATGTAGGAAGCACTACCCAAGGGCAGCTGAGCCTTTCTCTTTCAGGAGACTACTGGTCATCTTTGGAATCTAGGCTCTAAACGACAGTGGTCGCTAAATCTGACTACAGAGGGCATCTCTTCCCAGACCACGCTGTTTAACAGCCCATCTGCCAAACTCCATCACCTCTCCACCTCTCCTAAACACACAAAGCAGCTTATCACAGCCAGACTGCCAACCAACCAATCAGACCCCTGCAACTGGTACTGGATCACCTACAGACCTTGTGCCAGGACCTTACCTGTCCCACACCTTCAGGCACTCAGGGACATCAGGGTCACCTTGCGCTCCAGCTTTATGCTGCCAGATAAGCAGGAGGCGGGAAAGCACAGAGAGGCCTTGGGGGTGAATGTACAGGGGCCAAGGGCCTTCGGAGAAAGGAGCAACTCCCAGCTGCTGTAGCAGTGTATTCTGAAAGAAAGGACACAGCAGACCATTAGAAAAGAGACACAGAACAGGTCAAAAGGTTATGTACATTACCTACACTCCTTTTTCAAATAATGAATAAAGGACTGGGCAGTGTGTATCTAGAAGAGATCTGAAAAAAAAAAAAAAATCCTGTTGTTCAACGAATTAGAAAACTAAGATGAACCCTAACCACACCTGCAGCTGAAACAGAGCCTACAACAGGCACTGAAAACGGACAAGAGCTCAGAGACAGCGGAGTCACACAGGTTTCCAAAAGGCTGGAAAGTGAACAGTTGGTACCTCCAGAAGGAAAGTCAATAGATGTCACAGGAGTGAGCGGACTGGGTGTTTTGTTTTGTCAGTGTGTTGGCCCTGAACTCATAGGGATTAAAGGCATGTGCCAGTTACTCAGAAAGATACCATCCTGGGGGGGGGGGGGGGGGGGGGGGCGAGGTGGCTGACTTGTGTATCTGACAAGCAGTAAAGCAAGGTAAGTAGAGAAATGTGGCCTATGAGAGCCAGCATGTCTTTCTCGGCAGGGCTGTCCTTGCTCCCAGCTGAGTCTCCTTCCTGGCTAAGTAAGTACAAACACAGAGTGAGCAGGTGCCACTGAACACCACACAAACGGAAGGCCATACCACTCCAAATGTGGGTGATATCGTACCAACACTGTACAAATGCTTGATTTCCCACACAGCTTTGGAAGATACATATCAGGAAGAAATTTCTAAGTCTGACAAACTAAACCCAACTCACCCCATATGACCTAGCAATTCTACTCCAAGTGACAGCCCCAGGAGAACCAGTGTCCTCCACACACAACACAAGTAACATGAGTAAGAAAGACCATAGCAACAACTGGAATGCAATGAGCCTGGACACAATTCAAATGTACCTAAGTAAAAGTGGAGATGACTCAAGCAGTACAGCACAAGCACAATGGGTATCAGAGGGCAGGGTAAATAAAGGCTCCAGAAATGCCCACTACAGACAAACCCTGGCCACAGACACTGTGTAATTAATACAAGTAAAAAGTAAACCATGCAAGCACAGAAGGCCGCTCACTGTAAGCCAAACCTGTGCTTAATTTGAAGAGTATAGATACATATGAAACTAAAAGAAGTGAGGACTTAGGATTCTCCCTTCTTTGGTGGGGAGAATCATGCAGCTGCATGCTCACATTCAAGGTCCTGGACTCGGTTTTGATGACAGTTTGTAAAGGAGGACATGTCTGTTGTGATCTGAATGCTCCTTGACAGTGCCTTTTTTACTTTGTACTTCCCCAAAGGACAGGGGAACATTTATCAACCATATTTCATAAATAGCTTTTGGTGAGTACCACCTACTGATCTACTATGAGAAGCACTGGGAGTTCATCTGTTTTCTTCCTTTACTCTTCATGGCTTGGGGGAAAGGACATCTTTCTCTTCCATAGATCCTAACCTCTGCATGGGGCAACACAGAACACCCGAGCACAGCTCTGCCCAGCAGAGAGTAAGGACAAAGCACCCTTCAATGATGAGAGCCACACACTCCAGGGAAAGCATGAAGCACTCCCTCCTAGGCAGCAGCAGTGCACACCAACCTGCAGGTTCGGGGACTGTAAGTCCGAAGTCACCAGGGAGTGGTTGAAGTGATAGAGGGCGGCAGCAAAGTCCTCATCTGATGATCCTGCAGACAGAGGGACACAGTTACTCGGGAACCTGGAACCCTAAGTGTCCTGCAGCAGCACCCAGCCTTTCCACTGACCCTTGAGTCCATCTTTGTCCACCTCCTTAATGATGCTGGCCAGGGTGGCCATGTGGTGCTCTGAAAGAGAGACGCTCAGATAGTTCCGGATGAAGTTGTTCCGAGAGTTGAGCATGGAAGATGTGATAAAGTTCAGGATGTTAGAAGCCAGACCTAAGAACTAAAAGGAACAGAAAAAACTCAGAGCTGTGTCATGGGGTATAAAGCTTCTACCAACCCTAAATTCAACTAGAATTACAGAAGCCCATACATCTCCATGCCAAAAGTGAAGGCTATCACTTAATTCTTCTAGTGAGAATGTCCATAATGAAACTCAGCCGCCCAGAGGGGCAGGCAGACCCACTCTATGCAGTAGACCTCAGAAAACACTGTGTGACGCAGGACCTTGGAGCTGATCTCATTCCTGTCCCTCAAGACGTTACCAGTAACATAATGGAGACTGACCCTACATCAATAATCACTATACATTGATTACTATACAAAGATTACTATACATACAGATATTCTCACTACTCATTATTAAGTTAGTTTGCCATTATTGTAAAAACTAATTATTAAATGATTATGTAAGGGCTAGAGATGGCTCAGTGGTTAAGAGCACTGCATTCTCTTCCAGAGGTCCTAATTCAATTCCCAGCAACCACATGGTGGCTCACAACCATCTATAATGGAATCTGATGCCCTCTTCTGGTGTGTCTGAAGAGAGCGACACTATGCTCACATACATAAAATGAATAAATATTAAAGAAATAGAAAAAATACATATAAATGTTTTATGCCCATAACCTTGACATGAAGCTATATAAGGCTACATTAAAGAATTGTGCCTGACTCTCATTACTCTGATAAACTATCAGAATAGGGGCTGAAATACAGAAGATAATCAATAAATATTGGTTGAATCATTAAGTAAACATTTCTGATGCTCAGAACCTCTGCTAGAGGCTTTGAAAACACTCTTTCCAAATACTCTTCAGGGCAAGTCCAGTCACTCCTCATCAAGGAGATATTCAGATTCTGGCCAGAACCAGTAAGATTCAAATCAGCTTCTACTTATTTATTCCTAGAGACTGTACTAGTAACTGATAGTACTGGAAGCATGCTATTTAATGACATGATTACTACTGAAAGTCCTGCACAGACAGATCTAAGGACTGCAGTTATCCAACTTATGGATGCTTTAGCTCAGATGAAGTCTGCTTCTCAGTTCAACCACTCAATTAATTTCCCTCCCACGGAACCTCAGAAATCCACTCTTACCAACTCAGGATCTTTGCGACTGGCCAAGATGTTGCCTTTCTCACCAGATGCCTGTTTATTGGGGCTTTTAACCCGAGGAGAGCTCTCCAGGGGAGGGGGTGGTGGAGGGGGTGGAGGCGCAGCTTTTTCTTTACTGGGAGAGATGGTCTCCTCAAACCATTGCCCTAAAATAGGCTCACTGTCATCATCTGAAGAGAAAGAGCATGTCACAAAAATAGCCAATTTTTATGTGTGTGAACCTGTTTTCTGTGAGGACAGGAACTGACCCTGTCAATCTGTCAAGACATCTAAATGGATACATAAGTGCTTCCATCTTATTATACGTGGGTTACAATGCAGTTAAACCTAAGGGGTTCGACAACACAAGAGAAACCATTTCCTCCTATCTGCCTGCCTGAAAAGGGGCCACACATTTATTTTGTAGTCTCATCAGCTGTACACCCAAGATGGTAAGACTCACACTGCTCCACAAATTTGAGCAAGAAAATAAAAGCCAAAACCCTGAGACCATCCTCTCTGCACTCCTTCAGCTCCTCCCTGTGTGCTCCTTAGCTACACATCCATGGTTAAACCAAACCCCTGCTACACGGCCTTCTGACCTGTGCAGGGAGGACAGAGGTCCCAGCATAGATCAACAAAGGAACAAACATGAACATTAGGTTCTGGAGGAAAAGAAATGAAAAGCTACATGGGCTTGACTGAAAGCAGCTATTAGCATTTTGCCTCTGACACTCAACTTACTCTTCCGCCCAGGCTGGACTCCAATTGAGTACAGTACATCACTAATGACCTTGGGCACCTGCCTTTCTTCCTGCCTAATTCCTGCTGGGATTACAGGTGTGTATTACCACATCTGCTTTCTGGGGTAGAGGGGTTCTAGACCAGGGCTCCATGAATTCTAGGAAAGCACTTTCCCACCACTCCCTGCTCCTCACGCTGTTCTTAAACAGCACATCATTTTGAGAACATATAAAAGCAAGGGCAGAGAAGCACAAGGGCTATCTTGGGCTACCTTGGCTGCTGTCCTCCTCTGTGCTACTGAAGTCATCTTCGTAGTACGTGTTGGAGTCGGTGGAGGCGCTGGCATCGCTGCTCATGGAGCCCTTCCTCTGCCGCTGCAGGACACACGCCTAGGGAAACAGAAGGGTGTGGAGCACATTAGGCGGAGACAGAGCCAGGAGCTGGAGTGTCCACCGTGCTTCTGCTTCAGACGTGGCACAACGAACCACCAGGGTCAGCAGACGGCTAAAACTGGTAACCAATAACCATTTCCAAAGTTCCACAAACTACTCTGTCATACTGGGTACAGTGACATCATGTGCCTATAATCCAGAGACTGAAGCAGGAGGATCAGCTACGTGCAAGAACGCAAGCCCAGATATAAGCCCTCCACTCCCAGCAGACGGGGTCAATACTCCTCTGCCCCTGCATGGGTTACGAGTCTCGGCCTCAGTCGACTGACCCCGAAATATACCTCTTGCTGTTGCATCAAAAAAAAAAAAAGCCCAGCTTAGAAAACAGAGACCTCCATAAAGGGAGACAGGAAGAGAAGAAGGGAGGATTCCTTTCCAAAACCACCACCACAGTCTGCATTCACAAACATCATGGTCTATCAGCCTTACTCCAATTCCTGAATGGCTTGACTCCCACCCACCTTTCTGTATGAAGTTGAAAGTAAAGTCAAGAGCAGGTTTGTCAGCGGGACAGAGTCAATCAGCCGTTGAATCCTCTGTGTGGAGGTGCTCTGGGCCATAATACTCAGGACTGCAGGGGGACCATCTGCCTCCCAGCCCTGATGATAACAAAATAAAAGCATATTAGTCATATTACTCTGGCAAGAAAGAGCCTTCATGATGCTCTCCAGTTAACAACCCAAGTAGTACCACCAACCAACCAGAGGACTCCAGAGCCTCCTCACCTTGTGAAGCGCCTCCACCTGCAGGTCTTGAAAGAGAGACGTCAGCAGTTTGATAGCATGGTTTGCCAGTATCACTGAGAGTACCCCAAATCCCTGATGCCTATACGAATAACAGAAGCACAGACCTTAAAACCATTAGCAATGAATCACAACCTCAGAAATAGCCATTATCCTGCCATTCTGGCATCCTGGGCCCCTTTACAGATCAGAACCTTCCCTCTGAGGACAGCTTTTACACACACACACACACACACACACACACACAATGTGCATAAAGGTCAAAGGTCAAAGGTCACACCTGGTTATTGTTCCTCAGAGAAGAGTTTCTACCTCTCCAGTGCTAGATTTACATAGGCACTTGGGTTCTCAAACCTGGGCTTAAGTCCCCGTGACTGCACAACACACCTAGCTGAGCTAGTTCCCTGGCTCCACACTCAACACGTCTGATAGCACACTGAGTCCCAATGATGCTAAATACTTCTACGTCCACCTCATCCTGAACAATTCCTAACCAAACATAGCATGGCTCCTAGCAGCCGCTTGCTCTGGCCTCTTTTCTTCACAATACCTGTGACAATCCATAATGGACTTGCTGTCTGCTATTTCTTCCCTTAGAAAATAAAAGTCAAAATGGGTGTGATGGCAGGCTCCCGGAAAACCTGGTACTTGGGAAGGTAAGCAGAAGGGCCAGGAGCGGAAGGTCATCAGAGACATACTAAGTGTGAGGCCAGCTAGGCTAGTAAAACCCTTCTCAAAACACAAAACAAAACAAATACAAGGAGAGGAAGAGGAGCAATGAAAGGTGAGAAAGTGAGAGGTGGCTTAGTAATTACAATCCAGGGAATCTGACGCCCTCTTCTGGCCTCCAGGAATGCATATAAAATACACACATACATACATACATACAAATGTACACATGCACACATGCATGCACACATACATACATACAAATGTACACATGTACACATACATGCACACATACATACAAATGTACACATGTAAACACACATGCATACACACACATACATACATACAAATGTACACATGCACGCACACACACATACATACATACAAATGTACACATGCATGCACACATACAAACATACATACATAGCCAAAACACCCATACAAATAAAAAGAGATGGCTCAGCAGTTGAAAGCACTTGTTGCTTTTGCAAAAGATCAGCTTTGATCCCCAGCACCCACACAGGGAAACTCAACCATCCATAATTCCAATTCCATGGGATCTGATGCACTCACTCTTCTGACTTCTGTGGTTACTAGGCATGTGCATGGTACACATCTATGTACACAGGCAAAACACTCACACATAAGGTGAATCTAAAATAATGAAAACTAAGCAAATAAAATGCAGCCAAGTACATAAAATAGTGAGTACGGCTCCAGTGATGACTCGACTTACACGAATGCTTAAGCGACACACTGGTACCCACTGCCTAGCAAGCACACCTCATCTTTTGATCTGAACTTGCCGCAGACTCTAAACTCACACATCAGACATTCTTTTTCCTTGTCACAAATGAGGAAATAGAATCAAAACCAACCATGACCTATCCAGATGCTGGGGAAAGAAAAGGGAGCAAGGAGACCAGAGCCATTACTACTTTTGTTATTAAATTCACACGGCTGGAAGAGGAATCCTCTGACACAAAAATGCTCAGGACAGCATGCTGACTATGCATAGGCCACTCAACAATCTAGAGCAGCCTATAACCAAGCTCTGATGTGGGGTGAGCAGCTCATCACCCCTGTGAAACAGGAAACACAGCACAGCATTCAGAAACAAGAGCTTCCAGACAGACACATACCCTTTGCCAGGCCCCAGTTTGGGAGAGCCTACTCCCTCCTTTGTACGAGAAAGGATGTCTCTGACTCGAAGGGCAGCCAACGGGTCTTTCTCTTTCCCCTTGTCAGCCAGGGCTGTGGGACTGAGATTCAGTATGAGGAAGAGGCTATTGAGCAGACACCAGGCACCCAACAGCTGGAAGTTCTGGAAGTGCTGTTGAGAAAGCACAAAACCAGACATCAGCAGGGAAATCCATACCAGACAGAAGGTACCTGCACCCCGGATGCCTCTTACCTCACCACCAGCGCGGCGGGAGCTGCTGATGGCCTGTCCAATCATGTCGTAGATCTCAAGCTGCCCGGGAAACAGACAGACATACAGTCTGAGTGGGTCAGGTCTTCATCACAAATCTAAACCCTACCTGAGCCAGCTCCACTAGAAGAAGTGTAACTGTCTACAGGTCACTTGGTGATCTACTGCCACCAGTTCCTGACCTCATGAAGCATTGCCTATACCTCCCTTGGCACATGACATCTTCTTAGGAGTTCCCATATACCCAGCCCTACATCAACTGGCTTTCCATGAAAACTAATTCTTTCAATGCGCTTACTGCAAAACGATATTTGCTATGTCCTGCCTGAAAGTACACCAGCATCCAACAAGCCCTCAATGGTTTAGAGTAAATGTTAATCCTTCATGGTTTATGGCTGCCACAAACTTACTGTGTTTTCCATATAACACGAAGAGGGAGCATGTATGCAAACAAATATGGCAAACACCTTGGCTGAATCCCTCTTAGAAACACTATCCAGGGAAGAGGCGTGGAGACTGCAGACACCCTACACACATTTAACTTTTACTCCATAAACCATTGAGGGCTACTTTTAGACAGGCTATAGCAAATAGTGTTTTGCCTAAGTATATAGAATGAATTAGTTGTCATGAAAAGCTGGTTGATGCAGGGCTGGGTGTATGGGAACTACATTAAGAAAAAAAGTGGAACTTGCCACACTCCCACATTTTAACAGTCATAGGCTGCCATATCACCAGACACTTGACTTACACATTTCTGAACAATTGTGGCTGCATCACTTTCATAGTCGTCTTCTTTGGAGCTTGTGGACCCTGTCCGCACTTGCTGGGCACTACCCACATGAAGAATGGCCATGCAGGTGGCTACACTCACACCTGGAAAAGAACAGGCACAGAGTCCAATCTTGAGAATCTCAAACCCAAGACAGAAAGATGCTAACACCCTAGCCACAAACAACTGCGTAACTTGATTCCTTCAAGAACTCCAAAAGGCATGTGTAAACGCACGTGCCATATAAGCCAGCAGCTACACTCCAGGTACTCCCCCAAAGGAGAATAGACCCACAGCATACAGGAAACTGCACATGAACATGTGATAACTGCCAACAACTGGAAGCAAGCAAGTTGTTCTTTAGGATGATAGACAAAGTCAGGCATGGCATGGCACATTTACATCCACAATATTCAGGAGTCTGAAGCAAGAATCGCACAAGTTCAAGTCACACCTGGCCAGCACGGGCCACTGGACTACCACTTCTCCAAATAACAAAAAGGCTCTATACACAAACGCAGGAATATAACACACAGGCCTGGCATAAGTGAGGCTATAAGTTTAATCCCCAACATCACACACACACACACACACACACACCCTAAATGAGACACGAAGAGAGAAAAGCCACAGAGGAAACGTAAATGACCATTGCTAGTAGAAGCAGCCAGTGTGGAAAGGCTACGTCTACCATGCTGATGACAAAGCACCCTGGACATTAAGTGCGGTGGTTGTAAAGGGTTGGAGGGAAATGAGATAAAAGCAGCAGCAGAGGAGATCAGGGGCAGAGACTATTTTGTTTGCTATGGTAACAGTAAACACATGACGTCATACACTGTGAAAACTCTGAGCCACAACACACAAAGGCGGCCTACAAAGGAGGCCTATGAAGTGTGGGTAGGGGAACACTGCCTGTGCAAGCATGAGGACCGGAATAAAGATCCCCAACACACATGGAAAGCCTGGCATAGCAGTGCAGGTCTGCAAGCCCAGAGCAGGGGAGAACAGGGTCAGGCAGACCCTGAAAGCTCACAAGCCAGCTAGCTTGTGCAAAACAAGGAGCCGTGAGTTCACTGGGAGAGCCTGTCTCAAAAATAAGCAAAAAGATAGTGGAAGGCACACTTGATTATAACCTCAAGCCTACACACATGAAATCTCAAGTGAGTACATCCATGCGCGCGCCATGTGCGCATGCACACACACATACACACACGCGCGCGCGGCGCACACGCACACATACACACACACATACCCCTACAAACTAGTTCACATGTGTCAGTAGTACTCCATTAGTAGTAACAAATGGATCATTTATCAGTAGGGAATCATAAACAGAAAATGATGCACACGGAAGCCATGTGGTACCCACTCATTTCAAATTCCTTTAAAAGAACCTCTAAGGCCAGGTATGGAAGTGCACACCATTGTCTTTAGCACTTGGGAGAAATACATACAAATGTACACTAAATAAAGAAATCTATTCCGGGCCATGGTGGCGCACGCCTTTAATCCCAGCACTTGGGAGGCAGAGGCAGGCGGATTTCTGAGTTCGAGGCCAGCCTGGTCTACAGAGTGAGTTCCAGGACAACCAGGGCGAATAAAGAAACCCTGTCTCCAAAAAAAAAAAAAAAAAAACTATTTTTTTAAGAAATCTAATTTTTAAAAAAGGTGGGGTGCTAGAAAAATAGCTCAGTGGTTAAGCACATCAGCTGCTCCTCCAGAGGACTCAGGTTCAATTCCCAGCACCTTCATGTCACTCATAATCGCCTGTGACTCCAGTTCCAGGAGATACATGGCATCAGGCATGCACACAGTGCATATGTATACTTATCTATAATATATATACATACACATACATAAAATATATATGCACATATAAATATGTGTATATATATGCAGGCAAAATAATCATAAACATAAAATAAACAAATCTTTTTTTAGAAAGGTAGATAGCAATAAAGGAAAGTACCCATCACTGATTGGCCTCTACATGTGCTCACAAAGACAAGCACACAGGAACGAAAACACACAGCCCCCAGCTGTCAGGTCCCTTCCATCACAACCTGAGTAACAGTAGGAAAGGGACTTCATGGAAACATGATTAATGCTCTTCAGGACTCTTCAGACATCACCTGCCCATGAAGCTACTCTCAAATCTAATCTCACAGCAAGACTCAACCTCTCCTTGATCTACACCCAAAATAGTCTCTGAATCTCCCAGCGCCCCTCTTGCACTGTCTTATGTTATTCTCCTTGGCTCTCTAGTCTCCATCACTCATTGTGAACAGGGACGACATGCTGCTCATCTCGACAGACGAACAGCCTCAGGCTTTTCATATAGTACAATAACTTCAAACACTATATAATCAAACATGCACACAGGACAAGTTTTGGCAGAGATGGTTGTCAGTAAAGTGCTTGCTAGCCCTAGAACCCATTTTAGAAAGTCAGGCATAAGTGGGGCATGTTTGTAATCTCGTATCACTGAAGGGGTGATACAGACCCCTGGGCTTGCTGGCCAGCCTACTTGGTGAGTTTCTAGACAGCAAGAGACTGTCTCAGGACAGAAAGAAGAGCTGTTGCTCCTGAAGAACAACACCCAAAGTTTACCTCTGGTCTCCACATGTACCCACACGTATGTGCAGACACACACATACATACACATGTACATACACATGCACCCATGCAAGACGACGTACATGCGCACACACCCATATACAAATGTTCACACACACACACACAAACAAGAGTCAAGGCCAGCAGTTAAACAGCAGATCACTTAGATTCCTGTAATGACTTTCCTCGGCCTACATGTGATATTAGATGATATTAGAAGTAAGAGAGCCAAGGAAAGAGAATAGAGTTCTCAGGATTCTCGTGGCTGCCTCAAATCAAATCCATGTTGGACTGAAAAAACAGTAAAACGGACATGATAACTTCTCACCTGCATAGAGACAGCTGAGGCTGAGAACTGTAACATCTTGCAAACGAGAAGGATTGAGGGGTTCCAGCACAGGCAGAGAAAGGGTATCCAAGGCCATGGTTACATCAATCACCAGTGAGTGAAAACTGGAACACAACAGGACATCAGCGAGGGCCCCTAGAAACATTCCCTTCTGTGGCCTCTTAAGACAACCAGCATAGGTAAAGACGAGCCACTTACTCCCCTTTTGATTAGAATATAATTACGGGGTCAAAAAGCACCTTACCCATTTCGAACAGCGGTGGCATCAGCTACTGTGGCAGGCATGATGAAGAAGGAATTGGCCACCACAGCATCCTGAAACCGATTGATGTAGCGCAGGAAGTAGGGCAGGTTCAGGCATACTCGGAGTAGCTTCTCGGAGCCCCCTGGATTAACAAAGAGGCACACTCTCTAACAGGCCATTGTCAGAAGCCTGGTACTCCTCCACATGGAAGAAGCACAGGCAAGACAGTTCCTAAGAAGATAGACCAGCTTTCTAACAGCAGACAGACTCTTACCAAGCTCTTGAAGGCTAGCCACATTCTGAGCTATGAACACATTCTTGGTCTTGACAGCAGAGGCCTGATCTGTGGAGGACTGCTCATCATTTTCTCCTTCCACCTGAAGAGGAACACAGGCACTATCGTGACCACTTGCCTGCTGCTGGGCACACGCTAGGTGCAACAAGAAGGCAGCTCCTTGGATATGCTCCGACATTCAGCTACATGTGGGAAACTCTCTACTGATCCAGACAAAATGACAAGAAAAGTAGAGCAAGACATGGCTCAGAAACTGTCTATTTTCCATCAAACACAGAGTGGCTCCTTGTGAGGAGAGTGACACGTGCTCCTGTGCATCTGTCCTGAGCAAGTACAAAAGAGCAAGCAGCATGCCATGGTGCAGAGCATCAAAGGAAGAGGGGTATACATCTGCTTCACTTTGTATGATTTATTACCACCACAGCCATGCACAGAAATGTCATTTAACTGGGATACATTCTAAGAAATGTCTCATTGAATGAATCTGTCATTGTGTAAGTATCTGGGTAAACTCATGCAAACCAAGATGTCCACAGGTCACTAGACAACAAGGTTTTGTTTTGTTTTTTTAACTTATTTGATGGTTTTTTTTTTTTTTTTGACAACAAGGTTTTATAGATCCACTATCATGTGTATAGTCTGCTCCTGACCAAAATGCTATGCTGTATCTTTTTTTTGTCTTCTCTTCACAAAACTTAATTTTTTTATTCGATATTTTATTTATTTACATTTCAGATGCTATCCCCTCTCCCCATCCCCCGCCCCATAGCTTTTAAATAAAACATAAAACACAATCTTTCCAGTTCTATCATCGTAACCCCTGAGGATGAGGCTATTTGGGCAGAAGAACTCACCAGAGCCTGTGGACTAACGGGAGGGGATGGTACGGTTCTAGGGTTAAAAACTGAGGTCAGCTGGTTCAAAAAGTTCATCTGTACCTCCTTCTGCCTTAGCTCGGGGCTTACTGGTGAGACCAGCTCTTTCTGGTCTTCCACTATAAATTCAGAAACAGAAAAGGGGGAGGATGAGGAGAGCACACCAGATGGCAGCAGTGGCCACAGGGGTGGTCACGGAACCAGGTATGCGGGGCACACACCATCTGAAAGTGTCTTCACTGTCTGTGGAAGCTTGGCGGATTTCATCATTGCTGTAAAGGTGATAATCTCTGTTCTGTCCAGTCGGCTACAGCCAGTGCACAGGCCTTTTATCAGCAGAATCAAGTGTTTCTGAAAATAAAGCATAATCATGTATGTTTTTTTAGAAAATTCTATACTTTGGGGGCTCTAGTATGGGGTCAGATTTGGGTTCCTACAAGTAACTGGCATGCGAAGGGCTGGGAGTGTGGCATGGGGCTGGAACAGCTGGCTAGCAGGCACCTTGGCTCAGGGTTCAATCCCTGGGACCTCCAGAAGAGGGTGGAGGTAGGGAGAATAAAATTTCAGTGAAAGCCGGGCGTTGGTGGCGCACGCCTTTAATCCCAGCACTTGGGAGGCAGAGGCAGGCGGATTTCTGAGTTCGAGGCCAGCCTGGTCTACAGAGTGAGTTCCAGGACAGCCAGGGCTACACAGAGAAACCCTGTCTCAAAAAAAAAAAAAAAAAAAAAAAAATTTTTTTCAGTGAAAAGCACCAAAGCAAAGATCCCAAACTGATGATCATTAAGATCTAACCCGTTTGCAAATCAGTCTTATTTTCATGATGTATCAATTTTTTTTTTGTTTTGTTTTCAACATGAGGCTGTGGTTAACTTTTATAAAAACACAAGGCCTTAAAACAAACGGATTCCTCATGAGTCTCAATAATACGCAACACGGTAGCTTGATGCCTCCATGCCTGTATGGCAACAACCAGGAAGAGTGGTAAAGCCAGGTTCCTTTTCCTTCAAGCCTGCCACCCTATCAATCACTTATCTTTCTCTCTGCTACCTGCTTAAACATTCGTAAACTCTCAATCCTTGGGAAAGATTCCAGCCTGTCTACAGCTGGCAAACTATACATGTTGCTGGTTCATGTAAATGAAGTTCAATAGTTTGTATTCACTCACTTGCCCGTTCCACCCACCCCTGCAACCCCGGGTTTATAATATAAAGACCTCTGCTGGCAAGCTGCAACAGACAAGGTATGGCCCACAAATAATTACTATCTGCCAGCCTCAGAAAAGGTTTATTCACTTCTGCCTGATACCACCCATCCATCAGTTCCCATACTTCCAACTATTTTTAAAATAAGGGTCCAAAACGAGAGATTCTGCCCTCACCTGGGACACAGCACATGCCTCGTCCGGGTTCTCCAGACGCAGGAGGGAAAACTCAATGAGGACTTTACAGGCAGCTGCCACCGACTGAAGCTGGTTCCGGGGAACTGGGAAGCAAGAACAGTCACTTAACGGCAAACAGCTCAGCCTCACACTCAACACAGCAACAGAGCAAGCACTTAGCTCTGCAGGTTCAGCACTGTCAGAGCAGCTATCACCCGTTGGATGGCAAGGGCCAAATGCTCAAACATCCGCTGATCTAGTGCTTACTAGAAATTAACATAACTTTACCAGGAAGCACACTGCACCTCCTGCACTTCAAATGCATCTGCTCATCTAGTCCTCAGTCACTCTGTAAGAGATTATCATCCTCTCCCACCATATTTTAGGTTATTTATTTTGTGTTTCTAAGTGTTCTGCCTGTACATATATGTATACACACAAACACACACACATAATACCATGTAGATGCCTAGTGCCAGAGGTCAGAAGAGGGTATCAAATCCCCTAGAACTGAAGTTAGGCATGGTTGTGAGACAACAAATGGCTGCTGGCAAACAAACCCAGGTCCTCTGAGCAGCAAGTGCTCCTACGTACCACGCCCTCTCCAGCCCTTCTCCTTTTGTTTTTGAGACAGAGACTCAATATATCTATCCTTCAGGCTGGCCACAAGCTCCCTATGTAGCCTAGGGATCCTGAACTCCTGATCCATCCACTCATGGTCCTCAGTGGTGCACCGCACCCTTCCTCCTTTTCATCTTTGTGACAGAAGAGCAAACTGAAGCACACACAAGCTAAACTACCTAGAGTTAAACAATGACAGTTAAGTCCTGGAGGTTTGCCTCATAAGTTCATATTGTTGGCCACTAGAGAATGACCTCTCCTTGTCACAGGCACTAAGTGACATTATGCAAGACCCGCAGTTGCTTCCAGAAGCTGGCCAGCGCTCATAACAACCCTAGACTGGAAGGTTATTCAGAAGCAACTTTACAGACTGTTTTCAATTTACCTGCTTAGCAAATTATTAAGAGCAATTAGAGTTCATCAGAACTGAAAAAAGTGAAGATTCTGAAATAATGTAAAATAGGATTTGGTTAATTAAGGGTGGAAAAAAATCAGCAAATGGGGAGCAAACGTCAAAATCTCTTTACACCAAAGAAGACAAGAGATTCACATGCAAGCTAAAACCAGTAAGCAGCAGAAACCTCCTTAGTGGGTGCCAGCCTATGTTACTGCCTACCAGGTTCACCCGCAGTGAATCAATCAGCCACAGGTACAAATGCTTTGACACCAGGTAAGTCCAGGCCGGCTTGGACTACTTAGTGAGCTCAAAACCAGCCTGGGCCAACAATGTCAGTCAGTGAATGAATGAATGAACAAATGTATGCATGCGGGGGCTCAGGAGGCCTCAATCATTGCTCAAGAATTACTGATAACTTATAGATGGTGAGGGAGGGTCATTTTTCTTTGATGTGGTCTCTGGCAGGCAGCCCATGCCCCAGTGAAGGACCCACACCTGTGTGTATCAAGGCAGCACAGGCTGACTCGGTGGGCTATTAAAAATAAAACAGAACATGAAGTCAGGAGGGTGTGTGTTGGGGGATACGGGGACAACAGGCTCAGGTAATACACATATATATGTATGTATACATACACACTCTCTAAATATATGCATGAAGTTTTCAAAGAATAAAAAATATCATATATAAAAAGAGGCTGGAGAGAGGGCTTAGCAGTTAACTGTGCACTGCTCTTGCAGAGGACCCAAACTCAATTCCCAACAGTCAAAACAGGCAGTTCACAACCCCTGTAACTCTAGCTTCAGGGGATCCAATACCCTCTGACCTTCAAGAACAACTGCACTCGTGTGCACTGACACTGACACACACACACCTAAAAATGAAAATAAATCTCTGAAAATAACAAAAAGGGCAAGCAAGCATAGAATCACATAAATTAAAATGGAAATGGCAAGAAAATATTTAAAACGTAATAAACTGCTTTTGATTTAAAATAGGCTAACTCCACAGTTATGAGGCAGGTGACAAAGCCAGCAGCTTTTCAAGTCCCTGTGGCTGGCCCATGTAAGGAGGGCTCTACACTGCCCTCCTGGGGCAGAAAAAAGGCGGAAGACAGACAGACACAAAGACACATACAGGCATACACACACACACCGCCAACAGCTGCCTCCATTCACAGGTGAACACCCTGGGAGTTACTGAAACACAATTTCCTTAACAAATTTTTCAAGGAGAAACTCCCTAGCCCCAGCCAACCCATTCCCAGCCCCAGGGTATCAGAGCAGGTGCACTCACTGAGGCTGCAGACCGTGGTGATGTAGTGCGTGGACAGTGCGACAAAGGATGAGTAGAATGGCTCGTACTGTTTTTCGTGGTGCAGGATTTCTGACTCACTGTAGAAAGACAATGTCACCCACAGTCAGTGGCCACCATCCCACCTTTCAGCACCCTACCTGGTAGGAAATGAAGGAAGCGGCTATTCATCTTTATATTCAACATGGGGCTGGAATGGTGCAGGGACACAGGACCTTCAACCCCAGCACCACAAAAACAAACAACAAAAAGCTTAAGGGAGTAAAACTGAAATATCCTGTTGAAGAAATCAGGTTAAATAAGAAGCAGAGGCTAATGAAGAAAAACCATGTTCAAACTCATTTAGACTTTCTTAAAAGGGGCTGGAGCCCAGCACCCACTGTTACCCCAGCATCAGGAAACTGAGGCAAGAAGACAGCCTGGTCTACACATCAAGTTCTACAACAGTCAGGTCTATGCACTGAAACCCCGTCTCAGAAATAAACTCAGAAGGGAGCTGGAGATGTGGCTCAGTAGCAGAACCCTTCCTTGTGCAGCTCATGTGAGGGAGGCTCTGGGTTCCATCCCCAGCACCCCTCAGACGAAACCCAAATGAGGAAATGTAAGTGAGAATGTGGCTCAGCAGCAGAACACTACTGCATTAGAAAAAGCACACATGGGCGTGTGCGCACACCAGCACTCTCCTGGTCCAATTTGCTCTGTTACTGACTTAAGACACCTGAATTGTGACAACCAAGTACTCATACTACTGGTAGCAGAAGCAGATGAAAGTGATCCATTCTGAAGACCCAACAGGACACAGAACACAGGGGCTTGGAGAGAATGAATGGCTCGCAGTGAGAACCACACATCCCCCCTCCAGAGTCAACTCCCTACCTGAGATAAAGACCCCTCCAGGGAAGCTAATACTAGATGGCGACAGGCTTCAAACCTCATCCCCGTCTTTAGGGAGGAAATACCCTCTTCTGGGAGAATCTGGAGCCCAATTCTCCCTCAAGACTGGATACATTTAAAGTCACTTTATCAAACCAGAAGCTAAGGCACAACCCAGGCAGAAAGGCCCCAAAGAAAAGATAAAATGTATCTTATTAGAGGCAAAGAGCAGAGAGATGGTTAAATAGTTTCCTCAGTGAATTAATCCCCAGCAAGAAGTATCCACAAAGCAAGAGAAACGTAAACAGAGTTGATCCATTCACCGGCAGGCTTATCTTACTGCCAAGTGAATACAAGAACCAAAACACCATGCCTGTGTTTGGAATGTGTCAGTGTGAGTTATGAGTTACGTCAAAACCACACTCAGGAGTCTGACACTGCAAGTGCTTTGCTGTCTGGGGAGTCATCAAGGTTTAAATGAGTGTGTATCCAAAGATTAGGTCCTTATTAGAACCCTTTTCCTAGAGCACTTATGACGCCGCACCAGAACCTTCCTGCCCACCAGCGCAGGCTCTTCTATCTGTCACGACAGGTAAGAGAAACAGAACCCTTCAGCTCTGAGCAGCTCTTCCTCTGCTAGAGGGCTGGTGTCTCTCTAAGGCTCTCCACTACATCCCTCCCTTCACAGCGCACACCTGAGATTCCCTGTCTATCTTCGATTTTCCTACTCCACAATTCCAAGTAGTCTGCTGAGTCACTGCCCTTCACTGGTGTATTTCCAAAGTTCAGATCTGCTTACCTCCGCTCTTTTCAAGTTTACCAATCTTAGAGAAAGACTACACACCCAAAGGATGAGCTTATTCTGCACTTTCATTCCCATTCTGATAATGAAATCAATTAATAAATACGCATGCACACTCAGAAAAAAGCAAACTGCTTTAGTTGCCTGGCTCAGTCAGAGATGTGGGGTGAGAGAGAGTTGATGAGTGGCTGTTTCTGTCAGCCTCTCTGTTGATGTTTTGAGACAGTCTAATGCAGGGGCTTTCGTCCTTGGTAGTGCTGCCACCCTTGAATACAGTTCTTCATGTGGTGGTGACCCCAACCAGAAAATGATTTCTTTGCCACTTTAACTTCTGCTACTGTTACAAACTATGATGTAAATATCTGTGTTTTTCAATGGTCTTAGGGAACCCCTGTGAAGGGGTCATTTGACCCATGCCCCCAAATGGGTCTTGGCCCACAGGTCTAATATATTGCAGGCGACTGCGAACTCAACATATAGTGAAAATGAATGACCTTGAACTTCTATAATCCTCATACCTCCACCTCCCAGGTCCTGGAATTACAGGAATGTGCAAAGTATATGCCACCAGGCATCCAAGTTGTCTGGTTAGGGTGCTGCTGGAGTGTGGGCTATACAGATGTTAGGAAACTACTCTATTAACTGAGCCATATTCCCAGCTCTACCTCTCTGTGTGTTTGTGTCTTTGTCTTACCCTGGGGCCTCACAGATCCCACTATGAAATATCAGAAATCCAGTCTTCCCCCTCACTTCCCCCTCCCCAAGTGTACAGCAACCTTACTACATTAAGGTAACAAGAATGCACCTGGGGGGAGGGGGGAGGGCAGCTGGAGAGATGGTTTAGTGGTTAAGAGAACTGGCTACTCTTCCAAACGTCCTGAATTCAATTCCCAGCAACCGCATGGTGGCTCACAACCATCTGTAATGGGATCCGGTGCTGTCTTCTGGTGTGTCTAAAGACATGACAGTGTACTTAAATAAATTATATACTTAAATAATTTTTTTTTTTTTTTTTTTTTTAGAAAAAATGCACCTTGGGAGGTGGAAGTGGGGCAGAAAAATGGGTATTGGTAGAGGACAAATGGTACTGAATTCTCCTCCAATTACAATTTGTTTATGATAGGTTAGCAAACCAGCTCAATGTTAATTAAGGGCTCTAGCCACAAAAAACCTGGCAGCCTGAGTTTGAGCCCAGGAACCCATATAAAGGTAGAAAGAAAGAAAGAATTGCATAAAGTTGTCTTCTGACTGCCACATATGTGCCAGAACCCAAATGCAACATCCATACACACATCATCCACACACAAACGAAGTATTTTTATATAAAGATAAAATACTTAGGGCAAATAGAGATAAGGTCAGGAATAAGAGCTTTTAAAGGTAGAAAGCAGAAAAGCAGAATAGACATGATTCCTCTCTCCTCTCCCTCCCTCTCCTCCCTCTCCCTCTCCCTCTCCCTCTCCCTCTCCCTCTCCCTCTCCCTCTCTCTCTCTTAAAGAAGTCACCAAATAATGATATTCCATTCCTCTAGGAAACTAAAGAACAGGAACAAAGGGCAGAAGGCTTAATAGGCAGGAGAATGAAGACACTAAACACAGACAGACATCACCGGGAAAAAAATGAGGAGACTAGAAGGCATGCCACCTTTCCTGAAACATCCGTTCCTAACAAAATTTGCAACTATATCCCCACTGCACCTTAAACACCATTAGACAATGACAATGAGAGTTTCTATGTTAAGTCGAAAGAGGGGTACAGAAGGCACCAGGTCAGAGAGTCAAATCTGATGTTTAAAGAGAGGGGGGATGAGAGTATGGAGAGATGGCTCAGTGGTTAAGAACACTGACTGCCCTTCCAGAGGTCCTGAGTTCATTTCCCACAACCACATGGTGGCTCACAGCCATCTATAACAGGACCTAATGCCTTCTTCTGGCAAGCAGGAATACATGCAGGCAGAGCATTCGTATATTTTTTAAAAATACATAAATTGTTAAAAAGAAATTTGACATTACAGAAAATCACTATCTTTTTTTTTTAAAGGAAGAAACAAATGAACTAGCATCTAGAAATATGTAACTCACTTTAGAAAGAAAAAGAAATCTGGAGAGGCATACTAAAGGACAGACTATGGGGTTCACCTTACTTTTCCCCCTTAGGGAACACACTGCATGTCTAGTTCAGACTGTGGAGGCCAAGAACCCCCTATCAACTTCAACTCCTAAATACAAAAGTTATCGATTTCATGTTACTCATCTGTGTGAGTGCACACATGCACATGCATGCATCTGAAATACACATGTACCTATTCATTTAGCCACAGAATTGTGAGTTTTCTGTCCCATTTTTCTCCCAGTTGTTGACCAACCAGCAGTGAACATGATACCAAGACACCAGGACTGATCTCCAAGCACACCCCCTTTTGGAGATGGGTTCTCCCTTCTGTGGCTCAATGTCAACTATGTCACTAGTATGTAAAGACAGACAACAGTCAGTGCAGCCCCGGCTCTCTTCAAGCCTTCTCTTCAGGATCTGCATTACCTGCTGGAATGCTCTAACAGCCTCCCTCCCTGTCCCAGTCAGCAGCTCTGCCCTAAAGGTCCAAGGAATACCTGGGAGACAGAGTTGTTTCAAAAATGCTTACCATGAAAGAAGCCAGAGCCACTTAGGAAGAGGGTAAGGGTGTTGTTTTTTAAATCTATGTAGACTAAATGTCAGCTATGTTCCCAACCATGTCTGGCAGAGTCCTAAAAGGAATTCTCTGGGCAGTAGAACACTTAAAAGGTTTTCAGTCTGTACTAAAAGACTTGCAGGCTATGGACAATAGAAGGCACCCATACTCAACTAAACTCGGGTATCATTTTCTTTCAAAGATCTAATGACACTTTTAAGGGTACACATCACTTCACCCATGCTAATCTACTGCCCTTTATTTCACAAAGTGGTCTTAACATCAAGCAATTTTATCAGATAGTTAAGATCAGTCCCTAAAAATTTCCAATGTATTCTGTTCTTAAAAGGTCAAATCCAATTATAAAGCATGACTTGAGACAAGGGGTAAAATGGAGAAATCGAGAAGAATCTCTCAAGGGGCAGTGTCAGACCCAGAAGGTCCAGGAGAGTTGTTCAGTGTGTGAGCAGACTGTCAGACAGGAGCAGGGACTATGATGATGAAGCCAACACAACAAACAGTGACACAGAAAATCAGGGGTCCCAGGGGACAAGGGAGAAAAGGAAGGCAGCTGTAACCAGATAAGAGACAAGGCAAGTCCAGAAGACAGAACAACTATCCCACAAGCACAACAGCAGCCCTGGGCCCCTAAACTTACAATGTCCACCCCAGTAGGAAGAGGGGCTGAAGTCTGACACTATACTGAGTGGCCTAAGGCCCTAGGCAACAAATGCTTCCACATTTCTGAGTCCTCTGCTGGATTTCTCTGGAGAGAAAACATTTGAGAAACTGATGTTGTTAGTGTGCTCTAAGGGACAGGTCAGCACACCAGGGGGGCAGAGTCTAAACTCAGCTAGTAGCCTATGAGTGGCTGGTTTTGATATCTTTTAATGGCTGAATCTTCTACAATATGTACATTTCAAGGCATGTAAAAAGTTAAACACACATTTGGTCAAATCTGGATACTCTCACACATGGCTACCCACACAGTTCGAAGACCTACAGTCACTATCTAACCTTTAGTGATAGGCTGTTGGTATGTTCTACACACTTAATACCAAACCATTTTACACAGTGAGAAATGTACACGCCAGAGCTGTATTCTTTTTGTATGATCAAATTTCTCCCAAAAAAGCACAAAACAGAATTTTAAGCTTAACTGAGCTGTAGAAACCAGAATGTGAACTTCAAAACTCCAGATTTCCAAAAAACACAGATCACTTTTCCCAAAACCATAAAGACCAAAATCCAGTCTACAAATACAGGCAGTTCCTAGTTCTCTCAGGTAACTCAGAATGTGGAGGGGTCACTAACACTTAGCAAAATTCAAATCTAGTTCTGTGTTTGGACTTGCCAAGTTGCAAGGGTTGCTCTAAGTTTAAAATGCAAGGGCCAAAAAAATGGGATGTACATTATCAACACATGACATTATAACCTCAGTTCACACCCATAAATACAAAAGGAAAAGGTCTACAAGGAAGTGAACACTGTTGACTGTAAGTAGAAAGCATGACTCAAGGAAACTAGCAGTAATTTAAACAGTTAAGACAATGAAATACGAGGCCACAGAGCTGGCTGAAGAAGGGGTGAGTGGTTGGCACCCAAGCCTGATAACCTGAGTTCAATTCTCAGACACTTAAGACAGAAGGAGAGAATCAACTCCTAAAACTTGTCCTCTGATCTCCAGAGTGCACGCTCGCTTGCTCACTCTCTAAATGTTTCTGTCTCTCCCTCTCTCTTTCTCTCTCTCACACACAATTGGATTAGAATAGGGCAGAGAGATGGCCCAGTGGTTAAGAGCACTTCCTGTACTTCCAACCCAAGTTCAGATCCCAGCACTAGTTCCAGGCGGTTCCAACTCCAACTCCTGGGGATCTGAAGCCTTCTTCCTGCCTCCTGAGGCATCTGAATACACATGACACACATACATGTGGACTTTTTTAAAAGGGAGAAAAAGACAGTAAAACTACAAGATGCTAGATAATTTGAGAATAATACTTTTTGATACTTCTTTTCATCTTCAAAACAATCTTGAACATAATTAAGCAGAAAAATCTATTTGTTAGATCTTAAGTTATCAAACCCGGTCACTGTTTTATTATAAATTGTTAAAGATCACTCATCCAAAACATCACAGGCAGTGACCATT
Source organism: Arvicanthis niloticus (assembly GCF_011762505.2). Taxonomy (NCBI): domain Eukaryota; kingdom Metazoa; phylum Chordata; class Mammalia; order Rodentia; family Muridae; genus Arvicanthis; species Arvicanthis niloticus. Next base: position 15,491,235 of record NC_047662.1, read on the forward strand.
ACTGTGATAAATAATAATGACAAACCACAGCGATTTCTAACTTTGCAAATAACGTTTAGATATAGCCTGCTGACCAACAAGCTAAAAGGACCCGTTTGGCAATTCTAGGGGGTTACTGAAGCAAGGTTTGGCTAGAAAAACGAAAGTGAAAAAACAGGCTTTAAAAGCCTGAGTCTACTATTAAACTTATCAAAGACTGCTCTGAGCCCAGTAGTCAGGAAAAGATCAGAAGTCAGAAACAGAGATCGCCACATTCCCATGAAGAAATACGACTCTTGCAATCTAACAATCTGTATAAAACTATATGAACACATAACAGCAAGCCAAGTAAGAATCTGAAAGCATTTTATTGAGAAAGAAAAGGACTCAGATCTCGAATATACGCAATTACAGTGCAAAGTAAAACCGAAGTATTCAGTGGTAACTAATGGCTTCAGTCACAGAAACAGCACGTGCCCCCAGTGATCATAATACCAAAGAAAGACCGTTATTAAACCACGTAGTAGTTCTCCAATGTAAACCTCAGGCTCTGCTGGCAGAGAGAAATGCAAACTCATCCACGCCCTGACCTTAACAGGGGGGGGGGAGGGGGCGGGCGCGGGCCAGGGGACACTACCCAAGCAGCACCTTGCATCTCAATATCCAGTCCTCAAATGCGTCCGGCCACGCCCTCCAGCAAGAGCAGCCATAAAAGTTTTGCTAGGGAGGGTAAATCAAGTCAGGGATGGTTTACGCCAGAGCTGGGTAGAAACCAGAGGAGCTCCCCATCCCCAGCGCCCGGGAGTCCCGAAGCCATGCGTGGGGTGAATTCCCGACGGGAAGCTGCCTGACAGAGTGGGCTCACGACCCGGCACGTCCTCCCCTCCCCCCCCCCCCCCCCCCCCCCCCCGCCGGCGCCGCCGCCCGGTACCTCTCGATGACTGAGGCCACCAGCTGCGGCAACTCCTTCATCTCGAAGGCGGAGTAAGACGCGGACAGTAGGGGCCGCACCGCCACCTCCCAGCCCGGGGTCGTGTCCTGCCCGGTCGCCGGGGCTCCGGGCGCTGGAGCTGCTGCCGCCGCCTCTTCGCCGCCGCTCGTCGCCATCTTTCGTCGTACTACTGCGGCTCCCTCCGGGGACTTGCCACCGGCCCAGCGCCGCCTCCCGGGAGGGGGCGGAAGTGACGCACTCGTACGCGTCAGACAGTGCGCCGCGGGTCGCCCAACAAATACGCAAAGAGGTGGACGGCCTCTGACTTCTGTGGGATCAACCCAGCGTAGTGCGCCTGCGCAGGATTGAGTGTGCCCGGGGAGGGCTGGGAGCAATACCCTCTGCGCGTGCGCTATGGCGGCGAACAACACTGCGCATGCTCGCGGGAAGCGCTAACTACCGCGCGTGCGCGGGCCACACGTTAAGCCGCAAATATGGTTCCCCAATCTTCTGGAAATGTAAGTTTTGTCACTTGGATTCAGAAGAGATGTGCAAGGCAGTGGAATGAGCCATCCTAGGACAGTCAGGGGCGAGAGGGGGCCACAGCCTGTTCAGTGTCAGTCCCTTCCTCTGCCCAGTGTACCGCATGAGCAGCCAGACATTCTAGCGCTTACCACTTAGCAAGCTTTCTGCACACACCTCTGCTTGGTAATGATTTTCTTCATGAGTTCCTATTTTTGAAGTCACTTCTTTATATGGTTAGAATCCCTTCAGTAATAATCCTGAGAGGATGTTGTAAAGTTTTGGTTTTTTTTTTTTTTTTTGGAAATTTAGTCTCTGTAGGCCAAATTGTCTGCGAACCTTCCTTCCTAGGCTCCAGAGTCCTATAGTCAGTAGCGATCCCAACAGTCTGTCAGGGGCCCCTATTTGGATTGACCGTTGATTTCAGCAATCTTTCTATCTTCACCTCCAGTAGAATTAGAGGTGTGGATGTCCACACCGGTTTATAGTTCCGTCTGGAAGTGGGGAGTGATCTTCTTTGGGCATTCCCACTCTAGCCCAGGCTGACATGGAACACTACACAATCCTGCTTCCCAAAGTGCTGAGATCATAGGTGTGCTACACCACATCCAGTCATAACCAGTAATAGCAAGTCTAATATTTCTGGCTTTGGATGTCAAGAAGGCACTCGGAATAAACATCTTCCTTCTCAAGTATATAGTTTAGTAGTGGAGGTACTTGGGATAACATCTATATTGTACGTTTAGATTGAGGAGCTCAAGAGATTACTTACCGGAGTTCCATTCTTACCACCCAGGTCTAACTGCTAGGGCTGTAACTCCAGTTCCAGGGGATCTGCTGTCCTCTTCTGGACTCTATAGGAACCTCCATTCACATTACCCCGACCCCCACCCAACACACACACACACACACACAAATGCTTGGTAATGCCATCCATGGGGAGGCAGAGAATTACCACACACTCAAGACCAGTCTGGTCTGCATAGCAAATTAAAGCCTGTCAGGAATATACAACAAGACTCTGTCTCAAAAAAATAACACTCATAAATTTGGGTAACACTGAAAAGCAGTTTAGATGAAGCACAAGTTTCAACAATATACCAATCTAAAAAGTAAGATAGTACTTTCCAGAATGGTAATATTTTATGAACTAAAAATGAAGGACTTTTACCTCTGAGAGGCTGGGGAATGATCAGAAAATTTTTAAATTAATTGTAGGGCAAAAGAGATGGTTGAACAGTTAAGAATACAGGCTGCTCTTCCAGAGACCCAAGGTTAAGTTCCCAGCACCTATACTCACAGCTACCAGTAACTCTAGCTCAAAGGAATCTAACACCCTCTTTGGGCCTTTCCCCACACCCAGCCTGGGGCACACACAAACACATAAATAAGAACAAATGCTAAGGAAGTCAGAAAAAGGGCTCTTTCAGAGGGCTCTGTTTCCAGCACCACATGACCACTCTAACTACACTCCAGTTCCAGGGGTCTGATGCCCTGTCCTGGATCTTTTGGCACCAGACATGCACATGGTGCACACACATATATACAGGCAAATCACAATGTACACATAAGTAAAAATAATATGAAGCCAGGGATGATGGACCAACACTTTTAATCTCAAGGCTCAGGAAGCAGAAGCAGGCAGAGCTTTAAGAATTCAAAGCCAGCTTGGTTTATACAGGGAGTTCCAGGAAAGCCAGAGCTATACAGAGAAACAATATAAAATAATAATAATAAAGGAAAATGAAGACTTAGGAGAAAAGTTAAGACTTCACTCAGGCCTTAGCTATTTCAATCAGCTGCTCTGAGGAACTCTGGTGACATGGTAAAGGTTAAAGGTGAAATACCGGGAGTTCTATAAAGGATAGGTCACTTCCTGACCATTAGCCACTTTAAGATTCAGGCACAGACATAGGAAAAACAGTCTTGCAGACTAACTGTATTGTAGAAACACAGCAGATGCTGTAAGAGGCGAGACACATTTTTCAGTTCCACCAGAGGGCTAAGTTCAATTCCTGGGACTGGTGGCTCACAATCATCCCTAACTCCAGTTCCAAGGGATCCTGCATCTTCTGGCCTCCATGGGCACCAGACACACAGATGCAGGGAAAACACTCATAAAAATAAATCTTAAAGCAACAAAACCAAAACAAAAAGGGAAAACAAAACAGGACAACGTGGTGAGAGTCACTTATCTTTTTTTTTTTTTTTGGTTTTTCGAGACAGGGTTTCTCTGTATAGCCTTGGCTGTCCTGGAACTCACTCAGTAGACCAGGCTGGCCTCGAACTCAGAAATCCACCTGGCTCTGCCTCCCAAGTGCTGGGATTAAAGGCGTGCGCCACCACCGCCCGGCTGTCACTTATCTATCTTAAACAAAATTTCAGCCACTCTATCTCAAGACTAGAGCAGACGAGGTGTAGTGGTATATGCCTTTAATCCCAGCACATCTCTGTGCATTCAGGCCAGCCAGCCTCACAAGGTGAGGCCTTATAACAAAACAAAAACCAGAGCTGAAAAGTATAATGGGGCCCAATGCCTTCTTCCAGGTCGCTTTTCACAAAGCCAGCAGTCCAGGCAGGGACTGTCATTGGAAGTGTCAGATGCTCACTAACCCAGGAGAGAAAACTGGTTATCACTGACAAAGATGTTGGCATATTGACCTACATAACTCCATTTTTCCTAATTTAAAAAAAAAAATATGTGTGTGCATATGTATATACTCAGAGGGCAGGAGAGGATGCTGAATCTCCTGGAGGTGGAGTTACAGGTGCTTGTGAGGCACCCAATGTGGGTACCGGGAACTTAACTGAAAACGCAGCAGGTACTCTTAACCACTGTCTCTCATAGCCTAGGCTGAATATGTAGCTGAAGATGACTTTCAACTTCAATTACACACTTCAACTTCTGACCCTTCCTCCTCTACTTCTCAGGTGCTATTATAGAGGTATGCCTCCACATCTGGCTTTTTTGGGGGGGTATGGGGGGGTCTTTGGTTACAAAAGTAGCCTAGAAGTGAACTGTGAAGACACAAAACAGAACTGAGGCCAGAGCCACTGATCATCAGCTTTATTCCAGGGAGTGTGGTCAACTCACTGCCTTCCCTTCTCAAAAGAACAATCAGCCCCCAAGTTCACAAGCAAAGTAAAACTTGGGATTCTTTCTGTACAGCAAACAGAAGCCCGGACAGGAGTTCGTGCGTGCACACACACACACACAGACACACACACACCACAGAAGCCCAAACAGGAATGCACACACACCACACAGAAGCCCATATAGGAGTGCGCACACACACGCACACACACACACCACACAGGAGCCCAGACAGGAGTGCACACACTCCACACAGAAACCCAACCCTGGTGGTCTACACACCTAGTTCTAGCCCAGCCAGGGTTACATAATGAGGCCCTGTCTCAATAAAATAAGTAAAAAGGTCAGGTGTGTTGAGGCTCTAGCTCAGCAGTAGAAGTAGAGTGTGCACTAACACACATGAGGCCCTGGGTTTGAGTTCCAGCAGCCTCTCAAAAACTTAAATTATTAAAATTTTAAAACTACTTAAGAAAAATAACAGCGTTCATGGCTCACATTAGGGAGAGCTCAGTGCAGAGAACTTGCCTGGCATGAGAGGCCATGGATTCTATCCCTAATGCCACATAGAAAATTATACCAATGAAATTTAAAACTTGCCCACTACCAAGCATGATGGCAAACACCTGGAATCCCAACACAGGAAGGCTAAGGCAGGAGAATTTCAAGTTTGAGGCCAGGCCAGCCTGGGCTACTGGGGCAAAACTATCTAAAAAAAAAAAAAAAAAAAAAAAAAAAAAAAAAAAAAAAAAAAAAAAACTAAATTAAGAATGAATAAATAAGGTTTTAACAAAGACCCTTTCCTCCAGCTGGACTGTAAGGTATCTAGAGGGACTTGTAGGGACAATGAGATATGATGTACTGGGACCTCAAGATCTCACTAAGGCTCAGACAGTCTGGTAGCTTTAAAAGACCTTAGCCCTAAGGCAGGTGTTGGCACACACTTTTAACCCCAGCACTCAGGAGGCAAAGGCAGGCAGATCTCTGTGAGTTCAAGACCAGCCTGGTCTACAGAGGACGTTCCAGGACAGCCAGAGTTACACAGAGAAACCCTGTGTCCAAAAACCAAAACCAAACAGAAAGAAAGACAGAAAGGAAGAAAGGAAGCAAGAAAGCAAGCAAGCAAGCAAGAAAGAGAGAAAGAGAGAGAGAAAGGGATTAAAAGTTTTAGCCTTGCTATAGCTCAGAAGAAAAGCACAGGTTGTGGATGAAAAACCAAATTGCTGTTATGTGCTTGGCTTTGATAGGCTGAAAATAACGGTGGTATGGAATGAAAGCTTGATGAAACTTAGTTCTCACTCCATGTATGGATCCTTCAACTTCTCTTCAGAGAGAAGTCCTCAGACCTTGGCTAAGAATGGCTCCCGCATCCACCCCATCAGTCAGGCAGCCAAGCACACCTTAAAGGCAGAACTGACCCATCAGGCTTGAAAGCAAGAGACAGAGACTAGTAAGACTGGAAACACAGAAGGCTAACTAAAGTCAATTTAAACAGCCACAGCAAGAAAGAAACCAGAGGTCTCATGAAAGGAAAAAACAAAAACAAACAAACAAACAAACAAAACAAAAAAAAAAAACCCACAACATCCATGGATGGGCACCTAAAGGAGACAGAGCAGTGGATCAATGCATGGGCATCCTCGCTGAGGTGGGCATCTGACCCACAAAGAGTGTCCATCACCACATTCCCAAAGCAGTTCTATACAAAAGTGCATCTTTCCCCATACTTAAGTGAGACAAGAACCCAGCCCAACCTCAACGATCCAACAGTCCATGGCCGTATCTGTCCTTCTTCACCAAGGCCCCACCCACTCTGGCAGGATGCTCCCATTTTACCGCCAGGCTCGATTGAGGAGCTTCACCTGTGCCAGTCTCTTTGTGATCATGGTGGCAAAAACCAGGCCAAAAAGGACACTGCTGATGAGCACATAGTCATAGTCGTCTTTCAGGACATCAAACTGCTTGGACGGGTAAACTCGAGTTTGGTAAATATCCAGACCGTAGGCCACAACCTGAAAGACAGCTAGAATAAGAACTGGGGAATAAAGACAGCCAGCGAGCCAATGAGATGGGATCCTCAAGGCACAAGGCCACCACTGCAGATGCCACATGGGGCCACTCACCAAACAAGTAGACTCCAGGCCTGAGGGCGCTGTATAGATGCCTCGCATTCGAGAGACTGTCTGGTTATAGTTGATGAATCGCTCTGCATGGACCTGGACATCTGGAGAATACGGTATCAGGTTCTCTTCTCTGCAAAACACAGGGAGGGACAGGAACTCTAAAAGCTGCTATGAAGGGATCTCTTTCTTGGCTGTCCTTCCTGGGGTCCAGGTCCCAGGACACACACTAAACCTGAGTCTCTTCTCAGGCCTACTTCAGTCAGGTTTTCACAAACACAGCAACTGAACGAGCATGGAAGGGCTGTAAGGAAGGCTGGTTGAAGAGTAAGGTTAAGCACCAGACTCCTAAATTGTTCTAAATTTGGTAAGAACACATAACATAAGCCAAGCATGGAGCATACACCCATAATTCCCAGCACTTAGGAAGCTGAGACAGGACTGTCTCAAGTTCAAAGGCCTGCTTGGGTTACAGTGATTTCCAGGCCAGCCTGTGCTATGGTGATTTCCAGGCCAGCCTGTGCTATGGTGAGATCCTGTCTCAAAAACCAAACAAAGAAAACATAACACAGATGGCCAGCACTGCACACCAGAAGAAAGTCAGGCCATTTTCAAACCAACACAATGAACCACTGGCAACTCCAGCTCTTCACACAACTGTCTTAGTCTGGTTCATCCTCAGAAAGAGTACAGGTTCTAGCTCCACCCTGTCTCTTCCTTCAAGCCATTCTCTGTTCCTCCCACTGACTGCCTTTCTGGGTTTCCCTAAGGGAGAAGACTTTGGGATACAGAGGAGGAGACAGGCAGAGATTCAGAAACTCTAGGCTTCCCTTCCTCACCTGCTTCCCTTCCTATATCTTCACCCTTCACTACTTCAGCCTTCAGACTCAACAGGCGGGACTCCTGGGCTGTGGTGCCGTTTCTTCTGCCTGGAACATTCCAGGATACCCATACAGCAAGAGCCTACACCCACCAACCACCTTCAGATCACCTTTCCCAAGGGACTTCCCAGAGCCCCATCTCAAATTCTTCCGCATACATCCCTGACACCCTCACAGCTTCCTGGATTTTCTTTCCTCTCAGTATTTACCGGTAAGCAATACCATTCACTTAGCTTGTTACTGTATGTCATCCCACCCACACATGAGCTCCCAGAGGCAGGGCCCTAGCACGGCAGGCTGAGCACTAGCATGGACTAGATTCAGTCCTGACAGGCAGTCTTGTGCCCACAACTGTCTCACCTGCTTTGTTCTGTGGGGATCTCTGGGCGCCGGGGATCCAGCAAGGCCTTGGGGAGGGAAAGGATTGCTCCAGAAGGCAGCCCAACTGCATGGGAAGAGATGAAGAGTCACATTTCCCGAATCCTGGATAAGGCCAGTTACATAGAGGTTTACAATGAAGAGTTTAAAGTTAAGAAAAAAACAGGTCACAAAGGTCCTGTTAAATAATCAAAAACAAAATGAAACCCCTAGAAACAGTAAAGCACTAATACACATGGGCATGGGTGACTGTGCCTAACGTGAAGACACTGGGTTCTTCACACAGTCTAGTTAACCTGGGGCCATGTGGGCTGCTGGGTAATGCACCCAGAAATGCAGAGGAGCAAGCATTGGACAACAGCAGTTTCATAACGGTGCTCAAAGATCCTGTAATGGCCAGAGCTAGCTCCCTCCTGCTTAACAAGTAACACTAGATGCCTGTAGAAGCTCAGAGCCCCAAACATCTTGGGTAAACCTGAGCAGGAGTCTGTTAGTTTCCCACTGAGTCTTAATCCCAGACTCTACCAAGTGAGCTCTCATTTCCACACAAGTCTGCACAGGCTATGTTAAGAATGACATGGGGCAGGGGCTGGCTCAGTGGTTAAGAGCATTGACTCTCCTAGAGGTCCTGAGTTCAATTCCCAGCAACCACAGGGTAGCTCACAACCACCTGTAATGGGATCTGGTGCCGAATCCTGGTATGTTTGAAGAGAGCAACAATGTACTCATATACATAAAATAAATAAATCTTAAAAAAAAAAAAAAAAAAAAAACTGACGAGGAGGTTGGGGGCGCACCGGAGAGATCACTCAGTGGCTAGAGCACTAGCATCTTTCCGGGACCAGGGCCTGATTCTCAACTCCACATGGTAGCCCACAACTACTTGTGACTTCCATTCCAGTGAATCTAGTGCCCTCTTCTGGCCTCCCTGAGCACCAGGCATAGATGTGGAACACAGATATGTGCAAAACACTGATACACATAAAATAAATCTTTAGGAAGCTAAAACATGTCATCAGAACCAGGCATAGTGGGGTATACACTTTTAGTCCAGCGCTTGGGAGGCAGAGAAAGAATCACTGGGGTTCGATGCAGCCTCTACATAGTGAATTCCAGGACAGCCAGGGCTATGTGGAGAGACCCTGTCTCAAACACAAACCAAAAATCAGGATGCTGGGCATTCACGAGGTGGAGACAGGAAGATTAGGAGTTCCAGGCTACCTTGGGCAATATGAGATCCTGTCTCAACAACAAAGAATGACACGAAGTGTCAGGCACAGAAAGACAAGTTCCACCTCTCTCTCTCTCTCTCTCTCTCTCTCTCTCTCTCTCTCTCTCTCTCTCTCGGTGTGTGTGTGTGTGTGTGTGTGTGTGTGTGTGTGTGTGTGTGTGTGTTGAGGTCATAAAAGTAGAAAGAGGATCATGAAAGAAAAGGAAGAGATGGTGGGTGGCTGAGAGAGCCCAGGGAAGTCCAAGGAGGACTCTGTGGAGGGAGGGAGGTGGCCAGCAGAGGGGACGGGCATAAAGAAGAACAACATAGCTCTGAGAACGCCTAAGGAAACCCATTATTTTGAATACTGACCTAAAAATGTATGTAGCTAAAATAAATGACATTGAAGATGGGTTTCTCAATTGTGGGTGGGAGAAAGCACCAAAGGAAGGAAGTGGTGCATGAAGTCCAGGACTAAGCAAAGACAGGCAGAGCTGAACTAAGCAAGCAGAGACGCCCTTACGGCACAGCCTCCCTTCAGCTGAAGCTGTCCTCCCGACACTCACCGAGCAGGTGCCGGCTGGTGATGCCGCGCTCGGTGATGGTGGCGTCCATGGCGCTGATGGAGGAGGGGAAGATGTATGTCTGCTGAAGGACCTGGGGCAGCTGCGGTCGGTCCAGGGAGCTAAAGGCGGTGGCGTTGTACTGCTCGGTGCCCTCGTAGAGCTCCAGGGCCGTCAGCTCATTGCGCCGAGCCTTAGAATTCCAGTACTGGTACTGTGAGCAGAAGGGAAGGGGAGGCAAGCTGGGTTTAGTATGGGGTCACAACAGCTGCAGACCAGGGAGAAAAACACACAGCTGCTCTCTGCTCTTCTGCCTTGTTGCAGTTTTACTAACTTCCATTACTAACAACTTTGTCTAGGTTGTCCTAAGTTGTCCATGACACAGGAATTGACACTGTTCTCTGGTGACAGCAGCCAACCTCTGAGTGCTTATGAGGTACACTGTACTGAGTTAACCCCGAGGAAACCACCACTCTCCTTATTTCACAGTGCAACCAGAAAGCTCACAAGATCAGTTCAAGGGTCTACAGTCAATGGGAAGAGTGGAACAGCCCAAGCAGTCAGCCCTGACTCCCAGGGACCCTCCCGTCCAACCCTGTGCTACCTACCAGGGCTGGAATCTTAAGAAAGCACAAAGTAGCTGCTGTTTCTGGAAAGGACATACGACTCAGGGACCTACTGAGCTGCTCTGTGTCCCTGGCAGTGAGTCCTTACCACCACCCAGTTCTCTGAATGCACAAGGTGGACAGGGCCCCTAGCCTTCTTCTGCACGGAGGAGTGGATGATACGGCCAGTGACACCATCAATGAGGAAGATGCCAATAAAGGTGCGCTCGTGGTGGACATCTGTGCTCTCTGTCACCACAGCCAGCAAGTTGGGGTTCAGACTCTGGGGAGAGAAACATAGCAACAAACTTGAGAAACCATGGTAGCATGTCATGTACTTGGTTCTGTAAGCCCTGGGGCCTGAGGCAATATGGAGTCAGCAGCCTGGCAGATGACCCAGCACTGCTAAGCATAACAGCTCCCTATGTGGTTTCTCAACAAGGACTGGGGCCACATTGAATGCCTAGTGTATCCCTTAGTCGTCTCAGAAACCCTATGATGCAGCCATTTTTCCCTCCACTATATGGGCTCTGAGGATCAAACACAGGTGCAAGAGCCTTTGTCTGCTGAGCCACTGCTAGGCCATGTAGCTCGCCACCACTTTTTTTTGAGAATCACTATGTAGTCTAAACTGCCCTTAAGTTTACAATCTTCCTGCCTCAGCCTCCTGAGTGAGAATTTAAGTGTGCCACACTCCTATAAGGGCTATAGTTTTCAGCCCACAAAATGTCCCACAACCTCTGTGAAATTTCTGATGGACTGATTAACCTTTAACCCCAGAAGACTGTAGTCCTACCTCCACTATTAATAAAACTATCATCTAATGAGGAGAACTACAGAGCAAGCAGTGAGAGAAGATTACAGCTCATGCGATGCCCAGATCCCGAGGAGGACGGTATATATGTATAGGCTAGGCACATAGCTTGATGGCAGAGTACTTTGCCTAGCATGACAGAAGCCCTGGATACATACATAGTACCTTCACACACATGCCATAGTACATGCCCCATCCCCACATATACAAAATAATGTAATAATCTAACACAATGATATAATACTTATTAATAATATAAGTAGGGCATGGTAGTCCATGACTTAAATATCAACACACAGGAGTCAGAGGCAGGGTGCTCTCTGTGAGTTCAAGGATTGCCTGGTCTAGAAAGTGAGCTCCAGGCCAAGCAGGGTGCTGCATCATACCTTGTAGAGCACACTTCTATCCCCCATCACCCGGCCCTGGGAGTGTACGTGCTCGCTGCTGCGCTTCCCCTTCACCTCGACGACCCGCTGCACCTCTGGGGGAATGGTCAGCTCCCAACTCAGTTCTGTAGTGAGATCCTAGGAAAGAACAAGAATGCTTGTGATACAGAGCTAGGCCAGGGCCAGTCAGAGGCATCTTCCAGCTGGCCCACCTGCAGTGTGGTAACTGAGGCATGAGTACTAGAGGGACCAGGAACAGACTCAGCTCAGGCTGCATGGGTCGGTCAGTCAGTGAAATGCTTGCTGAGTTTGAGGTGGTGGCTGCACTTACAATCCCAGCACTGGGAAGGTGGAGACAGAGGGATCCCTGAGGCTCACTCACCAGCCAGCCTAGCACACTTGGTGAGCTCCAGCCCAGTGAGAAACCCCACAAAGAAAAACAGCACCTGAGAAATGACAGGCAAAGCCGTCCTCTGGCCACTAAGCAGACATACATATGTGCACTTACACCCTCACAAACATGTACACACACACACACACACACACACACACACAAAAGGCTGTGAAGAAGTCTGAAAGTCTCTGAATAATACAGATTTACCTGGTCTACATTCTGAGTGCCACAACAGCTGGGCAGGACTGCACAGTGAGATCATGACTCAAACAAAGAAAAAAAGAGTCTAGCACTGGTAAGATGGCTCAGCTGGTAAAGGTGCTTGCTGCCAAGCATGACAAACAAGCAGTGCTCAGCCTCCCTACGCTCACACAGAATAAATAAAAGTCATTTCTTTAATTGAGAAAATGAGATGCTAAAGGAGGGAGCTGGAAATACTGCTTAGCTGACAACCTCAGGAAGCAGAGCAAGAGGACTGCAGATGTGCATGCCTAGTCCCCTCGGAGGCCAAGAGAGGGCCCTGGGTCCTTGTGACAGCAGTTGGACTGCAGACGTGCATGCCTAGTCCCCTCGGAGGCCAAGAGAGGGCCCTGGGTCCTTGTGACAGCAGTTGGATTGCAGACGTGCATGCCTAGTCCCCTCGGAGGCCAAGAGAGGGCCCTGGGTCCTTGTGACAGCAGTTCAGACTGTTGTGAGCCACCATGTGGGTGCTGGGAATGAACCAGGTCCTCTACAGGAACAACTGGTGCTCTCAACCTCGGAGCTACCTCGTTGGCTCTTACTGTTATTTTTAATTATGTGTGTAAAGGCACATGTGTGTAAGGGCACACGTGTGTAGGGGCCAGTGAATGCAGGAAGAGAACATTGAGTTCCCAGGAGCTAGAGTTACAGGCAAAACCTGACATGGTGTTAGGAGCCAAACCTGGGTTTGGCTCTAGAGGCGCAACCTTGGTTCAAATAATGGCTCACCACTGAACCATCTCTCCAGTCCTTATTAATAAAATTTTTATTAAAAATATTAGAGAGGCTGTGGTAAGGAACCCTGGCTGCTGTCGCAGAGGACCTGGGTTTATTTCCCAGCACCCATGTAGCAACTCAGCCACCTGTGAATCCAGGCCCAGGTGACCCAATACACTTTTCTGACCTTCCATGGTGCACAAACATAAATGTAGGCAAAACCACACACATGTAAATAAAGATAAAAGGAATAACCAAAAAAATCAGTAATCTGTAAACCCATTTGTGAGGCAGTAGTCTGTGAGAAGCAGCTGGGTGCCTGGTCGAGAATAGGCCTCGAACCCCAGACCTTTATTACCTTTATCGGACAGCAGGAGTTCGGCTCTGCTCCCAGGCCCTGGTTCTTTTCATTCAGCTTCAGCCCTCCACTGCCCCTCCCACAGAAAGGTCTGTGGCCGTTAGTCACAAGGAACACTGCCTCAGGCTCTCCCACATGTAGATGAGGTATCTCCAGGCTCTCAGACCAAGCCAATAGGCGTTATCTGCTACCAGACCCTAACCCACCCCGAAACTGTATAATATATAAGGGCTATATTCAGGAGAAGTAAAAAGTGGGCGAGAATCATCCCACTGTCCGGCTGTCTGAGCTCTTTCTGTCGCAAGAGCTGTAACACTAGAGCTGTAACACTTGGGAAGAGGTCTGCTCTTCCGAAACGCCTTCGGGATCCCCCTCCCCACTAGCAGCAGAGACACGAGCAGAGGCAGCAGCGGACTCTCCCTACTGGCACTCTATCTCCTTGGCCCGTACCTCCCAAAGGACAGTGGAGATGTGGGTGGAGGCAGCAGCGGACTCTCCCTGATAGCACCCTGTCCCCAGCCGGGCTGGAGACCATCGTGGGACACCCTCCAGAACAGAGACCCGCACCCATTGTCATGGTGAAGGATATAAAGCACATCAATATAAAGTTTCCCTGACAAGCAGAGCTCTGTGAGGTCAAGCCCAGCCTTGACTACCTCATGAGTTCCAGGACAGCCAGGGTTACATAGAGACCCTGTCATGAGCAACACATACACATCTATCTACCCCATTCCCATCTGTCCCTGCCAACCATTTGCCGTCTGTCGGTAATACTGTAACCATAGCTGCAGGGATACATGCATCCACGTGTCTCATGAAATTGTTTCTTCCTCGGGGAACTGATCTGTATTTACTTGCATTCTCAACGTCTTATCTGCTTCAAACCCTAGTCACCTATTTGTTATTTCGAGGCAGGGCCTCACTCTGGAGTTCAGGCTGGTCTTGAACTCTTAGGAATCCTTGTTTCAGCTTTCTGAGCTCTGGGATTGTGGATTGAGCTATATTCCCAGTTCCCTGCTTTAGCATCTTTCCTTCCTCTATCCCTCTATCTATCTGCCTATCTACCTATCCATCCTTCTATCCATCTATGTATCCCTGTATCTATCTATCTATCTATCTATCTATCTATCTATCTATCTATCTATCTACCTACCTACCTACAAGTGTACATATGCAGAGGTCAAAGAACACCCTGTGGGCATTAGTTTCCTCCTTCCAGCACGTGGGGCTAAAGGCTAGAGCTCTGATTGTCAAGTTTGGGAATGCACGCCTTCACCTGCTGTTCCTCCTCGTTACCCTCATTGTCTTATTGTGTACACTCAAGGCTGTAGACAGAGTATGTTCTAGACCACAAAGTTAGCAAGTAGTAAAGCTGAGCCACTAAGCCTGCAGCTGGGTCTAAGCTGTTCATCTCTGGTCTCACTTTGCCTCTCAAAACAGAAGAGGAGGACTCTCTGGTGACCAAACACCACACAAAGTTCCTTCTAGACAGCTCTGCTACCGAGGCCAAAAGCAGCCCTTTGTAAACTTCAAGGCCAGCATGCATGGATACTGGCAAGGGATGAACTCCTTCAGAGCCAACTGATGCATTTCTGGAAAGAGTCCAAAGCACATGACTGCTGCAGTGTGGTCAACAGCATCACTTCTGTATACATGCTCAGACCTGCCTCAGACCTGCCTCCCTTCTCAAAGCAGAATGACACACCCTTCCTGGGCTACAGGATCTGTCTCACCAACTCTGAAGCACTGAGGGCCAAGTCCACACAGCAGCAGCCCACCCAGCATCAACAACTGAGTGCACGTGAATTGTGCATCGGGGCCATTCTTTAACCAAACAACAGAAAACCCCCAGAGCTGCCCTTCCCTACCTTGCGAAGCCGATACCCGCTGAGCCGCCCCTGCTCTGCATCCACCAAGTAGAAGAAGATGGAGGGGGCAAGTTCATGCAGCTGTCGCAAGACATTCCGGGTAGCTGGGAAGGCTGTGACCTGGGAAAACCCAGGAGAGTTAAATTCAAGTTCAAAAACCTTGAAGCCCATTTCTCAAGAGCCATTAGTGCTTGCCCACTAAAAACAGCTTTAAGCATAAAGCAGTAAATCATAAAACAAGTCACCGGACTTAAATTTAAGGCTTAAATATGGCTCTGTTAAGAACCTCAGTGCTGGGGGCCAGAGAGTTCGCTCAGTGGTTAAAATCATGTACTGTTCTTCCAGAGGACGTGAGTCGAATTCCTAGTACCCACATCAGGAGACTTACAACCACCTATAACTCCAGCACTAGGGATCTGATGTTCCCAGCCTGTGC
Organism: Arvicanthis niloticus; assembly: GCF_011762505.2. Lineage (NCBI taxonomy): Eukaryota > Metazoa > Chordata > Mammalia > Rodentia > Muridae > Arvicanthis > Arvicanthis niloticus. The sequence continues at coordinate 15,506,728 of NC_047662.1, forward strand.
AGCTACCTGCACCTAAAAGTACACGTAAAAACACATAATTCAAGTAATAAAAAACCATGGCTAGGTGTGGTGGTGAGCACCTTAGGAACCCAGGTGCTCACAAGGGCAGTTCTGTTGCTGATGGTGGCCTGACAACAAACAGGCTGTCTGGTATGTGGGCAACCTCAGTCCCAGCACTTGTGTGTGACATCCCATCCCATGGCCAGCTCCACATGGAAGACTGCATTCCCCACAAGACAAAGTACCTTGTATTCATCATCCACCAACAGCAACACCTTGGCATAGTCTTGATCCATGACTGGGAGAAGCAGTGACTGCAAGATGGGGCGTTTCAGCACTGGGGGAGCTACCTGACTCCACTTGCCAAAAATAGGGTTGAAGACAAACAGAGAGCTCATTCCTGTTTCCTGCAATGGGAAGAAAAGAGTTTGATTCCAACACAGAGGGAGCAACACCCTACAGGTGAGCCTGGGAAGCTCAGGAACTAAACCATGAAGAACACCCTGCTTTTGGCCATCTTCATGAAGGGTACAATCTTGGCCAAAGATGACAGGTCCCCTAGGCTGATGTGAAAAGAGAAAAGGCTGGACTGCTTCCAGCTTCAAGTCTAGCTAAGAACTCAGCATGCCAAAGAGCAAATCTAAGTCTACTGATGTGAGCGGTACATGAGTGGTACATGAGTGGTACATGAGTGGTACATGCCTTTAATCCTAGCATCTTCATAGCTCTGTAAGTTTGAAGCCACTTGGTCTACATAGCTAGTTTCAGGCTAATCAGGACTATATAGTGAGACCATGTGCTCTAAAAACCAAGTCAAGCATAACTCAACTATCTAATGATTGCTGGGTGCAAAAGAATATCTACCAAACCCTACCTCACAGTACAGCTAGAATAGATCCACAAAAATCCATTCAAATTCTGGAGGCAGAAATCATAAGAGCTTTGTGATTATATAATAGCCTGCTTTCTCACAGAGAGAAAACAGACACTCAGTTACCAGGACAGCCTGATTCCTAAGGAAAAGTGCTGGTGAAGATGGATCTGGTTCCTAGCCAGTTCCATATCACAGATGTATGGTTCCTCCACCCAGGCCAGAAACTGGCAAAACCAAGACCTCCAACCCAAGAGCTTCTCATGGAATGCCCAAAACATGGGAGAAATATGCAAAAGGCAGCACACTGCGGCTGCAGTCCGTGTGGCTGGCCTCACCTTGTCCTTCACCAGCAGTGTGCACTGGGGTGGGTGGGGGAAATGGGCAGTAGTCCTCTGGACCATCAGCTTAAAGGAGGAGTCTGGCTTAACATTGGGCAGATACTGTTTCCACAGAATGGTGCCAGAGCTGCTCTCAATGCCAAAGAGCTGCAAGAAAAACAAATACTGACTCGTGACAGGAAAAAACTGAAGAACCAATTCTATCCTCACAAACTGGAACAGAGCAAGCCTGCTGCCTATGCCTGCGCCTGCCCCCTCAGGCTCGCACGCTCACCTTGCCTGAGGCTGTTACCATCACCATCATTTTCTGCAGGTTGAACTCATCTCTAGCCAATGTATCGATGTTGATCTCATTCTTAATCTGGCTTCGTGGCTTCCGAGCATCGTAGAACATTTTCCAGAGGTGGGAAGTCCAAGCCTGGAGCAGGATGAGCTGGGACGACAGACGTTTCAGGAACATTCCCAGCAAGCCATCTGGTGTGGGGAAGGAAGGAAGGCGCTCCATCAGACTAGGAGTCCAGCAACAAGGTGTGTGCTTTCCCAGGAGGGGCCTTCCAGTCAGTCCCACTCCAGACAGTCTGCTTAAGATGCCCGCAGTCCCACACTCTGGAACAGCCATGCAGAATCTTCCAAAGGCTCCTTACCTGGCTCTTAGGACTTCACCTACCTAGAATCTTGTAATAAACTAAGAGGTAAGAATCAGCCATGCAGGATGCAGCCATGCTGGGACAACCAAGGGAAGGCAGAGAAGTGTGGGCCTCGGATGCAGCGGGAGCAGGTGTGTGCATGAATGGTGCTTCCATTACTTCACTCTATTTGGCTAACCTATTCCCAGCATCCCTTTCTGTAACCTGTTCCTAAGACCATCATTCTCCCTTGCTCCTGACTCCACTGGTGAGGCAAACTCCCTCAAAGTGTCGTCCCTTAGAGATGTGACAGGTGCAGGATACCATGATAAGGAGGAAGGTCTAAGCATAAATTAAAATCCCAGCTCCAGTGCCTACTGCTGTGTGACCCTGAGAAATGTGCTTAACCTTTGTCCCTTTGGTCCCTCATCTATTAGATGGATGTAACCCAGAGGCCTGTTATATAAAGAAGAGATCATACGATCTGTTGTACTAATGTTAGTGCATGGGAAGTCTCATTAAGGGAATAATCTTTGCTCATCTCTTTTCCACCAACCACAACTCAAAGAGAGAGAGAGAGCAGCAAGTCACAAGAGGAACAATCCACACATACACAGTGTGTGTTTCACTGATGCACGTCAAAAAAACAAGTAAGCAAATGCTAGCCATGTGAGCGAGCAAGGCATAACAGGCAGCAAAGGCAACATTTACCTTGAATCGCTGGGTCCAGCAGCAGAAACAGATAGTAAAGGTAAGTTAATTCTCAGCTTAAGAAAATACACAACACCTAGCAGTGTACCTGACCCAGAAGATGCCCTCAGCAGATCCAGATGCCTACTGGATAGCTGGATGAATGGATGAAGGAAGGGTGAGGAGGACAGGACTGGACTGAAGAGGAATGAATCAAGCTCATCAGATGACCACTGATGGAGCCATTGCTGGCTCAGAGAGTTCGGGGCTATCTCCAATCACGTCTCTCTAAGCACATGTAGCTGTGGCATTGGAGATAGTGGGTGAAGATGTGTGACATGGAGCCTGACATCATTAGATATCCAGGCAACGACACCTACTATTATACTAAGCAAAGACATTTTTGCCTCAGGATCTTTCACTAGAGGGACTCAGAAAAAATGTGGCTGCATAAGCCATGGGGGCTGCTGCTGCACTGGAAACTGGCCACAGGACTTCTTCTGAACATCTGAAGCCAGGGACACAGTGAGGTCCACAAACCCACCTAACCCTCCCTGGAGCCGCCTCCCTTGCTTCTTACCTGCCTTCTTGCCAAATTCTCCTTCCAGCTCAGCCTGTGCCCCAGTCAGGGGGAGATCCACCATCTCCAGACACACGACTTCTGCCAGGGACTCTTCTCGGCTCCACAACACCACCTTCCCGGCTACAAGGAACCAGTTTGTAAGAGCTCAGCCTGGCTACCTAGCCCTGAGGAGACTCTTAGAGCTGGCTCAGAGTTCAAGTCTTATGTAAAAGATCTCATGAGGCTGGGGTCAACAGTCAAGTGAGAAAGCGTCTGTATCTCAATTCACACCCCAAGGAAAGGAACTGAGCAAATTCGCAGGGTATACTCTGCTTGAACCTTTCCCGAACCTGAGCACAACCCCCACCCACCTCTCCCACAGTGATAGGAACTTAAAGCAGGCACACATGGCTGCATGAGGCACTTACCAAGCTGCTGCAGGAACAGCTGCAGATGGTCCTGCGTCTGCACCAAGGCCCGATAGCCCACTGAGTCGTCCTTCTTCAAGAACACCTGAATGTACAGCTAAAAGCCAACAGTAAGACGCCAAGTGGTGCCAAGGTACTAGACCCCAAGATTCAAAGAGGGTTGGGAGTCAGCTGAGGTCCAGGCCATGGCATGACTCGATGTCTACACAATTCGTCGATTATCTGGACATCGGCAAAAAAGCATACACTCTACAGAGCCAGCAGTGAACTGAGGCTCTCGCTGATGTGTCCATGAAGGGCAGTAGGTATTTGATGGGCTATCATTCCTTCATGCCCCAGTTAGACCCAACAATGCAGAATGCCAGGCCAGGACTTCCCATTTTAGGAACGAAGAGACCCTATCCCAGAAGCTGAAGGACAGAATTCAATGTCCCCAGAAGAACACTGGGTAAGATTATTAGTACATCTAGGGAGTCAGTCTGGAGTGTGAATCCCAGCAACATGTCTTACTAGCTCCATGGCTCAAAATGCCCTGGGCAACCAGCACATTCACAAACCAGGTCAGTAACAACTAATCCACAAGACTGCCAAGATGCCCTATGGAGTAACGCATAAACAAAAGCTAAGTGCAGGGCCTCGCGGGCACACAGCGACAGCTGGGCAGACAGCAGCAGTGGGCTGGAGAGTCAGAGCACTCATTGCTCTTGCAGAGGGCCCAGGTTCAATTCCTGTTACCACAGGGCAGCTCAAAATCATCCGTAACTCCAGCCTCAGGGGATCAAATGCTCCACGGGCCCATGTGGTACACATAATACATGCAATCAAAACACTCAAATACATAAAATAATCTAAAACAACAGCAACACCAGCATCAGGCAGTAGCTCTGGAGGAACCAGGAGCCTTGTTTAGAAAGCCCTAATCCAGGGCCACAGCTATGGCCCAGCCCCAAGGACATGAAGCCCACAGAAGGGAGTGTGAGGGCCAAGGCTGTCTTACCTGCTCAGGTCGAGTGCCCTTCTGCTCCAGGCTAAAGGAAATCGAAGTGTCTAGTAGCCGCCGACCTGTCTCCACTAAGTATAGGTTAATGGTGTAGGTCTGGTTGAAGCAAGCCAGAGAGACCTAGAGGTACACACAGCAGAGGCCAACAATAAAGTTCCCTAAAGTGTGTCAAAAGACAGTGCAAACACCCTAGAGAAGGAATAGGCCCGAAGAAAAGTGTGCAAAGGGGAGTAAAGAGAGCTAAAGCCCACAGCAGAAACAAGGTTGCTGGGTAAATGAACAAAATCACAACTAGTGTGCATCTGAGAAGGGAGCCAGAAACTGGGCAGGGGCCGCATCCTCGGGATCACAAGGATCACAACACTTGGGAGCCAGAGGCTAACCTGGTCTACACAGTGAGTTCCAGGGCAGCCAGCGCTAACAGAGAAACCTTGTCATAAAAGACCAAAAAAAAAAAAAAAAGAAAAATAAGAAGGCCAGATGTGACAGATGTGACAAGTACAAGTACTATGTGTGTTTGAGAAAGGAGCCAGTGCCACCATGCTCATCTCGGAAAGGAGCCAGTGCCACCATGCTCATCTCGGAAAGGAGCCAGTGCCACCATGCTCATCTCGGAAAGGAAAGGAACCAGTGCCACCATGCTCATCTCGGAAAGGAGCCAGTGCCACCATGCTCATCTCGGAAAGGAGCCAGTGCCACCATGCTCATCTCGGAAAGGAGCCAGTGCCACCATGCTCATCTCGGAAAGGAGCCAGTGCCACCATGCTCATCTCGGAAAGGAGCCAGTGCCACCATACTCATCTCAGAAGCACAGGAATCAGAATTCCCAGATATGAAGAAAGAAAGGGAAGGCTGGGGATATGAGGTCTTCTGTCAGATCCCCATAGCCACCCCGTGCACTACAGAACACCGCTGGGCTCTACCAGCTAGACACCCCAGAGGATTGGGGAAACTGAGGCTCAGAGAAGGAAGTCAGGAAAACGAGATCTCTGGAGTCTACATCCTCATCTTGCCATGAGAAGGGACAAGACAGGCCATCTAGCTGACAGTACTTGGACTCCACCTGAAGCTGAGAATTCTAGGGAACCTGCTAGTCTCAGTTGATCATGGCTTTCTTGAATGACCTCCTGTGTTCCCAGATTTGCCCCACCACCCAATGGCACACCCTGCCCGCCAATGCCACACCCTACCTGTGCACCAGATGTCTCAGGAAAACTCGACACAGACCTATCTCCAGCACTGGCAGGTTTTTGCTAGAGAAAGGAGACAGAAAACCCTCAGCCAAAGGGTTACTTCCCAGAAACTTCTCTCACCTCGTCACAGTCAGAAGGCAAATCTTACTTCTCATGGCCCTCCCCACAAGCCTATGAACCCCTAACAGTTTGGGAGAGTCAGGTAGACACCTTAGGATGCTGATCCTACTGAGGGAGTCTCTGTAGAAAGCTGCAGAGATGAGAACTCATCTCTCTGCGGCCTCCTACCCGTGTCGACAGACAGACGAACCCTGACACCGACTGTCAGGGTTCCCACAGAGATAAGGAAGCCCACGTGCTTGCTGTCACCCATGGGACTCACCACTTCAGTACGGCAGGTCATGACTGCAGCCACTGTCTTCTCTCCTGTGGTGGCGAAGCTGACGAGTGTGGCCTGTGAGGAAAGTGAGATAGCAGCTCCCAGACAGTGGGACTTACAACAAATGTGTCAGGGTTCAAAAGCTCTGCCTCCTACCAGCTTTGTCCCGGAAGACCCTTCTGGTCCTAGCAACCGCTCTGCCTGCAGTTACCTGAGGGAAGTTTTTGAGCAGAGTCACGACACCGTGGTGGTAGTGCAGTAGAGCGTAGTGGCCTGGGGACAACTGCAGAAAGAACTGGGCCCGAGAAGGAGCCACTGGGCTGGGCTGCGTGGGCAGCACTTGAGGCTGGAATCCACTTCCAAATTCTAAGTCAGGAGACTAGGGGAGACAAGAAGAAGGGTGAGAAGCTTGCCCCTCTCAGACCATCAAGACCAGGGTTGTCTGCAGTTCTAAACTAGGTCAGATGGCTCCAGAAGCTCCTATTCGAGGTCCCCAAAAGAGACCATGGCCTGTAGACTCTAACAACAGGTCAGCCAGAGGCTGACCCTCTCCCCATGGCTGTCATAGCTCAGGAAAGCATGAGCAACCTCACAGGAAAACACTGCTTGTCCCAAGCAATCCTGCCAGTCCTCCTCCATCCTACAGCAAGTGACATCCCAGACCGAAAGAGCCTCGAACCTGCAGGGGGATCTGCCGAAGTTCCCACTCTGTCTCCAGGGCCAAAGTGTGGAGTGAGTGTGAGCTGGGGTCAGGGCAGACCAGGACAGCTTCATCTACCACACCACAGGCCCCAGTGAGATGCTGCAGCCATGGAGTCCAAACCCTGACCTGTGGAGACATTTCACAACAGACTCATGAAGATCATCAGCAGCAAATCAGCAGAGTAACTGCTGGAATCCCACAAAGACTCAAGCTCAAAATACGTGCCTGGTGAGCATGGTAGCACACCTTTAATCCCAGCACTTGGGAGGCAGAGGTCCCTGATGCTCTGTGAGTTTGAAGCCCTAGGAGACTCACAGCCTGAGGGGTCACAGGGGTTCTTCCCGGCTGTACTCCCGGTCTTTCATATCTCCCTTAGAAGCTCTTAAAGACAGTGCCTACACCTGAGTAGCTCTTCTGCCGGCCGAGAAGAGCGCCGTGTGTTAACAAAGTGCTCTAAACACATGTGAGGACAAGCCAGCAGCAACAGATGGACATCAGGAACATAAGGCGCTTTTGCAGCTGCCCTGCCAAATTCCTTGGACCCCCATGAAAAGAAAGCCTCCATCAACTCCTTCCCACCCACAAGGAGCCAGATGCCCTCTGTACCTGCTGAACAATTTCTCCATCCTCCACGTTAAACTTGACGATGTTCACATGGCTGAAGGGAACGATGCCAAGGGCCCACACCATCCCGGACCCGTAGGAATACACCATCTGGTAGAGGATGCTGTCACTAAGAGACAGAAGAAAGGACAGGGCCAGCTGAGTCCTTAGACCTGAGCTTTCCAGGGGCTTCCAAAATCAAGCTGCCATTTCCTATTGAGAGATCCCTAGCTGAAAAGCCCCAAGTGGAGTTCTTTGGCTCACAGCCTTGGCTTTTGGGTTCTTCTCTGTTGCTGTTTGCAGTGTGAGGGATCAAACCCCAAGACTTCAGGAATGCTAGGCAGGTGCCCCACTACCCAGCCCAGCCCCTAGTCTAGCCTTTGTCTTTAATTTGAATTTTTCATTAACATGTTCAAATTGCTATCACATATATAAACCAGAGGGCCAGCTTCTCCTAAGTGACAGATGTGACATGCCCACTTGTATGTGGGCACCACACCAGATGGCTGAGTAAGGCTATGGAGGTAGGCCCATCAGGTAGGCCAAACTCATGAATGCTTTGCTTAGGTCTCTAGGATATTGACTTTTGGGTATTTGGATTATCTGTTTTCTGATTTTGATTTGGTTTTCTAAAAAAAAAAAAAAAAAAAAAAAAAAAAAAAAAAAAAACCTCTCACTATGTAGGCCAAGATGGCCTTGAACTTGTTATCCTCATATCTAGGCTCTTTCCCCTAGAGTTAGGGGTGTATGTCTGTGTGTCTCTGTGTGTTTATGTATGTCTATGTGTGTGTGTTTTTCTGTATATCTGTGTGTCTGTGTCTGTGTGTGTGTGTGTGTGTGTGTGTGTGTGTGTGTGTGATGCACACCACCATGCTCAATCAGAAATTTGACCCATTTTTTTAGTAAGGCTAAGAACCAAACAAAGGCCAGGCAGCAGTGGTTCATGCCTTTAATCCTAGCACTTGAAAGGTAGAAGCAGACAGATCTCTGTGAGTCCGAGGCCAGCCTGGTCTACAGAGTGAGTTCCAGGAACAGCCAGAGCCACACAGAGAAACCCTGTCTCAAAAAACCTAAAAGAAAAAACAGAGCCAAATGCAGGGCCCTGTGCGTGCCAGGCAGGCTCTGCTACCAAGCCCATCTCCAGCCTTAACTTTGGCAATTTCACTTTTGAAAACCTTTTGGAAACAATTGCAAGTGGCTGAAGCCAATCCCTGCCTGACCTCTACCTACCCTGTTCCTTCCTAGCTTTCATGCTTCTAACCCCCGAGACCTCTGGAAACCTCCCTGTAGCTATAATTTTTTTTTTTTTAATATTATTTATTTAATGTATATGAGTACACTATAGCTGTCTTCAGACACACCAGAAGAGGGCATCAGATCCCATTACAGATGGTTCTGAACCACCATGTGTTTGCTGGAAATTGAACTCAGGACCTCTGGAAGAGCAGTCAGTGCTCTTAACTGCTGAGCCATCTCCAGCCCTGTAGCTGTAACTCTTACTATAAAGATCAGACTACTATGAAAAAGCAGCCGGAAGGCCCAGAGGCCTGTGTGCGTGAGCAGGAGCAGCTCCCTCATGTGGCAGCTCTGGTGCCCCAGTCTGAGTTTTCTCCACCCTTCCAAGTATACTCCAAGTATTTAACCACAGCCTTTCCACCCAGCCCCCGCCCCCCGCCCCCCCTGTGCACCGGTATACCACTCCCACGTGGTGCCAACAGGAGGACACCTGCCCAAGCATCCTCATGGAGATAGAGTGTTGTAGGGATTGGGACAAGGTATTTATCACTTGAGAGGAGATAGCCTTACCTTTCTGGCAGGTGCTCCATCCACTTCAGGTGACCACTGGAGAGGTGATGGAGGGTGAGGGTCGTCTTCTTCAGAACTGCAATGTACCTCACTGACTCCTGAAGGCCCACCAGCCCAAGTGCCTGAAAACTGAGCACAGGTACCCGTGAGGGCTGCAGCTGTAGAGTGGCTGCCCCACTGCTGCCTCTGGTGTTGCTCGCTGAAGTTTGCTGAGTCAGAAAACAAATAGACCTGGGTCCCAGTGCCAGGTCTGCCTGATCCTGGCTCTGCCAACTTGAGAATCTGCCTTGCAACCACTTAGGCACACTGCCCTCCAGGCTCCACATCTCCTACAGGTTACATCTTCCTCTCCCTACTAACCCTATAGCATGCCCCCACCATCCAATGCTACCACTGAAAGCTTAGAACCATGTCCACAACTGAGCATGGCCCCAAGGACAAAGCTGTCTCAGATTCACCATGCTCTCATCACCTGTGGTCCACCAAATGCTAATGAACTGAACTACTATGGTAAGCCAGACAAGTGAACGCCAACAAGCCCACAGAGTAATCTCAGCAAAGGTGCGCCAGTGGTCCAAGCGGTTCTCTAACAGAGAACTAAAATGCAGAGTTTCAAGCATCTTGGTACAGCTCTACAATCCCAGACCTTGCAAGGTAGAAGCAGGTGTCAGAAGGTGAAGGCCAGGACTATCAAGATGGCTTGGCAGGTAAAGGCACTTGCTGAGCAAGGCTGACAGCCCAAGTTCAATCCCCAGAACTGACATAAAAGTAGAAAGACAGGCTGGGCAGTGGTGTCGCACGCCTTTAATCCCAGCACTTGGGAGGCAGAGGCAGGCAGATTTCTGAGTTCGAGGCCAGCCTGGTCTACAGAGTGAGTTCCAGGACAGCCAGGGTTATACAGAGAAACCCTGTCTCAAAAAGTCAAAAAAAAAAAAAAAAAAAAAAAAAAGTAGAAAGACAGAACTGGCTCCAAAGTTGTTCACTAACCTCTACATCACGTGCCATGCACGCTCTCTTTCCCACACATATCACCCCAAGACACACATACGTGATGATAATAACTGAAATTATTTCCAAAGTCCAAAATCAGCCTCATCTACATAGCTACTTTGAAGGCAGCCTGGGCTATGTGAGATCTATCTCAAAGCAAACAAACATAAAAAACATGGAAAGCTTTGTATTATGTTCTTCTACCTAGAACACGGCATGCAAAGCCTGTATATTATGTTAAGATTCTACAGTGTTCAAGAACAGAATAAATACTGTGTCTAATACAGAGCTGTGCATCTAATAGGTGATCAATTAACTAAATCCTCCTAATCCATAGAAAATCATTAATAAATTCTCTTTCCATAATCTCATTTGCTCAGTGAATAAACACACATGTGCTATAGTAAGCAAATCAAGAATGGGCATCTAAGTCATCCTAGCACTTGGGAGGTAAAGGCAGAGGGATCTCTTTGAGTTCAAAGCCAGCCTGATCTACGTATTTCCAGGATAGCCTGGAAACCCTGCCTCAAGGGGGTTGTGGCAGCAGGGAAGTACTGGGATAGAGAGATGGCACTGGCCGGTCTTCCAATGTACCTGAATTCAATTCCCAGAATCCATATGGCTCTCAGCTAGCTGGTAATCCAGTTCTAAGAGATTCAACACCCTCTTCTGGCCTCCAAAGAGACTGCACTCATGTGGACCACAGACATACAAGCGGGCAAAACACCCATACACATAAGAAAAAAAAACTTTAAAGGATGGGCATCTATGTCTCTTCAGTGGTTCCTGAGGGTGGCCCAGAGTTGTTGTCTCTGCAGGTCCCTTCACTCAGTCACCATGAAGCCCCACTTCTTCCCTACCTGCCACTGTCCAGAGTTATCTCCCAGTTCAGGCCCCCGATGTTAGTCTCCCAAGAACGCATGATGCGCCCTCCATTGGATACAGTGATTGCATCTGGAAAAGATAAAGACCACAGCCATTTTCAAAACTAGCTCAGTTGCCATAAAGGGCTGCGTCATGACCCCGCCTCCAGCTCACGGATGTAAGCAGACATTAACCGGGTACCTTGTTTCCTTCAATGTCAGAAGCACCTCTCCTCCCTTCCTCATCAGACCCATACTAAGCAAAGAGTTAAGGAAAGGGAGATGGAGCTGAACCCACAATGGACACCAGGAAAGACTCTGCTTACCTTGTCCATGGACCAGCATGGCATCCACAGCCCCTTCTGCTGTGCCCTTGTCAACATGGCGCCACACTGAGAGATAAGAAAGTCAGACATTGCTAGGAGTGACTGGGACCTTCATGTGTACAGCATTATCTAACTAACAATCCCAGCAGCAGGAATAACTCACGGGTAGTCACTCAAGCTTTTACTGCAAAACAGGATAGAATGTAACTTTTGCAATGTTATCTTAAGGACCTTCATGATTCAGGGGATGAATTACAAAGGCCAGTGCCACAAATATACACAGTGAAAGATGACAAGACTAGAGAAGATAAAAAGAAGGCAAACCGTGGACATATCAGCCTCCCTCCCTGAAGCCTCCCTCCCTTTGGTCTCCACAGTTCACTCACAGATCTCTCCAGTCCGAGAATTTAATGCCGCAATCACATTCTTCTCTGTGGCCACAACCAACTTTTTGGATCCGGGGGAAAACTCCAAAGAGGCAAACTTGATCTTGCCAACATACTGCTGTCTCCTGAGGACCAGAGCAGGGGAACATCAGGGCACAAAGACAAACTGCTGGCTCATATCAGCACATCTCCCTCATCACAGGGATGAGATGTGTGCTAATGAGAGCTGCGAGTATATGCAACATTTCAGCAATGTACTCAGAAGCAAAAGAAGATAAAAGAGAATTGCCATCAAATATATGAGGGAGAATACCAGTCTTCCAGCTAAATATAACACCTACCTACTCAGGCAACATCCAAAGAGTTCTCGGCCTAATTAATTTTTAGCTGCAACAAACAGACTTCCAGGGGCATAGGTGCTTGCATGCTGCTGCAATGGAGAAATGCTGCCGTCTGAGGCACGCTGAGCAAACCTGGCATTTAGACTGCATCCCTCACTTAGACCACTGTGTTGTTTAGCTTAGTTTGTTTTAAAGGAGCTTCTGGGTTTTTGTTTTAAGATTGATTGATTGATTGATTGATTGATTTAATGTATGTGAGTACACTGTCACTGTCTTCAAACACACCAGAAAAGGGCATCAGATCCCATTACAGATGGTTGTGAGCCACCAAAGTCCAAAAAGGCTTAATGACTGTTAGGCCTAGGACCCAAAATGAACACCTTTTTTAAAATTAAAAAAAAAAACAAAAAAAAAAACTATTACTGTTAATTATCTGTCAATTTTCCCCAGAAGCATACAACCATTAAGTGGCCAAATATTTATTCAATCTGAAATAAGCATGGTCGGAAGGAAGGGGAGAGCAAACAAATGTCAGGCTGATAAGTTTGGAGAGGGAGAAGCCACACTGCGCCCAGAGAGTCCCTCAGAGGAAAAGGCTCACTTTAGAACTTGTAGGACAGAAGTTCTAAGTGACACCAACTAGTTCCAGGAGGGTGAAAGTTCACTGGGGGGGCTACTGACCTCGGACACCGAGGAGAACACAAATCTGACAGCCACGAAATCGGACATGACAGAAAAGGAGGAAACTAGTGACCTCTGACCAAAACCCATAAAGCATGCGTGCCTAGATGACAGAGCTGCCTCCGCTACGGTGCAATCTGCACAATCATATACAGGTCGGCTTAAGAGTTCCATCCGTGCTTAACATAATGCGCTTGGGTTGACGTCTTCAAACTCTTCATATCGGAAGAAGGGACGCTCACATTTTCATTCTGCACAGGGTGCAGCATTCACTCATTCACCTCTCCCTTAAAGCACCTCCCAACCCCGCCGCCACCTGTAAGTTATATTCTGGGTTCTGCTCCATAACAAATCTCCTTCAGGTTAGCAGGCGGGAGACAGATGCGGAGAAAGCAAACACCAACTTCCTGGAGGAGCGGTCACCCGTACGCACCAGTCAAACTTGCCCACTTGGTCTTCGTAGACCGCGGCCGCAGGGACAAGCAGCACAGCACAGAGCCAGAACCCGGACGCCACAGCGGCCGCCATGATTAAGCCCAAGCACCGCCCGCCGCCAGCCCAGCATGCACCGGACCTCAAGCCCCTCCCTCCGCAGAGCCATCGAGAGGAACCGGTTCGCGAGGGCCCTGGTGGAGTGCGCGGAACTCGGAAGCCACCGGGATTGGAGGGGCCGGAGGGACTGAAGGGATCTGGAACCTGGGCAGAGAAGTGGCCTTCCAGGCACTGGGCAAAGCGCAGGCGGGGAAGAGAGGGCTTGCCACAGTTCGGGTCAGGCGCACGCGAGGGGCAGCCCCGAGCGCCGTCCCACAAGCCCCTGCGGCACCGGGTCCTGATCGGCTGCCGGGTCTTCCGCCGCACGTGCCTTTAGCGGGATGCCGAAATCCAAGCGAGACAAGAAAGGTAGGTTCGGGGAACCTGCGTCATGGGAGCTACGGGGATGCCGGTGAGACGCCGAGGCCTCTCTAAGGAGCTCGGCGGCCGGGATAACGAGTTGGCGTCGGCAGGTCACCGAGAGAGCTGGAAACTGGTCTGGGCCGACAGGCAGTTCCTGAGACAGTCTTGTATCCCAGGCTCTCCTCGAAGTCGCCAACGAGGGTAGTCTTAAACTGCTGATCCTGCTGCTTCTACCTCCCGATTGCTGGAATTACAGGCATGCATCACTAAATCGAGTTTATGCTGAGTTAGGGATGGAACACAGTATACTCCAGCTAAGCAAGCACTGCCCGCCGAGCACTGAGCTACATCCTCCTGTCTTGTGCGCGCGTCCGTGTGTGTTGTGTGAGAGAGGATCTTGCGATGTATCTCAGATTTGCTGTGTAGACCAGGATGGTCTCATTCTCTCCAGAATGTAGGGATTATTTACAGTTTCGACTACTGCATGTTTTGTTCGTTTACTTAATGTTGGGGCCTTGAATTCTCTATCTGTCTGCCTTGACCCCAGATACTAGGATTCCAGACTGAGCCACTACATCCACCTAGTGGGCTGGTGCTTTTGTGGTTGTTAGAATACAAGACAGAGCCAGGCAGTGGTGGCACACGCCTTTAATCCCAGCACTTGGGAGGCAGAGGCAGTCGGATTTCTGAATTCGAGGCTAGCCTGGTCTTCAGAGTGAGTTCGAAGACAGCCAGGGCTCTACAGAGAAACCCTGTCTTGAAAAGACAAACAAACAAAACAAAACAGTTGAACAGAAAGGGTCTGGCTTCATCGGACTGGCTCGCCTAGTTAGGGGTGTGTGTTTGTCTGTCTTCTATATCCCTGTCAAGTGTAATGTGTCAGGTAGTCAAAGTAGCTTATGGAGAGGTGGAAATGATACTGTTTTGCATAATGTTGTCAGGAAACGTCTCAGCAGTTAGATGACAAACAAGATGGTCGTTTTGAATAGAGGGAACACAAATGAAAGGGGTCTGTGGTGTGGTTAACCAATTGTGGAACAAAAGCCAGTGTGGCTGTAGTAAATTGAACAAAATGGGCTTGAGAGGAAAAGATCTGGCCTTTGGTGTGGCTTTGCTTCGTCGAAAGGATCCCTTGAAAGCCTGGAGAATACGAGGGCAGCAAGGCCAGTAACCACCAGCAGTGTATTAAGTCATACCAGAATCCTGGTGGTGCAGAGCCCGGGGAATGACTTGCTCAGTGTCATTCTGGCTTTTGACTCTGTGCCTTGTATAGAAGGACTGAGAGTGTCAGGCAGGGTAGATGAAGGGCCATATAACCTCCTGGGGACACCCAGAGCATTGTAGCTGATGTTTTAGTGAGTTCATAGAGTCATTAGGGTCTGGAGGGAGCCCCTGGTCAGATGTAAACAAATGCCAGTAACTCTTGGAAGTAGGACAAATAGGGCCTGGATTACTTTTAATTGAAGTGTATATAATAGAATTGAAAAAACACACTACCAACAGGATGGCGTGGTACATGCCTGTAATCCTTCCACTTGGGAAGCAGAAGCAAGGAAATGTATCTTGAGTTCAAGGCCAGCCTACACAACCTTGTAGCAAGATCCTGGGTTTTACAAAAGGAAGAATTGGTCCCTGTCATTCCATAGCCTAGCCTAGCCATTGAGGGCCTGTGCACCATTCCTACAGCAGCTGAGTCCTGCCCCAGCCCCAGGTTAGGGCTCCCTCCCACCGACAGCACTCTGTCAGCAGGAGTGAGCCCTGTTACCAAACTGCAATAAACCCAGCAGTCAGCCCCAGGAGCTAGGCGGATGTATTTAGGGATCTTTGGGTCCAAAAATACTAGGTAAGCACCGGGCAGTGGTGCTACATACCTTTAGTCCCAGCACTTGGGAGGCAGAGGCAGGTGGATTTTTGAGTTCAGGGCCAGCCTGGTCTACAGAGTGAGTTCCAGGACAGCCAGGGCTACAAAGAGAAACCCTGTCTCGAAAAACAAGAATACTAGGTAAGCAAATGTTCTGTCAGCCTTGAATGCCAGGAATGACAGTGTCCATTGCTGCCTCCGTCACATTGGCTCAGTTTAGCCAAGCCTCCAAAGAGGGAAGCAGACTGAGTCACCAGAGCATCCAGAATCCAGACCCAACACTCACCACCATCTCCATTTTTTGGTTTTAGTTTCCCTAACAAAAACTGCCAAGAAAGGCTTGGAACTGAAGCAGCATCTGATAGAAGAGGTAAGTACTTGTTCCCCCTCCCCCTACCCCACCTCTGCTGTGTATTTGTTTAATAGAGTTGGGATAGAACTGTTAGCAGTGTCAGAGTTTCCACACCTCCCCACAGCATCCCTGTGACCCAGGACCACGTGATGCTACTGCTGTTTTGCGCTTAGGGGTAGCTAAAGCTTATTAGTGAGTTTTTAATGCTGCCTGGTATTAGAAGGCTGGAGGTCACCAGGTGGTGACTGTGGCCATCCATCTGCAGCTGACCTGCTGGCTCTGGACAAGGTAAGTACAATCTCCCGTGCACAAATCCCCCATTCTTTGGAAATGGAGCTTTATTTACCACAGGGCGGCTTCAGCCAGAAGCCTGGCCAGGGCAGTAAGGATGAAGTGTCTCTCCTTGGTGATAAGATGAGGCTCCTTGTGTTTTGATTTAGTGGGGACTTCCCAGGGTGGGTAGATGACTCTAGATCAGTTAAGTGGACAGAGGAAACAGGATGATTGTTCCACATTGGTCATGGAAAGACCATAGGGTTTGGGTCCCTGCTCACCCTCTGGAGTAGGTGACCCTAGTGTCAGTCACACCAGTGGAAGATTAAAGGCCTCTTGCCCTCGCTTGTGTGAGGCCAGAGTTGTCCGGCCTGTGCTGCCCTTCAACTCCAGAGCCTCATGAACTGTCTCACAGCTTCGGAAATGTGTGGATACCTACAAGTACCTCTTCATCTTCTCTGTGGCCAACATGAGGAACAGCAAGCTGAAGGACATCCGGAATGCCTGGAAGCACAGCCGGTGAGCTCTCCGTGGGAAGAGGCTCTCTCCCTCATCAGAGCACAGGAGCAGGCTGACCCTTCCAGTCTGCAGCTTGCCTGCTGAAAAGCATGGTTTCTGTTAGAGTTGGGTTTTTCCTGAGCTGCTGGGGACAGGATTTGTTGGTCCCTTGGGATGTTTCAGGAAAGTGACCCCCAAAGAAGGCTCCAGGAGCTGATGGGTTACAGTACTTGTGTAGATGGCTCTGGGGTCACTGTACTGCTGTACCAGCTCCTGTAAAGACTGTTGAACACGCTTCTGCCCACCAGACATGGACAGGTGATTTTTGAGGTTCGAAGTGAGCTGTCTCAAACTCTAGGCAAGATCCAATTCTGTGGATAAGAAGATGAAAACAGGAATCCTGGGGATACATGGGTGGGTTGCATGGAAAACAGGGACTCTGGCCACACACACCTCCTGTCGTCTGGTTCTGGGCTCCCTGAACTCCTGGGCATTAGCTCACACCCTCTTCTTCATGGTAGGATGTTCTTTGGCAAAAACAAGGTGATGATGGTGGCCTTGGGTCGAAGCCCATCTGACGAATACAAAGACAACCTACATCAGGTAGGTCACTGGCCCTCACTACATGAGGCTAGGCTGAAGCTCAGCTGCCACCTCCTGCTCTTTTTCAGCTAGGTGACTGACCTATGGGTTCAGAAGAGCCAAGCTTGGCCTAACTCTGTGTTCTTAATCTCCAGACCCATGCATGGGACTATGCCCGTTTATAACCTGCATATTAGGAGTTCTACCAACTAGAAACGTTGTAGATGACACCAGGTGTCTCCTATAGGTTAGTTGCTCCTGGTGAGGAAGCAGTGGTGTTCACTTGTGTTTTTCAGGTCAGCAAGAAGTTGAGGGGTGAAGTTGGGCTCCTTTTTACCAACCGCGCGAAGGAGGAGGTGAATGAGTGAGTGTCTGTGAAGGAGGGGAGAGGCTGGGGGTCAGGGAAAGCTGAAGGGATGCAAGCCTCTTACTGAAACTGCTTCTGTAACCAGGGTTCTGTTATTCTCTCTGGCATGGTCTTCCCCTCTGCCTGCCAGTCCGAATCCAGTATGGCTAGGGACAGGAAGCCCCGGATCATGACACTCAAAGGAGGCTGGACTTCGGCTGCATGGTGGCGTTTCCAGGAACTTTACCCTCACCTTTCTCTCTAACTTAGGTGGTTCACAAAGTATACAGAAATGGATTTTGCTCGAGCAGGGAACAAAGCAACTTGTACTGTGAGCCTGGATCCAGGGCCCCTGAAGCAGTTCCCTCATTCCATGGAGCCACAGCTGAGGCAGCTGGGTCTGCCCACTGCCCTCAAGAAAGGTAGGAGGCTGGAGAGGATAAGAGTACTGGCTGCTCTTCCAGAGGACATGGGTTTGATTCCCGGGACCCACATCAGGCCCCCAGAGACAGCAGGTATTCATGTGATGCCACAGGCATCATGCAGGCAGAGCACTTGTACAGAGCAAGGAGCAGCTCAGGGCACCTGCCCCAACTCCCCTAGATGAGCTGCTTCTCCAGTCTGTCCTGTGAAGACAGAGCTGAGCACTGTCTGCTGTGGAGAGGAGGCAGTCAGTGACCCTCTGGGTACTGAGCTGCGGGGAAGATGGTCTGTGGCTGCATGCTTCCGAGGGCCAGGGTTGACATGGTGCTGCCCTCCCACAGGTGTGGTGACCCTGCTGTCTGACTATGAGGTATGCAAGGAGGGTGACGTGCTGACCCCAGAGCAGGCCCGTGTCCTGGTGAGTCTGGACCTGCAACCTGGGAGAGGGGCTGCTGCCATTGAGCTGCAGGGCACGGCCCTGTGCTGAAGATGGCTGCTCCTCCTCACTCCCCTTCCTCCCCGTCTGACAGAAGCTGTTAGGATATGAGATGGCTGAATTCAAAGTGACCATCAAATACATGTGGGATGCCCAGTCGGGAAGATTTCAGCAGATGGATGATGATCTGCCCGAGAGCGCACCTGAGTCTGAGGGAGAATCTGAGGAGGAAGATGATGACAGCTGACTCTAAGAGCCAGGACTGAGGCCTTCCAGCAAGTTCTTCATATCTGCTGGACCCCCCAGGACTGCTGTCACCCCTCTGGAGGGAGCAGCTATTTATTTTGCTATGGATAAAGACAAGGGAGGGTGCTAGGGAATGGCATTTCTATAAAGAATAAAACTGTGTCTGCAGGGTGTTACTAAAGAGGAGACTCTTTAGTAAACAAGGCCTACGGCTTTGCTCCAACCTAGTTGGAGCTAGGGCTGTGAAGGCCAGCACTGAAGATAGCTGAGAACACTCCCGGAGTTGGGTTCCCCTCTGGCCCTTTGCTTGCAGTGGGTTTGCTGAAGAAGGCTAATTCTCTGACAGCTTCATCACTTAATACATAAACATGCCAGCCAGGGCTCAGACTGACATGCCAGGAACACAGGCTTGCCACTCAGGCAGGGGGAGGCTACTGTCGGAATTGGGAACAGGCGGTTGTTTAGGCTCTCATTGAAGCACAAGCTGGTCTTGAACTTGAAGCAGTTCTCTGGCCTCTGGTCCTCAAGTGCTACCACACCTGGCTGGCTAGGAGCCATATACCACAGAAGGCTAGAACTATACAAGTCAGTGGTAAAGCGTTTGCCTTTATCAGAAACCATGCTTAAGGCCGGCAGGTTCTCCTAGCAGCAACACAGAAACTGTGATGATGTTGTTGGGCCTGTGGGTCAGAAAATTCTCAGGGTTCCTGACCTCTACCCTAGAGGAGGGTTGTGTGTGGTGAATAGCAAGACTGAATGAGACGGGCCTTAGGTCTTCATGATCATGCCCCCTCCCCCCCAAAAAAAAAATAAACAAAAAACAGGAGAAGCCAATATGATCATGCCTGGAAACCCAGCACCTCAGGAGGCTGAGGTAGGATTGGAAGTTTGAGGTCAAGCCCGATATAACAGCATACCCCTTTTAGTCCTACCGCTGGGGAGGCTGGAGCAGGCCTGTTTCTGAATAGGAGGCCACCCATGGCTACATAGAGCCTGTCTCAAGGAAAAAAAAGTTTGATACCAATCAACTATGAGGTTGAAAAAAGGCAGGCTTGGTAATATACACCAGAAATTGGGAACTAGAGACAAGGGGGCCTGATACATAGTTCAAGGCCAGCCTAGAATGTATGGCATCCTATCTTGAAAAGGCCAGTTGGTGATGTCTCACATCTTTAATGCTGCACTTGGGGGACAGAATTCAAGACAGGGCTACATAGGCACATTGTCTCAAAATCCAAGGGACCAGAGAGATGCCCCAGCCCTACTCCTTAGTACTCACTGCCTTCCTTGGGGTCTGTTTTTACTTAGGCCAAGCTCCTGCCTCCTGCTCTGTTGACCCTGGGGAAGAGCCTTGGCTTACCAGGTGGCCTTTCAGCTTCTTGTTGCCTGTGTCCTGAGTGGAGGATGGTTGTTTAAAGTGCATAGCCTTCAACTTGTGTAATCTGATGTCTTAGGCAAATGAGCGTTGGAGCGGAGAGCACCTAGCTGCTGTCCACTGCCATGGGACTCCACAGTCGGGAGGAAAGTATGAATCTGGTGCCAGATAGAACCTGGCAGTTTTTCTGAGGGAAGCGTTGTGCCACTGCCAAGCCCCTGCTCTCTAAAGACCAGGCATACTCCTGCCCATCTCCATTGGGCCCTCAGAAGAAAAAGGAGGCAAGCCTCAGGCATTCAAGAGAAGGCCACCAGGTCTGCTGTAGCCTGGGCTACAGCCGTGACAGATAACAGTTTTATTCAACAGGAAGTATTGGGGCTCAGCCAGCTCTGACATTGAAGGCAACTGGGTGTATAGGAAGTCAGCAGGGAGAGGGAAAGAACAACCGAATCAGATCTAGTCCAGGACAAGGAGGGACAGCCTGTAAGCTGCACCTCCCAAATCAGATGCATCTTAGCGGAAGTAGTTGGGACACTCATGGGCAACCAGGTTCCAGGCTTGGTCAAAGGCTTTCACGACCGCCGGCTCCAGGGGCCCTTCCTCAACGAAGGCCAAGTTCTGCTCCAGTTGCTCCAGACTGGACATGCCCAGGATGACTGCATCCCCATGAGCGCCCTACAAGAGAGCCTGATTTCAACACACTTCTGCCTGTCCCTTGCTAAGATCTGGGACCTGTTTTTACTTAAGCCCATTTTGCTGCTTGGAGATATAACTACTCCCTGCAGACAGCAAGGCTGTACAGGCTTTTCTGCAGGACAGTTTGGGAGTCAGTTTTCTCCAAGCCTGCCATGTACCAGATACAAAAAGAGCACCATTACCCTAAGAATGCCCACACTGGAGAAAGGAGTTAGGTAGAAGAGGCTGGGACAGCAGGAAGAGATTCTCCCTAACCCCACCCCGCTCCCCCAGGAACATAGAATTGAGTTCTCTTTCCAGGAAGTGCTGTATTAAATACTTCTTTAAATGTAATTTTCAGAGTCAGAGCTATGCTTAGTTCCTGCCACATGAACTTGTGGGCCTTAGGTAAACCAGCCTCTCAGCCAGTTTCTCCACATGAAAATGGAGATATTAGAGCTGGAGGGATGGCTCAGCCACTAGGAGCAGTGTCTGCTCTTGGAGAGAACCTGGATTCACTTTTCAGGACCCACATGGTACCCACTTACAACCACCTTTAACCCTTGCCACCCTCTCCTGGCCTCTGCAGGCACTGCATACACCCGGAACCCATAAGGCAAAACATTCATACAACATCAAAATGAGATCTTTAAGAGAAAAAAACAAATCAAGATGACTAGACTTCACGTAGCCACTGACACCTAGTCAGGTAAGATAGTGCTAACATGGTTCACCATCCTGAGCGATGAAACTGGGCCAGAGAAGACAGTCTCAGTGATTGGCCTCTGTCACTTCTATGCCTCCACCTCCTCCCATCCGACCTCACAGTGGAGGCTGAGCAGCCAGGACCAGCTGGGCTACCTTGAGCTGTGAGTGATGGTACATCCACCGCAGGGCAGCTGAGATCATACTGGGGGCAGAGGTGCCATAGGTAGACTTCAGAGCCTTCTCCACCAAGGCGATGCCATTGAAGTGTTCCTCCTTCCAGTAGCTGGGTGGGTAGGAAGGGTGACACTAGGGTCAGGATCTTGAGAGCCACAAGAGGGTGACCCAACCCCTGCATCCCTGAAGTAGCCTATGCCCTCAGGCTACCCCTAAGTACAGAACAGGCTGCACCGTAAGTATCAGAACAAACAGGTCTCCAGGCTTCTTGCCAGATCAGGGACAAACATAGAGGAAAAGAAGAACCCTGGCATTTTACATACTCATCAAATGATAACAATACAGCTCCAGGGGCTGGAGAGATGGTTTAGCAGTTAAGAACACTGACTGCTCTTCCAGAAGTCCTGAGTTCAGTTCCCAGTAACCACATGGTGACTCACAGCCATCTGTAATGGGATCTGATGCCCTCTTAGATGCCCAAAGCACCATACTTGTAAGCCCTGGGTCACACAAAAGCCTGGAGCAAGTCCTGGGCACCAGTCCAGCTTCTGTGGCGTTGGTAGAGGCTCCTCCCTTCCCTACACTCACTGATCTGCTTACTGAGGGAGAGAACACTCCCTGCCAACCTGTCTCAGGGTCCTCACCAGGCAAAGAGCTAATCATGCTGCAGAGACTAAAGGGAGTGACCATGGTGAAGGCCACCAGGCCTTGATTCTCCAGAAGAGAAGCCTGGGCTCTGACAGTGTGTGAACTTGAGAACAACTGTTCAAGGCCATGGTTTCTACTCCCAGGCAGGAGGATCACAGACTGTAGTGGGGAAAGCTACAAGGAGGAGTGTGTGACTTGCTGTTTTGCTGTGAGGTGTTAGGCATTAAATGCAAGGCCTCATGCACACTCAACAAGTCTTCTAGCAGTAAGCAACACACTCCCAACAGATAGAGCTTGTGTCAAGCAGGGTACACAAGGAAAGCTAGCATAAACTGCTTGCTGCTTACACCTCTGGCCTTCTCAACAAAACCAGCACTGGGTCCTCACACAGGAACTTGCTTGCTGGGCCTTTCCTTCCCAGACAGAGAATACAAAAAGCAAATGTATCAGCTTATGCTCAGAAATGAACCTTGGGGACATGGCATCTGAGGTGACAGAGAGGAAGAAAGTGTAAGAATTTCACAGTGTCTGACCACGGGGACACATACATCTAATCCAACCTCTCAGGAGGCTGAAGCAGGAGGATTACAACTAGCAGGCTAGCCTGGGCCAAACTCTGCCTCAAATAACAAACAAACAAAAAAAGTCACTAAAGGAAAAAGAAGACAATAGCTGATGAGTTTTCAAACTTTAACCTTTTTTTCCCCCAGTACTGAGAATTGAACCCAAGGCTTTGAGCATTCCATCCCGAGCTATAGGCAGGCCTCACACTTGTAATCCTTTTGCCTCGGCTTCCCCTATTGGATCAAAATTTTAGATACTTAAAATTTACAGCAGAGTGGGCTGGAGAGATGGCTCAGTGGTTAAGAGCACTGTCTGCTCTTCCAGAGGTCCTGAGTTCAATTCCCAGCAACCACATGTTGGCTCAGAACCATCTGTAATGAGATGTGATACCCTTTTTAAGTATGTCTCATGATAGCTACAATGTACTCATATATGTAAAATAAATAATTAAAATAAATTTTTTTGGAGCAGAGTATGATGACTGATACTGGTAATCCTAGCTCTTTGGGCAGGTAATGGTGGTGCACTTTTGTGGGGAGCCGACAGAAGGCAGCTATCATCCTTGCAGCCATCTTGAGCCATATACCCTGACAAGAGATTTGATTACATTAGCCTACAACAGCTGAGCACACTCTGATAACATCTTGCTTTAGATACCCAGGATCTTCCCTTGGGTGTGTGAGACTTAAAGCTGTGATTTAAAGCCGAGACTTAAGGGCATGACTTAGAGATCAGATTTAGAGACAAGGCCTAAGGGCATGACTTAAAGGTGTGACTTAAGGGTGTGGCTTAGAAGTGAGACATATAAAAGGCGAGAGGCAGACAGAAGAAAAACAACAGATTATTAGGCACTCAGAAGTACAACTTGGAACTAGGAATTAGGTTAGAGAGTACAACTTGGAGTACAACTTGGAGTAGGAATTAGGCATTGAGGAAGAAGAATTATTAGGTATTAGGCACTTGGCACTTGGAGGAAGAACTTGGAATTAGACATTAGGCACTTAGCACTTGGAAGAAGTAACTTGGAACTTGGAGGCACTAGGGACTAGGAACTAGGGACTAGGAACTCAAGATTTGGGACTTGGAGAGAAGAAGAGAGACTGAAGAATAAACAGGATTGAATCACACTCTGTCTGGTCTCCATTCCTCGAGAGTCAATCCTCACTCTCTCTCTTGCTGAACCCAGACCCTCGGACCAGAGCAGCTTGGGGCAGTGTGGACTCTAACAATTTAGCCCCCAAGGCTTTTGGCAGTGTGGGTTCCAACATTGACAGAGCAGTCTGTGACATTTTGGCCCCCAAACTTGAGGCAGCTTGGGCAGCAACATTTCTGGTGCCCAACGTGGGGCAGCTTGGGTCGCAACACACTTTAATCCCAACATCTCTGAGTTCCAGGCCAGCCTTGTTTACAGAGCAAGTTCCAGGACAGCCGGGGCTACACAGAGAAACCCTGGCTCAACAAACCAAAACCAAACAAACAAAAAAAGCCTAGCTCTGTGGATGTGGGGACAAGAGAATCAGGAGTTCAGGGTCATCTTCAGCAACAAAGTGAGTTGAAGCTACAAAGGGTACAAGAAATCCTGACTCAAGAAGGAAGAGGAGGAGAAGGAGGAGGAGGAGGAAGAAGAGAAGGAGGAGGAAGAAGAGGAAGAAGAGAAAGGAGATTGTCCCCAACAACTGTCTAACTATGACTGCTTGAGACAATGATGACAGTTTTACTACCAAGATGTAAGATGTCACAGGACATAGACTCAGAGACTCAACACCAAGCTCCAGACTCCCTGAGGTCTATCTTGGGTTGTCCTCTCGCCGTTGGCACTGGAAGACCTCTTCCCAAGAAAGATACATAGAGTAACAAAAGTACAGACATCACAGGATCCAAATGACAGCCCAAGAATGTCCCTCAAATGCCCAAGACAGCTAATATCCAGAGTCTTAGGTCTGAATACCACCAAAGGGCAGGTCCCCAGAAAAGCAATCTAAAGGATTCTCCCTCAAACTAAGGAAACCTATAGCACTTCTTCCTCAGACACAGACCGCACCATAGCTCACCGGTCCCTGTATATCTGGGAAAACTGATGCCCAAAGAATCGGCTTTCAGGATTCTTCCTGTCCTTATCCTGGTATTTGTATCTGCCAGTCAGCAGGCCCCCTGTGGGAAATCAGCAGTTAGACCCTGGCCCAGACTCCTCCCAGAGACATCCAGGTCATTCCTGGCTAGGAACTGGAGAGCAGAAGGAAGCCTGGAAAAATGGGGACTTGGGCACCCCCTTCTCAAAGCTCCCTGACTCCCAGGGTCTGGCTTGGGCATTCACCAGGGCAGCAATTCAGCGTTGGGCTGGGCATGCTCTCCCACCCACAGGGCCTGTCCCCATGGCAGCCCATACCAGCCAAAGGGTTGTAGGCGTAGAACCTCAGTCCGAAGTGTCTGAGGCAGGGGAGGAGCTCAGTCTCCACCTGCCGAGTGGTGGCATTGTACATGCCCTAAAGGGAGACAGTTGGAAAGGGGGGAAATGTGTCAAAAAAAAAAGGGACCCCAAATGTACCTTTGTGAAGTCCCTCAGTTTAGTCTTTAATGATCCTGGATCTTGACAACCAGGGCATATACCTAGTGGTGATAGGTTTGTGGTTTATAACCACCTAGTTTGTGGTTATGCCCAAAGATCCAGGATCAATGGAGCCTTTGATCCAAGTCTGAATGGTCCCGGCACAGGCACAGCAGATCCCTCTCACCTGGTACACAGTTGGCATGATCCAGCCATTTTTCTTGCAGAGGGTACAGATCTCAGCCACTTCCCAGGAAGCATAGTTGGACAGACCAAGCTCCACAAACTTGCCCTATAAGTGAGAGACTCCATCACAGTCCAGCTCAGGGAGAGGTTCCATCACAGCTCAGCTCACTCCAGGAGACCAGAAAGGGGAGACTGTGTAAGGAGCCTGGAGTGAGTCTGTGCCCAGCTCTGTGTGTGTTCCCAGCACTCGGCTCTCCTGGCAGGGTCAAGATGAAAGGGTCAGAGGGCATCAGGGCCCTCCCTCACCTCCTGATGCAGCTGGTGATAGGCCTGCAGTGTGTCCTCTATAGGAGTGTTGTGGTCAGGTATGTGTAAGTAGAAGAGGTCCACCCGGGGACACTGCAGCCGCTTCAGTGACGTCTCCAGCTGGAACCGAACATCAGCAGGCTTCAATGTCTTCCCAAACATGGGAGCAGCCTTGGTGGCAATTTTTACTTTCCAAGGAGGAAAAAGGTAAGTTGAAGTCACTTTATCAAACAGAGTATCTACTGTAATGGTAAAGAAACAGGGCAGGGCAGGGCATAGTGGTGCATGCCTCCTCCGATCCCAAGCCTGAGGACTCAAGAGCTCAAAGTCACTCTTGGGTACAGAGTACAAGTCTAGGCTCAAGTGAAACACTGTATCAACATACGCGCAAAGGGGAAAAGAGAAAGGGAGAGAGAAGATGGGGAGAGATAAATATACAGACAGACATAGACAGATATAATTGGGCTCAAATGGCAGCGGTGCCATTCGGAGCTCCGGCTTTGATTAAACTGATCGCTTCTCAGGTCTGCCAACTGTAAGTAACAATGAGAGGGACAGCTTATGGAGAAGTCCTGAGGGCTGAACAGGCTTAATTGACAGTGGGCATTAGGAATAGCCAGCATCCTCCCTGTGACAATTGCTTATTGGACCTGTAAACCTTGCTTTAAAATCCATGAGCAAGAAGGTCCTGGGTGAGAGTTATACCTGCCACCCCAGGTACCAGAGCACTGAGTCTGAGGCAGAGGACACATGAAAAGAGAAAAGGCAACAGACCAGAAGCAAACGGCCCTGAGAGTATCCCATGTGGAGTCTTGACTTTAAACTAGGGGTTGTGGTCCAGGGCTCTGTGGTCATCTTAAGATGTTTGAAAGATGACCCTGAATGCCCTGTGAACGATGGGCAGGTCTGATCACGGGGGTTGGGGGAAAGGTGCCAAAGGAACTGGGGACAGACACAGGAAGGCTTCTTTGCTGAGCGCCTGTGAGAAGGAAAGTCAGGGCCAGCTACAGACTCTGTTCATCAAGACAGACCAGTACTGGACCATCTGTGAGTCCCTGCTCCTCTCCCTGTCCCTGCTGAGAAGCCCAGGTGAATGGTTGGAGGATGGATGGACGGACGGGTAGATGGACGGATGGATGGATGAGACAAAGGAACTTTCCATATCTGAAAAGTCAGTTCAGCAGCCGAAAAGCAGAGCAGAGCCCTTGAGACCTGAGGAATCACATACTTGCAACTTTTCCATTCTGGTGCTTGACCTGCCCTTCCTGATGTGACATCAGCTTTAGATCTAAGCTGTGTCTCTCACCCAACTCACCCTGAGCCCAAGCAGGGGAAGGAGGGAGGGGCAAAAAAAAAAAAAAAAAAAAAAAAAAAAAAAAAAAAAAAAAAAAAAGACAACTCAGACAGAAGTCAGATCCAGGTTCTCATGGGAATTCGTAATGTGTGTAATGCCAGCACGCTGGAGGCTGAGGTAGGAGCTACGTGCAAACCCTAGGCTCTCCTAGGCTCTCCTAATCTGCAGTGGGAACCTTTCACAAAATATAAAGAACCCATCACTTTCCCCAGGGGGAGAGCCAGGAGATCTGGAAACAGCAGGCCACTGAGTGCACAGGTCTGCTCCTATTCTGGCTCCCACTGTGCCACAAATCAAGAAGTACTGAATCATGAAGCAAAACTCCATAGCAGGGTGCTTGGGGTGGGCGTGGAGCAGTGCCTGAGGGGAAAGTGTTCTATAATGATAGCGGCCACCCAGGGAAGTGTAGTTCCACCAAGAGAGAAACTAAGGCAGGGGACCAACTAAGTCAAGAGCTCAAGACTCTGGGCGGTGGTGGCACACACCTTTAATCCCAGCACTTGGGAGGCAGAGGCAGGCGGATTTCTGAGTTCGAGGCCAGCCTGGTCTACAGAGTTCCAGGATAGCCAGGGCTATACAGAGAAACCCTGTCTCGAAAAACCAATTAAAAAAAAAAAAAAAATACCTCAAGACACCTACACCACTCCTGGCCCCTGTTCCCTTTCGGGGCTACTGTAGCTCTTATGGCCACCACAAAGCAGGAGGCTCTCTTAACCAACAGGCTCACCATCTACAGGATTCCAGGCCATTAGCAAAGAAGAAAGCAGGTTTCGGTCTGAATTGGTGCTGAGCAGTGCCACAAAGACAGGGGTCCTTGAAGATCAGGGGTCCCTGCTGGACAGCAGCCGGGAGCCGGACCAAGGTTAGGCACATCGTGTAAAGAGGATCGTAGGCCACTTTCGCGGAAGAAGATGTGGAAAGTATGCAAAGCTAGACATTCCTGAATAGTTTGCATGTCTGAAGAGTTGCAGTTCTCAGAGCTCTTGGGTGGACAGGGGGAGATCAGAGCTCTGGGAGCCAGACGAAGCTATGCTGGGACAAGGGGATGACAGGGGTGATGGTTACCTTTGCAGCCGCTCCGGCCCAGCCCGAGCCCCAGGCCGCCTAGGATAGTCTCGGACTGACCGTCCGTATACAGGAAGGCGGTGTCTATCTCGTTGTAGCCGCGCTGCAGGAAGGCCTGCACCGACGCGGCGCTGGAGGTCACGTCCATGCGGCGCCCCATCTCCATGGCACCTAGCACTGTAGCAGGCCGGGCCTGCGACATGATGACCGCGGTGGAGGTGGCAGAAGGTGGAGGGTAAGAGAGGACGTTGGCTCCAGCAGTCAGCAGCTCTAGAAGGTGCAGAGGCTCCCACAGCTTTACTAGCACGTTGTGACCACGCCCAAGGGACTGGCGAGCAGAAGTGGGGCGGGGTTGTGCTGGCTGGTGCACCGGACTTCTGTAGAGTTGAGGACCTGCTCCACCAGTGCCACCTGGCACTAGGTGGTAGGTCCCCTTGAGTTAAGTTGGTGAAGGCTAGAACCCCCTCCCCTGTTCTCTCTGCCTCGCTCCTGAGCCATCCTGGATCTCTGTCCCCTGCTATATGAAGTTTAGGGGTGGGTGACCTCATGCCTTTAATTCCAACACTCCGGAGTCTGAGGGACAAAAATTGCCACAAGTTTTTGTTGTTGTTGTTTTGTTTTAATGAACTAACTAACTAACTAACTCCAGGCATGGACTTGTAACCCCTGGACTTTGAAAAGGGAGGTGGAGACAAGAAGATCAGAAATTCAAAGTACACCTTGGCTACAAACCAAGTGTGAGGCGAGCCTAGGCTACAAAAGACCTGGTCTTAGAAACTATAGCTTGGCAGATGAATTGAGGCTTGGGCATAGGTTAGGTATAAACTTACCAAACATGTGAGAAGTTCTGCCAGGGTTGGGGAGAAAAGAGAAGGGTGGGGACTGATATTTCTTATCAGTCTTACACCTAGGTGTTTACCAAAGGTCAGTGGAAATGATTCAGCAATTTATTCTTCTGTTTGTTTTTTTTTAATCCAAAGAAATGAAATGCTATGTTCACACAGAAGCTCATATACAAGTGGGTTTTTTTTTTTTTTTTTGGTTTTTAAAATTACAAATACATATATACATATACACACATATATACACATATGTATATACACATATATACATATGTGTATGTATACACATATATAATTTTATAGAGTCTCGTGTATCTCAGGTTGGTTACAACTCATTATGTAGCTGAGGGTGACTTTGAACTTCTGATTCTTTGGCCTACACCTACTAAGTGCTGGGATGACAGGAGTACACAATCCCGCCAGGATTATGTGATGCCGAGCCACTCTACCGACTCCAGCCCTGAAGGAGAATTTATAGTTGTTCCATTGTAAATGGCAGAATACAGAAGCAATCCAAATGTCCCTCAAGTGTGGAAGAAACAAAGACCTGAGGTGTGAACTCACAGTAACGGATGAATGTCAGCTGGTGTGAACTCACAGTAACGGATGAATGCCAGCTGGTGTGAACTCACAGTAACGGATGAATGTCAGCTGGTGTGAACTCACAGTAACGGATGAATGTCAGCTGGTGTGAACTCACAGTAACAGATGAATGCCAGCTGGTGTGAACTCACAGTAATGGATGAATGCCAGCTGGTGTGAACTCACGGTAACGGATGAATGCCAGCTGGTAAAAGAAGCCAGACTCGGGACCACACACTGTAATTCTATACGGATGACACTGCTGCTGCAAAGAGAAGACTGGACCAAGAGAAAACTCAAAAGGGCTGGAGAGATGGCTCAGCGGTTAAAAGCACTGGCTGTTCTTCCAAAGGACCTGGTTCAATCCCAGCACTTATATGGAGGCTTCAGTTCCAGAAGGTTCAGGACCCTCTTTGGCCTCCTTCTGTAACAGAGTCCCAGGCCTTAGCAGGCCCCAGACCTTAGCACAACTGACTCCATGATGGAAGTACCATGCAGGCCATAAAACACAGCATGGAGACAGCACCTCCTGCCAAAATGAAAACAAAGACCCAATCCATCAAAGTCCATAGTTCTGAGAAAGTCTGTAAATGTACTAAACTTGCTTTTTGGCTTTTGTAGGTCCTACTCTGGCTAGCTGTTCTTGCTAAGTGAAATATTCCAACCCCAAATGTGGTTTTTGTGTTTAAAAGCTCACTCCCAGAAAGGCTGGGTGCTTGGATCCTGAATCTCTCATAACACTCCAGCACTGGAAAACACACCAGGGGCCTTTGGGAGCAGAGGTGATGGAGAGCTTTGCTGCATGATGAGACTCTTCTGTATCTTGACTGTGGAGATGACTGCCAGACTCTATGCAATTGTCATCAACCATCATAGCTGCACATTAAAATAGGCGACTGTGCTGAGCGTGATGACTCATATCTGAGAAGATTGTATCATGCTGGAGGCTAGCCTGGACTATACAGTGAGTTCCAGTCTAGCCTGGGCTACAGTGTGAGAGCATATTTCCAAAACAAAGAAGAAAAAAATAATAATTGAAAGACAGCCACAGGCTGGAGAGATGGCTCAGTGGTTAAGAGCACTGGCTGCTCTTCCAGAGGTCCTGAGTTCAATTCCCAGCAACCACATGGTGGCTCACAGCCATCTGTAATGGGATCCGATGGCCTCTTCTGGTCTGTCTGAAGACAGCTACAGTGTGCTTATATACATAAAATAAATAAATAAATCTTAAAAAAAAAAAAAAAGAAAGAAAGAAAGACAGCCACGTCATGGTGACTCGGCATTTCATAGGCTAGGGCAGAAGGGTTGCCACAGGATCTGCCAGGGCACTATGGGGACTACCAGGTCAACTAAAGTTATATAACAAGACTCTGATTCGAAATGTCCAAATAGAGGTTGGGGATGTAGCTCAGTCAGTAAAACTTTTGCCTAACTCACATAAAGGCCTGGGTTTGGTCCCCACATTATATAAACTGAGGAGTGTAACAGGCTACACCTATAACCCAGCATTTGGGATGTAGAAGCAGGGGGATCAAGAGGTTTGAGCAGTGCTGCTTCAGGACAGTGTGGGCTACACAGAGAACCTCTGTCTCAAAAAACAAAAAACAAAACAAAAAAAAACGCCAGGCAGTGGTGGCACACGCCTTTAATCCCAGCACTTGGGAGGCAAAGACAGGAGGATTTCTGAGTTCGAGGCCAGCCTGGTCTACAGAGTGAGTTCCAGGACAGCCAGGGCTATACAGAGAAACCCTGTCTCGAAAAAACAAACCAAACCAAAACAAAACAAAAACAAAAACCAAAAACAAACAAACAAACAAACAAAAAACGAAGGGAAAAGAAGCACTCAAGTACATAAAAATTGGGGTTCTGGGAATATAGCTCAAGGGCTGACTCACCGAGCACAAGGCCTTTTAAACTTTTCCAATTTGACACTTCTTTTGGTTAGAGAAATATTTACTGAGCTCCAGTTATATAGGTATATAAAAACAGGAATACAAAGAAAACACTCACTGGTAAGAAGTCTGAAAGAAGTTACTGTAGCTGGATATGGTGTGTCACACCTGTAATCCCAGAACTTTGGACATAGAGTCAGGAGGATTGGAAGTTCAAAGTCTTCCTCAGCCATGTGGTAAGTTGCAGGCCATTGCAGACTTCTATCAGACCCTGTCTCAAAAGAAAAAAAAGTGTTTTGTACTTTCAGACCAATTTTTGGTGGCTCCATCGACTCTCCAGTGACTCTCCAGTGACTCCAGAGACTACTGAACCCTTACGGGGCCAGAGTTTAAACATAAAGATCCATGTGGTGAAAAGAGAGAACTGACTCCTGAAAGTTGCCCTCTGACTTTTGTGAGCAAGTGCACACACATACATATACACACACACACACACACACACACACCCATACACACTCCAAGCATGCATGCACACAGACACACATACCTGTACACACAGATACAGACACACACACATATGCACTATACACACTCACACACACACACACACACGCACACAAACACGCACATGCTCACAATCATACACACTCACACCAGCAGGCACACACACACACATACACATATACACACTCACACAAGCACATATGTGCACACTCACACACATGCACACACACACACACTCACACACACAAACACACAGACTAAACAAACGTGAAACAAAAAACTTCTTTGGTAACAATGTTTCCATTTATTGAAGACTATGCCAGCCAAATGGTGGTGGTACAGGTCTTTAATCCCAGCATCCAGGAGGCAGAAGTAGAAGAACCTCTGAGTTCAAGGCCACCCTGGTATACAGAGGGAGTTCCAGGACAGTTAGAGCTACACAGAAAAATCCTGTCTAAAAAATAAATAAATAAAAAGACCATGCTAACAAGATAGATATACTTGTTAACTTTCACATACAAAATGAAATCATGGTTAACTAACTATTTGGTAAACTCAACTCAGAGCATCTTTTTAATGCTTTTTGCTTTTTTGAGATAGGGTTTCTGTGTAGCCCTGGCTGTCCTGGAACTCACTCTGTAGACCAGGCTGGCCTCGAACTCAGAAATTCGCCTGCCTCTGCCTCCCAAGTGCTGGGATTAAAGGCGTATGCCACCACCGCCCGGCTTTAATGCTTTTCAGAACTGATCAATATTTTAATTTTATGTGCCAATGCTGACAAGGTTGTTTTGCTTAAATTTTTGGTACAAAATGACAAAACTATTTTTAGGGCAATTTGAGACAATGTTGGAAATTCTTTTTTAATCACAAGCCAAAATTTTAACAGTTTTGAAAGATAGGTTCAGGTTAGTGATCCAAACAGTAATTTTTAAGTTTAAACACAGTAACAATCCAATCCAAAGATATACTAGTTTCATATTACAATGAGGAAAAATGATGAGAAAAAGTATTTCCTTTCTGCAATTAAGCCATTACATTTCTCTTTTTAAAGATTTATTTTTATGGGAGTGGGAGGGATGGTTCAGCACTTAAGAGCACTGACTGCTCTTCCAGAGGTCCTGAGTTCAATTCCCAGCAACCACATGGTGGCTCACAACCAACTGTAACGAGATCTTCTGGTGTGTCTGAAGACAGCTACAGTGTGCTCATATACATAAAATAAAATAAATAAATAAATAAAAGAGCTTATACTCATATACATAAAATAAGTATTTTTTAAAAAAGAAAGTATATGAGTTCTTTATTGGCCAGTAACCAAGAATGGGTTCATGCTTCACAGTTACAAAAGCTCAGAGTTAAATAATGTTTTTAAAAGCAAGGACCATAATTTAGTTCCAAGTTAAATGAAGGTCAGAGAAACCGTGAAACACTCATTTCCGGAAGACCATAGTAATTTTTTTTCATATTATTTCAGACATTGCATGACAGCTATTTTTTTTTACTTATAACTTTATGAGTTAATGCTAAGTTTGTATACACAATAATTATTTTTGATTAATACATCTGGACCATACACAATGTCATGGGAAGATCTAATGTGTTGCCAGGCAACATTACTGTTGAGGAGATAGAAGGCTGAGAACCATCTAAGCCAGAGGGTCACTACCCCTTTAGGGGTGTTGATGGATCCTTTCACAGGGGTCACATAGCAGATTCCCTGCATCTCAGATATTGATATTACAGTTCAGTAGCAAAATTATAGTTACAGAGTAGCAAGAAAACAATCTGAGGGTTGGGGATCACCACAACATTAGGAAGGGTGAAAACCTCTGGTCTAAGCAAACACAAAATGAAATCAGGACAAGATGGTGTTACCTTACTCACTGGGTCCCGAACCCAGGACCAGGCAAGCATTCAATCAGCTATAATCCAAACCCACTTTTGGCTTTTGAAACAGTCTTGTTATCTGGGCTTGGCAGACCTGTTGTCCTGTGTTGCCCAGAACAGCTTTGAACTTGTGTTGATCGCCAGACTCTGCTTCTGGGGTGCTGGAATCACAGGGGTGGGCCACCACTGTTGAGGTGTGGTCTTTTGCTGTATATTGGAATGCTAAGTGTGGGCCCCCAAGATGTGGTTGCCCAGAGATGAGAGGGTCCACAGGTAGAATCTACTGACACGATATGACCTGACCCCAAGTTATTTATGATTGGTAAATAAAGATGCTGAGTCATGAAAGGATGGTCCTGAGGGCTGGACAATTGGAGTTAAGAGTGGCCCAGATGAAACATAGTAATAACTCAGCAGATCTTCCCAGCTGTTTAAGGCTTACTGTAAATAGTAAAAGCTGTGTGTCTTTTATTGTGTTAAAAGTTTCTACAACACCCTCTGCTATTTGGTTCATGCTGGCCTGGTACTTGCTGTATAACCCCACTGACTTTGAACTGATGCCAAGCTTCCTGTCTCAGCCTCAAGAGTGCAGGGATTACAAGCAGGAACCACTGCCCCTGACTCCAACTGTCTTTTTAAAAGGTTATGATGGGAAAACTATCCATTTACCCCCACGTCACAATTTCCTTCAGTCTCCATTTGGTGTGAATCCAAATTCCCTACTGCATAAATTCTCAAAGATTGCCTGTAGTGAACCTTCCTTTCTTGAGATTCGCTCCACTTTCGATTCTCTGAACAGTCTGAGCTGCCTGAAAGTTTGAGGGTGTCTTCTCCTGGATTAACAAAAGTCAAGGCTGACAGGTCTTCTCTGCTGACCATGCACCGGGATCCTCTCTAGAGCTCCCAGCAAACCTCACTTTAGAGACAGCACCCCAGGGTTAACCCACATGCTAAACTCCTTCTAGGAGGGTACAGAGACAGACCCCGAGCAGCTCATGGATGCGCCGGGCAAGAGAAAGGTGTCTGCAACTTCCGACCTAGTTCATGGGGGGCCTGCCACCGACCTCCCGTTGGGTGTCACGGTTGTAGAGGGTTCTCAGCTCTGCAGAAATCTTGGGCAGTAGCCATTGCTTTCCTACCCTTTCTCCGCTAGCCCCGCCTCCTGTGGGAGTGGTCACGGAAGGCTACTTAATGAGGAGGATGACAGCGAACCTCTACAGCAGCCAGCTACTGGCTTCAGTCTTCCTAAATCTCTCTCTGATTCCCTTCCTCAGCACCGCCATGGACCAGCCACTGACGCGGACCTTGTCCGCCACTGTGTTGGGTGTCATGGAGACAGAGAGCAGCCTGGATGCAGCTTGCAGGGCGGTGTCCGTGCAAGCCTTCCTGCAGCGCAGCAACACAAGATAGACACCGCCTCCGTGTATGCAGATGGTCAGTCCTAGCCTATCCTAGGCGGCCTGCGGTTCTGGCAGGGCAGCAGCAGCTGCAAAGGTAAAGGTCATGCCTATCATCCACCCGCAATGAGCAGAGTTGATTCCTCCCCAGTACAGCTTCTTCCTGCTCCTGGGGCTGTGGTCGCACCTTGTCCACCCAAGAGCTCTGAGAACACAGCCTCTGCAGGCTAGCTTTACACAACTCTGCAGTTTCCACCCTTTCAGAAAAGTGGCCTAGCACCCTGTCCCCACAATAGACCAACCCGGGCTCTACCAAATTCCATGTGGCAAGCCTGCCTCTGGGACTTTGAGAACATTGGGACTCTCACACTGTGCAGCCTCTCTCTAAGTAGCAGGTAGGTGCCTCTGAGCCCATCATCTGATGGGCTCCCTGTTTTAGGAGTCAGCAGAGCCCCAGCAAACTCCAGCAAGACTTTGGAACAAGGGATAGATCTGCCTTCTTACTGCAGCCTGGCTCAAGGTCTTGGACTTTGCTCCCAAGTTCTGGGTGCCTGTTGGTTTAGCAGTGGCTTCAGCTGTACTGAGGAGTGTCCCCACAACTGACATATGGAAGTGGGATGATGTAGCTTGTGGGAGTCTCTTCGGCCACCATAGCTGGCCTAGTAAGGATACCTCGGGCAGGGCAAGAAGGGAGCTTGGTTCCACACAACGGTAACAGGCTTTGTTGCTTTAAATGTTGAGTCTGACTTTGAGTTTATTTTAGGCACATTTAAGCACAGCTTGGTGAAAACTTTCCTCTGACCTCTCAAACCCTACCTTAGGGGGAGGCAGCCATGCACAGGAATAAAAAGGCTTGCTTTAATAATTACTTGCTTTAATTAACTTGGCCACAATGACTTGGGTCGGTGGTCCTTGTCCGCCATCTTTGGGATTAATAGAACAACTTGCAAGAATCAGTTGAGTCCTTTCACTCAGATCCTGGGCCTCATGTTTCAACTGGTCTATTGGAAATGATGAGCTCTAAGTTCAGCTGAAGAGAGATTTAATATGGCTTACAAGATTAGGATTCTAGCTGTTGCGTCAAGCGGTTGTGTTACCATTGTTTCTGAACTAAGTTTGTGTGGTGTTTTCCTTCACGTGGCAGCTCAGCTGGGTTCCAGAGAGAAAGGTACAGCAGAAAACTGTGGGAATGCCAGATGTGCACCACAGAAGACCAGACCGTTGGAGTTTTGAAACATGGTGCTGGTGTGGTAGCGACCCACCAGAGGGAACTTAGCGAGTTGGGTGAAGATTTTGGAGCCCTCAGTCAGAGAGTCTCCACAAGATGAGAACAGGCTGGCTATTGCCCACCAGTGCATAGTCGGCCAGCCCACTGGTGTCTTGCTCCTTATAGCGCAGGATGGTGCCACTTCTAATATTTTCCTGCAACACAACTATGCCTCCTGGGAAGTAGCTTAGATCTGTACCCTCTGCAAGAAAAATGGCTGGATCATGCCAACTGAGTACCAAGTGAGAGGGATCTGATGTACCAGGACCATTCAGACTTTGGGGTTCAAGGTTCCATTGATCCTACATCTTTGGGTATAACCACAAACTAGGTGGTTATAAACCACAAACCTACCACTATTAGGTGTATGCCTGTTGGGAACCATTTGCTGTTTCTCTCTGAAGGAGAGAGAGAGAGAGAGAGAGAGAGAGAGAGAGAGAGAGAGAGAGAGAGAGAGAGAGAGAGAGAGAGAGAGAGAGAGAATATGTCTGTGTACTGCCAGGCAGAGACAAAGTCTGGGCCAGTTGGCAGATTTCCCAGGCTGCTGAGGTGTGGAAGGATCAGAGGAGGTGCACCTGAGTCTCAAGGCTAGGGGCTGAAGATTCTTCTGACCTTGGTGGAAGGAACAGAAAGGCTTTGGGGATGGGAACACATGTGTTGTGAACATTTTAGCAAAATTATTTCTGTTAGCTTGTGTCTTTTCTTTATTCCCTTGCCACCCTTAGCCAGAGTTTCCAACCCTTGCAGGACATGGCACCACCATCTCAGTTTTACATTTCAAACACACTTCAGAAGCTTCTCAAAGGCAAGGGCATGGCTCCATAGCTGATTAGAGCAAGGTCACCTCAGCTGAACCTACACGGCTGTGTGTGTATTCATTACAGAACCAAATAGATGTGTTCATAACTAAAGTTAGAGTACTTATTTTTTTTTAAGTATCATGTGTGTGCAGGCATGTACACACACAGGCAAATGTGTGTGCACGGGTAAACATGTGTGCACATATGCAGAGGTCAGAAGAGGGTATCTGTGTCCTCTTTGATTTCTCCCCAACTATTCCTTTGAGATGGAGTCTTTCCCTGAATCTGTGACTAGTGCTTTTTCAGGTAGGCTGACAGCCAGCCAGCACCAGCACCATCCTGTTTCAGTACCCTTCAGAGCTGGGGTTGTTTACATCAGACACCCAGCCAGTTATCCCAGGTTAGGATGTGAGCGTTCCTCTTCACAATTCTGCTGCAGGCACTCAGAACTGCTGAGCCACGACTTAGGATGGATGAAATGAACTTCCCAAAGCTTTGCTTTGTCTTCAGGAATCTGATGGATGACACCTTTGATTAGTACTGGGGAAATAGTTTCCAAGTTCAAACAGCAGACAAACAAACACCACAATATTTATTTATTTCTTCATTTACTTATTTATTCACTTTAAATTCTCATTCCCTCCTCACCTACTAGTTCCACTTTTACAACCTCCCCACCCCAGTTAAGAGTAACTGCTTTCTCCTGTGTGGGTTAAGGTGTGTGGGTTAATGTGTCTGTTTGTAGTAAAAGAGTAACTTCCTGTTTGTCTTGTGTTAAATCCTTGCAAGATTTCTAGTTGTAATTAAGAACAAGTTCCTGGCTGGGCAGTGGTGGTACATGCCTTTAAGCCCAGCACTTGGGAGGCAGAGGATTTCTGAGTTAGAGGCCAGCCTGGTCTACAGAGTGAGTTCTAGGACAGCCAGGGCTATACAGAAAAACCCTGTCTCAAAAAACAAAACAAAACAAAAACAAAAAAAAACAACAACAACAAAAAAAGAAAAAATAAGTTTTTGTTTCTTCTATCTAAACTGTAAAACTTTTTTTCACTAAACCTGTGAGCCTGTTCCCATGACAGGTAGCCTTATCCTGTCCTCCCCTTTCGTTGTATCTTTCTAATAGTGTATGACAGCCAACTCTCGCTCCTGAGAACACTCCATCTGTCTCATAAAAAGGACTTCAAGAGGCCAGCAGGGACTGCTCTCTCAAATCCTGATTTAGGGAAGGGCAGCCAGACTGGCCAGTCCTGTGTACACCCCAAAATACAGTTTGTTTTAATCACACAATTTTGGACTTAGATTTACTCATCAAAATTCTCCAGTTTAACACAATGTTAATTTGTTGGGTCTGCAGTTGTAGGACTTTAGGCTATCTCTTATGTTTTGGCACATGTAGATTTAAAAAAAAACGCTCCAAACCTGAGTGTGTATAGTTGTTTGTGTTAACACAGTTTTTTTTTTTTCCTTTGATTAAAACCAGAAAAATGTCCTAGCCCTTGAGGCTGAGGCAAGTAGATCTCTGTGCATTTGAAGCCAGCCTTGTCTATACAGTGAGCCCTCGAGGAAATTAACAAAACAAGACAGAAAGAATGAGTTTGCCGGAAACATTTCCACTAACTTTTGGTGGGCTTGATGAAAGACTTTGCTGGATCATCATTGTTGACTTTATATAACTAAATATCAACAGATGACCCTGCTGAGCCTGCGAGTAAGTATAGAATTAACTTCAAAAGATTGGTACCAGATATCTTTTATCCTTTGTTTTTTTTTTTTTTTCCCATTAGTTTCGGTATTGTTTCACTTTACATCCTGATCACAACTCCCCCCTCCTCCCAGCCCCTTTGTGCCCAGCTCCTCCTCCTACTGCTCTCCTCTGAGAAAGGGGAATGGTCCAACCCTTGGGAAACAGAGGTTTAGTCATAAACAGGACTGTCTTATCTGTAAGATGGCTTTTAAGCCTAAGATGGAGGCAGGCTGGTTCTTCAGTTCTTTGACCTCCGCATACACACATTATGGCATGTGCGCACACACTCGGATACACAAAATTAATTAATTAAAATAGACAAATAAATTAGTGATGAGCCCCAGGCAACAGTTTTGAACCTTCCTATGTAAAAAATGTTTACATGCAAACATTTCTGGTGGCATACGTCTGTGGGAGACCATTTCCTTGCTCTTCCCCACACCTATTGCCCTCAGCTAGAAGGAGGCCATACCCAGCTCTCTCAGTATTTTGAAATTTTGTTGCCTTTGTCCCTGTCTCCAAGCCCTCTAGAGTTTTTCTTAGTTTTCTCTCTCTCTTTCCTCTTCCTCCCCCTTCTCCATATCCCCCTACTCTTATTCATTGCTTTGAACTCAGAATCCCCCTGCCTCAGCAGCAGCTGGAAGCCCCTGCACACTTGGCTCCTACAGGTACTTTTGGTCTCTTTCAGGGACCAGCTTTCTTCAATGTCTCAATCCTGAAGAATACCCCTGAGCCAGGCTGTAGTAAGAAGGCAGATCTATCACTTGTTCCAAAGTCTTGCTGGAGTTTGCTGGGGCTCTGCTGACTCCTAAAACAGGGAGCCCATCAGATGATGGGCTCAGAGGCACCTACCTGCTACTTAGAGAGAGGCTGCACAGTGTGAGAGTCCCAATGTTCTCAAAGTCCCAGAGGCAGGCTTGCCACATGGAATTTGGCAGAGCCCGGGTTGGTCTATTGTGGGGACAGGGTGCTAGGCCACTTTTCTGAAAGGGTGGAAACTGCAGAGTTGTGTAAAGCTAGCCTGCAGAGGCTGTGTTCTCAGAGCTCTCGGGTGGACAAGGTGCGACCACAGCCCCAGGAGCAGGAAGAAGCTGTACTGGGGAGGAATCAACTCTGCTCATTGCAGGTGGATGACAGGCATGACCTTTACCTTTGCAGCTGCTGCTGCCCTGCCAGAACCGCAGGCCGCCTAGGATAGGCTAGGACTGACCATCTGCATACACGGAGGCGGTGTCTATCTTGTGTTGCTGCGCTGCAGGAAGGCTTGCACGGACACCGCCCTGCAAGCTGCATCCAGGCTGCTCTCTGTCTCCATGACACCCAACACAGTGGCGGACAAGGTCCGCATCAGTGGCTGGTCCATGGCGGTGCTGAGGAAGGGAATCGGAGAGAGATGCAGAGAGAGATTTAGGAAGACTGAAGCCAGTAGCTGGCTGCTGTAGAGGTTCGTTGTCATCCTCCTCATTAAGTAGCCTTCCGTGACCACTCCCACAGGAGGCGGGGCTAGCGGAGAAAGGGTAGGAAAGCAATGGCTACTGCCCAAGATTTCTGCAGAGCTGAGAACCCTCTACAACCGTGACACCCAACGGGAGGTCGGTGGCAGGCCCCCCATGAACTAGGTCGGAAGTTGCAGACACCTTTCTCTTGCCCGGCGCATCCATGAGCTGCTCGGGGTCTGTCTCTGTACCCTCCTAGAAGGAGTTTAGCATGTGGGTTAACCCTGGGGTGCTGTCTCTAAAGTGAGGTTTGCTGGGAGCTCTAGAGAGGATCCCGGTGCATGGTCAGCAGAGAAGACCTGTCAGCCTTGACTTTTGTTAATCCAGGAGAAGACACCCTCAAACTTTCAGGCAGCTCAGACTGTTCAGAGAATCGAAAGTGGAGCGAATCTCAAGAAACGAAGGTTCACTACAGGCAATCTTTGAGAATTTATGCAGTAGGGAATTTGGATTCACACCAAATGGAGACTGAAGGAAATTGTGACGTGGGGGTAAATGGATAGTTTTCCCATCATAACCTTTTAAAAAGACAGTTGGAGTCAGGGGCAGTGGTTCCTGCTTGTAATCCCTGCACTCTTGAGGCTGAGACAGGAAGCTTGGCATCAGTTCAAAGTCAGTGGGGTTATACAGCAAGTACCAGGCCAGCATGAACCAAATAGCAGAAGGTGTTGTAGAAACTTTTAACACAATAAAAGACACACAGCTTTTACTATTTACAGTAAGCCTTAAACAGCTGGGAAGATCTGCTGAGTTATTACTATGTTTCATCTGGGCCACTTTTTTTTTTTTTTTTTTTTTTTTTTTGGTTTTGTTTTTGTTTTTTTTTTTTTTTGAGACAAGGTTTCTCTGTGTAGCCCTGGTTATCCTGGAACTCACTCTGTAGACAAGGCTGGCCTCCAACTCAGAAATCCACCTGCCTCCCAAGTGCTGGGATTATAGGTGTGTACTACCACTGCCTGGCTCATCTGGGCCACTCTTAACTCCAATTGTCCAGCCCCCAGGACCATCCTTTCATGACTCAGCATCTTTATTTACCAATCATAAATAACTTGGGGTCAGGTCATATCGTGTCAGTAGATTCTACCTGTGGACTCTCTCATCTCTGGGCAACCACATCTTGGGGGCCCACACTTAGCATTCCAATATACAGCAAAAGACCACACCTCAACAGTGGTGGCCCACCCCTGTGATTCCAGCACCCCAGAAGCAGAGTCTGGCGATCAACACAAGTTCAAAGCTGTTCTGGGCAACACAGGACAACAGGTCTGCCAAGCCCAGATAACAAGACTGTTTCAAAAGCCAAAAGTGGGTTTGGATTATGGCTGATTGAATGCTTGCGTGGTCCTGGGTTCAGGACCCAGTGAGGAAGTTAACACCATCTTGTCCTGATTTCATTTTGTGTTTGCTTAGACCAGAGGTTTTCACCCTTCCTAATGTTGTGGTGATCCCCAACCCTCAGATTGTTTTCATTGCTACTCCGTAACTATAATTTTGCTACTGAACTGTAATGTCAATAAATGAAATGCAGGAAATCTGATATGTGACTCCTGTGAAAGGGTCCATCAACACCCCTAAAGGGGTAGTGACCCTCTGGCTTAGATGGTTCTCAGCCTTCTATCTCCTCAACAGTAATGTTGCCTGGCAACACATTAGATCTTCCCATGACATTGTGTATGATCCAGATGTATTAATCAAAAATAATTATTGTATATACAAACTTAGCATTAACTCATAAAGTTATAAGT
Organism: Arvicanthis niloticus; assembly: GCF_011762505.2. Lineage (NCBI taxonomy): Eukaryota > Metazoa > Chordata > Mammalia > Rodentia > Muridae > Arvicanthis > Arvicanthis niloticus. The sequence continues at coordinate 15,549,181 of NC_047662.1, forward strand.
AAAAAAAAATAGCTGTCATGCAATGTCTGAAATAATATGAAAAAAAAATTACTATATTCTTCCAGAAATGAGTGTTTCAAGGTTACTCCTAGCCTCATTTAAGTGTTAAGTAAATTATGGTCTTTGTGGGTTTTGCCTTTAAAAACATTGTACCCAGGGGGGCACTCCCCCGATTGGGTCTGGGGTAGTACAGATGAGATATAGATTTAACATTAATTTAGGCATATCAGAGGGGAGTGTGTTAGCCACGTGGAGGTTCAGGAGTGGCCCAGCCATTGAGCTATTTAAGACATATCAAAATAGAAAAGGTGTGTGTGTGTGTGTATGGTGTGGTGTGGGTCTTTTCATTCAAGAATGTTGAGGCCCACATTCGGCCTCTATGCTTTGCCTCAACGCTTTGGGGCTAAGTGCTCTGGTCAAGAGAGAGTGTGGGGCTCTTGGGGCAAGAGACGCGAAGAATGGAGACAAGACAGGGTGTGATTCAGTCTCTTCTATTTTCTCATGTCTCCCTTATTGAAGGGAATTCTGAGGTATTTATATACACAAGCAGGAGAACACAGGTGAAAACACTTTACCACGTGCACCATACAGCTGAGGTCACTAAACAGCAAAACAAGCTATGTGGGATAAACAATATATTTATCAGAGTGTGCTCCAGCTGTTGTAGGCTTTTGACAACCAAGTCTCTCATCAGGGTATTTGGTTCCAGATGGCTGCAAAGTTGATCTAGCCGCTTTCTACTAAAGTCAGCTCCCAACACACGAACCCAGAGAACTCGGGCAGGTGTCGGTGAGACGCATGATCACCGCCAGGATTTCAGAGAAGTTTAACGTATTACTACTGCTACAATATGATGCCCTCTTCTGACCTCCTCAGTACTAGACATATACACATATATACAATACACATAAAATAATCCTGGTTGTCTTATGGCACACACCTTTAATCCCAGCACTTGGAAAGCAAAGACAGGTAGATGTCTGTGAGTTCCAGGCCAGCTTGGGCTACATGTGTGAATGAGAACCTGTCTCCAAAAGCAAACAAACAAAACCAAAACCAACAACAACAACAACAAAAAAAAACCCCAAAACATTTAAAAATTACTTGAGGGCTGGTGAGATGGCCCAGGAGTGAGGGACCTTACCAAATAAGTGTAGCAACCTGAGCTGGGTCCCTGAGACTCAGGGGAAGGAGAGGACTAACTTCACAAAGCTGTTTGAAAACCTCTGCACACATATAGTGGCAACACACACACACACACACTTAAAATCATACATTTATTTTTTTAATCCATTCAGATTGGATTAAGATTGCTTGGCCCAGGCAGTGGCACTATTTAGGAGGTGTGGCCTTGCTGGAGGAAGTGTGTCACCGTGGGGACGGGCAATCAGACCCTCCTGGAATAAATGTTGCAGACATTAGGCAAGAGCAAGGTCTCACAGGAGGTGCCAGTCAGGGTGACAGCTGAGTTCAGCCTCGGGCAGAGCCATGTTTACAAAAGCTGTAATAGAAGGAGCGACCATCAGCCACACTTTCTTTCTCACCTTGAACAGCATCACCACCCCGAGAAATAGCTCACCCATCATGCTTCCCTGAAGAGAGTAGCTGTTTCTTCTGTCACGTGGTTCTCCCGTAGTTCCCGGACTAAGGCCGGCTCTGGAGGATAGGCAGTTTGTTGAATATATTCTATTCCATCTACTAAATTCTTGAATCAAGCGCTTCGGACCAGTTATGTCAAAACATTTGTATCTTACCCAAAAAATTCTAAATGCTGGGGCTGGAGAGATGGCTCAGCAGTTCAGAGCACTGGCTGCTCTTCCAGAGGTCCTGAGTTCAAATCCCAGCAACCACATGGTGGCTCACAACCATCTATAATGGGATCTGATGACCTCTTCTGGTGTGTCTGAAGACAGATACAATAATTCTTAAAAAAAAAAAAAAAAAAAAAAAAATTCTAAATGCTGACTCTGGGGATATAGCTCAGAGGTTTGGTTAGCGTACAGAGAGCTCCAAATCTGATCTCCAGTGGCACATAACCTGGGTGTGGGAGCACAGGCCTGCAATCCCAGCACTTGGGAGGTGGAGGCAGGGGGATGAAAAATTCAATGTTCTATTCGGGTACTTGTAAATATATCTGTGTTTTCTTCCAGATCCTGCTCCTGAAATGACGACTCTGAGACTAAATGTTTATTAACAAATGCCTGTGCCGTAAGCTTTGACTCATTCCCTGACTGGCTCGTGACTCCTTTTGCCATTTAAACTATTCTGTGCCTACAATTTGGTTAGTTACCTCTCCCTCTTCCTTTTCATCTCCTCGAGTTCATTTATCTGCTGGTTTACCTCTGTGTTGTCTCCTGTCTCATCTCTCAGGGCTCTCCTTATGTCTCTTTTATCTCTATTTCCCAGAATCCTCTCTCTTCCCACCAATGTCCCGCCTCCCATTTCCTGCCTCAGCTCATTGGCCATTGGCTTTTTTATTGACAGCGGGTGCTTATAAGCGATTCTTCTTATAGTTGATAATGAGTTTGAGGCTTGGATCACAGGTGGCCCTGCCTCACACCACCACCATCGCCACCACCACCAATAACATAAATTCTGTGAATTTCATGAGGGAATGGCCACATCCTCCAGCCAAAATATGCAAATGTTCTCATATTGATTTCAATTTCATGCTGTGAGTACTTCTTATCTGTTACAAATTTATAAGAAAGGAGCCTCTGGGCAGCGTCTACCCAAGCAGAGCCGCATTCGCAGGAGGTTATATTTTCTCCCTTAAGGCCGGATAACAGCACAGAGGAGCAGTTACTCCCAGAGGCTTAGCCGAAGACAAGGAGTTTGTCAATCTCTAAAGGTCCGATTCTGAGCCGTGAGCTCTTCAAGAGATGGTCTCTGCTATCTTCCGTTCCCTTCAGTGTTTGGCAGCAGGCAGAAGCAGCAAGAGATGACCTTTAGTGTTAGCCTATGTGTGGACCTCGGGTATGGGGCCCTTCAACCCTTGACAGCAGCCATTGTTACAGCTCTCATTCCGGGGGCAGAGAAGGTTAGCCGTGGAGTCTTTGTCCTCCGCAGTCACCAGAGGCTGGAGGTTCTTGTTTATTTCACGTGTGTGTGTGTGTGTGTGTGTGTGTGTGTGTGTGTGTGTGTGTGTGTGTGTCAGAGGACATCTTGCAGATTCAGGTTGTCAGTTTCTATGGAAAGTGTCTCTTTTGGGAGAGGGAGGAAGGACAAACAGGGTCTCTCTATGTAGCTCTGGCTGTCCTGGTACTCGATGTGTAGATCACGCTGGCCTTGAACTCACAGAGATCTGCTTGTCTTGGCCTCCCGCGTAAGTGCTGGAATTAAAGGAACATGCCACTATGACTGGTTAGTGTAAAGTGTCTTAACTCTCTGAGTCAACTTGATGGACCAAGTAAAGCTTTTAATTGGGCCTGATGTAATAATACCTAAGGTAGCACAGAAGTGTCTGCTGACTGAATCAAGCAGTAAGCCTGGGCAGTCTGTTTATATACCCTGAGAAGCAATGTTTGGACCAGTGACAGCTATTTGTTTGAAACTAAGTACAGAGTTTTTATTTTTGTTATTTTGTCTTTTTTTTTTTTTTTTTTCAGAGCTGAGGACCAAACCCAGGGCCTTGTGCTTGCTATGCAAGCGCTCTACCACTGAGCTAAATCCCCAACCCCCAGAGTTATTTTTATTTATTTATTTGTTTTTAGAAAGATTTACTTCATGTATGTGAGTACACTGTCGCTGTCTTCAGACACATCAGAAGAGGCATCAGATCCCATTACAAATGGCTGTGAGCCACCAGGTGGTTGCTGGGAATTGAACTCAGGACCTCAGGAAGAACAGTCAGTGCTCTTAACCACTGAGCCATCTCTCCAGCCCCAGACTTTTTATTTTATCTTATTTTATTTTGGTTTAGTCACAGACTTAGGCTTAATTAGAGTTATCGAGGCATCTGTCTTGGACTAACCATAGACTGGTCTCTCAGCATCAATACCACCACTGCTGTAGATCAGCTATATCACCAAGGTAAGAGCTTCCCCATCTGGTGGGTGGGAATGGTTGCAGGCTCATCTGGAGTAACTGAGGCTTGTGACAAGTCCGCTACAAATAGCCTGGGTTGGGCTGTGCCCTGAGGGGTGGGAGCAGCCAGCCAAGATCTTTCTAGTGGTTGTCTTTTTTTTTTTTTTTTAAATATTTGATTTACATTTCAAATGTTGTCCCTCTTCCTGGTCCCCCCCCTTCACAACTCCCCCCACCCTGTCAACCTTCCCCACCCCTCCATCCACTCCCACCTCACCTTTCTGGCATCCCCCTTTTTTGGAGCATCAAGCCTCTACAGGATCAAGCACATCCTGTTCCACCGAGGCCAGACAAGGCAGTCCTCTGCTACATATGTTGGGGGACCGGGCACGGATCAGCCAATAGGTGCTCTTTGATTGGTGGCTTTGTCTCTGGGAGCTCTGAGGCCCAGCTTAAAAAGCTGGCATAGGCCATTTTTTGTTGTTGTTGTTGTTGTTGTTTGTTCTTTCTAGATAGGGTTTCCTGTGTAGTCGTGGCTGTCCTGGAACTCACAAAGATCTGCCTGCCTCTGCATCCCGAGTGCAGGGATTAAGGACGTGCACCACCACTGCCAGACTCCTGTAGGCTGTTACACATAGTCCGTTTGCTCAAGGCAGCAGGAAGAATGTAAATTACTAATTAGGGAATAAAAGTGTTCATCCCCAACATCTTTGCTTGTTTTAAGAAAAATGATCATCAAAAGGAGGGTTTACAATGTAAATAACTTATTTTTATACTTTTATATTTAAATTAAAAATTTTTTTTTTGGGGGGGGGGGTGTGGTGGCATGTGCCTTTAGTCCCAGCACTCGGGAGGCAGAGGCAGGCAGACCTACATGAGTTCAAGGCCAGCCTGGTCTACAAGACAAGTTCCAAGACAGCTAGGGCTGTTACACAGACAAACGCTGTCTCAAAAAACCTAAATAACAAACAAACAAATAAAATTTAAAATCTCATGCATATGAAATTTGCCTACATGTCTTGGACCTGCTGAAGCCAAAAGAGGGGGTCAGAACCCCTGGAAGTGGAGTTACAGATGTTAGTGAGCCACCATGTGGGTGCTGAGAATCAAGCTCAAACCCTCCGCAAGAGCAGCAAGTGCTCCTAACCACTGAACCATCTCTCCAGTCCAAACCCTGATACTTAGCACTGGGATTTTGCTGGGTTTTTTTTTGTTTGTTTGTTTTTGTTTGTTTGTTTTTGTTTTGAGACAGGCTTTCTCTGTGTTAACAGCCCTGTAGTACAGGCTGACCTCAAACTCAGAGAGATCTGCCTGCCTCTGGAGTGCTGGGATTAAAGGAGTGTGCCAACAGCCCAGCTCACATAGAAATGTTTTGTGCATTTTTGTAAGCAATTTATTTATTTTATAAGTGCTCTCTCTGCACATATACCTACATGCCAGAAAAGGGCATCAGATCACACTTATGGTTCTGAGCCACCATGTGGATTGAACTGGGAACTGAACTCAGGACCTCTGGAAGAGCAGACAGTGCTCTTAACCGCTGAGCCAGCTCTCCAGCCCACATAGCAATGTTTTAATAGTGCTTAACACCTGCTTTGTGTCCCAGGTAGAGGTGGGTCTGTTATTTGTTTCCCCTGCTTTTTTTGTTCTTTGGACTTTTTATCTATTTATTTTGTGAAACAAGGTCTCACTTGTAGCTCAGGCTGGCCCAGAGCTATGAAGCCCAAGTTGGTCTCCAAACCATCACCACCATGTTTAAAGACACACCTAGCGGTTCATGTGAGAATATGTTTTTGAGACTGGCTATATAGCCCGGGCTAACCTTAAACCCATGAGTCTCCTGCCTCTGCCTCCCAAGTATAGGGACTATTGTGGGCACGCTGACTGGTACAGACTGCTGGATTTTCACTGACAGTACCCTGACCCTTCATATTGTTTTGAGTAACTACAACATCAAACAACTTAATTTTCCTCCGATGATTTTCTGTGCGATGAAAGCCACACCAGCCCAGTGGGAGGGGCTTGTGCTTTTGTTACAGATGAGGACACAGGATGGTGTCTGAGTATAAACAGACCTGTCTACAAGGTTCCTCCTGTGACAGTCCCTTAGAGGAGTGGCCTCATCTGGACTCCCACATTGAGCCTCTTACCCACTTCCCAGAGCCTAAGTGCTGGTTGCTGCCAGGTGCTCACCAGTCACTACCTTGGCAAACCCCATGTTAGTGCCCAGCTGCAATGGAAATGGGCAAGTAGCAACGACCAGCCCTGGGATGTCTCTTCTCTAACCCTTTGTGCCTCAGATCTGTATGAGGGATTTAGGGAGGAAAATGGAGATACACTCGTTTGCACTAGTTAGCATTTAGTGGCCATGACAATATGCCGGAGACAAAGAGCTGAAGAGCACAAGGGTTAATTTTGGCTCGTGGCTTCAGCCTTTTCTTTGGGCTGATAGTAAATCTGAACATACGGTGTGGACACACCCCCAATGACTGGACACCCATTTCCCTAAGTAGGCACACCTCAAAAAAAAAAGGGGGGGGAATCAAAGCCCAGAGTCAAAGCTGAGGAACCAAGGGATGACAGATTAGAGGCTTCCACTAAGACTAAAACCACTTTGGAGATGACAGATGTTGAAAAAATATTCTACAGAGACTGTGGTGCCAGCTATTTGGTGGTCAAGCAAAAGAACTACTTGAATTCAGAAAATTTAGGTCAGTCTGGGCAATGTACATAAAATAAAAAAAAAATCGCCGGGTGGTGGTGGCGCACGCCTTTAATCCCAGCATTTGGGAGGCAGAGGCAGGCCGATTTCTGAGTTCGAGGCCAGCCTGGTCTACAGAGTGAGTTCCAGGACAGCCAGGACTACACAGAGAAACCCTGTCTCAAAAAACCAAATAAATAAATAAATAAAATAAAAAGAAAATTTAAAAAATCATTAAAAAAGATAAAAAAGAAAAAGCTGTGGTCTGGGTCAGATTACCCAGCATGCACACATGCACCCTGGTTTGAGTCTCAGTGCATAAGCCAGGCACAAGTCTGTCCCTATACGTGGGACATAGAGGATCAGAAATTCAAGGTCGTCCTCAGCTACATAGTAAGTTTGAGGCCAGCCTGGACTACTTGAGATCCTCTTTCAAAGCAAACAAACAGAACCAAGTCTACAGAATCCTGATAAACATTAACAATATTCATGGCGACTTTATTATGTATCTAAATTGTTCCCCTTCTGAGGATTTAGTAAGATGATTCGGAAGGAGAGACTCAAAAAGATGCCTTTTAAATTTATGTTTAAATTAGAGAGATCTCATTACGTATCCCTGGCTGGCCTGGAACTCATTGTTGACCTCATGCATGGGGCAAACCTCCTCCTTCAGCCTCCTGAGTGCTGGAATTAGCAGCTGTGCATACCCACGCCCACCTCATTCTGTCACATGTAGAAGATTGAGGGGTGAGCTGCATCTGGACATGGTGAGGAGACCCTCCCCGTCCGTGCTTTCTGAAGCCTAGCTCCTGGTTCCACCTTTTCTCATGGGTCCCCAGGCAGGGTGGAGGGAGCAGGTGTTGGGCAGCAGAGGAGACAGTCTGAGGTTCAGTCCTGGCTGCAGCCAGGTCAGACACCTGCTTTATTCAGATGGGAAACGAGTGGAGACCAGCAGAAAAGACCACTCTAGGTCAGCACTGGACAAGGAATGGCCAAGGTGGGAATCCAAAAGGTGGTGGGAAAGTCCTTGGCATCTTGAGCCATGTCAGTCTATCTGAAGTAGTTGGGACACTCGTGGGCAACCAGGTTCCAGGCTTGGTTAAAGGCTTCCACGACCGCCGGCTCCAGGGGCCCTTCCTCAGTGGCAGCCAAGTTCTGCTTCAGCTGCTCCAGACTGGACATGCCCAGGATGACTGCATCCCCTCGGGTGCCCTGCAAGGGGAAGACAGCCAGATCTCAGCACAGTCTGTTAGTTGGTGGCTCCTGTCACATGCCCCTCCTTGCCTATCCCCGGTAAGATCTGGGATCTTTGTATATTTCTGTCTAGGACACCCAGGAAGAGCTGAAAGTGCCTTTGCCAGATGAACACGTGACTGTTCTTGTCTCTTGTTATGGGAGCTCTTCCCTAAGGAGACTAAGTAAAAACCTATCCTGTCTATAGGACACTTGTCTCATGCCTGTTCAGCAAGCACTGTGCACACAGAATCAGCTCCCTAGCCCTGGAGGAGGTGTTTTCTCTGGAAATCACTGCAAGGCAAGTCTGGGTCTCCCAAAGGGCAGAAGCCCAGGGTACAGGGCTACCTGGAGCTGTGAGTGGTGGTACATCCAGCGCAGGGCGGCCGAGGTCATGCTGGGGGCACTGGTGCCATAGGTGGTCTGCAGAGCCTTTTCTACCAGGGTGATGGCCTCAAAGTGGTGTTCCTTCCAGAAGCTGAGGGAGTGGGAAGAGAGACATGGGCTGAGAATCTTCAGTCTCACCAGGAGCTGAAGCTAAAGAGCCTACCAAGGCATTGTTCCCACCCTGTTCTGTAGCGCAGAAGTAGCTATACCCCTTTGGGAGAGCTGCTTCTCCTTACAGGGTACCAGAAGCTCCTGGGGTACCCACTGCTGGCTAGATGTGAAAACTCCTGCCTGCCACTCACGCAGTGCAATGGAGAAGTTACTGCAAAGCCAGACTTGGCCCCAAAAGCCTCCACCCAAGGTCCTCTTTTCCCTCCTGGCAGGGCACTTCTCAGAGTAGCAAGACTTCCAGGCCCACAAGGTCTAGGGGAGGGGCTTCTTCATTTCCTTATGTAGGAAGAAGGAAATAAGGAACCCCAGGATTTGCTGTTTCTTATAGGAATCAAGAAACAGAAAGAGGGAATCATAGTGGTTTCTATTCCTAGAAGCGTCAGTAAGAACCCATGTAAGATAAAGGGGCTTCCCGCCCTGCCCATCCCGACACAGAGAGCCCCAGTCACCGGTTCCTGTAGGTCTCAGCCCAGTTATTCCCAAAGAAGCGGCCTACGGGCTGTTTCCCATCCTTGTCTTCATATTTGTACTTGCCAGTCAGCAGGCCTCCTGTGGGAAGGCCGCAGTCAGACCCCAGCCCGGAGGCTGCCAGATCCCAGCCCGCTCTCAACTGGAGAGGAGGGAGCATCTGCCAGGGCAGCAATCCATAGAGTCAGGGTGGGCATGCCCTCCCACCTACAGGGCCTGTGCCCATGGCAGCCCATACCAGCCAAAGGGTTGTAGGCGTAGAACCTCAGTCCGAAGTGTCTGAGGCAGGGGAGGAGCTCCGTCTCCACCTGCCGGGTGGTGGCGTTGTACATGCCCTACAGGGAAGGAGAGGCCTGTTGCAAAGTATGGCTGTGTCAGGGGGAGGGACACAGCCTTCCTCTTTTTAAAAAACAATTTATTTTGGAAACTTTTCTTTTTCAGAGATGGATCTTGGTAAACTGGTCAAGTCGTTAAATTCTCAGACTCAATTGATCTTCCTGCCTCAACCTCCCCAGTAGCTGAGGCTTACAGCCTGTAGCCTGGGCCTGCAGGTCCTCCACTTTTTAAATTGTATTTATTTTTGTATGACTGTAGGTATGTGTTATTCATGTGTCTGGATGCAGAGGCCAGAGGAAGATGTGGAAGATCCTGTTCTATTTCCTTGAGAGAGGGTCTCTCACTGAATCTGGAGCTGCGTAATCCCCGCCTCTTGCCATCCACAGATGACAACTGGGTACCAGGTGCACAGTCACACGTGGCTCTGTGTGTGTGAATTCTGAAGTGAGAATTCAGGTCCTCAGAGTGTACAGCATGCAGTTTTATCTATTAAGCCTGGCTTTTGATTTTTTGAATCAGTCTTGTCTTATAACCCAGGCTTGCCTTGAATTTAGTGAGCCTCCTGCCTTAGCCTTCCAAGTGCAGGGTCACATGCGTGTGTGTGACACCATGCCCACCTTTGCAATCTTCTACTTTGAACATTCTAAATTGACACCATCTTAGGTTCAGTTATGTCTAAAATCTCTAGTCCGGCACAGGCAGGGGAAGCTGGCCAGGATTACCAGTCTATAGCTTTCTCCAGGCCTCCTCTATGGGCTGGAGGCTAAATTTACAACTATTTAAAAGTTTGGCAATTTTTCTGCTTCTAAGAGGTGTAATATGGGCTAGTGAGATGGCTCAGCAGTTAAGAGCACTGACTGCTCTTCTAGAGGTCCTGAGTTCAATTCCCAGCAACCACATGGTGGCTCTAACTATTTGCAATGATGCCAGGCAGTGGTGGTGGCGCACGCCTTTAATCCCAGCACTTGGGAGGCAGAGGCAGGCAGATTTCTGAGTTTGAGGCCAGCCTGGTCTACAGAGTGAGTTCTAGGATAGCCAGAGATACACAAGAGAAACCCTGTCTTGAAAAACAAACAAACAAAAAACAACAACAACAACAACAACAACAACAACAACAAAAAACCCCAAAAAACCAAAACCAACAACAACAAAAAAAAAACAAAAACAAAAACAAAAACTATCTGTAATGAGATCTGATGCCCTCTTCTGGTCTGTCTGAAGACATCTACAATGTATTCATATAAATAAATTTTTAAAAAATGTTTTTTTTAAAAAAAAAGAGGTCTAATAATAAAATCCAAACTGTAGACAGCAAGCTGAGGTGTCACTCAGTGATAGCATCTGCTAGCATAGTCAGGTCTTAAGTTCAATCACCAGAGCTACCACAATAACAGAAGCCCCCAGGGACCTGCGGTGAAGGAGGATCTAAGGCCGATGCGCTCCTTACATGAAGGTAACAGATTCTAGTGGAATCATTGTACCCAGGGCAAACAATGAAAAGGCTGTTTGTCAGCTGACACCAGAATGAAGAGTTGCTTCCTACAAGTCCTCTGACCTGGACGAAGTCACTGTAGGAAGCAGTGACTGTTTTTTTTTTTTTTTTTTTTTTTTTGGTTTTTCGAGACAGGGTTTCTCTGTGTATCCCTGGCTGTCCTGGAACTCACTCTGTAGACCAGGCTGGCCTCGAACTCAGAAATCCGCCTGCCTCTGCCTCCCAAGTGCTGGGATTAAAGGCGTGCGCCACCACTGCCGGACAGTGACTGTTTTCTGTTATCTGCAGAGTTGTTTTTCTGAAGGAGCTTTACAGCCTGGGCATGGCTTTGGTCACAAGACGGTCCTGGCAATCCTGGACCATCTTCCATTACTGAGTACTGCAAACAGTTCACAACAGGGATTAAAGCTGCAGGGGCGTGGTGTTTTCCTTCAGGAAACGTATAGATTAGATTTGAGGCTTTGGTATGAGAAAAGCGTTCTATCCCCAAAAAAACCTTTTGTTAATAATCAATAAACACTTCTGCATGGTGGCTGTTCGAGGCTCACTGGGACCTCTCCCTGCCTCAGAGCCTGATTACACCTGGGCCTGACCCTCTTTCTTTGATCACTCTGATTAACTGAGAAGAACACCCACATGTGAAGGTGTGCTTCAGAGCCTGGAGGCCCCTGGGGAGGTGGAGGGAGGAGTAGGGGGGCAGGCAGGGGATCTGAGGGGATTCCTAACAAAGAGACATCTAGGCCAAAGCCTAACACTTCTTTCAGGGTGTGGAGAGGTTCTAGGACGGGCAGGAGGGATCAGGATGTGCGCTCATGCAGCAAGCCAATAGGGAGCCAGCTGGGCTGGGGAGAGATGAGGCAGTGCCTGCTTTGAAGAGGGGAGGGGTTGCTATGAGGAGGGTAGGAGGGGTCTAAACCACAGGAAATTTCAGGATCAATTGATCCAGAGGCCTGGGTGGCCCTCGTACAGAGAGTTCCCCTCACCTGGTACACAGTTGGCAGGATCCAGCCGTTGCTCTTGCAGAGGGTACAGATCTCAGCCACCTCCCAGGAGGCATAGTTGGACAGACCAAGCTCCACAAACTTGCCCTGCAGGGGAAAGGACGCGTTACAACTCAGCTCAGCCCCCGGAACCAGGAAGAGACCTGCTGAGGAACCTGGGAATCTAGTCTGTGCCCAGAGAGCCTCACTGGCTTGGCAGACTCAGGGCAAGCAGCATAGTGATCTCGTCTCTGGGCTCAGGGCCCTCCCTCACCTCCTGATGCAGCTGGTGGCAGGCACGAAGTGTCTCCTCCACAGGAGTGCCGTGGTCAGGAGCATGTAAGTAGAAGAGGTCCACCCGCGGACACTGCAGCCGCTTCAGAGATGTCTCTAATTGGGACCGGACACTGTCAGGCTTCAGTGACTTCCCATCCCAAGGGTTGGCCTTGGTGGCAATTTTCACTTGGAGGTAGATTATAATGATTAAGATATATTAGAAGGCCGGGCATGGTCGAACACAACTTTAATCCTAGTACTCGGGAGGCAGAGGCAAGAGGATCTGAGTTCAAGGCCAGCCTGGTCTTCAGGGTGAGTTCCAAGATGGCCAGGCCTACACAAAGAAACCCTGTCTCAGAAACAAACAAGCAAACACAAAAAAGAAAAAAGGATTTATAAGAATTATTCACTGGCCATGCAAATGTGAATGTTCCTGGCTAAATAACTTAACTTGGTTCCTAATTTGTAAAACGAGGTGACAAGAATGGAACTGTCCTCATATGGGAGGTACAGGGGCTACATTTCTTTCTATCTTTTCATTTTTTTTAAATTCCAGGTAGTGGGCTGGAGAGATGGTCCAGCAGTTAAGAGCACTGACTGCTCTTCCAGAGGTCCTGAGTTCAATTCCCAGCAATCACATGATGGCTCACAACCATCTGTAATGGGATCTGATGCCCTCTTCTGGAGACATACATACAGATAGAGAGCGCTCACATATATAAAATACATAAATAAAAAAATCTTAAAATTCTAGGGGTTTTAAAAATCTTTCTGATTTTTACATGCTATCTGTGAACTGAGTTTTAAAAACACTTTTTAATTAAGAGTACAAACTAGGGGCAGTAGAGACGGCTCTGCAGCTAAAAGCACTTGTTCCTGCAGAGGGCCTAGGCTGGGTTCCCAGCATCCACATGGCAGGTTAGAACCATCCGTCACTTTAGTTCCAGAGGATCTGATACCCTCTGGGTTCAAGGCACACATGTGGTGCATATCAACACACGCAGGTAAAACCCTTGTCTGCATATAATTTTAAAAATACATCTCTAAAAGTTTATTATTATTTTTTAATGAGAAAGTACCTAAATAGACATTAAAAGAAGACATGCTGGCTGGTAAGTTGTCTCAGTAGGCGCCTGCCATATAGGGCTACATTTTTAATTAAGAGGATAAATATGGCAGGGCAGGCAATATGGGACTTGAGACTTGATTGTACAGACTCACCATGCTCAAACGTCTCAGACCCTAGACTTGATGTTTCCAGGTATTGTCAGGATGCTGTGAGCCCATTTATTGGCTCCTTCTCACCAAAGAATGCAGATAGGGGCTGGAGAGATGGCTCAGCAGTTCAGAGCACTGGCTGCTCTTCCAGAGGTCGCGAGTTCAATTCCCAGCAACCACATGGTGGCGCACAGCCATCTATGAGATCTGGCGCTCTCTTCTGGCATGAAGGTGTACATGCAGAAGAGCACTCACATTAAATAAGAAATAAAATAAAGACTGGAGATGGAACTCAAGGGGCCAGGCCTGGAAGCAGGGAGACCCTTAAAGACTGTAAGAACTTAGGCAAGAGGGGCTGGAGAGATGGCTCAGTAGTTTAAAGAACTTACTGTTTTGCAGAGTATACAGAGGCTCCCACAAACACACATGCTGGTTTACAACCATGCGTAACTATACCCTCTCCTAGCCTCTGTGGGCACACACATACATGCAAGTAAAATAAATCTAAAAAAAAAAAAAAATTAGAGAAGAGATGGAGAGGGGCCTGAATGTGTTCCTTGGAAGCCATCAATCTTAACCAAAATCCCTGTCAGATTCTCAGACGCCTGTATTGTATTCAACCGTATTGTAGCCGCTCCTCAGTGCTTCGTACTGTTTCTTCTCAGAGAGGGAACGAACTACCTGGACTGATGGACAAATGGCTGGATTCTGGCAAGGACAAGGGGAGTCCTCTGATCCCCAGGATAAAGGCCAGAGGACCATAGCATCTCCCTATTACAACACCAGCCCCCAATCCATTCTTTCTGTAAACTTTTGCCACAGGTGTAACCTGAGGGCTTTGGCCTAGTGAGTCCTCAGACCCAAAGAAAGAAACAGACATGGACTAAAAAAGATGGGGGTAAGGGTGGGGAGAACAAAATGTTTATTATCAGGAGCGTCATCCAGGAGAACGATACAGCGTTCAGCTTGGGAGATCCGCTCACTTATGTCCCTCCAGCTTACCCAATCCTGAGTCTAAGGAGCCCACTGCACAGGAACTAGGAACCGGGAGGAAGAACCTCAGGACGAGGAAAAGTGTGACCTCTTTATGTAACAGGCACCCTCCTGAGACTCCAATAGCAGATGAAGGGAGGTTCCCCTCCTCCTCCCCTGCGGGACACGCGCCACTGACCACCCTGCCCCACACATGCACTTTGAATCTCTCAAACTCCATCTTCCAACAGCTAAGACTGCAGCCTCTGGTGCACCCTATTTACACGGCGGGGTCCATCCCCAGTGCTCTAAGAGCTTTGCCTACAGCTCTCCCCGGGGCCTCCACAAGCTACTCCTTAGCAACCAGCTTCAGTCTTCGTCTGACTTTTAAGTCTCCGTGGAGAAATCACTTCTCCCACGGCAACCCACAGAGCTACAGAGTTTGCCCTTGTAAGACCTGGCACAGAGTGGGCACAAAGGCCGAAATGCCCTCTCCTGACGCCACCTTTCCACCCCTGGCCCCAGCTTGGCCCTAGGCATTGTTGTCACAGGTCCCCTTGAGACCCACAGGTACTGTCAACTGCACGGGACAAAGTCTAGTCCGGATCAAAGACCGGAATGATAAAGCGTGCTCCTGGAGCGCAGGGGTTGTGAGGGAAAGAGGGGAGGGCAGGAACACAAAGCCTGGTGGGGGCTGCGGGTGGGGGACAGCTATGGGCAACTGTACGTTGGGAGGCAGGGATTGCGGTAGGAAGCAAAGGGCCAGAGAGAGTAAGCTAAACATTAGAGTAGGAAGCTTCCTCGCACCTGCCTCGTAGCTGCAACTCTAGAAGCTTCTAAGGAGAAGCGGGACAAAGTTCAGTTCACTAGTTCAGGACTCCGGTTGCCTTGGGAGCTTGGGGTAGACACAGCTGTGGATCCGGAGCTTACGAAGCTTCTGGATGCAGACCCTGGCCGGTGCACGCCGCGTGCGGGCACCAGCTCGGCTCTACTCGGTGCGGGGACCGGGGAGGCCGGGTGCAGCGGTTACCTGTGCAGTCGCCGCTGCCCAGCCCGAGCCCCAGGCCGCCCAGGATGTTCTCGGACTGGCCGTCGGAATACATGAAGGCCGTGTCCAGCTCGCTGTGGCCCCGCTCCAGGAAGGCACGTACGGTCGCGGCGCTAGCGCTCGCATCCATGCGGCGCCCCATCTCCATGGTGCCCAGCACCGTAGCGGGACGGAGAGGGCCGCCAGAGGCGGTGCGGGGTGGCGGAGGCCCGGACATGGCGAGAGGACGCACGACCGAAGGCCCGGAGCGCCGGGCACACCGAACAGCAGCGCGGACCACGGCTCGGGACGCTGCACGCAGCATGGAGACTGCGCTTGCGCGCCCGAAGCCTCAGGCTCCGCCCACAGCGCGGGGGCGGGGCGTCTTAGAGGTCAGCTGACCCCGGCGGGCTCGGATCCTGAAGCTGAGACCGGCTGTGGATCTTGAACTGGTGAGGAGGTGAGGATGAAGGGGGCTGGCGGCAGGCCCGGGCTGGCGGTCGGGACTCCAGGCGCACCCAGCCAAGTCTTTCCCACACCCTCCTTCGGCTCTGCACGGTCCCCGGCGCTGGTCCCCTCTTGGGGAGCGGGATCTTGGCTCTCAGCCCGTCCTGGCCAGGGATCCAGGACGGCCCCAGTTGTCACCTGCGGGTCCCTGTCTTCCGGCCTTTTGGCTTCCCTGGACTGGACGGCCTTGTTTTCCCTGCTCTGGGCGGGGGCCTCGCGGCGCTTGCCCCAGCTGCTGCCCTGTCATTATCCCTCCGAACCCGCAGAGTCACCGGAAGGAGTTAGAACCTTGGTTTGGAGGCCTGGAATGGGTAGGATCCCAGAGCCATTGCGCTCTCTTGTCACATTCTCCCCAGACCTGCGGGTAGGGAACCCAGAATGCCCCATTCCTCGCCAAGCTCACGGCAGGATTCCAAGGAGGGTTGGTTAGAAATGTGAGGACGCACAGGTGGAGGCAGGAGGATATCTGAGTTCGAGGCCAGCCTGGTCTACAGAGCTAATTTCAAGACAGCCAGGGGCTACACAGAGAAACCCTGTCTCAAACCGCTCCCATCCCCACCTGCCCCTAAAAGAAAAAAAGAAGTGTGTAGTTTCAGGTTTTGTTCACTTCGTGTATACGCCATGCTGCAATGTGATCCAGGGGGCTACAGCAAGAACAGAATATTACTGTTGACGCTGCCAGATGTGCTTTGGTGGGGAACACCTCCCTGGCTTTGCTCGGAGTTGGAGAGGAGCTGGGTGTGGTAGGAGTTACTGTCTCCTGGCCAGCCTTTCCGGATGGGAACCATGAGAGTCAATCCTTCATAGTACTGGGGGATGTAGTTCAGTGGAATATGGAGGTTTGGCCTGGGTTTGTTTGTTTGTTTTATCATAATCTGCAGTCAGTTTAGGAGGTAAAGACCTTGTAAGATTCCCTTCATTTTATACATCAGAACGCTGAAACTCCAACACTTGCCCAGAGGGACGTCTCAGTCCTAGGCCCGCTCAACTCACAAGTTTCCTTGAGCACCCTCCCTGCTCCCCTGTTCCTTCGATGTCTTTCTCTTTCCTCCTTTTTCTTTTTTCTCTTTGTCATGCTTCCTTCCCTCTCCTTTACATTTTCCGGGCCTTCGAGCCTTCGTTCAGCTGGTGCATCCAGACCCACTTGACTGGGAAGAATACAGACAGGGAGAGGGGAGAGAGACGTACTTGAAGCACAGTGTTTAAGAGGGACAGTGTTGCATCTTCTCCAGGAGTGTGTTCCAGGGGACTGGAGGAGGTGGTGGCAAGGCCTCTCGGAGAAAGCGAGAAGGCGTTTTAGAAATGGGTTGGGGTATCTCTCCCAGGCGTTTGTGGTAGAGAAGGGTTCCCTAGAGGCAGAGAGCCTGTGCAGGTGCATGAGCCTCTGAGGATCTAGGGCAGGAGAGAGGTTAAGAGGGTCATTCCTGGGGTCCTTAGGACCTTGCCTCTGGGATTTTGAACTTGATCCAGTATCAAAGTGGAACCTGCGTCTGCTTTGGTGGGGAACACCTGCCTGGCTTTTCTTGGAGTTGGAGGGAAATGGGCGTTGTAGGAGATTGTCTCCCTGGCCAGCCTTTCTGGACATGAACCATGAAAGTCAGACTCCTTAATAGTGGGGGATATAGCTCAGCATTAGAACATGTGACTAGCATCTATGAGGTCCTAGGCTCAATCTTTGGTATCAAGGAGTCTTTGAAGAGAGTGGGAGAGCTGCTTGAACCAAGGATCCCTGCTCACCTGGCTCCACAGGTGTGGGGAGGCACCACACTGGTCAAGATACTGGGTCCTCATCTTCAGACCATCACTCCCACTGGGTCAGATGTGAGGCTTATAGCTTTATGTTTGTCTTAGAAAGATGTTGTTAGCCCCCGTTCGTAGACAGGGTCAGCCAGACTGACTCGCTTGCCTGAAGCCACTCAGCCTTACCTGTGAAATGGGGACAGTGTTCCCGACAGCCTGGGTATTAGGTGTTATGAGGCATGGCAGGGTATGCATATGTGATGAATTGGGCAAGCCCACTCAGAATCTGCAGGAAGAGGTGGGGGAGGGGCCCAATAGGATGTGTGAGGGTGATAGACAAGAAGACTTCTTAGGGTGCAGTTCTTACCTAGACTGTGTGCGAGGTAATTGCTCCCCAAATTGGCTGTGCTCATGTCATCCACACGAGCAGCTAAGACCAGGAAGGAACCTTCCAGCCATCCTACGTCCCACACTGGGGCTTCCACAATGAGCTGGCCAGACAGTGCCTGGGGGCACCCTTACTCCCAGTTCTGGTGGCTGGTCACTTGAGGGCTGAGAGTCTGGGCTTCCTGAGAAAAGGAGCTGACTTGCTTCCTCTCCCTGTCCTGCTCACTGCAAGCTCAGCAGTCCTGGGTCCAGCCAGAGCTTTGTGAGGAGTCCAGGCCTCCCTGGCCTAAGTGGGAGCTAAGGCCCAGGAGTGAGTTGGCTTGGATGTGCAAACGCCCTCTCAGCACTGAAAGGGGAAGCCTGGGCCTGGGCAGCCTCAGTGAAGCCTCTCCCATGGGGGTTTGACTCTCTTGCTTTCTGGCTGGGTGGCCCTGGCAGATGACTTCCCTATTGTGGTCTCAGGTTCCTCCAGAATATGTCAGGAGGGCCCATGAGACTCAGGCGGATGACACAGTGTGTGAACACTGGCCAGAACTGGAGAACATGGCTCCAGCCAAGCCTTGCTTTCCCTGCTCGCTCTCTCTAGGTCGTCACACACAGAGAGTGACCACATAGGACTCTGTGCAGGTGGCAAGGAACTGAGAGGACCCTTTTCTTCCTGCTCCTACAACCAGCCGTGCTCTGGCTTGGGCGGTTGGCTCCCTTGCAGGTAGATATCCTGTATGTCTTCCAAGCTTTGGGAGGGACATGGCCTCCAGCATCCTATCCAGGTACAGGGCAACCCTAGGAACCACCTTCTTATCCCCACATGGAAGATGCATGTAGTAGCCTTCCCTCCAGTGAGTCCTGGCCTCAGAGATCTTGTCAGCAGAGTCATGAGAAGGGATGGATGCCTGGCCTGATGGTGCAGACCTGTAATCCCCACACTCAGATGTCTGCCGCGGGAGAACTGAAGGTTTATAGGCCAGCTTGGACAATTTATGAGACCTTATCTTGAGATACAAAGTTTTTGTTTGTTTGTTTGTTTAAAAAAAAAAAAAAAGCCAGCGAAGCAGGATAGTTGTTGACCTCCTGGGCAGCACACAGAAAGCTCTAGATCTGACCTCCAAAAGAAGCAAACAAACCAACCAACCTAAATGTTTACAAGTTGCACCAAAGGATGCTGTTGGCCTGTAGGCCCACCCACTCCACATACAAACTCATTTAACTGGCAAGGCAGCTGTATGAAGTCGGGCCTCTTGTTGTCCCCACTGTGCAGAGGACAGGACCAGTAACTGCCGGTCACAGGACTGTGACCGGGGCTAGACCTCCTAAGGCTGAAGACCTCTTTTTCCCTTTGTGTAGAACAAACCTTTGCTAGCCTTTGACCCTCTTGCCTGTGTTCATACACCTGCTCCTTCTTCCCCGCAGAGACCCTCCCTCTGCAGCCATGGTCTGGAGGACAGTGGGCGCCAGCAACTTCTCCATCTGCCCCAATGGCTCTATCCAGTGGATCTGGGATGTGTTTGGTGAATGTGCCCAGGATGGCTGGGATGAGGCCAGCGTGGGCCTGGGCTTGGTCTCCATCCTCTGCTTCGCTGCATCTACCTTCCCGTGAGTATGTGGCTGGGTGGCTGGAGTGGGGTGGGGAAGGGGCAGGGATTTGGGGGTTGGTGGAGGTTTCATGTACTGCACTGGGTTTGGGTGGTCCAGGGTTTGGCTGCCTGGTCCTTGACCTCTCTAGATCCCAGGCCAGATACACTCCCTGCCTGATCATACTCATGGATGTCCAGCTTGCTGTGAAGAAGGGAGGCCGCCTGGAATCTAGCACAGGCTAGACCTCATGTTGAATAATGTCGAATAACCTTTTCTTCCATATATTGAGCACCACTGTATTCCTGGCCCATGTACTGGGGGCGTTTAACCTCTTTTAGCTCAGTGAAATAGGCATCGAACCTTTTTCTCTGTTTCACAGACGAGACGCCGGTTAGGTCATGTGTTCTGCATTGCTCAGCTGGCAAGAGATGGGAGTGGACACTGGGAGGGCTGGGATGCGTCGGTTATGGCCACGTCCTTAAAGTGAAGAAAGGCAGTGGCGGCTACAGGAGCCAGAGCGTCCACACTCAGTTCTTCCACCTACTGGCTGTGGCCTCACTCTGGGCCTCAGATCTCATTTACCCAGTATGTATACCATCTAGAAAGCTGGCCTGGTGCTAGTGTTTGCTTACGTGAAGCATGAGGGAGAGCACCTGGCCGCTCAACAGAAGCAGGAAGGACTTAAAGTATGAGCTCCTAGCAGGCAGGAAGTGGCTGGCCATGAGCAGCAGGCATATGAAAGAAGGAACAGCTACTGTCGTGCCTGGCTGGGCCCAGTGCGAGGGTGAGGCGGCCGGAAGTAACCTCAGGTGCTCACCAAGGGCCCTATCGTCTAAGGCTGGTGTGCATGTTTTAAAAATTGTTTTAGGGTGGGCCATGCTGGTGCACACCTTTGATGCCAGCACTTGGGAGGCAGAGACAGGTAGATCTCGGAGTTCAATACCACTCTGGTCTGTAAATCGAGTTGTAGGACAGCCAGGGCTACACAAATAAACCGTCTCCAAAACCAAAAACCAACAACCACAGCAGCAGCAGCAGCAGCGGCAGCAACAAAAATTGCTCTTGGGCTAGGGAAATGGCTTTTGCAGAGGACCTAGGTTTGGTTGCCAGCATCCACAGAGTTACTGCCCAGACCCCCAGTTTCAGGAGATCTGACACCCTCTTCTGGCCTCTGCAACAGGCACACACGGTGCACATACATACAAGCAGGCAAAACACTTATGTACTAAAAATAAATCTTAAAAAAAATGTTTGCTTGTCCGCTGGGGGAGATCACTCAGCATAAAGTGCTTGCTGCTCCACAAGTGTGTGGGTCTCAGTTCGAATCCCCAGAACCCAGGTGAGGACGGATGACGTAATGGATGTCTAATCCCAGTGTGGAACAGCTGGCCTGGCGTGTGCAGCTGTCAGACAAGGTAGAGGTTGCCCTCTTACCTCCGTGTGAACACTGTGGTCCCTGCACACCACCTCCCTGCCTACTCCCACCCCCACTCTTTACAGCTCCTTGGAGGCTGATGCAGGAGGATCATGAATTCAAGGCCAACCTGGGCTATCCAAGGAGACACTGAACTGACCTTCCGGTCCCTACCTCTCAGTTGCTGGGATCACACGTGTAGCTACCATCCCCTCGCTGTCTTTTTTGACTTCTTTTTAAGGAAATGTTTATCTTATGCGTTTGGTTATTTTGCTTGCATGTATTTAAGTGCGCCACATGTGGGTACCTGGTGCCCATAGAGGGTGTTGGGATCCTTTGGAACCGTAGTTTACAGATAATTGTGGGCCTCCATGTACTGTGAACAGAATCTGGGTCTTTTGCAAGAACAACAAGCACTCTTAACTGTAGAAATGTCTCTCTATAGTCTCATGAGTTTTGTTTAAAAAGGTTTTTTTAATCATGAATTAATTTTTTTTTTTTTGAGATGACATCCTCAGTATTTTGCCTCAGTAGCCTGAAACTCACTGTCTAGACCAGGCTGTCCTCAAATTTATAGGAATCTACTACTGGCCTCTGCTTCTTGAGTGCTGAAATTAAAGGCTGGTGCCACTGCACCTGGCTTTGAGTTTCTTTCTTTTTCTAAATTTTTAAAATTTCATTTTATTGTTTTCCATGTGTGCATGTTTAGCCCGCATGTGTGTCTGTACATCATGTGTGCGAAGTATCCATGGAGGCTGGAGGAGGGCCGCAGATCTCTTGGGACTGGAGGTATAGGCAGCTGTAAGACACCATGTAGGTGGACGTAGGTCTTGTGCAAGAGCAGTCAGTGCTGTTAACCACTGAGTCATCTCTCCGTGTGTGTGTGTGTGTGTGTGTGTGTGTGTGTGTGTGTATAAAATGAATGATGTGTGTGAATATCTATGCATGTATGTGTGTGATGCCTGGTTTAGGCGATGCTGGGTATTGAACCCTGGGCATCCCAGTCCTTCCTGAATTTTTATTTTTATCATCTGTTTTTAATCTTGTTTTTGTTTTTGGTTTTTTGAGACAGGGTTTCTCTGTATAGCCCTGGCTGTCCTGGAACTCACTCTGTAGACCAGGCTGGCCTCGAACTCAGAAATCCGCCTGCCTCTGCCTCCCAAGTGCTGGGATTAAAGGCGTGCACCACCACCGCCCGGCTGTTTTTAATCTTAATACATACAGACAGTTAGAATAAAAAGTTGAGGCTGGGCTAAATGGCACTTGCCATGCAAACCTGACAATCTGAGCTGGGTTCCTGGAAAACACATACAGGTGATGGGAAAGAACTGACTCCACAAAGTTGTCCTCTGACCGCCACACGTGTGCGGTGCCACCTGCGAGCCCCTGATAGTAAATTATTGCTTTAAAAAGTCGAGGGGCTGGGGGTGTGGTAGAGCTCTGACCTAGCACATGTGAAGCTCTGGGGTCTAGTGTAGGACCCGGGGAAGCAAGACTGGAGAGCCAGGTGTGGAAGCATACGAGTCTGAGGCCTTGTCACAAACCTCTGGCCAGGGTGACTCTGAGCAGTGACAGCAACACGGCCATCTGTCCCCAGTGTGCAGTGTCCCACCATATCTGACCTTGCTTGTGTTGGGACTTAAGGAGTCATCACTTGAGACCCCGAGACCCCGGGACCCTGGGCTCTTGGCATCAGCAGCTCACTTTATATTACATTTGGCTTCATACAACCCAGCCACAGCAGGAAGGGCCTCAAGAAACCGTCTGGGGCCCAAAAGCCTGAGCTCAGAACTGCAGCCATCTGGCCACCCTTCTCAGCTGTGCCCCGAGAGTGACGAGGCTATAGGTCTATGTCTTACCATCAGTGGCTCCTGAAATCAGGGTCCAGCTGGTCCTTAGACTACCTCAGCTGCCGCCTCCCCTGCTTTCAGCTCCTGTCCAACCAGAGTTTTAAAAAGAAGCCAAGACACTTCTCATAGCAATGCGTTTGCTTCAGGAACCTCCACACAGCCTTTGTCCCTTCTGGACACCCCAGGCTGCAGTGAGGGAGAGTCTTTAAAGCTGAGGATCTGTCTGGAAAGCGACACAGATGCTGGGCCCCTGGGCTAGTAGGGGTCGGGCTGGTAGAATTCCTCCACAGATCAAAGAAACCCTCTGAGGATACTGCCTGTGAAGTTCTGGGTTCCAACCCGAGGGTGAGCACCTGGGCTCTCCTGCCCACCGCTGCTCCGGACATACTCTTACCAAGTCTTATTGGCCTTCTGGGCCATAGCCTCTGAGCCTGCGTCCCCTCCCCTTCCACAGCCAGTACATCAAAGCCTGCAAGACGGGCAACATGGACCAGGCCCTGTCACTGTGGTTCCTGCTGGGCTGGATCGGTGGAGACTCCTGCAACCTCATTGGCTCCTTTCTGGCAGACCAGCTCCCCCTGCAGGTGGGCGGGGCCCAGGCACAGTAGGGCAGCTAAAAGGACAAATGGGGGTAGCTGGGGGGGTGGGGGTGGGAAGGCCGGGGCTTCAAATCTGTCAGCCCGCACCCCATGGCTACCATCCTATGTAAGACGGTGAGTCAAGGCTTCTGTCCAAGTCTCAGATTTCTAATCTCCGTGTAAGCATATCACACCACAGGGGCCTGTGGTTCTGAGGGGTTGTGGGCCCAGATACATTTTCTGAGTTTAGGGCCCTCAAAGTAGCAAGTGGGGTTTTCCTTGAGAAGCACAGACATTATTCTGTGGCTAGCAGAACTGGGGTCAGTCAGGAAGGCCATGGCTACTCTGTCTCAGTGGCACTAGCCACAGATGCATCATTGACTGTCCAGGCTAGATTCTTGCTGGACCCTTTGTCCACCTGATCCCCCATTTGCTCAGGTGGGAACAGGAAACCTTCTGTTCAGTTGAAGAAACAGGGAATCCAAGAGGTGAAGTGGGCTGGCCACCACTGGGGTGCAGTGGAGGGGTGCAGTGGTCACCACTGGGGTGCAGTGGAGGGGTGCTGGGGTGGCCACCACTGGGGTGCAGTGGAGGGGTGCTGGGCTGATCACCCCTGGGGTGCAGTGGAGGGGTGCTGGGCTGGTCACCCCTGGGGTGCAGTGGAGGGGTGCTGGGCTGGTCACCCCTGGGGTGCAGTGGAGGGGTGCTGGGCTGGTCACCCCTGGGGTGTAGTGGAGGGGTGCAGTGGTCACCACTGGGGTGCAGTGGAGGGGTGCAGTGGTCACCACTGAGGTGCAGTGGAGGGGTGCTGGAGTGGTCACCCCTGGGGTGTAGTGGTGGGGTGCTGGAGCAGTCATATCATGGCCTGGGACTGCAGCCAGTGCCTGGGTCTGCTTCTCTCAGACCTACACGGCTGTGTATTACGTCCTGGCTGACCTGGTGATGCTGACACTGTACTTCTATTACAAGTTCAAGAAGCGGCCTTCTCCGTGTGAGTCCGAGGGTCACTCTGGGTCGGGCTCAGTTGCCCTTGGGAAGCCTGGGACCTGAGGTGAAGCTGAGATGGAGGAGACACCACTTGTTTGCTCCTCTTTCTGGTTCAGAGACAGAAATGAGGGTGGGTCACAGAGCAGACTCCATTGGCTGAGTGCTGACCCCTCTGCCCTGACTGTCTTTCCTTTGCATCCCTAGGGGAAGGGTACTGTTGTATGCCCATTCTACAGATGAAGGACTGGAGCTCAGAGAGGCTAGGTCACTTGTCCAAGGTCACACAGCTACTGAGAAGCAAGGCTGGGACTCCCATCCCAGGTTGTCTGCTGTCACTCAGATACCTAACCTTGGCCTCTCTCCTGCCTCAATCCAGTGTCTGCCCCTATCAATTCTGTACTCTTGTTCATCTTGGGGACGGTGTGTATCACACCACTGTTGAGCGGCACTGGTCCTGTGGCTGTCCCCAGGGAAGGCTTCCGGGGTCGGATGCTCCTGTCTGTGGAGCCAGGCAATAAGGTAGGTAGGAGATGGGTCTGTGGTGGTTGTGTGGGTGGGCTGGCTCGCCTTCCCCTGCTTGATCGTATGGCTGTTAAGTTGTGAGGGCTACTCTTCTGCTTGGAGAGACCGCCCCCCTAAAACTTGCACCAGAGACTGAGTGCCCCTTCCACTCTCTCAGCCTTTCACAAAGAAGGAGGTCGTCGGCTTTGTCATTGGCTCCGTCTCCAGTGTGCTGTACCTGTTCTCAAGGCTGCCTCAGATTCGCACCAATGTGAGCTTTCGGTAGGGGTGGGGTCACAGGGAGGAGGTGAAGCAGCTACGGTAGGGCGTTCAGAAGATCTAGACCACAGCAGCTGTTGATATGGGTAAAGTCACCCGGCTGGCTGTGCCTCTTTCTGCTTCTGGGAAATTGGCCCCTTGACACCTTTCATGGAGATGTGCATGAGACTGTGTCTCAGCAATGTTGGAGGTCAGGTGCCAGGGAGTTGCTAAGCTGAGAGACCAGAGAAGCCAGGAAAAGATGAGGACCCCACTGGAGGCTTGCTGGGCAGGAGGAGGCCGTGAGGACCACAGCTAGGGGCCAGCAGACATGTGCAGCTGTGGTGCCTGGGATCCTGGGAGAAGTGCTTAGAGTTGGTCATGATGGGGCTGGTTTGAGTGCCAAGCCCATTGTAGGCATTGGGCACACAATGAAAACCCAGCCAGGAGTATGTAACATAGAGGGCACACATGGATGGTTACAAACCAGTGACAAGCGCCCTCTCTGTTTCTGGGGACAAGGGCTCACTCTGTAGCCCAGACTGACCTGTATAACTGGCTGTATAGCTTAGGCTTGGCCTTGAACTCATGATCCTCCTGACTCAGCCTCTCGGGGGCTGGGGTTGTAGATTAGAGCCCTCTTTGGGGTCTCACACGCAGCCCCTTCCCCAACAGTTCCTACGGCAGTCAACCCAAGGCATTTCCTACTCGCTGTTCGCACTGGTGATGTTGGGGAACACGCTGTACGGGCTCAGCGTGCTGCTCAAAAACCCTGAGGTGGGCCAGAGTGAGGGCAGCTACCTGCTGCACCACCTGCCCTGGCTCGTGGGCAGCCTGGGAGTGCTGCTGCTTGACACCATTGTATCCTTCAAAGCCTGTGATGTTGACAGTGTTGTGTGGGCAAGGCAGCCTCTGCTTCAGCATGCACATCCCTGCCAGCCCGGCCCTCCATCTCCACAGCCATCCACCTGTTCCTTAGCTCATTCACCTGTTCATCCATGTAGCCTTCCATCTACAACCCAGCCTTTAACCATCCTTTATTTACCCATCCATCCATCCACCCATCCATCCATCTACCCACCCACCCATCTGTCACCCACTTAGTCACCTATCCGTCCAGCCACCCACCTGTTCATACACACATCCATTTGTACACCTATCCCTTTCATCTACAGTCCAACATTTCATCCAACCTCCATTTACCATGCCCATCTTCATCCATCTACCCACCCATCTGTCTGTCCGTCCATCCACCATCCATCCATCCATCCATCCATCCATCCATCCACCCACCCACCCATCTGCCAGTATATCTGCTCATCCAACTTCCCACTCACCTGTCCATTCACTCAACCACCCTTTCAGATTCCCATTTATCCATCCACGTATTCACCCATGCCCACACCCACCCATCCACCCATCTGTGTGTCCGTCAGTCCATCCATGATGGATGGACCTAGCCAGCACCATCCGTGAGCAAGGACAGTGTGTGCACTGGGTTTTGGGGTAGTTACTTAACTTCAGTGGCACCCAGTGCTGTGGAGTGAATCACCACGGGACTGTCCTGCGTTGGGAGAAACAGAGGCCTCACCAGGTGTCATTGTACTTGGGTCTGGGGAGAAGTTATTCAGGCACAAGGGAGCAGAGGCCCGCCCGGCACAGCCTGTGCAAAGGCCCCGAGGGGCAGAAGAGTGAGTGCGTCCATCCGTGGGAAGTGAAAGCTGAGTCATAAGGATGAGCATGTGTAGGCTTCGTTCCTGTTCTCTGCTTTTCACTGATGACAAGGGTGAGCTGCCAGCCAGACCCTCAGGGTTTCAGTCGCTGTCCCCCAGGGTAACAGCTGCTGGCATCAGCGTCTGAGCACCTTCTCCATGTGACCTCTTAGTGTTGCCCAGTGGGTCAGCTGGACCTTATTTGGCTCTCACTTGGCAAGAAGTAAACATGGTCCTTGTGTCAACATCTGGTGAGTCCCTGTGGGACGTAGTGAGAGAGAAAGGCTTAAAGCCTAGAGGGCACACATGGCCCAGCCTCTGAGTGCCGTAGAGAGGAAGAGGTCCTATTTCAGGGTCCCTGGTGGCAGAGCCGGGGCATCGAGGAGGGCACTCAGGGTAGTGGGGGAGCAAGGCGGAAGAGGGAGAGCGACAGGAGCCGGGCCAGCCAGTGTGCCTGCTGTGCCTTAACGCTGTCCTCAGATCTCCATCCAGTTCCTGCTGTACAGAAGCCATGATGCTGCTACAGCTGCCTCAGAGCGAGAGCCCCTCCTCCCGAGCTGACCAGCGTCCTGGATGACAGGAACCTCAGCAGCCATTCCAGGAAGGAGGAGGTGTGGGCAGGGAGACTGCCGCCGCTGGACTGGCCCTAGGAGGTGGCCTGCAACTCTGGGCCTGGCTGCCTTCAGACAGGCCTGGAGTTGGCTCATGCTATACCAGGACCTACCTCTCAGGTATATGACGGCTGCCTGAGGAGCCTCTAGGTCGCCCATAGCTGAGACCCCAGAAGACGGTGTGGCCACTTCCCATCTACCTACCTCAATCTATGTACTCCTGGCTACGTCATAGTCAGGGCACCCAGGGTTGTCCCTCTGACTGGGCACAACCTAGTAAATGGTACCTTCTAGCTGGGCCTGTTTTTGCTGCTCCTTCCCACGGTGCTTGAGGTGTAGGCAGGGACCCAGGGCAAGTCCAGCCTGATAGGGGGACCATGTGCGTGCAGCCTCCCTGGGCCTTTGGCATCCTAACTTGTATCTCTCTGCCCTCTTGTACACAGATCCTACCCTGGTGTGGGACATGGCAGCAAAGGGGACATCAGTGGGCTCTCTGTTCCTGGGGCTCTGGAAGAAGCAGATAACTAAGGGCAGGATTTGGTTGAGTATCTCCAGGGTCTTGGCATGACCATGCAACTGCCCACTGAGTCCTTGCCAAGGCTGTGTGGGGGTGAGGTGGTTAGCTCAAAGCGAGGCGTGTAGTCAGGTGTCTCGTATAGTTGGAACTCAAGAGAAGTAGAGAAGTGGAGAAGAGGGGCAGACTGGTGCCTTCCTGAAGAAGATGGAGACCAGAAGCCCAGGTGGAGGACAAGGCCAGCAGGAGACAGGCCCATGGGTGACGAAGGCAGAGAGGAAGGAAGAAAGGTTGCTCCTAGCTGTCTTTGTTATACCACCTTTTGGGGACAGAGGACCAGCCCCCTTCCCTGCTAGCCTCAGCTTACTCACTACTATTGTAGGTCTACAACGCCAGTCAGATGCAGGGGCCACCTGCCAGAGACAGGACAGCCACCTCTGGGTGCTGTTTTAGCTTCTCTGCCCATAGCTGAAGAGAAGATCCTGGCACAGAGCCAGGCAAGGCATGTGCTGCTCCGGGTCCCTGCTCCCCGCCCACTGCTGGCTTCAGGTGAGCATTGCAGCTCCATGCCATCCTGGGCCTTGGCTCTATGCTAGTTTCCTAGGGCAAGATGGCACCTTTCCAAGTCCTGAAGACCTGGGGCCTTAGTGTGGCACGTGACCCCAGGTGCAGGCCTGAACTGAAGCTGCCTAGGCAGGAGAAAATGAAATGACAGCCCTGCCTGAGAAGCTCTCCTGGGTCTGTCCAGGAGGGGTGACACCCCTTCATGGGGGAGTCATGCTTTGCTTACAGGAATGCCTGTCGTACAGTCTCAGGAAGATTGCAGCTTCTCTAAACCTTGATTCCTTCTCTCTTCTGGAGGCTCACTCCAGTGCGCCAAGTAGGGGACAGAGTACGGGGCTTGTAGATCCTGATGGCCTGGTTATTTTATCTGCTAGGTTCATGGACTTCAGGATCTCAAGCCTGTCTCAGCTACCGTGAGCCTTGTGACTTAGGCCAGCTCCCTAAGTCTGTTTCTCTCCCCCACAACACTGAAAACAGCGCGACCGACCTCAGACCCTCTGTGTGCTGCCTGCATGAGTTGCACTTTTGGTTTTATGTCCTGGCATCTGGTTCATGGGTGAAGAAAGGGTAACTACATTACTGTCCCCATCCAACGGGATGTAGCCACCTTGTACCTCCTCAGGAGGACAGCCAGCTTGGCTAACATGGCCCTGCTGTAACAATGGCCCCGTTGCTGCTGAGGGCCAGAAACTCCACAACTGGCTTCCATGTCTTCTCCTTGGCCCATACTTCTTGCTTTTTGCAGGTCAAGGAGTGGTGGGCCGCTCGTCCTGATGCGGCCTGCCATACCACAGGCTCCTCGGGCCCTTCCTCAGCTTGTGTGTGGACATTCTGGTTCCAGACCAGGTTCAGCCACAGAAATGGAAATATGCCCTCAAGTCACTCAAGGACGAAGGGGGTTGGGGGGAGGCTGGACCATGTGCCTGCAAGTGGTTATTTTGAGACAGGGTTTTCCTGTAGCTCATACCAGCCCGAAACCCACAATCCTCCTGTCTCTGCTTCTTAGTGCAGGGACAACAAGTATATATCATCATGCCTGGCTTCTATAAGATGCCCTGTAGGAAAGCCCTTCTTCTGGCACCTGGCCCTCTACAGTATTCACAAGGCTTTGCCTCCTCTGAAGTCGAGGGGCAGAAGAAGCTAGAGGCAGAGCCTAGCCAGGCCAGGATTCTCTGGTTATTTATCAGACCTGGGGATCTCAATCTCTCCCTGCCCCCCAACTAGGACAGTATGGCCTCCAGGAAGGGGAGCAGTCCCAAATCTCCCTTCTCTGTCCCTTTCGTCTGAATCAGCTTCATGGCTTCCCAGGGAAGTAAGCAGGTGTGAGCTGGAATAGGAAGGCTTGAGGCTGCTACCTCATGGCAGGTACTGCTTTCCCCACAGGTTCCCTGGGCTCAGGTGGTAAGGTCCCATCCTGTCTCCCAGCCCTGCCCAACAGCTCTAAGGACACAGCTACCCCCAATTCCACACCTGCGTCAGACAAATGGGCAAGGAGCATCTGTTTATACATCATTTTGTCCCCAAGATATAGTAGATGCTCAACAAAATACCTGAGACAGTCTGGAGGCTCTGGCAGAGGTGGAGACCGGCATGCCAATAGCAGGCACAGAGCGACTTTACAGGGTGACTCGTGAATTAGAGCTTGATCCACTATTTGGAAAGGTGCCGTGTTACCTGTACAGTATTAGCATTTGAGTGAGGTGTTAGAGGTAGTGAGAATATAATTCTGTCTTGCAACATTCCTGTGCATGTACAATCCAGAGCATGCAAAGGCCATCTGTGTAGGAGCTCTGCAGAGAGCTGCTGAAGACAGGCGTTTGCTGGACAGCGCAGAGGGCTAAGTCTGTGCAGGCGTCATAATACTTAACCCAGCCCATTTGCCCAGGCCATTTTCCAAGTTGGAAAGTTTCACAAAAGAGGCAGAGATAATGACAGGAGAGTGTGTCTACCAAGAGACATTCTAAATGACACAAAGTAACATATGTAGGGGCTTGGGGGTGCAGCTCGGTTAGGAGGGGACTTGCCGAGTATACGTGAGGTCTTGGGTTCAATCCCCAGGGTGGCACAGAATGGTCATCTGGTGGTGCATGCTTGAAATCCCAGCACTTAGGAGGCAGAGGCAAGATGAGTTCAAAGCCATCCTTAACAATATTGTAAGGCTAGCCTAGGCTACATGAGTTTCTGTCTTAAAAACAACAAAATCCTAGAAATAGTAAGTTGAAATAAGGCACAAAAACACCAATGTAGATAGATTTCAGAGTTCTGTGAATTTATATAACATGTTCTGCATTTTATGGTTTATAAAAATAATTATTGAAAACCAAGCTCGGTCAGGGCTGGGAATCTGGCTCAGTGGTTAAGAACATTCTGTTCTTGCAGAGGACCAGAGTTCAGTCCCCAGCACCCACATCAGGCGGCTCACACCCACTGGCAACTCCACCTGTAGGTGATCTGATGACTGCCCTTCCCCAGTAAGAAAGATATAAAATAGAAATAAAAGAAAACCAATCTTGGTGGCACAGGCCTCTGATGTTAGCACCGGGAAGGCTGAGGCAGGAAGAACACACTGAAGAATAGCTTGGGGTCCAAAGCAAGTGACAGGTCAGCCTGGGCAACTCAGCAGACCCTTTCTCAAAGTTAAAAAAAGAAAGAAATTATAACCGAGTACAGCAAGGAGACACAAAACTTACAGAGCAAGAAAAAAAAAAAAAGCACTAGTTAGTTTTTTTCTGGGCAACTATCTGTGTACCTCAGGCTGACCTGGAAGTCTACAGGTAGCCAAGGATGACCCACCTCCACCTCCCAAGTGCTGGGATTCCAGCTTGAACCCGGCTCTGCAATATGTCTTGGTGTATCTTGATTATAGAGAACTCTATCCTTTAAGAAGCAGGCTCAGGCAATCGCGAGTTTGCTCTCTAGTGACTTAAGCATGTTGCTTTGCACAGGCGGACCCAGGTCCCACATGGAGGCAACCCATACTGCAAAGCTTGCCCCTCGGTAGAATGATGTGTCTTCCTAGCTCACGAGTAGCCCTACATAGGTGTCCCACCCATTGAGATCTAAACAACTTACTGGTTGTTAATCCCAGCACTCAGAGGCAGGCTGATCTCCATGAGTTCAAGTCCAGCCTGGTCTACATAGTAAAACCCTGTCTTGAAAAAACAGACAAACAAGACCTAAGCAACTGTACAGTGGCGTAAGTGCCTGCCTGCGTAGACCCCATGACGGGGTCCTGTCCAGTGTTTCCGACAGTTCTCTGCTGTCTTGCCTGCTGCTGCTGTTCCGTTGTGTGTCTAATAAACTCTCTCCTCTCTCCTGCCCTTTTGTCTTGGTGAATTCTTTCACAATCTGCACATTACCAGTCTGTCACTGACATTCCTTGTATGGCAGTGAAGAAGTACTACCATGTACGTGTGGTACCAAGGCTATGTGGGGATGGTGTGAAGAAGATTGTCCTGGGTATCAAAAGTCTGAGCCTCTTCCATCCCCTGCTGAGGTGTGTGTGCGTGCGTGCGTGTGTGTATCAGCACTGCCTTGAAGTCCTTGGTCACTGGGCTATTGAATGAGGAAATCTTGACTCAGGAAGTCTAGGGCCTGAGGTTGGAGTTTTGGAGCTGTTATGTACAAGAGCTGAAGAGACAGATACAGGTAGCGCTTAGACCAGACAGACTCCTGGCCCAGGGTTTCTGCTATGGATTTCCTATCCAGGCTCCTTCCTGTTCTGTGAAGACAACAGGGGTACCTCCAGGTGGTAGATAGCCTGTGGGACATGCCATCAGGTGACAAGACCCAGCTCATAGCTATTCAACCCTTACCTCAGCTGTCGATGCGCCTTTTGGGGTGAGAGGGGGCCATTTCTTTAGATAAGGTTTCACTGTGTAGCTCTGGTTGGCTTGAAACTTGCAAATGTAAGACCAGGTTGGCCTTCTGTTGAACTTGAAGCTCCACTGCTTCTTCAGGGTCTCCCTAGATGGCCTTTGTGTCTGGTTTTTGTTTTTTGAGACAGGGTTTCTCTATATAACCCTAGTGCCTGTGTCTGCCCTTGAACTTTTACTTAAACTTTTCTTTATTTTATGTATATGAGGACACTGTAGCTGTCTTCAGACACACCAGAAGAGGGCATCGGATCCCATTACAGATGGTTGTGAGCTACCATGTCATTGCTGGGAATTGAACTCAGGACCTCTGGAAGAACAGCCATCTCTCCAGCCCAACCTTCAACTTTTAAATCGACATGTAGAATGTCTTCCCTACCTGTATGTTTGGCAACCCCATGTATGTCCAGTGCCCAGAGGCCAGAATATGGCATTGAATCTCCTGGAACAAGATAGCTTTGAGCCACCCATTGTGTAGGAGCTGGGAGTCAAACTCGGGTCCTTTAGGCGAGCAGCCAGTGCTTTTAACCACTGAACTGTCTCTCCAACCCCAAGGGCCTTGAACATGTGATCCTTGGGATTTCCCCAGAGCTGTTTGCAGCCTGGGAAAGCTCTCTATCCTCTCCCTCAGGTCTTCCCTTTTCATCTTAAGAATGCCCCAGGGGCTCTGCCAGCCACCATGGCCCTCCCACTGAAGCAGCAAGGCATGCAAGAACAGAGGAGTGGCCATGAATACAAACACTCTTTGACTTGTCCCATGCTGTCCCTTAGCTAGGCATCCCCACTGCATAGAGGGAACACAGAGGCCCTTCCGTCCCACTCACAGCCCACAGAAAGGTGTTTGGGCAAGGCCTACCTTTAAAGGTTGCTTTATTAAGGTAAAAAGTCAAAAATTAGTTGACTTGTACTTGTTTGCGGTGGTTCCCCCCACCCTTGAATTCAAAGCAACTAAATGTACACAGTACTAAAAGTAGCACTATGTGTGTGTTTGTACATGCTTGCACACTGCTAAGGGTAGCACATGCTGGTGGAGTGCTTGGTAACCGTCACCCTGGCATCTCTTACTTGATGCATTTTTTTTTTTTGCGTCCTCTCTGTGCGTATATGTGCGTGCACTCGTGCACATGTGCCAGTCAGCTTGGGATTGAACCCAAGCTGTCAGGCTTGGTGGCCAGCACCCTTACCCACTAGACAGCATCTCGCTGGCCCAGTCTCCAGTTTTAGCATTCTGAGAAAGTCTCACTATGTAGGTCAAGCAGGCCTGGATATTACTGTATGGGCTGGCCTTGAATTCATGCCAACCCTCCGGTTACTTACCACTGCCTTCCAGGTGTTGTAGTTACAGTGTGCCGGCACGCACTGCCGGCTTTTTTAGTTGAGACAATGTATGGCTATGTAGGCCTGGCCAGGCCAGTCTCGAACTCACGGTCCTTCTGCCTCAGCTTCAGTGTTGCTATTACAGGTATGAGTCATGACACCTGGCCCCACTCTTTCTTTGGTCTCCAGTGGAATCCTGGACTTTACATAGGACCAAATAAGAGAAACCAGGACTGAGTCGGGGACATCACCAACATCGGGTGGCAAGCATGCATCCGTCACACCCAGGGGAAATGGCTAGCTAGCCTGGAAGGGTTCGGCAGACACTGGGCCCCCCTTCGGTCCCTAGGGAAGGCCATGCGCATCTGGAGAGACAGGCAGGTGAGCAAGAAGGCACGGCCAGCACTGATTGTGTCCCAGTTTCTTTTTATTTATTTTTTGTTCTTTTTTTTTCCTTTTTTTTTTTTTTAAGTATGGAGGCTCAAGTAGAAGATGTAGATTTTGTCTGTTTAAGCTTTACAAAAAAACAAAATAAAACAAAAACTCCTTTTGCATTCCATAAAAATTGACAGAAAAGCACCTGGCCAGAAGAGCAGCCGGTCGCCAGCTCCCACCCTCACCGTGGTCTCCTCAGGACAAGGGTACACCTGCGCAGGACAGTGCTGAGGACATCTCTCCTTCCTCCATAGCTGTCCCCTGTCCCCCGGCCCCGGCTCCAAGCAACTCCCAAACACACACGGATCAGAGCTCCAGTTTTTCTTCTCTTTCACACACCAGTTAGTTCATAAAATTTTTTTGTTTTACATTTTTTACACCAATGTAACAAAAAGATGGAGGGAGCGGTGTCAGACAGTGTATCTGTGCCTATAAATGGGCAAGGGAAGGGAGGGGACAGGCGAACAAAACCACAGGTCTCTATGGAAACGTCGTGGGAAGCAGGCCTTGGAGCCAGAGGAGGGTGGTTATCGGACTTTATTTTGGGGGGGAAGATGGCGCTGCGTGGTCGATGCAAACGGTTATGTGACCTGTCAGGGAGGGAAAGGAAGAGGGAAAAGGAGCAGAAAACGAGTTTTCTAAAGAAAGGAACCTAACGAGTGCATGGCGTGTCCGGTTAGCATGAAGCAGAGGTCTTTAACACTGCTGCTTTCTCTTCAAGGCCTCCACCAGGTCGTTCTTAAGCGCTTCTTGTTTTGATTTGTCTGCAAACGTCTGCACAGACCTGCCGGGGGAGGAGAGATGACATCAGCAGGCAGAACGACGAGAGGGAGGTGGCCTGGGTCACAGTGGGTGCCAGGCTGCAGTCTGTCCTGGAGAGTGGGAAGGGGGCTCAGGGCCTGCACCTCAGTACCCCGCTGGCCATCATGGACAGAGGTCATCTCTGCCCAGGCTGTGGGTGACCTGGCCTTTAGATTCCTAGGTCTACGGATGGCAGTGCAGGCCCAAGCTGTTGGGAACTTTCAGAGAGCATGCAGCCTGGGCCTTCGACCTCACACCTGCTGCCCAGGCTCCTGGCAGGGAGGTGAAGGCTCTGGATAGTGAGGGCCTTTTAACAAAGCATCTAACCCAGCCCTCCACCTGCAGCAGCGGCTGGCTCCTTACCCTGAAGAAGCAGGAGTAGCAACCCCTCTTCCCCACCAAATGCTTAGGAGCCAGCCTGTGCATGGCTAAGCCACTGGAATCCAGACAAGGGCCTCTGTGGCATGTCAGTGCTGCTGGCTGCAAACCCAGCCGGGCAGAGCCCTGCAAGTCTGCATTCTAAAAGGCAACCCTTGGAGAGGGTGAGCACGCTGGGCCCTGCTGTTGCATACTTGGCTGGCAGGGAAGCACCAAAGCCCACACAGCTAAGGTTTGGAGACAGTCACAACGTACACAGTGCTTCGTGCACACACATCTCAATCCTCAGAAGCCCTCTCAGGGTGGATCCTCATCATTAAGCCTGATTTCCAGATCCGACAGAAAACAGAGCTGGAGAAAGGTCCCCCGATGGTTCTCTTCACGACACATCGGTTAGTTTAGAGCGTACTAAACTATATGCAGCAACTGTTGAGAGCTCATAAGCGGTGGAAGAGGCAGGGCGCATGCTCGGCAAGCCGCTCAACTTCACACGGTGAGAGCACTATGGGAAAGTCCATCCTCAAGTGCAGAAATGGAGGGGGGAGTGAGGCAGAATGAGACGGAATGGGATGGAGAGGTGACCATGAGAATGCCTAAGGAGTCTTTAAGACAGTGAGGTAGGACCTGAGCCAAGAAGCCACTGATGATGCGTGTGAGCTGATGCCACTCAAGGATGCATTTGCTTCCTCTGGGGCACTCAGGATTTCAAGCTCTCACCAGAGGCCGACGCTGGCCTAACAGTAAGGAGCGGCGTGGGGGCTCAGGCAGAGCTGGGGTTGGGGTGGGGAGAAGGCACACGTGGCTGACACCGGCAGCTGGATTGCTAAGGATGGCAGGAGTATTCCTTAAAAGGGTGTTCTCCAGCGGGGATACAGGGAAGCCTGGGGATGCCACGCAGATAGAACTGCCAGCTGCTTTGGACCTGAAGTCAGCACATGGACCAGACCACAGTGGGAGGGGAGTCCTCAGTGTAAATCCCATAGGCCCTTGTCTGGGCCGGGCCTTTGGTGTTCATCTCTGGGGCCTGTGGGTCTCACAAGCCTTATTTTAAAGCCTCCTCCCCAGAGTCTAGTTGCATCTGCATCTGTATTCGTCACAAGCCAAGTTATGGTTGTTGGCTATTGTCAACAAGCAGCATTATTTTCTGTCCCATCAGCATGGGCTGCTGGAGGACAGCTGCAGCTCATTAGGGGAGGGTGTGGGCACAGAGTGCCCAGCAGTGGCCAGTCTGGAGGCGTGCTGGCCTGGCTTGGAGAGGAGTGCTCAATCACTCTCGGAGACTTAGAGGGAGACCACGCTTCCCAAATCAGCGGCCCAAGGGGCCCTGGGATGTAGCTTTGGGACTTGTAGGATCCCTGGTAGAGGAGGGGGGAGGATCTGGCTGTGTTATCTGACCTGAGGTGAGTGAGCAGAAGGCAGGGCACACAGCCCCTGCTCCTTGGGCCAGTGGAGCGGGTGCACCTAGCACCCTCTGCTGGAGAGGCTGTGGTAGTGCCACAGATTGAGCTTCAGGAACAATAGCTCAAACCTGGTCTATGCCCAGAGTGCAGAAACACACACTACACACACAAGTTCACACTACGTGGGGCTGAGGCTACGAGTTAATGTGGCTGCCCACCAGCTGTGAGCGGACACAGGTTAGTGGCAGGGTCTCGGCAGGTTGGTGAGTCCTGTTTAGTGGGGAGGCCTTACGCCCTTCAGACAGGATACCTGGGTTGGCTCAATTATCAGGCTGGATGTAGACCTGGCGCTGGGTCAGCACTTGAGAAAGTTCCCTCTGCAACTGCTTAAACTTGTGGTTGTCGGGGATAGCATCAAGAGATCTACAGAGAGTGTTCAGAGAGGGTGAAGCCGTAGCAAGAGAGAAACAGCAGTGCTGAACAAGGGCCTGGCCGCCGTGGGAAAGGCAGAGACAGGAGAAGGCCGCCACGGCAGTGGGACTGACTGCACATCGCAACCACAGAGGTCTATGTTGGCAGTGGCCCTGGTCTTTAAGGTTCACACATGCTTCCACCCAGGCTCGGATGTTCCTCATGTTTCCCTCATTACTGGGAATGGTGGAGGTTGGCCTGGTGGAAGAGGGTGCATTTGGTGCCACCGCATCCAGTGATCAGATACTCAGGACCACTGGGGACCAGGAGTGGCTGTCTTATCTGCTGGGCAAACTCACAAGTTACACTCTGCCTTTCTGCTGGCTGCACTAAAACCTGGGCCAGGGAATGACATCAGAAGACTGGGCCCTGCAGACCTACAACAGTGCTAGCTTCGGAGCCCTTCCCAACCATATCCACTCTTCAAACGCTGTCTGCTGGCAGGCACCCTGCCTCCCGGATGGGACAGGGCCACTGAGAAAGGACTGGGGGAAGAGGAAAGAGCTCAGACGGGGTCCTGGCCACATGACTCCAAGGCCAGTGCTATCTCGGTCCCTCCTCATCCCCTGTCCCTAGCGGGTTCTGCCTCCCACTCCCACTTCACTGGACCCAGAGGCCACAGTGAGTCCTTCCTGCTTCTGCAGAACCCAGAGCACGAGACGGCGGCAGGGGCTCTCAAATGGAACCCTAGGCCAGGCTGCTCAGCTCTCCTCAGTGTCTTGAGATCTGTGTGAGGCCTCCCAAGTTCAACTCCAAAGGGCCTGGGCACATTCTGTAGCCGGCCAGTGACCACTCCACCGTGAGGAAAGGCATCAAGGCTTACTGTGGTCAATGAGCCCAGAGACCAGAACTGGTGAAGGTCATAGAAAGTGCTGAGCCAACTTCTGAGCTTTTCAAACTGCGAAGCCATCCCTGACTATGTCTTGTGATGAGGAGCTGAGAGGCCCAACACCTCAGATCATTAAGCAGTCCCCATGTTTGGTACATTACCTCAGCCCGTTGACAATGTCCTTTGTTTTTCCAAAGTAGATCTCATTCAGCGTGCTTCTGATTTTGTTTTCCATGTCCTGGGAAGGGAGGTGAGTCAGTGGAGCCAACAAACAGGAATCGAGGCCCACACCCACCTGCCACAATCCACCCTGCAGTCCCTGTCTTGGCCACAAGGTGGAGCTGTGGGGCTGCTCCCTTGTGCGGAGAGCCAGTGCCAGGCTGCCAGAACCCCACCTATAATTTGTGTTTTGGGTCTTTTTTATCCTTAGGCATGGAGGAAGCCAACACCTAGGGGCTGATGGCCAATTCTGACCACTGCTAGGAGCGGGTCTAAACCACATCACCAGAGCACTGCCTGGCCACCATCTCTGTGAACAGTTCTGTGAAACCAGAGAACATGTCTCCAGTCCAAACAACAGCCCCCACTTCCAAACAGGACGTGGTGACAGGCGAGACTGCAGCAGCCACAAGTGAAGCTGCTCCAAGGCCCCTGGTGTTCCAACGATCTGTTTGCACCCTGAGTTCAGATCACTGTTCACACACAGTGATCAGGGGAAACAAGACCGAGCAGAGGCGCTGGGGTGGGTGGGCCTGGAGCCCAGCTCCACTTGCATCCAAGTCAGAAGAAAACTCAGAAAACTGGAGGCAGGGCAGGAGGAGCTGCAGCAGAGGGAGGCAGTGGAGGCGCAGGCTGAACCCGGAACCACTCACCTCCACCAGGCGCCCGATGTTAGCTATGTGTGGGGAACAGTCACTCACAGTTTCATCTTTCTCCATCTGCAGAGACA
Source organism: Arvicanthis niloticus (assembly GCF_011762505.2). Classification (NCBI taxonomy): domain Eukaryota; kingdom Metazoa; phylum Chordata; class Mammalia; order Rodentia; family Muridae; genus Arvicanthis; species Arvicanthis niloticus. The sequence continues at coordinate 15,588,121 of NC_047662.1, forward strand.
CAGTGTTAGAGAAAACTGCAGCTCCAGAAAGCAGCCTACCACCAGCAGCTCACCAATACTCTTGCACTTCAGTCCTCTGCTCCCAGGTGGCTGTCCCTGCGTGTCACGGACCTCTGGCGACTGGTGGCTCTGTGGAGCTGTTGTTACAAGGCCACTTTTCTAGCACCAATGACTGAAGTTTGGAGTTGTAAACAGCTCAGTCAGCAGACATTCTGACGCACTACCATTTCTAAGGCAGGGTCTCTTGACGCTGCTCTAAGAATGGACTTCCCACTTAGCTCCTAGGGCCACAACAGGGAGGGCAAAGAGCCACACTGGCCACCTCACTCTGGCCTCACTTGTCTTTACATCACTCCTGGCAGCCACGGGGACAGACTGCTACTCAGATTTGGGTGAGGCCTGGTGTGGCATTGGAATCCTCCTGTATCTCAATATTGCCACATCTTGATGAGCCCAGCAATGGCAGCCATGGGCCCTGTCAGCTAACGCCTGGCTAGGAGGGACTCACAGCCCTTGCCTGGCATCCCCACCACTCCAAGGCCAGGAGCTGGTGGTGCAAGGGAATGCTAGACTCCTGGGTTACAAGGCATAGGGGCCAACAGCCAGCTCAGCGCATGAACGGAGGCATCGGAAGGGAGGTGGGAGGGTCTGCTCTGGGTTCTGGTTTTCCCTATGGTGAGCTTTACCTCCCTGACAACAGAGAAAAGAGAGCGGCTCATCTTCAGACTCAGAGAACCAGGGGAGTACTAAGTATTTAAAAGCTAAGCATGGAGGCTGAAGAGATGGTTCAGTGGTTAGGAACACTGGCTGTTCTTCCAGAGGAGCGGGATTCAATTTCTGGAACCCACATGGTGGTGTGTAATTGTCGGTAACCCTGATTCCTTCCTCCTGGTCAGGACAAGGCCCACTGAGAGATCAAGACGTAGCAGAACTCTGGACAAGAGAGCTTATAAAGCCAGGCTGTGTGTGAGAGGGCTGAGCGGCCTGGAATCTGTCACTGCACATGGCAGAGTGGGCCCGATAGGTTCTAACAGAATTGTCCAGACAGGCACCTGCGTATACTATAGTTAGTGCTGTACCCCTGAGGAGCAGTGGGGTGGCCATTTAGCCCTGTGCTGCATGCGGAGAACCCAGTTTGGATACTAGTCTGGACCCAAGGGCCCTCCAGAGCCACATGTCTCTGCAGAACAGAGTTCTGAGCTGCCCTAAGGAGGTGGTGATGGGGGCCTGTGAGAGCCATCGGTGCCTTGGTCCCCTAGTCTAGACCCTGAGCTTTCCTGGGCACCTCTGGCAAGGCAGTCCTCAGAAGTCTCAGACTGTGAAGTGTCTTCACAAAGCTAGCGTAGTGAGTGTTCACGACTGCAGTGACAGCCTGGTCCCATTTCAGGTGTGGTCGGCAGGACGCAGCGCAGGACGCTGGTGGCACATGATCTTTGCAGAGTGAAAGCCGACTGCTAAGACAGCTGGTTAGGGTGTGTACTGAACACAGCTGGGGAGCACGTCTCAGAGAAAGGACAGGGCTTGCCACCAAACCAACATCCCACATGGGAATGGTCAAGCCTCAAGACTGCTTGGAGCTGCTCCGGTGGGGGGTTCTGACCAATGAACTGCACCTCTCCAGACCAGTCTCTCTCAGTCCCCTTCTCTATACAGAGGGAGAGTCTTGCCTCACAAGGGAAGGGATGAAGGCTTCGAGGTCTCTCAAGGGCCATCTTAGTGAGTGGCGGCAGTTGGGGTGAGCATAGCGGGAGGGGGTGAAGGGCTCTCACCACTGGGCAGATAAGAGCCTCCTGAGCAATGCAGTGCCTGTCACAATGCTTGGGCTTCAGGATCAAGAGCCACCTTCCAGCAGGGAAAGGCCAGAACCCTAGACCCTCAAAGGAAGAGTGTGTGTGTGTGTGGGAGGGGTGAGGGTTGGACTCCCTGGGAGCACACGAGGCCTGGAAGCTCAAGATCCTGGCAGTTTCCATAGCCCCCTTACCGCCCCCATGGCCTCTCTCCTCCCACACCTGGCTGGGGTCAGCTTGCTGGCAGCGCTGGCCCACCAGGAACAGAACTGTTTTTGCAATGCATATATCATTACACCCTCATAAAAGAAGCTGCCAGAAGGAAAACATTTTTATGTTCTGTGGCGGCACAGATGTTCCACAAGGTGGTTCCAACTGAGTCTGGAGTCAGAGCCCAGCTTGCCTGTCCCCATCAAGACCCTGCCCTCCTCTCTATGGCAGAGGTGGGGAAGATACAAGTAAAGTAAGGGTTTGAATCTGGTGGCTGTGGTCCTCAAACAGGGGTGGGGGCGGACGGTTCAGTTAGCGAGAGGGCCTGACCAGCAGCGAGGTGGCAGCTTCTAGCTCTGCCCAGTTGCAAAGGGCCGTGCCTGTCTTGGCATCCACATCCTCTTTACCGCACGCTAAGCTGACGAGTATACACGCAGTGCCAGTGCATGGCAAGCAGCATATACCATGTGTTAACATATGCTCCATGCCTGGGGCCCTGCAGCCCGAGTGCCCAGCTTGTGCCATCGACATGAGGCTGTCAGGTCAGGGTTCACCCTGGCACCCAGCCAGAGACAATGCTCACACAGCACCCTAGGAAGGTGGAATGCCCGACTGAGCTGGCCATGTAGAGGACTCATGGGAGCTGAGGAAAGAATCAGATTGCCATGGGCTTTCAATAGACGCCATCAACGCTACAGAGCAACCAGAAGTTTACAAAGTGTAGGATCTGTCTGGTCACATGGCTGGGGGGGGGGGGGCAGGGCTACAGCCTGAACCAACTTCTGGAGGATTCTGAAGGCAGTTTTCTTTGAGACAACCTCTCTGGTGGGTGGATTATATGTTTACCAGAAAAGTCAAGAAAAACCCACAACTTGGGGTTCTGAAGTCCTAGGAAGGACACAGCCCAACCTCTTCTGCTCCTGGAGGCCCAGCACCCCTGGCTGGCCCTTTGGCTCGCCTGCTTTCCACAGGCGGGCAGGTTTGTGGGCGGTGCTCACATCAGCTTTTCTTGCCCCAGGTCATTTGATAAAGACTCAACTCTTCTTAGATAGACCACTCAGATGGCAGCATCCTGACCCCCCCATGCACCGCAGCCTGCTACTGGCAGGTGTGGTGGTGCCAAGGCTGCCAAGGCAAGCCAGCTCTAAAGGCCTGCTCCAGCCTTCATTCCCACAATCTGTAAGTAAAGGCCATGGGTTTGTCTTCTTACAAAACTATTTCACATGGCCTAACTGCCCTTTCCCGGCTGGAACCATGGCAATAGGGCTGTGGCTTCTGGGGGAGGAGGTCTTGAACAACCAGTGAGCCCAGTCTCCTCACTCAACTCAACAGTCCACCTTTTCATCTAAATATTTAGAATCTGAAAAGAAAATGAAGCGAACATTTGTAGGTCTGCCCCATGGGAGTCTTTGGATCTCTTTCCAGAGATTTATGGTCCACCTCATTCCCATGTCTCTGCTGCCACACAGGCAAAGTGACCTCTCCAGGCAGCTTCCTTTTCCTATCTAGGACTTGGCATGCCGCACCTTTCTACTTGTTCCCGGCCTTCCTGCCAGGGGCACCGCCTGCCACCCCCTCACATGTGGAGTCAGCCTTGGCAGGGGGATTTGAGGAAGCAGGAATGAGCTCCCCAGAAGGCCTCAGCTGCTGCTCCTGCCACCCCCAAAAGACAACCTCCCATCTAAAGGATATCCCCAAGACACAGCTTTGAGTAGAGGCAACTGAAGGACACAGTGAAGGGGGGAGGCAACGCTCACAGCAGGGTGTCCTGAGCAGCTGGGACCTGCATCTGGGGCCATTTATCACAGTGACAGGTGCCACCAAGAAGGGTTCTCAACTCCCTCAATGTATTCTCAGGAGCCATATAAGGGAAACAGGACAAGGAGCAAACCTGCACTACTCGTGGGACAGGACCCCTGAAGAGAACAGCTCCCGGCCTTCTGTACGTGGGGCCTGGGAAATGAGGGAAGCCCCTGGGGCCAGGCTGCTGGAAAAGAACAGCACTGGGGAGATGGGGACCTGCTTATCCCGGATTACGAACGCTCCTTACAGCTGGACAGCATGGCGTGCAGGGTCAATGCCTGGCACTATGGACCTGGTGAGAATGTCCTTCCTGACACTGTGGAGTGGGTATGTATGACAGAGGAAGGAAACCCTCTGCCTACTGATTGCCAAAACTGTGTCGTATGTGTGTGATCACTCCCAAATGGGCGTCACCCAGAGAGGGAATGGGAGAAAGAGCACTGTATTAGACACATGTGGGTTCAAATCCTGGATCTGCTACTTTGGTTCTAATCAGTTGTGTATCTGCATGAGCGGGCCTCAGCTCCCTCACCTGTTCAGTGGCAACTGCCTAGCATCTACTCAACAGAGACGGCCACGCAGGCATGTCTGCTTGCTGTATGCTGAGCCACACAACCTTCCTGGAACCCCAGTCACCCATCCAAGACAACCACAGAAAAATGTCCAGGGCTCACATGGGACTCAGAGTTGAGCCTCTCGACCCCGCTGCCCTGCCCACTCGGGAGTTTGCTTTGTTAGTGTCCATCTGTCCATCTGTGGCGTCCCCTCTTTATAGCTGCTCACATGGAGGCAAGCCTCAGCAGTAACACACTGTGGATGAATTATGGCTCTGGCCCTAAGGATGATGACAGCGGCACGGATTTCCTCAGGAAAGCCCCAAGAGCACAAGGCAGCAGAGGCAATGCAGACAAGGTGTGCTGAGGACAGCCACTCAGCAGGCTGAGTTTGGCTTGGCAGGGCTACTGAGTACGGCACCGCTGAGCCAGATGCTGGCAGCACTGACTTCAACTATCAGGAAGCTGAATGACTAAATATGTGTGCAGGTCACCATACACTGGGTGTGATTACAGACAGTTCCCAGCAGCAAGGAAGGCAGGAAGTAGCCTCCGGATGGACTTAGGGGTTCCCGCCTATTCACTGGGTAGCAGGGAAAAGTGGAAGCAGGCTGTGGTGAAGCTGGCTGCCCAGGGACTTGGCTGGCCTGCCTATGTCAAGGGCCTGAGACACTGAAGGTGCACGCCACACAGCAGGATGAGCTCTGAGACAGCCCTGTCTAGAGGACCTGGGTTCCCTGTGGCCTCTAACCCTGACAACGGCACAGGTCATGAAGGTTTTGCACAGGAGACTCTAAGGCATCCCAGATGTGCCCCAGATGTGCAGGCTGGCACTGACCTTACTGCCTTTGCACTGCTGATTTTCAACTGCAAGTAGGTTCCCGTACAGCTTGTAGAACTCAAACCTACCTAAGAAAGTTATGAACCCAAACTTTTCTGCCATGTGCTTCTCTTAAGAGCTACCAAAAATAAAATGATCTTGGGTGGTTTGGGTACTGTGAAATGAGCCGTGTAAGCAAGTACTCTACCACTGAGACTCATCCCAGTCCCCAGTACAATAATCTTGTTGAGAAGTGAGTCTCTTGAAGCCAGACATTCAGGAAAAGGAAGCGCTCTGGGTAGCCGGCTCCTCAGCTTCTCCTGAGGACCTTTGCTGTGTTTAGTCTGCTCCTCCGTGCTTCATGAGCACAAGGCTTCCTAACACACCGACCGTGTGGCATAAAGTGCTCCCCTAAGATGGACAGGTGTGTAAGGGTCCTGAAGGAGTCAGGTTATAGCCATTGAACTCTGGATGCAGTGGCAAGGGTCTGAAAGCTGCCTGGGTGCATCCAAGAGTTCCTAATGGAGATGCTGAGAGACAGGGCACCAGGAAGTCCAAGTTCTACACTCTGCTCACAGCCTGAAAGGGACATCTTAGAATATGGCTACTAGGGACACTCAAGCAAAGGACAGGTGACGAACAGACAAGATGGGCTTGGCAAATCTTCATGTGCACGAAGCTGGAGAAAGAGCATGCAGATCCCAAGTTCCCCACCAAGAGCCCTCTGCTGCCAGTAAGCAGGAGCTCAGACCTGGTCAGGGAGCAAATCACGTGGAGCCCACAGCCTGACCACTAGCAAAGTCAGCAAAGTGTGAGCGTGGAAGACACCCAGCGCTGGTGGCTGGCAAGCTGGCAATCACTCGGTCCTACTACAGGAGGTAGCTGCCTGTCAGACAGTGGGCATACAGTCACATGCAGCTCAGCCGGCAGTGACACATGACCGTGAAGCACCCCTTCGCAGGTGGACTGGCAGCTGGCCATCTATGCTCTTTCTAATCAGGGCAAAGTGCTCATTTGCTTCTGGTCCCAGTGGGCACTGGTGAGAGGCTGGAGGGAAAGCTCTACCTGTCTGGTCAGGCTGCCTCCCAGGTTCATGGTGCCCGAGCCGGATTTGTTGGTTTGCAGCCAAAGCATCACCGTGGAGGTCAACTTGTAATGGGCAGTACGGCCACTGGACTTCTCCTGGGGACAAGGTGGAGAATGTAACCTTGTGAACTTGAACTGAGGAGGCAGACATGGAGCCCCACCCACCCACCCCTCCTGACACCAAGGCGATTCCTCTCATAAAAAAATCCCCACGTTTGTACAGGGCAGAACTTCAGCTCTCTGGGGACTTTCAGCATCAATGATCATGTCACTCTGACTTTACCTACGTGGCTCTGGGCATGTTTAGGAGTTAGTGGGGGCTCATAGCCTATCACGGCCCTTGCAGAAGCATCTGGGAAGTCAGCAGCACTGGTGGGTGAGGAACCTGCACTGGGAGACTGGCGGCCAGCCGGGCACGGCCTCACCTGCACTTCCACCACGTGGATGGAATCCCAGCAGCCTTTGATCTTTTTCGATCCGTCTCCAGCTTTCTTTATGAGGATCACCCCAGCAAAGCCATGATCGAGATCCCAGAGGTAGACTGAAGAGACACCACCTTCAAAATACCTGCAAGACACATGCCCATGGACCGTTAGATGCCAAGCCAAGCTCTGGGCCACTGGCCTGGGTACCACATTGTTGCATCACTCTAGACACTTGTCTAGGATTAAGGGCATGAGGTCCCAGGGCTGACATTTTGACCTGGCCTGACCATCCTAAGGCTGTAGAAGCAGAAAGGTAAGACCTTAGGAACCAGGAAAATCAGTCTCAGAGTCTGAGCTGTCTCTGGCAAGCTTACTGAACGTCTCTCGGCTTTAGCTTCCTCTCAGTTACAAGATCCAGCACGGTGTGTCCCTCCTCATCACACAGAGCTGGCCATCACTGTAAAACATTGCTTCCAGAATCAACTGTCACCTCATTTAACATTTCTATCTTTCAGGAAGGCTGTCTGATAAGCCTGCTCCACATCACACCAGATTCAGAGTAACTTGCTAGAGACCTCTAACAGAAGAAGAGTTGTGTGGGGACTGCACTTCCTTCTTAGGTTCAGTCAACACTGAAAAGCCCACAGATCTGATGATACAGGAAGAGGAAGAACCAACAGGCCATTCGGCTAACGTCCCAAATTCAAGGGTGACAGTCAGATGGCTGCTAAGATCTGTGAGGCCAGCTGCTGTAACCTCAGACTCCGCTAATAACCAACCAACACAACTCCAGGAAACCACATCTCTTGTGGCCAGTATTTTCCTCACCATGAAATCCAATGTCTAACCTCAGATAAAGCCCATTAGTGGAACAGGCATGCTGGCACCATGGGGATGGAGCCTCAGGCCCTACAGCAGGTTCTCGGTGGGCCTTGGGCAGACATGGGCTGGTGCCAGCAGTGCTTTGGCTGGCTCCGTCTCTAGCCCATGCAGTCAGGAACAATGTGCTATGGAGGTGACTAGAGGCTAGGTCACTGAAGAAGAAAAGGGTAGTGGACACCCAAAAATGATTATGGCTTTTGGCAAGAAGAATCAGGCCAGGCCTTGGCCAGGCTATCCTTGAATTCATGATCCTCCTGCCTTGGTCTCGAGTGCTGGGACACTGGTATGAAAATTATTGCTTTTGATATTAAAACAAAGTATATTCAAAATTAACAAGCACCTGTGATTTAGGTCACAAAAAAGCTGTTATACAATAAAAAAAAAAAAAAAAAAAAAAAAGAAGCCACGTGCTAAATGTTAACATTCGAGAATGAGGGGGAGAGAAAGGAGTCTTTGGGGAGTCAGCGCCATACCTACAACTCTACATCCTTAGGCTCTGGTTAAAGAAGGAAGGCCATGGGTACCAAATGTTTACAGACTTTCTCCTTCCTGTGATTCGCTCAGACGAACTGTGTGTCTGCCACTGACTTGCACTGGAGCTTTTCCATGCTAAGCAGTCCCAGAGGCGTGGGTGCACATGCCTGGCAGCCCAGCATTTGAGAAGCCAAGGTAAGATTCCCGCAGTCTTGAGTTCAGGCTACATACTAAGTTCCAGGCTAGACAGAGCTACAGAGCAAGGCCCTGTCTCACTGCAGCAAAGGGTGTTACAAGCAACCTCAACTGACTTAGAATACATGAGTGGAGGTGTGTAGGTCCTTGTAACTACCCTGTTACTTTATATGAAGGCCTTGGGCATCCAAGACTTTGACATCCACAGGGGCATCTTGTAGGAACCAAGGGCCAGTTATACCTTTCCTGCAATTTGACCTTGATTTGAAGCAACCCCCCACCCCCGACCCCTGCTGCCCAGAAACAAGATACACACCAGAGCATAACTGAGATGAAACTAAAGAGTTCCTGTCCTGCCAAGGACACAGTCTCCCTATAGTCACACAGTGTGGTGCAAGGGCTGTTCTGTCTTCCATTCCTAATTCCCTGAAGAGGTGCCACTCTGCCCCTGAATCCGAGCCCCTCCACTCATGGTTCCCTGAGGACTGGGCCCAGCCTTTACCTTTACTGTGAAGGAGGATTCACCTTTACTGTGAATTTCTGGTAGTGATGTCCACCAGCCAGGGTGGGACACAACAGGTTTGCCTAGTGGACACCTGTTAAGTATCTGCTAGTTAAGTGCTGGGCAGAGTACCTGCAGCTCAAGGGCATGGATGGGCACCCACAGGACAGTGTTCAGGACTATCACTTGGTAAATCCAGGATGCTGGCCAACAAGGGGCTTGTGGACCTCACCCCGGGGCATTAATACTTTATCTTGTTCAGCAGCTTTCTGCGAGCGCCCCTGTCCACCATAGCCCAAGGGAGACAAACTATTGTGCTTTGGGACCTGAGAAGCCATGTCTCACAGGTTGTGTGACACACACTAGGACATTCTGTAATGTTCCTGAGATATGCAAAGATGGACTAGTCACCTCTGGGACAACCCGTTGCATAAGACTTGGTAGTAGCAAGATTTTCTGACTTAAGTTCTCAAGTTCTGGGGCCTCTGCTGTAAGCCGAGGAGAAAGGCACAGGCCACAGCAGAAGCAGAAAGTACATCTGCCGGATGTGTCCTTTCCTGTTCTGCCCACTTGGCCCGTAGAGCACAGGCCCAGAGTCCCGGCCACCACCGTCCTTCCTCCGTGTACTGCTTGAAAAGCCTCCTGTACTGTTGTTCTTGTCACAGGCCCATTTTTGTGAGCTGGCTCAGGCTGCCCTGGCGGGGACCAAACACCTTGAAAGCGCTTGTCAACACTATCCAGTGACCAGTACAAAAGCACCAGGTGACCTAGGCTGACTTCCCTGGACCACGCCCTCAGTGCTTTATAGCGTTTATAAGGTAGAATGGGCTGTCTCAGCTCTGGACCCCAGCCAGAAGCCTGGCCTCTGCTCCGGGCGGTGTCTCTCAGGCACCTCAGCTTCCCCTGAAGGCTACACTGGCTGGGTCCAGAGTTTCAAATGCTAGAACTGAAGGAGACAAAAATGCAAGCCCGAGGGGGACCTCCTTGTGGGCTCCCCTCCCTGAATTAAAAAACGTTTTTCAAGAAAAATAAATTTAAAAATCACCCCATAATACCATAAATTGACATTTCCCACAAATCCAATTTTTTTCCAAAGTTCCTTCCAGTCTTTGTTGAGAAGTTAGATTTTATGTAACCGTAAGGGAAGATGCCAGGGCAAGCAAGCATGGCACTTCTCACCAGGCGGTTGATACTCAGCCCTTTTCCACAGTGGCTAGTGTCCATCAAGAGGTTCCCCATTGGCCACAGAGCAGAGGCCATGATGCCAGTGGCCTGCCACACCCACTTTTCCCAGGAACTAGGGTGTTCTCTGTGGGAGCAGGGCAGACAAGTTGAGACTCGGTTCCTTAGACAGGGCCCCAACAATTCAAGAACGGACTTGATTCCACACACTAAGAAGGGGACCTCAAGGAACGCTCTCAGCTTCAAGTCTCAACGAGATGGTCTAATACAAAAGGGACTGAAACCAGGGTGATTAGAAGGGCCATTCTGGAATCATCCACAAGTCCCAGCTTTGCTGGCAAGCACTGTCAGAAGGGAGGTGGCCACGGGGTGCTCAGACAGTTGTACCCCCATTATATGGTTTATGGGTTCACTCTGTGCGTGAAGCACTAATTAAAGAAGGACCTCAACAAGGCTTTGAAAATGTACTCTTACCTACTGTACTTTGATCACGGTGACATGAAACACGGAAAAAAATAATTTTACGCGGCTCACATTTATGAGCTTTTACATAAAGGCTTTTGTGGGTATTTTAGGAATGTGCTAGAATGTTGTCTGAAACCACATGAAGCCACTGGAGGCGTTGCCCGCCAGAACTAACAGCACACACATGGAAGCACTTTGATTGGCCTTTGTACATTTAATGAGTCAAATAGTATTAATATTGTTTAAATGCTAACATGCTATTTCAATGAGGTGGCTCTGCCCTGGCTCCAGGCCTGCTCTCGGGCCTTGCATGTCAACAAGACCTTGGACTCCAATGTGGCCAGGCACTGAGAAGTTAGGAGACCCAGCTGATAGCATCTGAACTCTAACTTGAGGTTCTCTAAGGACTAAGGAGAAGGGGTCCAGGAGGGAAAGACCACAGGGCTCCCACAGAGAGGTGTCTGTCTAGTCAGGTGGGAGAACATTCCTCATGAGAGGAAAGCACAGGCTCTTCTCAGACCGCCCCCCCCCCCTTCATGGAAAGGGAAGCAACAGAGGGATGTAATCACTACACACAACCCAAATGCCAAGCAGTCTGCCCAAATCAGGAGACAGGAGCTACCTCTCAAAAGGACCAGAGATGTCATTTTGGACAAGGCTGGGTCATGAAGGGGGGAGTTGAACCCCAGAAAGCCTCACAGCAAACTCAATGACAGATCACCAGGGTCGGTCGGTCTGTCTGTCTGTCTGTCTGTCTGTCTCTCTCTCTCTCTCTCTCTCTCTCTCTCTCTCTCTCTTTCTCTCTCTCTCTCTCTCTCTCTGTGTGTGTGTGTGTGTGTGTGTGTGTGTGTGTGTTTGTATCATCATCTTTCTGGGTGTCAGAGGAGCAGACACACATCAGCCATCAGTCTTATCAGAAGCCCTGGTGGCTATCTACAAAGGAGAGCAGGCCTGTGGAGTGGCCTTGAGAATGGGGGTTTAGGGGAAGAAGCTATAGTTCCCCCGTTTGGGAATGACAAGGTGACCACTAAGTGACATGGGGCACTAGGGGTACCTTTGCACTGGATGAGGCAGGAGGCACAAGGCAAGACCCTCAGAGGGACCAGTCATTGCAATTGAGGCCAGTCACAGGCATGCACCTATGTTATTCTCTACCTCCCGTAAGATCCGTAAACTGGATCACGATTTGTCTTCTGAGTTCTAGGTGATTACTCCCTGAAAACCCCTTTCCAGCTACACACCGTCAGTCACATACAGAGTCCACGCCACAGTCTGCACTGCAGAACCAAAAAACGAAAACATACTACACTCAAAATGACCTACTTCAGAGAAGTAAAAGAAGTATTCTGGACCTGAGGACTTTATGGAGTGTTTGATGCTGAGGTGTGCGGAGCCCTTGGATGGAAAGTTGCTTTGGGAACCTGAGCTGTAACTGTGACCCACCCAATCTGCAGACTTGGCCAGCCCGAGCTGCAGATGGAATGAGGAGATGGACCTTGAGTGGCTTTGGAAGCTGGCCTACAATCCTGCCTCCCGGGAGAGCGGCCAGGCCCCAATGCAAAGGTTTCACACGCACTGAGTCCCAGGCCACAGCCTTTTAAAAAAGCAGTAAGGCCAAAGCCAGGACACACTTGCTGGAGCTAGCCTTCCAGGACCCTCTGAGAGACCAACTGCGGTTCTAGGGTTCACAGGGACCTCCCTTCAGCCATGGGCACACTGCCTGGGCAACTGCCGCAGGTCTGGGCTCAGGCCACGAGACTCTAGTAGACTCAGACCTGAGATAACCATGATGCTGACCCAGGCCCACAGACCCAGTTATATCAGAGGCTTAAGGAAGAAATGAAGCCTTCAAAATGCAAAGTGTGGATGTTCTACTGAAGCACATTTATTAAATAAAGCCAAGACACCCAGGGACGGCCACACACACCTGTAAGCCCATCCCTCAGAAGGTTGAGGCACGAAGGTCTACAGTTGGAATGATACTCAAGCAACTTGGGTAAGACCCTGTCTGAAAAGGTATAGGCTGGGAGACAGAGTTTGTGGTAGGGAGAAAAAAACCACAGAACAGAGCCATCCTACCAGGAACGAGGTTCTAGCTCCCAGACAGTAACTTCTTCATGTCTCTTCCCAGTCTAAAAGTGCCAAGTCCTCAGTTACTAAGAGTGGTTCTTGGACCACCCTTCACATCTTTCTGATGTGAGAAGGGTACCTGCTTCTCACAGATGAGAAGAGCCTCCAGTGTGTCAAGACAGGCTCTGAAGCCGGCTGCCTCCTATCTGTGTGGCCAACATTTCTTCTGCACCCACTGGCTACAAACTCCTGATTTGTCTATCTCCTGCCAAGAGGAGAACCCAGGAGCTGCCTTCATGGACCAGAGTGAAGCTCAGAGAACTCCAGGGCTGGGGAATAGATGCTGTTCTGACTGGTTCTAACGGCTCTGTTTAACGGTGTATGTGGACAGGATGCCTAGAGATGGGAGGCAGTGACAGAGATCAAGAGTCCTGCCTCAGTGCCTGTTAGCAGCTCAAGCTTTGGCCCCCGATGTGCTCTGAACTGCCCAGGAGACCTTCCCTCAGAAACATGAAGTGCTGTTTGATGTGAACAAAATCCCACCTCCACGGCCCTGAGAGCTGGTCTTGGCTACACACAAAATAGAGAAGTTAACCTTGGCTTTGGATGGCTGAGCTCAGATATGATACAGAAACCTAGTCACCCCTGTTTGTGCGTGAACAGCTGTTTTCACCACAGTTTACAGAACATGTCTCAGTCTGCCCACAGACATGGGGCAGGTATTCTGTGGAAATTCCTTCCAGTACACACAGGTGCAACGCTCCCCTGAGCAAGCATACCGATCGGCTTAGGCATGTGTGACTTTAATGCCAGCCTTGCTCACACGTGCACATCTGGGCCTCGGCTGTCCTTTACGGCCTCTCTTTACAGGCTTCTGTTTTTTAACTTAAAGGGAAATGATGAAGGCCTCTCTGGGAACAGCTGTGTGACTGGAGACGGAGGGGCTTGGGGATCTGCTGGGGCACCTATACTCCACACTGCAGTCACTCCTCACGGAACTGCAGCTGGCTCCATGGAGCCCAGCCCTTGAGCAAGGCGACACTCAGGTGCTGGGACTACCAAGCCACCTTGATTAACCAAAGCTGCTTTTTTTTTTTTTTTTTTTTTTTTGGGAGACTCGCTTTGGGCTAGAGGCTTTGAATACATGACTTCAGAGTTAGAAAAACTGTAGGGGCTGGGGAGGTGGTTCAGTGGGCTTGCTGTGTAAGCATGAGCATGTGAGGTGGGATTCCCACAACCCACAAAAGAACTGGCCATGGTAATGTGGGCTCTCTGGTCAGCCAAGCTAGCTAAGCAGTGAGCTCAGGTTTAATGAGGGACCTTGTCTCAAAAAATAAGGTGGAGATTAATAGAAGAAAACATTTGGTGTCAACCTCTGACCTCCACACATGCATAGGAAGGCATGCTTTCACACACACACACACACACATACACACACACACACACCGTGCATGCAAGAGGACATGCACATCTGCATGTGTGAACTCATATACATACAACCCCAGGCAAACCAAAACTGTACACCAGAAAGGTAGGGAGTGTGCACAAGTCACAGGCTGGGAAGTAGGCAGCTGGGACGTTGTCTGGAATGGCTGGTTTAAGGCTTACATTCTGTGCCCACACCAGATTGACTAGCCTCGTGGAACATCCTACCTGCAGGTAGAAGTGACATATAACCTTCAGGCTGTAATTAAATGTACACATGAAAACCACCAGGAAATCAGAGCAGGCAAGGAACATGGTGGTTCAGAAGCCAGGGAACAATATTTAAGAGCCTTTCAAGGAATTCGGGAAGGAAAGTCCCTGCCTCAAGGAGCATTATGGGACTCTATCCTTGATCATCTGACCCAAGTAACCATTTGTCTGTCTTCCCGTCTACCTCAGAGGCAGCTCAGCCAGGGGAGTGAAGCACTCTGAAGAGAAAAAGCCTTGACGGTGGGGGAGCTAGGCCTGGCTTCCAGAGATGTTTTACTCCAGCATGGAGAACCACAGAAACCTGAGCGTGACTGAGTGCCATATGGTTACAGGAACCCAGAATTTGGGCGGAATCAAAGTCCCTGATGCTGGCTCTGGGGGATCATGTTCATAAACGAACCGCCTGCCTTTCCTTATACTCCTGTTTTCCATTTGATTTTTTTTTTTTTTTTAAGTAGATGAAACTTAGACAATGCACACACACCAAGGCAACCAATCCCCAGACTGCAGTCTGCCAGACGATGGCAACTGGAGTGAGCTGTTCAGCACTACTCTCCTGGGGGTGTCATGTTAAGTTCTACAAGGACTCTGGGGACCACAGCAGATACCCATCTTAGAGTAGCAGGGTGGAGGGGTGGGAAGGTGGGAGATGCCCAGGAGAGCTGATGCCTAGGCTGGGAAATCAGGAAGCTCAATCCACTCTCAGGGTGGAAAGGGTCCTCACTAACCCATCTTCCCACTCAGGTACAACAACCCAACTGCAGGGAGCCTGGGTCTTAGCTGCTCGCATCCTTCACACAGCCGAGACAGTGCTGAGTTGTGTTCCCAGGAGGCACGATGCTTTCTGAGAGCTGAAGACACAGACCTATGTGAAGTGACGGGGAGAGGACCATGGTTACATGCTGATCTCGCCAGCTCTAGAATTCTCTTGCATGTTCTCCACTGCCTAATGTTGACTTGGTTCCCTCTTCTTCTTCAGTCTGTTATGGGGGCTCTGAACACAAGACCAAGGTTGTGTTGGCAGTCCTGGTACTGGAAAGCATAGGGCATTGAATTATAAACCTCACTTGGCCAGACAGAGGGAAGAGCCAGAGCTTGCTTGGGACCACCTAGTCCGTCTTCCTTTGCTGGGCCTCTGCTCCAGTCTCCATGCCAGAGCCATGGAGCCTTTCAGAACCCTACCTTGAGCTGGTGCCTATGGGAACACGCACCTCTCACTGCAGTCTCTGTCTAGAACTGCCCTTAATTCAGGCCCATGCCTTCTCCACTGCTCAGAGCACAATCGTGGGCCACCCTGTCTGCTTCACAGCTATGCAATGCCACGGCTCAAGGATGTGTTAGAAGGGGCCACAGGACCCAGTACAGAGCTGTACTCACAGCCAAGACGTCAGAATGGAAAGAGGGGACCCAGGTGCCCAAAGTTTACCTGTGTCCTTTACCACAGTGGTCCTCAACCTTCCATCAAACTACTTTTATTGCTATTTCATAACTGTAATTTTGTTACTGTTCATCAAATATAATATAAAGATTTTTGGAGATAGCGGTTTGCTGAGGGGCCAAAACCCACAGGCTGAGAGCCACTGCTTCAACAGCTATTGAGACTTCAGGGTCTTATAGGGACGTGCAGCTTCTACACAAGCCAGTCCTACAGTTTACACCTCACTAGGGGATAGTAGGCCGGTCCCAGAGTTGAAGGCTCACACCAGCCAAGGCTAGTCCTCAGGCCTGTTGACCAGCTCTCCACCTATGCAAGGTAGACCTGATCACCCCGGCTGTGTCCATCAGCCACCTTCTACAGCAGGATCCTCTGCCCTTTACTCTCTCAGTATCTTCTGCAACTCATTTCAGTACTTGTAAGATGGTACAGCATCTGTCCATTTGTCTGTCTGTAGTCCTGTTTCTGTTTCTTCAGCCTACTGGGTGGGAGCCATGTGAGGCAGGACTGGGTCTGGCTCTATCTTGGCTGAATCTACAAAGCCTGGCCCAGACCATGGGATGTTCTCTATAAATAATTGCCGAATAGCCTCTCCAGCGACCATGATAGGAACCATCAGGGCCTGCCTGTGTCCTCGCTGTACCCCAAGGGAAGATTTCACAAGAATCATTAACTAGTTCCCAGACAATTATCTGATGCCTTGCTATATGGGTGTTGGCTGAGCACAGCTTGGCCGTGACACTGATGGCATGGCTGTCACTGTGCCATGGCCACCACTGAAATAGCCCCATACCACTCTCAGAAGGCACCTACACGGTCACTGCTGCAAGCGGAGTTAAGTGTGTGTCATAAGAAGTCACCTTTACACCCAAGTTACTCAGTGAAGAAGGCTAGGAAAGAGCCACACTTCCCCTCGCCAGGACGACCCCCGACGTGCTGACCCATGGAACGAGATGATGATCTCACAGTGGTGCCTGAACCTCAGGATGGCAAGGCCATCCTCAGCTCTAACATGGCTTCCCATCTCTGCAGGGTTTCCCTAGGAAACCGCTCCCTGTCATTTCCAACTGTCCCCAAGGAGTGGACCCTGAGTGCCTTCCTCCAGGAAGGGCTGAACCTTACAGCACACAGCCCAGGGGAATGTAGTTTCAGGGTTCTAGGACACTAAGGTGACAAATTTCACATACATACGTTGCCCTCCCTCCTCCCCTCCCCAGGCCAAGGTTGCTCAGATGTCAGATCCTGAGAACAGAAATTAGGGAGCCTGGAAAGGCCATCTACCAAGCACCCCAACTCCTCCCTGCAGAGGCTCATGGGCTTCAGGGACTGCCACAGGGATGTCAAACCCGTTTTACTCTGTAAAGTTCTTCCAGGAAAGCAGGGTTGATTAGAAAAGCTAATTACAGCTTTTGAAGATCTTCTCAGACCCCAGACAGAGCAAGAACACAGGGCTCCTTCCTACCCTGATCCTGGACCCCCAGACTCTGGCCTTCATTAAGTTTTGATTTCAATCAATTGCACACCCCCTAAAATTAACTTATAAGGCCAATAAATTGCAACCGCATGTTTGAAGGTATTATCTGCTCTGAGCTAAGAGCCAGGGATCGCAGAGCACAGGGCAAGATGTCTGGTCCAGATGGGAGTAATCAGCTCTGGAGGCCAGTGGTGCCAGCCCCCCACCCCCTTTCTCAGTTAGAACATCTGGTTTGGGGCAGAACCAGAGGCCAGGCCAGATCCAAACTGAGAGCTGGAATAGAGCAGGTCCCTGTCTTCTCTGAGAACCTGAAAGATCAAGGTGATGAAGTTGGGCTCCTATCAGCCTACTGTGGTTGCTCTGGCTGGTGAGAACGCCCGTCCCCAGAGGAGTCACTGCCCTGCACCAGAGCACTCACACTAAGCTCCTCCCCAGAGAGTTAGGTCTCTCAGGCCATGCACTGAGGTTCTCACTGGAAGCTAGACAAGGTCTGGGACTGGAAGGGCTGAGTATGGCCGCTACTGGCAGACTGCATAGCAGCCTGTGAGTTTGCTCTCACGCATTCCCTACATGGAGCTGGCTGTATCAAAGACAGAAAACTTCCTTAGGACTTACTTGGGGGAGAGAAATCCCAGGCCAGGGTAGAAGTGACAGAACTGAAGAGGACCTAGAGCAGCTGGTACCTCACTCAAGCACACCCGTGGCACCTCACGCAAGCACACCTGGCATTTTCCCTGAAGTTTCCCAAACCAACTCTAAAGCCTGGTGCTGTCTGGGCACTGCTGTCATGGGTACTCTCCAGAAACGGGAAAAACATTATTGTGATTTTTCTGCCCAGATTGGCAAAAAAAGGAGGCAGCAAGTGAGGGTGGAGTGGAGCTGGGATGGGTGGAGGAAAAGGAAGGCTGGAGACGTAGAGTGGGAAGGGGGCAGGAACAGGAAAGTGGAAACCAAGGGACTTCAAAGGCAGTGAGGCAGTGCCCCAGCTTGGTTCCCCAGGTCCTACTTGCCCCTGTCCACCTGGAGGACTGCTAGCCTTTATCCCTAATTGGGAAATGTTCACAAGCCCGCATGTGTGCTAAATCCCCATGGGAGATATAAGCCAGAGGGCCTGCAAGGCAGCCACCCTGGCCCCAGCCGCCACTCTGCCCAGACGGACTCCATGTGCGGGTGATTACCTCCAATTCCCTACAAAGTCAAAGTCTTTACAGACTCAGGATCAAAGCTGGGGGCTGAAGATAGAATCTAGTCTCTCCTTGGCTCTCACGGCAGAGAACCCTCAGGGAGGCACCAAGCAATCCCCATCTCTGAAAGGGTTGGTCTGGGCTGCTGCAGCCCAGCACACTCCCTGCCCACCTCCTTCCCTCATCTTCTAAGGAGAGCTTCTAAGAATAAAGACAAGGCTCACGGCAGGTGACTGTGACCATATGCACAGTGTTGATGCTGTACACAGGGTCTCGTGGGCAGCAAAGCCATGGCATCTAGGCCCCTGTATTGTTTGGAATATACTGAGACTCCTGTATGAGTAAGTCCAGTGTGGCCTTCCCAGTATTAGGGAAAGGACATGAACATGGGGCTCCTGAGGCTCATAGAAGCCTGTGTGTCCTGGGGACTGTCACAAGTTGAAGACAGGTCTTTCATACACCCCACCCAAGGCACAGGGGCTTCAGTTACTCAGCCTTCCTGGGCTTGTCCTGCTCGGAGGTGTCAGATGTTCAACTGTTCCTTTTCCTTTGAGAAGGGGTGGCTTTGCTTGAAGATACGACATGTTATTTCCAGTGGGCCTGAAGCCAGCCTGCTTCCTGGACCCCCAAGAGGACACTTTAGCATTGGGTGAGATGTCTCCTCTCAGAGGGACCTGTGAGTCTGGTGTGTCTGCCAACATGAAAAGTCAAGTGCAGGCATCCCAGGGGGCTCCACAGCCCCACTCACGGGGCGACAGCCACGTCTTCCTGTGGCAGAGGGCAACAGCAGGAAGAAACAGCAACCCGGAGAGTGAGGCACGGCTGTCACCTGCATCCCAGACAACAATGTGGAGACTCTAAGTGACACATAGAGGTCTCCTAGACACCCAAGCCCTCTGCTCCAAAGCCCTGGCAGGAAGGGCTCTGGCTCTAGGGCCACTGACACTCACACAAACAACACCCAGAGGCTGAGAATGCACAGGTGAGTGAACTTAGGTATTTAAAAACTGAGAAAAAGATTTTTTTTTCTTATTAATATTTGCTCCAGACATGGGATGGGATCCATTCATGTAAGTCCCATATGTTCTTGGGAAATCCTTTACCTCTGATGACAATGGATAGTAGGACCCACGTGACAATCCCCAAACCTTCCCTCCAGTGAGCTTTGACCCTGGTCATGTGGGAAGAAGCTGCTCTCACTCCGCAGCCTGGCAGGGGGACCTCCCTGTTCTCTAAGAGCATCTACACCTGCCCCCTCTTCTTGCTGAGCAGCAGAGTTGGAGCCCTGGGCACCCGGAGCAGGCAGGGTCCGTGCCTGTTATCCTTCTTTGAGCCCTTAATAAGTGACAGAAGAGATGGATGTCCGACATAATGGCCAACCAAGCGTCTCGGCAGTGTCCTTGCATGTGAGCTAGGAGACAAGCAGAAACACAGTGGCGCAGAGGGCAGAGCAATGTGGTCTGTATCTAGACCTGGCCCTCAATGGCAGCCCAAGGCCACGCATCAGAAGCACTTCACTGAGCGAGAAACATCCAGAACCACCCTTGCCACCAAATTTAAACAGCCTTAAAAGGTCTCGATGAGGCCGGGTGGTCTCCACGGGCAGTTGAGGCAGCTCAGCTCCCCACATGTGAAGACCCAACAACATATACTTCAGAGAGGCACTGTCCACTCCCATCCGACACTTGGGGAGGGCTATCTTTCCAGAAAGTTCTAAGGTGTCTGTGAGAAACTTCCAAAGCTATGAAAGACTATGAAATATGGAAAGCTTTCAAATCTGCTTCTGATTTCAGAGACAAGGTGTGTGCACACCCAGGGTAGCAGCCTGGGGACACTGGTACCTGAGCTCCTCTGCCTACCTAGACTGTGGGCATTAGTCTTCAGGTTTAGAGTCGCCTCCTGGAGAGGCAGCGAGCATGTCACTACTTTCCTGCCCCTACCTGTTCACTGGCTTCCTTACATGTCTGCTACCGGTTCTTCTCCCTACGCCTGCTGCCTGCACACGTGCATATACATGAACGAAGGACTCTCGGATTGGGCGACAATGTGTCCTGATTAGCTTTTATCAACTTGACACAACAGGGTCACCTGGGAAGAAGAAACCTCAACTGAGGAACTGCCTCTATCAGACTGGCCTGTGGGCGAGTCTGTGGGGGGCATTTTCTTGATTAATGATTTATGTGGAAGTGGTGAGAGGACCCAGGCCATTGTGGGCAGTGCCACCCTCCAGAAGATGTCCTGGCTTATATGAGAAAGTTAACTGAGCAAGCCACAAAAATAGTCAGTAAGCAGCAATCCTCCGTGGTCTCTGCCTCGTCCCTCAATGATTAACTACAACCCGTAAGACAAATAAACCCATCCTTCCCCAAGTTGGCTTTAGTCAGTGTTCTATCAGAGCAACAGAAAGCAAAGGAGAACAGGATGGTATTGTCCCCCTAGTTTGGCCATGTTCTGGCTACTGAACTTGGCTAAGCTTCTTTGTGCTTCTGAACATGTCAATTCACGTCTGTAGGCAGCCACACTCATGTTACCGATTAGTGACTTATCACCACTGTCTGACTCTCAATATTGCTGCAACACGAAACTTGACTCCACCTGGACATCCAGGTTGAAGAACTCACTTATTTGAAGCTGTTTTTATGGCGAGGTGAAATCAAGAGGGTGAAACCACAGGTGAAGGCAGAGCTTTTAGCACCACTGGGAGGAGGGATCACCAAAGGGGCAAACAGGAGATGTGAGACCCCTGAGAGACAAAGCCCCATTTTAACTGTGAGAGTTGTGCAAATGTTAAGCAAAAGGAGACTTGAATCAACCCAGCTCTCTCGATCTCTGCATCCTCCTCAAGGGGACCTTGTAACTTTTCATTAAAAGGCATCATCGTATGTAAAGTCTCACCATGTAGAACATTGAGACAAAGATGCTACGCAGATGTGTGTGTGCGTGTGTGCGCACGTGCATGCGCATGAGTATGCGTGTGTGCTCGCACTGAAACGTTTATGACAACATGCTGGTGGCTTCCTGATGACCGTCTGTCTGACTGAGAAGGAGCCTCTTCCTCCCAAATGTGTCACAGCAAACGGATGCAAATGGAAAGACCAGACCATAGTCTACATGCTAGAGCCTTGGGCTTCTCTCTTAATTCCAGGGTCACTGTTCAAATCTGCTGTTTCTCTCATTTCGATTTTCTTGCTTCTATGCTAGACCAGGGTTGAGCAAAGTAGAAATGCAGGGTCAAATCTCACCCATCTCAGGGCTCAAGAGGTGAGTTTTACATCTTGTAAGGCCACATAGAAAAAGGCAAAATCCAAGCGCAGCTTTCTGCACCCTGCAAACCTAATCTGGCCACTATCTGGCACTTCCCAGGAGTCTGCCAGACCTTGTCCCAGATGGGAGATTTATACTGACTTCATACTACTGTATATCCAGTACAGAACTTAATTTAAAATGAGATTCTATTGATTAAGCACAGCCTTCTCTGGAACCCGTCCGAGTCACAGCTAAATGGCCTAGCGTTCATGTGCAAAGTGAAAGCACAAGCAGGGCAGTGGTGGCACACACCTTTAATCCTAGCACTTGGGCGGCAGAGGCAGGTGGATTTCTGAGTTCGAGGCCAGCCTGGTCTACAGAGTGAGTTCCAGGACAGCCAGGGCTACACAGAGAAACCCTGTCTCAAAAAAACAAAAACAAACAAACAAAAGCACAAAGGAGCTGAAACAAAAGGATTACTTTCATGGAGATGCAAGCATGGGGACCTGAGTTTCAATCCCCCAGCATACAGTAAAAAGCTGGGCATGCTGGTGTGAGCTGTAACCCTGGCACTTGGGCAGGTGGGTATGGGGTAAGGAGGCTTCTTGGTGCTTGCTAGCCAACGAGGCCTGCCGAACAGGTGAGCCTGCTTCAGGAAGATGCAAGCCACAGCACAGGGTGCTCGGTACTGACCTCTGACCTCCACGTGCATCCACATTCACATGTACATGCACACATGAACACACACCCATGCTTACATCACACACATGCCAAGGAAGGAGGGAAGGGTACAAAGACTGCATGAGACCCCAGCTCACTCTGTCCTGGCCACTGGACAGTCAGCATGGGCCCTGAGCTCCAGTCCAAAAGGGACTGTACTTTACCTGTGCATTTGTGATTGATCAGCTGTGTTTGACTCTTGGCTCTGCCCCTGCCCTGGACAAACTCCTTATTCTCTGTGTGTGAGCATTACATGCTGACTGTGCCACTGTGGCATCCAAAGCACCTGACTGTTACTGAAAGAGCAAGGATGTGAGACAGCAGAGTGCAAAATACCTGTCTTACACACAGTAAGTGCTCTCCCCACTTACCTGCTACAATTGGGAATGGTAACAGAGTAACATGGTCATGTCTGCAGCAGGTGGCTCCGACTTTTAGCAAGCTAGGTGACCAGGCAGCAGAGCCAAAGGAGTGTGCTCAGCCCAGGCACGCTCTCATACAAGGTTCTCCCCAGCAAAGCCCCAGAGCTAGTGTGCAGAGGGTCACTCACAGGTCTCGGTATTGGTCGAAGGCATTGTTGGCCTCTACCTCCAGCTTTCTGAGCCGAGCAGATGGCATGGCCCCATCTTCCAAAGGAGGGTCATACTTGTTACTCCACGGTGACCTGGAAGGAAGGAAAGAAGGAAGGAGAAGACAGCTCTGTAAATTATCTCAGAGACACTCAGCTCCAGCTCAGCTGCCTGAAGTTCAGGGGCCAAGTCACCAGGAGGCTTTCTGGAGAATCTTACAAAGCAAAGGTTCAGAGGCTGGCAGACTGACTAATACAGCAAACACCTTAGCTCCAAGCCTCACTTCCTCCTGCACAAAACAAGGCTAGCATTTGCTAGTTGTGTACTATTCTGAGGAACCAACAGAAAGAACGCCAGAAGCCTTGGCCACAAATACTAACGTTTTCCTGATTCCTTTGTGCTCACCAAAGTGGTCAGCTGGTACCCCTCGCCTCCCTGACTTGCTAGAGGCTCCTCAGGCCTCAGATAATAAGAAGATGGCGTTAAGTTACAGAAGCAGGCAGTAAGCCTGGACACTGGGAAATGAAGTACCTGGCTCCTCAGGGAACACAGCCACTTCTCAATACACAGGGCTAAGCACACATGAAACCTTCCCGGTAAAGAGAAGCAACCCAAAGACTTGCAGCGTTTTAAAAATGCTCTCTGCCACACTTAGGAGAACTTTCAGTCACTAAGGGCAATGGGAGGTGTCTTAAGGTCTCCTTGTTAGGTCCCAAGGGTGGAGGACTCAGGCTGTGTCTTCAGAAAGAACTAACAAGTAAGGCTGGAGAGATGGCTCAGCCATTAAGAGCACTGCTGCTCTTCCAGAGGACCTAAGATTAATTCTAGCACCCACATGGCAGCTCACAACCTGTAACTCTAGTTCCATGGATCCACCATCCTCTTCTGGTTTCCAGAGACACCAGGCGTGTACCTGGTACACAGACATACATGCAGGTAAAACATGCACACACATGAAATTTTCAACAAGCCAGGGGGTCTACAGAGGGGAAGGAGATGTGATCAACTAAAGAGAAGCCCTTACATCAGAAAGATGAATATGCCCTTGAGTCGCTACCACAGGGATTCATATTACCTTCCTTTCTCCCAGGGATCATTAAGCCTTACACCCTTTCAATTTGGGATTAATGTTAAAAGAGAAAAAGTATGCTTGCTGTCCTTTGGCCCCCCCACCTTGTCCACACAGACAAGGTACCCAGTCCAGCCGTGAGCCACATGAAAGGTGGAAGCTTTGGGGGTGGCAAATTGGGGGTGGCTGTAGAGGTCCAGTGTTCTCAGGGACAGTCCAGAGCGTGTATAGGGGCCGAGGTGCTATGTGTACTCCCTGGGAGGTTCCAGATTGCAAACGCACCTACCCATAGAGAGCAGAGCCTTTTTATAAATAAATTAATTAATTAATATTTATTTAATGTATATAAGTACACTGTCGCTGTCTTCAGACACACCAGAAGAGGGCATTGGATCCCATTACAGATGGTTGTGAGCCACCATGTGGTTGCTGGGAATTGAACTCAGGACCTTTAGGAAGAACAGTCAGCGCTCTTAACCACTGAGCCATCTCTTCAGCCCGAGCAGGGACTTTAAAAACCTTTCCATGTTCAGGTGCCTAGACTCCATTCCCAACCAAAACCAGAAACCTCCTTTCCAAGTTCAAGCCTGCCCACTGCTCCCAACAGAGTTGTGGGGACAACATTCCAAGACCAGCACTATACTGAGTCTTTGACAAAGAGGACCTGTGGGTGTCTGCCTTCATGGCACTCTGACAAAGTCTGCAGGGTCCTTCAGTCAGGGAGTCAAAATGGAGCTAGGGTGGCAATGCATGCCTGTAGTCCTGGCCGTAGTCAGACAGATGCAGGAAGGTGAAGTCTGAGTGCAGCCAGGGCTATAGAACTAGACCCCAGCCCCAAAACACAAAGTGACGGACAAAGGCAGGAGGAGGCCAAGGATGGGAAGGAAGGAGGAAAACTCACAAGGCTTTCTTGCCTCAGATCGCAGAGGCCAGCTGACAGGTGCAGGCAGTTAGCACTACTCACAAGTCAGTGAGATCTGGGCTCTTCCATTGTGGGCAAGAACCCAGGCCTGTGACCTGGAACGCACCTCCTCCAACCCTGTTTCCTTTGAAAACCTCCTGGCATACTTGTAAGCAGGGCGAGTCCCTTCTCCACGTCATCTCCTTCACATGGCATAGAAGACCCAGCCCATGACTCTCTTTGAAAGGTCCCTGATAATCTGAATCTCCAGGACCCACATGGTGGAAGAACTGACTCCCTCAGGTTCTAACCTCTATAAGCGACACACACACACACACACACACACACACACACACACACACACACACTCACACTCACTCACTCAGAGCAGTTAAAAACAAAGCAACGTGCCAGGACACAAACACCCATCACCATGAATTCTGTAAGTGTGTTGTTATACATTCCTCCTGCCTCACAGACTACAACGCATTTCAAGCCGTTAGGCCTGGAGCCAGGGTAATTGTAGCTAGGGGAAAAATTCTAACATTACCCAGAATATCCTTAGTGGAAGGGGTACTCAGAACACATTGAAGAGCTTAAATGGAGGCCATTTGAGAAAAGACAGATGGACAGGAACGCTAGGATTTCAAAAGTCAGGCCTTTCATTTCCCCAGAAGGCTTCTTGTTTCAGCTAACAGGGTTCAGGCAGCGCTGCTGGCAGCAGCCTCGGCATAAGGATCTTATTTAAGCAAACGATCAAACACAGGATGGAAATGTGTGGAGAAAATCAGAGGACCTTGAAGTTTCAGATCCAGAAGGGGAGAGGGGAGTCGGGCTTTCTCCTTACTGCCTCTGCTCCCTGTGAGGCTCCCATCCCCAGAGCCCTCTGGTGCCTGGGGAGTAGGGGTGGGGCCTGCAGGGTGCCCTGGAAGGGCCGAAGTCTTTGAGGGAGGGGTGCACAAGCTGGACTTCATCGTGTCCTTCCCTGCACTCCTACACAGCAGCTAGCTGCCTTACCTGGAGCTTTCAGGTTTAAAAACAGAAAAATGCAGAACGAGTGGCCACTGAAACTCGTCTCAACAGCATCTTTCCCAGGAAGCCCAAACCAAGCCTTCGTCTGGTGATGGCTTTCACTGTGGCCGTGTGCTTCACAAAAGTCTCCTCAAGGGTTTGCCCCTGTACATCTGCCGGGGGACCAATTCTGTCCTGAGCTGGAGCCTCAGCTTCACAGTGGGGCCCTGCAGTGCTGCCCAGATGCCCAGATCTCAGATCTACCATGTCACACCTACACTGCACTTCCAGACCCACTCAGTGGCATTTCACACTCCAACTCCAGATTCTTTCTTCTGCTGGCAGTGGCTACACCTCCCAGCTGTCACTCTGCTTCCAAGCTCCACCCATCTGTACTCATCTCTCCACTCATTTCTGTCCCAGGCTCAGGCCTGTCATTCTCTATCTAACCTCCATCAAAAGTAGGAGGGGCCATCACCACAACCAGTTTTCTTTCTCTTAGTTTCAAACAAAGGACATCTTCTGTGACACCCCATACTTCCAGTGTGTGTGAACATCAGCCTGGCTTTCAAGGACCGCATTCTACAGCCTTGCTGAGCCTCTGACCTTTCTTTTGCCTTCACAGCCTTCTGGACATCAGTGAGCTTGCCTTCACCCAGGGCTGGGAACCCAGGAAGCTCCTAACCTGTGCAGACTCAACAACTCATTCTAGAACACAGTTGTGACCAAGCCCCCGGTTGGCTGCCCACCACGCTTCTCTCTCTTGCTCTGTTCTTTTTAGTAATATGTTTGCATTCCTCACAAAAGAGACTCCAGGAAGAGCCACGAGTAGTACCTACAATACCCGTAACACTCACGATGCTTCTGCATGCTGGCTGAATGATCACTTCAATTTCTATCCTGTGACCAGAGATGACAAGGGACTGCCAAAGTCTCCGTGTTCCCAGTAGGAACAGTGCTTGGTTTAGAGCCTACATTACCCTTCCTGGTCATTGTCCCTGTTTTTCTAAAACCAACTTTCTCCAAAAAGAACACTGGTAGTGTAGTCTCTAATAAGCCCAAACCCAGTGTGCTCAGCCCCAGGAAAGCCTGGAATGGTCTGGGATTCTCACACTTGGAAGTTTGAAGAAAAATGATCCCAAGTATGTTGGTGCACGCCTTTAATCCCAGCACTTAGGAGACAGAGGCATGAGGATCTACACAGAGAGTTCCAGGCCAGCCAGGGATATATAGTGAGACCTCCTCAAAATAGATAGTTCATTAAATACGTCTAACCCAGGACCATCTTCTTTACCAAGTCGTTCTGGAGTTGGACCAAGATTTTTCTGCTTTGAACTGGGTGTATGCATCGCATACAGCTGCTCGGCAGCTCCTAGATGTGTGTTCCTGGGCAGGGACCAATGTCAACTTGGCCACATGGTGATGGCAAAGGAAGGGAGAAGGGAAGGAAGGAAGGACATGCCACCCTATGGGGGCAGCTGACCCTGGAACAGCACGGCTCTTCCATTAGACTGTAAGGCAGCAAAGCCCTCTCCTCTCTCCAGTGTTCAGTGGAGGGGCACCACACATGCCTGTTAGATCAGATGGACGGCTGAGAGGAGGAGAGAGAAGGACAAACAGACGTGTGGATGGGCTGCCCGTGTGCCTCCATGCTGCACGGGGTGAGTGCTGCCGTGTGGGAGCTCACCTATAGGAGTCCCCGTCTCTGTTGTAGTCACACAAAAGGTAATCCTTGCCCACCACCTTGTCTCTGGCAATTTTCAGGGGCTGGTCAACAGAAGACAGGAGATCTTCACACAGACTGGGGACCTGGCAGAAAGAGACGACAGGGAGAAATGTCATTAAAGTTACACCTCAATTCAGGTCCAGGTTCACATTTGGCTTGTAGTGCCCCACCAAAATTCAGACTCTGTCTGTTCCTCTCCACATATGTCCAACGCCAACCATGTCTCTATAAAGAACCTGGTCATGCATTGCGGAACATGACTTCCAACGTAGTCCTTTCCAAACCTGGTGTGGCTTTAATTACCTGACCACCAGGGTGGTCTGTGAGGATGAGGATGTGTGTGCTGGGTATTGGTCTCTGGTGGACAAAATACCAGCTCAGGCCCTGAGAAAAAGGCAAACACTTCAAATACACAGGAATGTGAAGAACTCAAAGAATAACGGGGCTCTGGAGAACTCCCGCAGGCTCCCATGGCCGGGTGGAGTTTCCAGCTCTTTCCAGGCCTCTAGCCAAGCATTACCAGGCTGTTCATAGCCGGCTGTATCTGCTACAGAGGTGGATGTCCGTACGCTTTCCATAGCAGAGTACAGTCAGCTCACCTGCAGCTTTACCTGGTCTGCACAGCAGAAGGTGCCAGGAAAACAGCTTTGTGGCCTAGGTGGGCTGGAACAAGTCACAAGGTGCTGTCAATTCCCACCACAGCCTTTGATGGAGCAGGCCCGGGCTGCATCCTCCCAACACAAACATCAGTCTCCACGAAAATATTCCAGGAAGGGATGGCAGCCCTTGCAGAAGCGCATGCCTTTCTGCTCGAGTCACTTCTACACTGTTCCCACATCCTGACTTCCTCATCTCAGGGCCTGGGTTTATGGGGACCCCTGCCTCGTTTACCAGACAAGGGCTGCCCACAGGGGGCCATGCAGCTCAGATCCTGTGTCCCTCCCAAAGGCCAGAACTACTAGGAAACCCAGGCTCTGATGCTGCATGCGACTGTCTTAGGGCACATCCAGCCCAGCATGCAGAGTGCTGCCTGTCACTGAAGCACTTCCTGCTGCATGGAACGGTCCTACACATACATCCGCCCCCACAGAGAAGCACACGCCTCCAGCCAAAACACCACATACTTCTCAGAACCTGGTCCATGTGTACCTGTGCACTCACCCAACCAACAGGCAAGGTCATTTTCAAAGTTAGCTTTGGCGACATCCCTCTGTGTCACCTCTAAGTGCCTGTTGGGATGTTGAGCCAGGTATCACAAAGCATGCTCTTTACCTAAATTTTCACACCAGGGCATGAAGTGGGTAGCCGTTCCCTTATTTTGTAGATTACAGAGTTGAGACCCAGAGTCATTAAACTGTCCAAGGTTCACACCAACAGCCAGCAGTGAATATAGAAATCCATTCTGGGCTAGGTGACTCCCAAACTCCTTCATTGTCACTCTGGTCCCTAAGGACAGTGAGCAGTAACAGTACAAAGCTCCTCTCAGCACCCACTGCAGCTCAGTTATAACTGCAGCCCTCCACCCGGGACACCCTAGCTGTGGAAGGGAGTGTTCCACAGCTTCCGTGAGGCAGCTACGTCTGAGGCACTGGCTGAAGTTTTTGGGCCAAGTGAAATGACCCTGGCACCTGTGTGCCGCCTTTCATGCTGTGGCCTGCCACCAAGGACCTACTCGTGCCACTGGGCTGCTGCTGGGGTCTCTTTGCAGAGGGAAGGCATATATACTGTCTTGAGCCTCTGAGTCCTCTCTGTCTGGACTCAGTCCCACTGTCTGCTAATACCGGATAGCAATGCCAGCCCTCTTTGCACCTCAAACACACCTTACTGCTTCAGGCAGCGGATGCTGAGGGACGCTTGGGAAGACAGGCTGGCAAGAGGATAGGAGCTGCCAGGAAAGAGGCCCCATTTCTAGCTGGTATAGCAAGTGGTTATGTATGTGCATTTGTAATCCTAACTGCTCAGGAGGCTGAGAGAGAAGGATTTGAGACCATGGGTTCCACAGTCCTGTAAGCCTAAATACTTGGGAGGCTGAGGCAGGAGGATCCTAAGTTCAAAGACTGGCTGGGTTGTAGAGTAAGTTTCAAGCCTACTCAAATAACTTAAGCCCTTGTGTTATGAGATAATGGATGTCTGGGAAGATAGTTCAGTGGTAGAATGCTTGCCTACTGTGCATGAGGTCCTTGGTTCAATTCTCAGTGTCAAGTAACCAGCAAAAGGAACAAATAACCACACCACCAAACCAAACCTCCAAGCCAGCCTAAAGAGTCACAGCAAGGACAGAAAGACAGAACCAGGCAAATCATGCCAGAGACTAGCCACCCCTGAAGAGCTAATCCTGAATTTGTGCAAGCCCGTAAGTCCCAACCAACCACAGAAGAACATACACTCAACTGATCCCCTACCATGGTAGCACATAGTAAAAAGCTATGGAGATTGTGCAGGACCCAGGACGTGCCTGAACATACAAGTACCTAGGATGGGTCACAGCTGGCTGCCTCTGCCTGCTCGGGTCCCTGAAAGACAAGGTCTTAAGTTGTGCCATGTTTTCAAGTTCTGTTTACATCAGTCCCTCTTCTGATCAACAACAATCTAGTCTGGAACAACAACCCTAAGCTTGTCACTGGAACCAAGTACAGACTATACAGTGTGGCCAGGGAGCAGATGCCCCAGGCACACGGTGTGTGCATATACACGCGTATGTGTATGTACTACTCGTCAGTCCTGCCTCTCATCCTGCCCTCCCTCTACCTTCCCATCACTAGCCTACTAGCTATCTCCTCAACATGTTAGATTGTGTAAAAACCCACCACTGAGAGTTGGTGCAGAAACTGTAGACTGCTGAGTTAAACTGAATTTCGATTCACAAGGAAGACTATTTCCGTCTGACTATGCCTCGAATGTTACGTAATGCAGCCATCTTTATTTGTTCAACCTAACACTCCATCGAATTCCCCATATCTCCTTCAGACCCGTTTGACTCCCACTTCTCTCCAGGCTTCCCTGGAGTTCCACCGATGGATGGCACAAGGACCCTAAATGCGCCTGAGCTGGCTGCCCTAATACCACCAGCAGAGGCTACTCTTCCCTGTCCTTGTCAACTCTCCTGGGTTAATGCTGTGCTCAGGGAGCCACGAGGGGGCCCCTAGCCAAGCACCATGTCTCATTGGCTACAGAGGGTTCTCAATCTATGCTTGGGTCCCATGGGAGTGGGCATGGGGTCTTCTGCCTGGAGCATGCTCAGCTCTGTGAGCCAGTCAATTATCTAACCCCCCACCCCAACCCCTACCTCTTCCTGCCCCAGGCTGTGTCACTCTCCAGGGTGTCAGAATCCCGAGTTTGCACCAAAGAATGAGCTGAATTGAATGACCAGGTCCAAATACCTGCGTCTACTTTGTGCTACAGCTCGGTGAGGAGCAGAGCCAGCATAAATGCGTTTGCCTGCGCGCCACACTGCCCACGTGACCTACCCGCCTGCCATCCTAGCTTTTGTACAGAATGTCCATCTAACATCAACAGTGTTGGCCAAACCAGGCTGCTGAGGGGTTGACTTAATTTCCAGTGATTTGGAACAGTGACACTATGCCACTGTTGGGACAGACAATGCCTTTGCTCTGGAGAGAGGGCTCAGAGTGAAGCCACTAGCCAAGCGGCAGGAACTACCGGGTATTCTCACCTGGGTTTGGGGTCAGTCCAAGCACATCAAAGAAAGCTTGAACAGGGGACAGGACAGTGGCACATGCCTGTAGTCCAAACTACCCAGGAGGCTGAGGCAGAAGGATCACCTGACTCCACTGAGTTCAGGACCCATGGAGGCAACATGGAAAAGGCAGACAACAGTGATGATAAAAAAAGACGAGTATCTGTCACCATGGGATCCAGTCTATTGCCATCACGCCTTTATCCCCAGGACAGGTTTTCTTTCTTTCTTTTAGTTTTTTTTTTTGTTTTTGTTTTTCGAGACAGGGTTTCTCTGTGTAGCCCTGGCTGTCCTGAAACTCACTCTGTAGACCAAGCTGGCCTCGAACTCAGAAATCTGCTTGCCTCTGCCTCCCCAAGTGCTGGGATTAAAGGCGTGCGCCACCACTGCCCAGCCAGGACAGGTTTTCATAGAGACAATTTTTTCTTTAAGACTACACTCACTCACTCACTCACTCACTCATTCATTCATTTTTGAGGAAGTGTCCATGCCATAGTGCAGACACAGAGGTCAGGACACTTGTGCAAGTTGGTCCTCTCCTTCCACTCCGTGGAACCCGGGAATCAAACTCAGGTCTTCAGTCTTGGTGGCAATGCTTTTATCCACTGAGCCATCCTGCTGGCCTATAGACCCTACTTTAAAGAGGCACATGGGGCCTGAGAAACAAGCTGCCCCAAGTCACACGAGCCAGTAGGCAGCATCTAAGAAAGGGCACAGGGACACAGTTCAGCTAGGCTAAGAGATAAATCGCAGCGCTGCTCTTGCAACGCAAGTAGGAAAACGGCGTGTTTTCCTACTATCTAACCCAACAGCTGATCGCATGAAAGGCGACACAAATCAGAAGCTTCCGGCCACAGGCAGGGCCGTGTGCTGTCATATGGTTCCACTTTGCCTCTTCCTCTTCTCCATTAGTTATTAATGTTGAAAAAAATTGTTCAACCAGAAAAAGAAACTTGAGATGAACCCTTAAAAAAAAAAAACCAGCACAACTGCCGGAGTGGTTCAACTCTCCGGATAATCTAATCCCTGGCGCCCTTGCCTTTCAGAAGTGAACCTTTGGACCTTGGTTTTTTTAAAAAATGGCCAAATGAACACATTCCATCTTTTGATCTGCCTGCTGGCTGAGAGCCCACCACCGGAGAGATAAGGATCGAAAGCAGACCCTGTCCACTCGGGTGCACATGCACATGAGTGATGGTGAGCCCGTGGCTGGGGAGAGTCCAGGCTCAACCCACTCCAGAAGAAAGGGGTGGGTGCCAGAGACCCTGATGGCCAGCAGGGGGCTCTGCTTACAACCTGATTCTTCTGTTTTTCCAAGGCCCCGAAGTTGTGCTTTTAAAAAATAAAACAGTGAAAGCAACAAAAGCATTTCTAGAGGTCAACATGCCAGCATCAGAACACAGGACACAGTGAGAAACCAAACACAGGTGCAAACTCTGCTCTGCCACTGCCAGTCTCCTACCCCAGGAACTGGGTCACAGTGTGAGGTGGTGGAGCTCCCGCCACCACAGACAAGTGGACACATGCAGTTCTCTGACCAGCATGGTCCAGCCATGGAAACAGACTAGAGATGGGAAGGTTCATGTCAACAGGACATCTCCAACTTCCAGGGCAGGAAAGAAACTAGGTGAGGCTGGGGGTTGGGGAACAACACAAGCATGACAGGAATGGTAAAGAAAACAGGAGGGGGCACAGAAAGACACAGAAGGCCAAGAAAGCAAGCTGTCCCGACCCAGTCAGGCTGGGAGGACAGTGAAGAGAAGACTGAGTAGCAGTGTTTGCACCCACTACCCACCGAGCAGGACCTGCTCTTTGCTCAACCGCAGCACACACAACAGGGTGTGGCCACAGCTCCTCCAGGCCCCACTTCAGTTCTTCCTGGAACACCAGACTCTTAAGCAGAAAGACACACCATAAGTCTCATTTGAATACCCTGCCCTGTAGGGTCGTTACTAATACTGTCATGTGTACATGTCAAGTGTGACAAGTCCCTTCCCAACTTCAAAACGTTAAGTGAGCCACGAACCTGGCTTTGAGACAGCTGGCAAGGTAGTCTTGCCCCTGGAAGGCTGCCATAGTGGGCTAGTGCTCTAGTGACTGAGGACCCAGAGCAAATGGAGACGAGATGCCCAGCACTGACACAGCATCAGAGCTCTGGACAAGCCATGGAGATCTGGCTCTTTATAGCATAGATGAATGGGTCAGGATGGGCTTAAGTTCTCCAAGGCTGGTAAGTTACACTCATGGTATAACTTAGTGTTTCAGGCTCGGAGAGGGAGCGTGGCCCCATACCCTTCTGTCTATCCCAGGGCTCCACCAGCGCAGGCAATTGGGAAGTTCTGGCTCAGTTTTAGACCTTGAACATGTCATGGCCATGGCTTAGATAATTTTCTTATCTCTATGGTCACCCAGGACAGGGTTCTCAGAGTTCATCGAAAGCTCACAGCACTCTGTATAAAGGAGTATCTGTGAGTTACAAACTGTGGAGGCCCTGCCCCCCACCCTCCGCCCCCAACTACAAATTACATACCCTGTGGGCCAAGAGGGAGTGTCATGGTCACACCAGCTTTTCCCAGCTCCATGTTCAAATCAGACCCGTTCATCAATGCCAGTGCCAAGCAGCTAGCACCTAATTACTACAAAACAGACAGGGGCTCATGTAGCCCAGGTCAGCCCCAAATTTCCTATGTAGCCAAGGATGACCTTGAACATGTGAGCCTCTTGCTTCTATGTCTTGAATTCTGGGATTATGGGCATGTGTCACAACACCCAACTTATGCAGTGCTGGGGTTGAACCCAAGATTTTATGCACACTAACCAGGTAAGTACTCCACTATCTCAGCCACACCCACAGCACGCGGGCTTTCCTTTGACACACGCTCATTGTGTAGCCTTGGCTAGCTGGAACTCACTCTGTAGACCAGGCTACCTCCCAGGTGCTGTTAAAAACAGGTGCCACTACTCCTGGCAAATACTTTTCAATATGTACAGATGTTTTGTCTTCATAAGTGTCTGTGCATTATGTATGTACAGTGCCTGCAGAGGCCAGAAGAGGGAGTCAGATCCCCTGGAACAGGAGTTACAGGCAGTTGTGAACTACCATGAGTCCTGAGACTTGAACCCAGGTCCTCTGAAAGAAAGAGCAACTAGTACTCTTAACAACTGAGTCGTCTCTTCAGCCCCACGTGGACTTTAAAGCCAAGTAGGGAGACAGTAAAGCCCTGGCTCCTTTAAGCACCCCAACTTCAAATTCCTGCAACAACCACCTCCCCCGGCTGCCCAGCCCACATTCCTGGCCTAGTTCAAACATTCAGGGGGAGGAGACTGAGCATGTTATACTTTTACTAAGTGTTTTTCCCTGTCTCCCAGCCCAAGCCTGTTTATGAGACTATCTAGGCACTCCTTGGCCAGGACAGAGTCTGCCAGCCTTGGAGAGGAAAGACCTTCTGCCTCTGGTCTCTGGAGGCAGGCTGCAGCTCTCTCCAACTCACTGTTATGTTCTTGTTTGTCTCCTTATCAATCAAAATGTAGGCTCTAAGGAAACATTCATCAGACCCTCCTGGTTAGATGTTCTTGAACTACAGTCTGTGGTTTCCAACAGCACCAAAGGCAGATCTCAAACAGGAAAATCTTGTGAGGGCAAGGCCAAAACATAGTCTTCATGCAAATGAGTCATGCCTATCAGACCACCCCTCCTCAGCTCTACCTACTCCCTGATCGCTGCCTAAGCCACCTATGCCCCAGAGGAAAGCCAAAGGGGGGCTGAACACTGGTTCATTTCCCTGGAGTGCAGACAAACCAAACTCTGGTCCTTGGTCCCCTCTCTAAAAGGCTCCTCAAGCATCAGTGTAAACATCGAAGGTTCTCAGATCACTCCCTTGCCACTTTCCAATGCATGGCAAGGTCAAATTAAAAAAAGACAAAAGCAAAACCAAAACCCAGAGCCTTTCTACTATTCCAGAAACTTAAATTTGTCATGCACAGCAGAGTAAAACCCAACAGAAGGCCAACAGGAAAGTGGCCCAAAGCAAGGGAAAAAAAAAAAAAAAAAGACTTTGGAGACTTGCTGAGTGGCAAACATTTCAGAGGGATGGAATCCGAAACACTAACACAGAAGGGTAAAAGAACCCTGTGCACAGTTAGGAGCCCTTTAATTGGGGGAAGATCTGCAAGTCCTGTGGAATTCTGGCGAGCCTATGGAATGAAAGAGCACGGGGACCAATAGGAGCCACCGACTTCAAGTTCTGGTAGATACACCCCAGAGAATGACACATGCCCCTTGCCACCTCTTCAGCAGCCCCAGGCCATCCCTTAAAGGCCACAGGGACACCTGGCTGAGGAGCCAGAATGTGGCCTTCACCCACAGGCTCCTTGAAGTCTGAGAGGGAACATTCTCCTGCTGTTTTAAAGAGAAAGAGAGTATAAGACAACCGGGAGCTGGGATTCTTGACAGTCACACGTCCTTATGCACAGGCAGATGATATGAAATTGCACAGAAAAATGACACGTGCAAGGTTGCTGCTCCTGACCTACCATGACCTCCTCAGGCCAGCAGGCCCCACAGCAGTAGGCTCTCAAGGCCATGCTTCCATGCTGTGACTAACTGGATCATCAATCTGAAAACTGAGCATCTGCTTGCTGCCTGCTGCTGACTGGCAAGAGACCTGTGAACCCACACTCAACATTAGACTCAATTCCTAGGTTTATGGCACAGACATGCATCTGCTGCCACACAGTCTCTGCCCAGCTTGTCCCCTCCCACTGCTACCTATCATCGTCAATGTCTCCACCTGCTCCAAGCTTCCCTTGACCTCATCCTGTCACTCAGAGACACCCAGTGTGCAGTGCTCTGGAATCCTATTCTAGAACTGTCCTCCAGCTGCGGTCTTCTCACAATCAGAACAGCGGTGGTTACCCAAAGGAGAGGATGCTCACAAGATCAGGCCTGGTAACGTTCCCTTGTAGAAGTGGATGAAGGACACCAGACTCAGAGTGCAAGCCATTCCCTCACCATGTCCCCTCAGCTGCATCTAACCCCTGTGCAGTAAGCAACCCCAACAGGGAGCAGCGTGGGCACGCACTGTGGCTGGGGCTGAGGTATGGAGAAGGGCCTCAACAGTAGACAGACATAAGAGAATAGAGCTAGCATGAGAATGTAACCCAGGAAAAGGGACACCATGTCAGAGCATCCAAACAGACGTGTCATAAGGAGGAGGGGGTAGACTAAGGCAAGCCCAGGTGCTTGTAAGCCCAGGTGTGTTCCTGACTATACCCCAGACAAGTTGTGGAGAGAGGGCCTACAAACAAGGAGACTGAGGAGGGGGACTCTCCAAAGACTCAATAGTCTTAGGGAGGACCTGCTCTAGGGACTCTAGGGATGACTGTACTCATCCCCGAACAGGCTGTCTGGGTAGTGTTCTCTGAGGAACAGCTGGGCATGAGAAGCAAGTCTGCACCATGTCTAGAGAGCCTCCGGCATGCTCATCCCCATAGTTCTTTCTTTCACATGCCCTGCAGCCTCAGGGAAGGACTAGAGGTACCCTTGTCACCAAGGGCTGAGCTCGGCCCACCCTGGGCCGGAGGAAGAAACGTCATTAGGGGGTATAAATGAGAAGAATTTACCACTGACCAGCCAGTGAGCAAAGAGCTGGCCACTTCTGACCAGGGGACCACAGTTCTCAAACAGGCTGAACACGGAAGGGAAAGGCAACTGTTCTCTCTCCATTCTCATGCCACAGAATCCCAGGAAGCAAGTACTGTCACCTCCTCTCTTGTTATACCAGTCAGAACCATCTGCAACTGGCAATGCATGAAGCCCTTTACCCATGTGAACTCTGCAGAGTCCCCAGGGAACAGGGACATTTCAAACTCTTCTGCACAGCGGAGAAAACAGATCCTGGGCTTGAGACAGTTGCCTTGGACTCACCTGGATATTTGGGGGGGCACTAAGACCCAGCTAACTCAGACCAATTCGCTGGCTGCAGGGTGATGTCTCCAGTCACACAGCTCAGATCCGGAAGACACCCAAGAGTCCCATTTCATCTCCGACCACACGTCTTGCTAACTGTGGACAGCTCTTGCCTCCCAAATCTGGGGGAGTGAGGTGGCGTACTGTTTACACATGACGTCCACCTATGGTTTTACACACTCAGGAGACGGAAGAATGAGCACCATTGTCTCCTAAGGGGTCTCAGGAGCCAGAGGGAGCTTTCTTGGAAACTAGGGACTTAACAATTAATTACCAATGATTACTCTAAGCTGTGTGCAAGTGGGAAGGTCAGACTAGCTCTGCTATAAAAAGGCAGGAGGCCCTCAGCTTAGAACACATCTGCCACACATCTCTTCTCACATTGGGGTGGGGGCCACTGACTGGTGAGGAAGATACTCATTTCTAGCCTGGCCTAAATCTCCTGAGGGCCGTGTTCTCAACTGAGAATGCTGTTCTCACTTCTAGTAATTAAGTATCCCCATACATTCAAGAAAGAGGGGTGACAGAGATTAAGGACAACCCAGTCTCCTCTTTGGCTCAGCATCTGTCAGGTCCCCACTCTGGGCCTCCATCTGATACTTACCCACCATCTGTAACTTCAATTTTGTTCTTAGGCAAAGGTTTCAATTACATAAAAGGTAATAGGCCCACCAGGACCTGGCAGTCTGCAGTGTGGTGAGCGCTGCTCATACCTCTCCTGTGGCACACCAAGCATCCAGAATCATTTGCAGAGACCAATTTCACAGAGGCCTAGGGCTCAACAGCCCAGCCTTTCAGGCGGTCTCTCCCAGGCAGGCTCTGTGCACATTATGACTGGCAGGGTCTCTAATGAGCCTTAATTGCCAGCTCAACAGGCCTACAAACACATGCAGCAAAGGGGCAGGCGCAAAACGCCTGATATTAGAGCAAAGTGTCTGACCAGATGAGGGCCACTGACCCAAGAGGGTGGGCCCCAAACTCCCAAAACACCCAGCCAAAAGCACTGCAAAGCCCTGGGGTGTCTGGAGCCCACTCCTAGCCCCAGCTAGTGTGGTCGATTGGTGTGGACACCTGGCTTCAGGGTCCTGTGTGGGTACCACGTCTGCCTCCATCCCCATCAGCACTTCTTTAATGATGGAGGACAGACACCCTTGTGGCGTGGAGAGGTAAAGGCCATACTGTACACACACTGAACAGCTGACTACTGGCATTTTCTCTGGTGGCGGTGGCTGTATTCAGAGCCAGCCATCTGCTGGTGACCTGCAGTCATGAGGAAAAGCTATTCCTGGGAGCAGCTGTGGGCTTGACCATGTGGCA
The DNA here is from genome assembly GCF_011762505.2 of Arvicanthis niloticus. Classification (NCBI taxonomy): domain Eukaryota; kingdom Metazoa; phylum Chordata; class Mammalia; order Rodentia; family Muridae; genus Arvicanthis; species Arvicanthis niloticus. Next base: position 15,626,588 of record NC_047662.1, read on the forward strand.
GACAATGGGCTTTGGAGTCACTCGGGCTGGGGCTGATCCCAACTCAGAAAGTTAGCAGTCAGCTGAGAGGGTCTGGGACCAACCACCTGCATTTCCACCTTCAGCTGTCAACCTTCGGAGTCTTGTAGAACACTGCCACAGTTCTCCAGTGAAAAGTAGACTCCAGGACCTGAGTAGGTGTTAGTACACGAGAATTAAGAGCCCAGGACCTACACAGGCAGCTGCTACAACCCAAGTCCAATATCTCATCTCACCTGTGAGGAAACCGAGGCCACATGAGAACGACAAGGGCTTAGCTTAACAGGAGCTCCCACTTTTAAGGTGCCCAAATACCCCCTACTTCCCATTTTAGACACCAAAATAGACCAGCACCCTAGAAACACCTGGCTAAGAATTCTACAGGAGTCTGAGCTGCAAGTATGGTAACCCAGGTGGCCTGGTAAGGGAGGGGCACCAACTAGACACGTTTGTTTTCAAGAAGTGTGCAAACCAACCAGCTCTCTGCTTGGAGCTTTGGTGCAATGCCTGTCGGCAGGCACCATAGATGGTCTTCTGGGTCAGGGATCTGAGTAGGTGTTAGCAGGTGAAGCGCTCCAACAGCCTCCAAGAAAAGAAGACTCGGGACAAGAATGGGAGAAAGCTAGAAACAGGGTCATTCTATGACTGGGAAAACCCTTGGTGTCTGGATTCCAACGATCTGGAAGGAGAAACTCCCACGCGTGGGAGCGTAAAGTGCCAAATGGATCTGTAAGATCTGACTCCTGCAGGTGGTGGCCGGGGTAAAGGCCAAGACACAAACCACCAGTGGGATCACCTGGTGCATCCCTGACTCTGCAACCACCATTTAATCTGTGTAGCTCACCCATCTCCGGCCCTGCCTCAAGCAGTTTCTAGATTCAGGGCACTCAGGGACAAAAGTGCTCGTTCTGCAGCCATGAAGAGCAGTGGGCAGGCTAGGAAACAGCTAGCCGGCTGAACTCTGTAGACAGACTTCAGGTCGGTCCCTTCAGATCTTCAACTCCAACTGGACTGGAGGGCTTCTTCCCACTTGGAAGCTTTGCCTTTTCTGGTCAGGGCAAGTGAGGGTAGACTGTTCCCATGACCACCCAAGGGCCTCAGTGGAGGCCTAAACTTCCCCAGCCCCAGCTTAAATAAGCTCAGACCCTGTCATCGAGAGCTGCCCTGCTGTGGAAGCCGAGGCCGGGCTGGGCGCACCTGTAAAAACACAGCCCAGAGGGTGGCTCCGGGCGTGAGCGTAGCCCCTGGGCGGGCAGGATTGAGGCTCTGGGTCAGTGAAGCCAACACAGCATCAACTCCCATTTATTAAGCACCTCCCTGTCTCCCCTGTTGGCACTTTGGAAGTGTATTCCTGAATTTTCCACTTGACCCATGAGATAGGTTCTACTGGCTCCATCTTACAATGGAGGAAACTCAGAAAGGCAAAGTATGTGTGTTCAAGACCTCAAAGCTAGAGGCACCCCAGACCCAGTCCTAGGCAGCCACCTCTTTGCTGCCCTGCACAGTAGCCCTGGGGACTCAATGCTGGAGGCTGTGCCTGCTCTATGTGTATTTACCATAGTGGGAGGCAGTGTGGTTCAGTCCTGAGAGAAATCAGCGTCTCTTCTGCTAAGAAAGGGAGTGCTGGAAGTAGAGACCTCAACAGGAGGGTACCCACAGTGAGGTTCCTCTGCTTCCAGGCCTCAGAAGCCAGTCTGAGAGAATGAGACCGTCGGGCAGAGATTGCAGCCCAGAGACCCACTGGCCTAAATCAAGACCTGCTGCCGGGGCTGCCAGCAAAGCTTCCTGACTTGGAACAAGGCAGCTTTCCGTTCGCTGTCTTCACATGCATCTGCATCCCGTTCTCAGGCCGGCTAGCTGTCAGAGATGGTCTACTGTGCGGCTGTTTTAAGGAAGGGACAGCGGGAGTCTCCACAGCTGTACACACCCACTGCACGACAGGACTGGACTCCAGGATGTTGGCCCTCACCGCCCCATGCTTCGGTTTCTCATCTATACCTCACAAAGTCACTTCAGATTAGGCAAGGTCACGGTGAAGGTTACCGGTGACAAGGGCCATAAAAAGAATTTATCATCTCATAGCTCCTAACATTACTTCTGTTTCCCCAAGAACAGGGTCAAATTCTAAATGTGAAAACAATAAAAATCAATTCCCATGTGAATCTTGGACCCTCTCAAGAGCCACAAATGTGAACCGGGTAGTTGACTTAAAGTGACAGCGAACAAAATACCTGGCTGGGGACCACTCTGGACCACCGGCCACACGAGTCTACTGTTCCTCTTCTAGGGCTGTTTAGGACTGAAGATGTTACCACTGTGGGCTCTCCGCTCTCACTGTGGGGTGGGCGGCGGGTAGCGCGCACGCACACATACACACACACACACACACACACACACACAAACACACACACGCATGTGGAGGCCAGAGTTGTCAACATCTGATATCAAGTCTTCCCCTCCTGCTCTCTATCTTTTCTTTTCGGTGGGGGGCGGCTATTTTTGAGACAAGGTTTCTTTGTGTAGCCTCACAGACCAAGCTGGCCTCAAACTCACAGAGATCCACCTGCCTATGTCCCCCAAGTGCCTGGGCCACCCTATTTTTTTCATGTAGGCAGGACTTCTCACTGCACCTGCAGCTTACTGATTCTGGTAAACTACCTGGCCAGTGAGCTTCAGGGATCTTTCTGTCACTGTTTCCCTAGCACCTGGGACCATGGACCACCATGCCTTGCTTTTCTAAGTGTGTAGCCACCCAGCCAGGCCTGGAAAGTGGGTGAAGAGGTGTTCTGATGCCTTACCAGCCTGCTGATAACCTAGCCAAGTTCATTCCAGAATATTCCTTACAGCAACCAGACTGCCACCCTACAGAACTAGAAAGGGCCATGGGGGGTTGGAGGGGCACCTTTGCACGCTATACCCAGCACTGACTGCACTTGGGATAGACCCCAGAAATTGTCCAAGTGGAATGAGGTCTGCAGGGGCATGATGGGACAGGTCAGAAGGCCAAACTGGCCAGGCATGATTACACCTTTGGGCCATGCAAAATGTGTGTGTGTGTGTGTGTGTGTGTGTGTGTGTGTGTGTGTGTGATGGGTCTTCCACCTGCAAGCACCCTGTGTTACCAGGTCTCCTTTGTCACCAGTAGAACACTGGAGTTACAGGCGAGGCCTCCCTTTTCATAAGTCTGAGGATACCTAAGAACGAAGCCTCTGAATTATTACAAGAAAGAAAAAAGGTAGAAATTACAAAAGAAAAAAACCCAAAACCACGCTCTGCCACAGTGACTGATGTTGCAAGCTGAGCCCTCCTCACCCTGGAGAAGCAGATCCACGGCTATTTTTGTCGTAGTCTTAAAAAGGCAATGGATGGATGGATGGCCTGGTGGGTGCCAATCTGCAGAAACAAACTCCTTCCTCAGCGCAGGGCTCAAAATATACTCCAGGAGAGAGGCTCCGACTCTAGCTGCCAGTGTGCAGAGAGAGGCCATAGAAGGTCAAAGGAGCACCTTCCCGTCACGTGATCCCTGATCCTGATGGGTGTGCGGTATTTTTGAAACAACTTAGCAAACAACTTTGGCCAGTTTCCCTCTAGCACAATGGAATTAGTATGTAATAAAATGATGTTTTGGCCGTATGCAAAGGACAGTCACTTCCCACCCATCAGCATGCACCGGGATCCCAAGGCAGCAAAGGCTATGATGCCGGGGAGAAGACAGAGTGCCGTCCTGGCAGGGCACACAGGGCTTCGGAGCCTGGCTGCCAAGCACAGGGCACATTCTGATGAGACTCTGTAACCAGACCTTGTGTGGACCAAACAAACCCCTCTGAAGCAGCCTGGCTCTGATATGTAAATGAGGGGGAGCACAGGCAAACCCCAACGTCCCCTTTCCTCACTGGCTGAGCACACAGATGGGCACACAGGAAAGCTGTGATCCCCGCAAAAGACACCCCTGACTCCAGACAATGGAAGGAAACACGGCCATAGGTAGTGTGAGTTTTCTGAAATTACAGTTTGGGAAGAAACTAAAAGCACATGTGATGCAGAACCACAACAGGACACAGAATAGTGTGTACAGAATGAGAGGATTCTGCAAACTTAGTTTAAAAAGAAAAAAACCGTCACATCTAAGCATGACAGATGAAAAACCACAGCAAGCGAACATACATATTTAAAGTGACTTTTACAGTCGCTCGTGGATCCAGCAGAAAAGGCAGCCCAAGTGCTCCACACACATGTACTGCGCACACTTGGAATCAGAACCAGGCTATCACTCATGTATGGCTTCTGCAGCATGCTGGCATGCTTTTAATGAGCCATGCTTCACTGGACCCTAATCTGTTGAGACGTCACGCCCCATTTCCATCCTGACACCCATCATGCTTCAATTAAAAATTAGTAAGCACCCCAAATCCCAAACCCACTCTCTGAGAGGAGTCTGTGGTCCAGGCGATCCCAAGGCTGGGTCCACATGATGTAGTACCTTTCAAGACACACCATGAAACCATGGAAGTTAACCCTGCAAGACCTGGCTCTAAGAAGAGAAGTCCTTCATGCCCCAGAGAATATCTATGTGCAACAAGTTGGCAGTTTATGTCTCTGATCCCAGTACAAGGAGGGCTGAGGTGGAAGGATGTCAAATCCAAGGCCAATAATAGGAATATATAGCCATGCCTGGTCTCAAAAAAAAAAAAAGCAATAAAAATTTTCTAGAACATTCCTATGTCTAAACATCTCACATTACTAGGGAATTAAGTTATTCAGCATGTTTTCTACACACAGAAACCTGGCACACCATGAAGACATGCCATGTTCAGTCTCTCTTCCTGTGTGACCCCACACCAAGGTGACCCAGGAGCCAAGTACAGAACAGGAGAGACCCGCATTCTTGATGCCATGTGGCCGCACCACCCCCTCGTAGCCTCAGTTTCTCAAAAAGATGGGTTGGGTATGTGAACCTTCAAAAGGTTATTATAAAAAAAAAAAATCAGACGGAAATTCTGCACTCAGATGTAGGCACACAGAAGTATGCAAGGTTTCCATTACTGTGACCAAATTCCTGCCACAACTTAAGCTAGGACACGTTTGTTCTAGCTTGTGGTTTTAGAGCTCTCTCTGTGTCCATGGTCGGTTGGCTCTGGGACACTTGGGTCTGTGGTTAGGCCAAACATCAGAACTTGCAGTGTGGGGTGAAGCTGCTCACCTCATGCATACATGGCCAAGGAAAAGGGCCCAGGGTCCCCACATCTCCTTCACTGTCTTGCCCACAAGGCTAACTAACTTCCTTCCACTCAGCTTCACCTCCTAAAAGCTCCACTGCCTTCCAACAGTGCCATCTGCAGAGGATCCAGCCTTCCATGTATGCAGCCCTTTGGAGGTCTTTAAGATTCAAACCCTAACTGCTGGGCACAGTCAACAAGTGTTAGCTCCTACCCCAACACTAGTCTCCCTGTCCCTTTCCCCCTTTCTGGTCAAGTTTTTGTAGAAGACAGTGAAAAGAGGAAGTGAGCTCAGGTGCCAGGACAGATGTAGTTTGTGGCACTTCGCCCTATGTCTGCGACAGAACCCTGACCTGGCATTTGGTGGAGGGCAGCTCTCAGCCTCTCCTTCCTTCCCTACCATGCTGTGATTCCTCCCTGGACCTGAGGGAACCTGGCATCTGCAGCAAGGCTACACACATCTCCGAGATGAGTGATGAGGGGGCCCCAGGGGAAAGCTGCAGCTGGAGCATGAGCTCGAGCGAGGTTTCGGTTGCCATAAGAACAAAACAGCCTGATCTACATTCAGAGCCGTCAGAGATGTGTGCTCACTGGGGGCGCCTCCACTGGAGCATTCGCCTGGTGTGCCTCCACGAGAACATTATTTCAAAACCACTGTAGTAACTGCGCTGACCATCAGCTAAGCACAGTTCCACACAGGGTTTAAAAGGCAACTCTCAGAACTGAGCAGAGGGGACCTGGGCACACCTCCAACCGTGGCCTCCCTCACCTACACAGGAGCAAGCATAGACTGCTGACCAAGAAAAAGTCAACACTTCCAGAGTGCACTTGGCAGAGCACACAACATCCAGAGAGCGGTGGATGGGACAATCACTACAGCTTCAAGTTTCTCTGGCTTCCTAGATGCCGCTACCATCCTGACATAACACGCTTGTGTGCATGGATGCCTGTGTGTATGTAAATGTGTCTGTGTGTGTGTCATGAGGACCCGAGATTCTCTTTTATACCCACTCTCATTTCAAGCCTGCCATGAGCCACCTGTGGCTGGCTCTCTCACAGAGCTACTAAGCTCCTGAAACCATCCCCCACCCCAATTCCTGCTCAGAACCCCTCCAATCGGCCTGTGTTTGTCTCACACACCTGCTCACAGCTGGAGCTTCAGGCCCTATAAACAGAGATCATTGCACAGAGGACTTCTAGGCTGCTGGGAGTTTTATCTGGGATTGATGGAAATCTCCTCCTATCCAATTGTTTTCCTGGTGAGAATGTTCTCAGCCCCAACAACAGAATCAAAGTAAACGAGCAGAGCAGATGAACCCCCCCTCCCCCCTTTAAGGGATGCCTCACTGCTCCACATCCAGGAAGACACGGTTCCAGAGCCCATTAAATCATTAGGTGAGCTGGAGGCCTCGGGTGGATTTCAATTACTCCTGTGGCCTTATGTTGGACTTTAATGTTTCCCAACAGTACCTCAGTGCCAGTTCATCTGCAGCATCAGTTTAAAACCCATTAGTTTATATGTTTAGATTTTTTTTTTAAAGTTTAAAAAAGAGCTGAATACTTTAAAAACAGATGTAATAAAACTTTTTGTTGTTAAGCCTTTCAGACTAGAAAGGACACTGCTGGTCTGGGGCTGGCTGAGGAAGCTGGCCCGGCGTGGGGGCCTGGGTTAGCTACCTTTATGAATGCCTGCAGAGGGGTGACCCAAATGCAAGCTTCTAGAAACTAAAGCAAGGGAAGTCGGAGAAGGGGTCATAATAATTAACTTTATAATCAATGTGTGGAGTGGGCTTTATCAATGCAGATGGGCTCAGAGCAAGACCCCCATATGAAACTCATCTCAGAGCCCAGAGGTGGGGTGTGGCCTGGGAGAGAAAACATTTCCGGTGTTTTGAATTCCACACAAAGAGCCCAAAAGATAGCAACTGTGTGCCTCACTCGGCTCAAGTGAGAGCATATGAGGTGAGGTGGGTACGCACCAGGTCGATGAGGTCGCTCAGGTTCTTCTCAATCTGCTGTGGAGGCAGGCGCCTCATCAGGTCCAAGGCGCAGTCCAGCTGCTGATCGCTCTGTGGAAGAACAGAGAAAAGCATCTAAGTATTTACGCCAATACTAAGAGCTCCTGTGAAAGGCTTTCATCTCTTCAGATGCTGCTTGCTCAGGATACTCTGAGACCCTAGGAGCCCCGTGGTGGAGCCTCTGCTAGGCATGGATGGGCCTGCAGGCTGGAGGGGTGCCGTGCCCTTTCCAGAGCAGCCTGTGTGAGATCCTGAAGGTGGAGAAAGTAAGACAGCAGGCCACCAAGCCCTCCTATTCAGCAGAGCTGGCAGCTACAGGTGCCAACTCCCAGGCTTTCTTGGAGAAAGTTATGGTGACCTCTGCTCTAAGCTGAAGATGAACACCATCAGGTGACAATGCCAGGCCAGGGGCCCTGATATCTGTTTCAGAAAGGAAGCAAAGAAGCGGGACCAAGGTGCACGATGAGATTACAAGTGCATCATTCGGGGACTACAGAGCTTCCCAGGCCTCTTTGCAAACTGGTCTAAGACCTGAAGCACTCAAAGTCAAGAGCTTGTGGCAGGCAGGCTGGCTGGAAGGAAAAGCACCTGCCACCAATCAAGCGGGAGGAAAGGACTGACTGACCGCTCACGAGTTGTCCTTTGGCTTCCACACGTGCACCTTGGCATATGCACACGTGCACAAACACAAAATAAGTGAATTAACTTTAAGAAGGCTCACTCTAGCTGTAAAACACAGCAGTGAACTATGCCACCTGCTGCCCGGGACTGGGGGCTAACCCCACTCTTGTCCCCTGAGCACCTTTCCCAAGTTACACATGGCGTGCTGCTTCGTTCCCTACTGACTAGCATTCGTAGAGGCCCCTGTGCACCAATCCCCACAGATACACGGAAGTAATCAAGGACAAGGCTGAGTGAAGCAAGAGCAGCAAGGACAAAGGGAACTTGGTGCACAGCGGGCCCAGCAGAGCGTTAGACCTGAGACTACATGAGGAAAGTGTGCCTGGGAAGGACCGGGTCGGGGTGAGGGTGGGGTGGGGTGTTCTGAGGGCAGGGAGCCGTGGGAATCCCCAGCACCAAAAGGCTTTGATTTGTATCTGATACCTGCTCTGGTCCAACCCAGGACTTTTTAAAAAGCCCCACATGAGCAAGCCAAAGAATCTCAAAGAACACACACAGGAATCCTCAGAACGCCACATTTGGCTGTAATGAGCTACAACCATCTCGACTCCTAAGCACAGCAAGCACGGGGCAGGGGCCTACTTCCTAGCCACCACAGACACGGCACAGAACTATCTGGAGCCAATCCTATTCTCACATATCCATACATGGCAGATTGTTAAAGAAAAAAAGTCTGTCCCTTGCTCAAGATCGTTACACACGATCATTGTCTCTCAGAGAACAAACTGCAAAGAAAACAAAGCCCCCTGCTGCTGCTTTTGTTTAATGAGGCATTCATTCAATCTTAAAACTTCTTGCTTGTACCACGCACTTTTATGACATGATGTCTCAGCCAAGCTCATAGTGGCATGGATTTGGCTCACTGGCATAGGAGGCTAGTGTACCATGTCCAGGGTACAGCAGAGAGCTCACTGACTACAGAAAGGCATCTCCATTCTTAGCGCCTTGGGCCAGTTTCTTCTCCTCCACCTTCACCAGACTCCGCTGTGCATGAGATGGGGAAAGGAATCAGAGTACCTTCTGAGAGCGGTGTGGTGACTTGGGTGATAATGTATATGGGGTTTAATACCTGCAGCATCTTATGTAAATAGCAGTCAGGTCTCACATATGTAAAACACTGATCTAAGGGGCTGGAGAGATGGCCCTGAGGTTAAGAGCATGTGCTGCTCTCTGAGACCAGAGTTTGATTCCCATACCAGGTGGGTCACAATCACCTAACTCCAGCTCCGGGGGACCCTCTTTAATTCTGACTTCTGGGAGCACTTGCATGCATGTACACAACTGTATGAGTGCACGCGCACACACAGACACACACACACACACAGACACACACACACACAATATCACTGTTTTATAATATCACTGTGGCTACAAACCACCACAAGGTGGATCTCAGTTTTGCCCACACACAGTGAAACCCCTGGAGTGCTCAGGTGGCAGACTGATGTCTGATGGCAAGCACATTTTCATGCAGTCCAGAAACAAGTATGGGTGAACTTGTCAGCTATACATAGATGTATATGCACCTCAAACTAGTGTGTGCAGGGCACTGTTTCAATCCTCAGAATAAACCAAGCACAGTGGCAGCGCCTGGAATTTTAGCACTTGAGAGGCAGACAAGAAGCTCACAAGTTCACTGTCATCATCACCTATGTAGTAAACTCAAGACCATCCTGAGACACATGAAACCCAAGACGGCTCAGTGGCTAGGAGCACATGCTACTCTTGCAAAGGACCTGGGTTTAGTTCCTAGCACCCAGGAGGAGGCTCACAAATGGCATGACTCCAATAGAAAGACATCTAACACCTCCAGCCTCTGAACATGCACACATGTACACATACATGCACGCGTTTAAGTACAGTAATTTTAAACAAAGACTGGAAACTCTAAATGATTCAATTAGAACTAGTGTTTCTCACCCAGAGATGATTTCTGTGGGACTAGCCATTCCCACCTGACCTGCTGTTCCAGGATGCATGAGAACGCTTTGCCTGTCATGACAGGGGAAAGGGATGCTGTTATACCTAAGGATCAGGAATCTCACTCAACATCCAACACAAAAGACAACTTCCTCACAATTACTGTCTAACTGAGTCAGTTTTTGATTTGATTTTTGTGTGACCTAGTACCCAGGTCAGAGCAAGGGCCCTCTTCAGAAACAGCAGGCATGCATTTACCCATTAGCCACCTTCCTCAGAATGCTAAAGAAAATGTCTACATATGTAAGCCAAGCTCATTGACAATTGTGACACTGGGACAGTGACAGGGTGAAGGCCAGCATGCAAGAGCACCATTCTGATCTCTGGGCAGCCTCTTCAGACCCCAAACCCCCAGCATGGCACTCCTCAACCCCAAAGGGACCTCTTCAGAAGGCCTTGCTTGCAGACTGCCAGACTGCACCCACTGGCAGGCCAGTCCTACCCCACTGATCTCACTCCATCTCACTGGGTTCTGTGCTGTCCCAATCCATCCTAGCTGGAAATGTTTCACAACAGATTTCTGGGGCTAAGGATGTTTAACTCTCATTAGGTTAGGAAATGACTAAATGCTTCCCGTAAGTGAAGCAACATGGGAAAGCCTACTGACAGCCCGTAAAAAGTTAAAATTAGAGTGGACCAGAGCCACTCACTAGGAGTCACACCAAGCTTGGGGGTCCGAAGGGAGCAGCATCAAGAACACCAAGAAAACAGCATGGTGGGGAAGGGTGCCCTGTGGACAACCCAGGAGACAACCACATTCTCATGCGGTCCAGAAACAAGTATGGGCGAACTTGTCAGCTATACATAGATGTATATGCACCTCAAACTAGGACAACAGCCTTAGAAGAGTAAATACAGAACTCATAACTGTGGGAAGAGTTACACAGGCATCAGGAAACAGAAGACAATGTTGTCTGGGTCTTGCAAGACACACTGTGGTGTGCTAATCTGTTACTTACATAGTCAGCAGATGGATAGATAGATAGATAGATACATACATATACACACACATATATACATATATATATACACATCTATACATATATATATATTAATATTTATTTTATGTGTATAGATGTATTGCCTGCATGTATGTCTATGCACATGCCTGCTACCAATGAATGTCAGAAGGGGGCATCAGATCCCATACAACTTGAGTTTCAGATAGTTGTGAGTCACCTTGTGGGGTCTGGGACTTGAACCTAGGTCCTCTGAAGAGCAACACGTGCTCTTAACTGCTGAGCCAGCTCTCCAGCCCCCTAAATAAAGTACAAGGAAGAAATACCACAGGAGCAAATGAAGGTAGGGTGCCACAGAGGAGGAAGTCTTTCCTGTGGCCAGGTGTCTGTGTGACTTCAATCTGTGCCTGGCTGTGGCCTACGTGCCCTCCAAGATGCCTCCTAAATGGATGTCTCCCTCCTCCTAAGGGCAGGTGTATGGCTGGGACCCTCTGCCCTGTCTATCTATACAACCACCCTTCTGGATTCACTAGTCAGTAACTGGGCATGGAATGCCAACCTTGGGCCAGGCCCTGAACAAGGCCTGAGGCATGAGGTTTAGTCCCAACTATCACTGAACTGACCAAACAGCCAGGCACTGTGGTCTGAACACATGAGGGGACATAGCAGACGCAGTGGTCTACCTTTGCTCCTACGCCCATCTTCTTAGGCTGCCCTCCCTCACATTTACTTCTTATTTTGCAAACTACAAGCCCTTGACTAAAATGGCTTCTTGCAAGTGCCCTCCTTGAGAGAGCCAGCTTTCTGGGCTTTCTCTCCCACCACACTGGTGGTCATGGGATGGGATGAAAACTAAGTAGCCAAAGAAAGGCCATTCCACCCCACCTTCCACAGCTCTCGCCCATTCAATTAGTCATTCAAAAATTATTTACTGTTGCCTAGGTAACAAGCTCTGTTTTGATGCTCAATAGTGAATACAAAGTCCCCGGTCTTTACAGAGCTTACAGTACAGGGGGAAAAAAAAAATCAAAATCAATTAGGAAAAAGTCTGCACTGGAACAAGAGCTGGAGGGTAGGAAAGGATATGGGTGCCTCGAGGTCCATCAGCCAAGGCAGGAGGGGTTTGGCTTCTGCTAGCTTTCCCATGACTTAAAAAAAAAAAAGTCACAAAACTGCCTAAATCACCTGGCAACAAGTAAAATAATGTCCATTTAAGTGAGAACTAACAGAGTCAAATCAAATACCACAGGCTAAAATAATCAAAGCGTACAGGCGCCCGAGTGTCATCCAATTATCTGCACACAGCCAAACCAGCCCTACTAAATATATACAGAGACAAAGTTCCCGGGGACATCATCAGCAAAGCAAGCATCCTCAGTTCCTGTGCAGGGCACAGCAAGAGCCAGGCACACCCTGGCCTGTGATAAGCCCCAGCTGTACACTGCACACACACTCCCCCAGCAATGATAAAGCTCGACATAAAGCCCACTACTAAAGCCAGAGGGCTCCTAGAGACATGGGGGCGGGCAGTGATTCTGTACCCAAGGCAGCCCCTGGGGGCCTTGCAGGGCCACAGTAACCTCCACAGTATACAAGGGGGAGAAGGGCTGATGAGACCTTACCCTGCTACCCTGAGGGCTGGCACAGCACAGAGAGGGGCTGAGCCACTGGTCTAGAGTGGAAGGTGACTGGGCCTTATGAGTGACCTGTACTCAGTTATTACTCCCAAGCTTCTCAGAGGCAGTGTGCTTAGCTTAGAACAAGCTTAGAGCCCCATCACCCCATCAGTGTGACTCTTGTCTTTTGTCAGGGGGAAGACTTGGTTTTTTTGTGCTATCTTCTCTGGATTCTTTAAAATCCACTGCTCTGTGTAGGTTTAGGAACTCCCGGAGAGTCCACAGAGGAATGTGACCACCCTGTATCACTGGAGATTGATTTCCCAAAGTCAGTCATAACTAGGCTCTACCCTATCCAGCATGCCTGGGCAGCCTCCCTGCTACTGGACTCACGTGTGTACACACCCCTTTCTTCTCGGAAGTGGGGTGCATCTTGTGACTGCTTTGGCAATCCTACAGCAAGCCTGACCTTGAGTGACTTCTGAGGAGAGAGGAGACTAGCAGCTTCTCTCCACAGGAAAAGAAGCTTGGACCCTATAAGACAGACAGGCCCCTAAACCCCAGCAGTATGTCTGGCTCCCACTGTGACTACACCAACACAAGCCCTTGAACCAGAATGGCCTGGCCAGGGTGTCCCTGAGCTGATGACCACAGATACTCTGGAGGAACTTGGGAGACACTAGGGAATCTCAGGTAACCTTGCTGGACGGCAGTAGCACACAAAGTTTCTTGCAATGACCACTGGGGAGCAGTCTCACTAGATAAGCCTTGGGCAAAACGAACCATCAAGGGGCCTTCTCCTCAGGCATGCTCAGAAGGCTGCAGAATCAGCAGTTAATGGGCAGAACAGACAGGAGGGATTAAAAGGCTCAGAGTACATATAGTCTGGGCATCTTTTGAAACATGTCATATCTAACTCCAGGGAAAACCAGGAGTTCATACTGCTAATACTTCTAGGCGGAGGTACCCCCTCCCCCCCCATGGTTGGGCGGATCTGGACTCTGGTGGCATCTGTATGTAAACAGAGCCTGCAGAGCTGGTTTACATTCCAGAGAGGTTTAGTGAATACTCACTTCACAGACTGCACAGGGGTAAGCTGCTGGCGCCTGGAGGCTGGGCTGACTTACCGCAGACTTGTGGTGTCTCACTTGACCAGGACTGGCCCCCAGGACGGTCTTGTGACCCAGCAGGCAATTGTTTAGCAGAATCTGTTTTCTGCCTTGGAACACAGAACAGTTTGTGCTAGGGGCTACTTGGGAGAGAATAGAGGGCAAACCCAGCCTCCATGTCAGATCACTCTGGAAAAACGAATATTTTGGTTTAATAAAATGAAAAGTGATTTTTCTATTGAATAACTGCCCCTGGGAGGCACACTAATGACAGTGGCCCGGACACAGTGTACCCTCAGGATGGCATTTATTTCCATGGAAAATCTACTGAGGGGACAAAACAACATCTGCCTGGAGAGAAGGTACATCCCTTAAACTTTGGGGTCTCCTGCACACTATCACGGATGGGTCAGTGACATCTTTTACAACAGGCTAAAGAAACATCACATGACACACCAGGAGCCATTTAGCACTGTCTTGGATCATGCAGATGTCCCGAGAAGATGGTAATATTAGTCTCAGAAAGAAAGGAGCTCAGGTCCTCAAATGGCCTGCCAGTTCATGTACAAGAAACGATTCCCTGCTTTACCTTGGCAGAAAAAAACGAACCCTTTAAAGTGAGCAACATGGTGCAGAAGCAATGTCATTTTGACAGTGCTTCTTTCTCACACTGCAGAACTCTCAGCAGGGCATAAGGACATAGCTTCTCTGCCAGGAGACACTCTGGGTATTCCAGGGTCCACTCTTCCCTGGTTTCTGTCTAACTGAATGCAGGCTTTCCATGTGGGCTGCCAAGGGTCTCCAGGAAGGAGGGATATCACTTCAGGTGCCAAGTCCCTCCGCATCAACTAAGGAAGATGGACCTGAAAGCCAACATCTGCCCCACAGAACCCCCTACCTTGTGTGCTATCCAGCAATGGTTCCATAATGCTGCAGTGAGAGGAGGACAAGGGCGGACTAACTCCACAGTTTCTGTCAAGAGGTCCTCCCCAGAGCACCTTGAAGCCTGCTCCCCGATGCCTTCTCATCCATCTGTCCCACAGAGGTTGCAGCTGAGAACAGCTGACTACTTGAACCATCTTCCTATTGCCTGATGTTTCCAAGGTCACCTGAGCTTATCAAACTGTAACAATGTGACAGGCTTAGAGGAGTCCCAAGACGCCTAGACATCTGACCCAACACTGAGAATTTCTGTGCTTCTCCCAGAACGTTTATTCCAGGGGAGACGCAGCAACCTGCACACAGCTCCGTCTACCTCCACAGCTACCATCGATGGACTTTCCCTGACACAGTCCATGGGAACCAAAGTTTCCAAACAAGCTGCCCTCAGCTGTGCTTCTGTTTGCAGTATCAGCTCCCACCTGAAGGACTCAGGGTCCTTTCCCCGTGGAGACTGGAATGCATTCTGCGAGGCTAGTGGAAAGAAAGGCAGAGCTCCCTGAAAGGAACAGGGCCCCAGCAGTCTCCAGGAGGCATAGCTGTGTTGGTACCTTTTGACACCAGACTCCGCACACAGCAAGCAGGTCCACTTGTGGGTTCTTCTACCTCTGTAGAAGGCAGATGCCCTTCTTGTATCCTCCTCTTCAACAGATGGTGGCCACCCATCCCACCACACATCGGTTCTGTGTGCTTAAAACTCACCCCCCACCAGTCCTCCTGCAGGCGATAGCTGCCTGCTTTCCATGCCTTGGACTTACTAAGGCAACAGGGATGACCCAGGTCAGATGACAACAGTAAGTTGGTGGCTCTGCCACAACTGCCAGCACATTCTTGGGCCTGCTTCTGAGCAAGTTGGCTGACCTGGAGCAGAATCTCCCGCAGGAGCAATTTGATCACCTGTCCAGGCTTGAAAACACAGAGCTGTTACACTGACCAGGGTCTCAGAAGCTTTCTAGCTCAGTAGATGGACAACTCCACAGCAAGTGAACCAGGACCCAAACACAAACGCTGTGCTTACGATCTGCTTATAGCTTAACTATAGGCAGAAACTTGAGGATGAAGATGGGCTGGCTTCCTCCCCACAGCACCTTACAAGTTCTGTGTCGGGAGGACTGATGCAACAGCATTTAAAGACCTGAGCTCACTGGAAGGAGATCAGAGAGGGGAGGAGAGGAAAGCAGACGGACATGTTTCAGGCCACTCAAGAGTTTGCGGGTGAATTACTGTGCTCCCCAAGGCACGGAGGTGCATGCCTTTAATCCAAGGGCTCACAAGACAGTGGTACTCCATGAGTTTGAGGCCAGCCTGGCCTATAGAGTGAGTTCCAGGACACAGAAACTTTGTCTTAAAAAGAAAAGAAGAGAAAAGAAAAGAAGAGAAAAGAACCAACTCAATGTGCAAACCAATTCCAAAAGAAAAGGGAAGGAGGTAGCACTGTAGCTGCTGCTGGGCACTGAGGAGGAGGCCCATGTCCTGGGGAAGGGGGTGCCAGTTTCCAAGGTGAGTGAAGGCAGTCAGAAAGCTCAAGTCTCTTGGCCTGGAGCCAGAGCACTGTGACACTGAGACAGAGAGTGGCCTCCACACCCAAACGCTCTACAGAAGCCACTAACCACCAGGACCCTGTCTAACATTCACCTCCTGTAGCAGCCTGCTGGCTCAGAGAATCAATCAACAGTGAGAATCTTTTCCCAGGTGGGGTGGGGTGGAATGGGGGAGCAGTTTCACCACCAATCTGTCTCCTTGGATTACAACCACAGTCTCACACACCACTGACAGGTGATTTCTTAAAAACACTAAAGCTTTGTGGAGACAGTGTCTCTGGTTGATGGTTTCCTGGCCCCTTTAGCAGAGTCCACAGGGCGCCATCACCTATGGTCTGTTCATTAATAGTCTGCAGATGTCTCCAGCTGCTGCCTCTGCATGATCCTGGCTGGTTTCATGTAACCAGCAACTAATCCCTCCACTTTGTCAACTGGCAGCTAGACACATAATTAGGGGCAATCCCAAGATGTCTTCAATAGATGGCATGTGTGCTGTCCACATCTACTTCCATGGTATGGGAAACTCAAGAAGACTCTGCTCAAAGGCCAATTAATCCAGTGTCCCTGTATTCCAAACCTGGAAGAAAACTGTTTGGAAAACGGTTTGCAGGAGAAGTCAACTCTTTTTGTAGCAGTTAACAGCTAACTGACAAGAACCATCTCTTAAACAAATTCATGAGTTATCCTGGATAAAATTTGTAGTATTTGGATATTTTTAACATAATACATTGTACATAATATTTACTCCAATGAAGTACTTGCACAGCTTTCGAAGGTGGGGGTGGGGACATGGCAGATCAGCCCCCATCAGCCAACAGCACAAACAGGTCCCAAAGCAGCAGTGTATGAAGAATGGAGGGGAAGTCTCCATTAACCCAAGCATTTTACCTACAAGTAGAACATGGCTGCTTCCTGATTTAGGTCTAGAGGAAGGCTAGAAAGGACACAATACTTGTGCATCAAATAAGCACTGGGTGGGCTGGACTACAGCTCAGAGTTTATGTAAAGCCTGTTTTCCCAACCCACATGAAGCCCTGGGTTTGAGTCCCAGCACAGCAAAAAGAAAAACAACAACAAGGACTCACGGCTATTTTTAACATTTTTAAACATTTAACTCCCACCTACACTTGCACACATGTGCACGACCTGTATGGACCATTTTTAACATTTTTAAACATTTAACTCCCACCTACACTTGCACACATGTGCACGACCTGTATGGACCGGATGACATGTACGGATCGGATCGAGGCTTCTCTATGTAACCTGCCAGGCATGTCCTGTACAGGCTCAACTCAGAACCCTCTCCAGCTACTTGGAGTGTACAGCTAACTGCGGTCGCCTGCTGTGCTGTGGACACTGGCACTCTAGGCAGATGCACCTCTGGACTTGGTGATTTCTCCTACTTCCTAGGCCCACGTTTGAAGGAAAACTGTACCCAACTTCTGAGCATTGCAGTCTACTTGTTCCCGCTCTAAGGCTAGGCGCTACACTCAACTGTCAATCGCAGGTACAGAACAGCAGGCAACAGAATCCTGCAAGAACCTGTCTCCACACCCCTCCACTGTACCAACAAAGCTACTCTGCTGATGGGTACCTATGATACAATATTTTACCAACAAGTGACATGCTTGCAAATTTGAACTAAGACCTAGTACTCCTCTCTTCTGGTTTATATCATGACCTACAGGACAAAGAGATGTCCCCCACCCCCACCCCCCCCCCCCCACCCCCACCCCGCCAAGACACTTCTTGACTTCACTGTTTAAGACCTAAGATAGCCTGGCAAATCTGTCAGAAGTAAGACAGAAAAGAGAGTCAAGCCTGTGCCTGCCATATCCTAGCAGTGAGGTCTGGACAAGTCTGATCCTTAATTTTTTCATCTGTTAAATACAAATAATCATGCAATCTCCAGTGCAGGGCCACTGGAAGGCAATGTCTAAGAAGCACCTATAAAGAAACCCACACCATTAAAACCGTATCCGAGGAGAAGCAGGAATCGCAAAGACTCTCTTACAGCTGAGCTGGTCTGGTGCCAGGCTCCAGGGTTTCTAAAGCCACGCCCTCTGCCTATCATTTAACGTACCTGAAGGTGCACAAGTAAAGAGCCTTCAACAAGGGCGTGAAAAGCCAGTCACAAAGTTAATCATCTTGGCTCTTCACTGAAACAAAGCAGTCTCTCCAAGAGGACCTGGTGCCCCTCCATCTGCAGACACAGCTCCTCTGAGCTGGTACATGCCTTGCCAGTGAGCCCTGCCGGCGGAGGCTTAGAGCACCTCTCCCATCCTCTAATGAATGCTGAGGGCAGGGTTTCAAGGGAAACTGTCACGGGAAGGAGTCAAACACCCATGAATGGGCAGAAAGAGGTAGACAGAGCACCAACCCCGGGCATTACTGCTGCATACCTCCAGGCTACTGCCTAAAGCAGTCCTGATGACGTCAGGACAGCTTCCACTAAGCCAGAAGTGGCAGGCTCCACCTCACTGTCAAGGAGATATCAACAAAACTATAGCTATAGCTTTATATGTGTGTGTATATGCATGTATACAAATGTACATGTGTGAGCTAAGAGACAACCTTTCTTATTTTATTATTTAGACAAGGGCCCTCACTGGCCTAGGACTTACTAAGTAGGCTATGGGGGCTAGCCTGCAATCCCAAAGGATCTGCCTGCCTCGACCTCCTTGCTGGGACTGTACCACACAGCCAAGGTCCCTGCCCCGAGTGCTCCACAAGCCCATGCTCCCTGTCCTAAGACCCTGTCACCTCTCAGTGACATTTCCATAGGAGGAGCAGACAGTTATTCAACATCTGGGTTGGTACTGCTGAGCTGCAGAGGAAGCAGGTAGTACCCTGGGCAAGGAATGATGATGTATGAGAGAGGTCTGCATTCAGATTTGGACCCCATCAAATCTGTGTGTGTGGCCTGGGGCAGGCCTCTAAGCTCCAAGCTAAAGTCTAACCTAGAAACTAAGGACAGGAATCTCCCTGCTCTGTGCTTTTCTTGTAAGAGGAAATGTGGGTGACTAATACATACCTGGGACAGTCAATGTTCAATGACCTTTACATGTGAGTCAACAGGAAACAGAAAGGCAAAAGATTAAAAAGTCCCACACTTCAAATGGAAGGCCTCGGGCAACCTCTAGGAAAATGCTAGATTCTCCATCATAGTGCGACTGAGCCTGTGCCCAGGAGACCTGGAGACCCAGGAGCCTGGATGGTTCCAAGGACAGATCAAAGGGGACAGACTAGCTTCCTGACCTGAACTGTACAGCTACATGTACATAAGAATGGAGCTACAGGGAGGCCAGGAGAACCAATATCTACAGACCTCAGTCTCTCGGAATGAAACTTCCCATCCCAAGGCAGATAATCTCTCATCCAGATACATATGCCCCTATCGGACAGCTTTCACTAATGGTAAACCACCTTATTTGGGGATATAGCTTATCTGTCACAGGCCAGCAGTTACAAAGCCCTGAACTAGAGCCCCAGTTCAGTGTTGACCCCTCAAACCCTGACAATCACATAGCTTTCTGTAAAATGTTGCAGGCCTCTGAGAGCAGGAGGAGACACTGAAGAAAAGGCTGAGGCCTGAAACCCCATCACCTCTGCACTGTACATTCCTAACATACAGATAAACATGGCTGTCAGGGCTACATGCAACCCCACAGAGAACTGGGATACACATAGAACCCCTCTGATTCCTGAACTACCCCACCAAGCACTGGCAGACATTTTCCCAACCAGAGAATACACAGAGCCTCAGGTACTTCTACCTGTCGGCCCGTGAATGCCTGAGCTGCCGGGGCACTCTGCAGGGTGAGAGTTGGTGTGAAAAAGGGAACTCCACATCAGGGTACAAGTCACAGAGGCAGCTGCAGCATTATTGTCACAGCAAGATGCCCTAGTACTGCAGTGTCAGAAAGACATCTATCCAGGACCCCCACCAGCACAGAGAAACCAGAGAAACTGCTACCCAGGGGCCTAGCAAAGCCAGCTTCAAAACTCACCCAGGACACAATGAGAAAACATCTTTGCTTCACTTTGCCAAGTTTATTTGATACTTAGCTCATAAATTCTGTGCCAGATAGAACAGGGCCGAGTTCAAGGAAGCGGAGAGGGGGTGCTCTGCTCAGCTTTCTGCTCATGGATAGGTAGTGGGCGTTCCCCTCCTAACCTGACTCCCCAGAGAACAACAGTGTTCGGATGGCCAACAAATGCTAAGCTTTGTGCAGAGCCTCAGACAGAATCCATCCATCCCACCCCAGGTATTGTTCTTACCTCCCACCACCTCCCACGGCAGGAGAGGGACCGAGGCACATGGCTCCGAGGTCATGCTCCTCATTAGAAGATCTGTGGGAATGCTTATGGAAACGCTTGTCACAACTCTGCCAGCTGGAATAACTGCTGGAGAGGCTGGAGAAGAGGGGAACGCAGGCCCTGACATGACACAGAGGACGCTGGGCAGGCGGTCAGGATGATCCCTAATGACACCATTGCACCTGTAAACATGCACAACTCTGTGCTTGAGGTGAGCGCTGCTCAAGCAGGAAGTGGGGACACCCCTGTGTACCTCAGCAATGGCACAAGCAGGAAGTGGGGGCACCCCAGTTTACCTCAGCAATGTGATGCTCTCTGCAGTTTGGGGAAGGCAGATTGTAATAAGAAAATTCTATTAGGAAATGAACCAAAGATAGCCAGAACCTGCTGAAGGAAAAGAGGAAGTTTCCCAAGATGACTCCCTAGGTTTCCCACACTGGCGTCTCTTGCTTCTGTGTGACAGGGGCATGGACAACCTATCTGTGTGCTCTCTCCCATGAGATTCTTCACAGAGCCTGCAGCCATGTCAGAGGCTGTGTCTGTACCTCAGCTCTGGAACTTAGGAGTGGTCCCAAGACAGTAAGGACATAGGTGTTGGGCTGGAGTCCCCAGCAAGGGCTGACCTTGTCATCACAGGCCTTCACAGTCATCAGCAAAGTTTGCTCACTTTCTTCTGGTTTTCCTGTGGCCTTTGGCTGAGGAACATGACTTAGCTACTTCTCACAGGAGGATTAATTCCAGAGCAAGGGGCAGGGTAGGAATCCGTTTCTAATCAATGATGGAAAATAGCTTTGCTCTTCAGCCAGATTTATTCTTGTGTGAGTTCTCTTCAAGACCATCCAAGTTCATGTTTGGATGGAGCATAAAAGAGGCCAGTTCGCAACAGCATCAGCCAGCCCCCAGGAGCCTGCTGGCCTTAACTGTCCACCTGAGATGGACACCACAACCTAAGGAAAAGAGGTGAAGTGCAGGGCTGTCGCAGCCCCATGGATGGGCATCACAGTTTTAAAGGCGTCAGAGACACCCTATTCCTGTAAAGCACAGCCACACACACTTGGAATGGAATGAGAAAAGCCTGTATCAAGTACCAGGAATTCTGAGTTAAGATCTTTGTTTCTTAAAGAACCACAGACTCTTGGGGGAATTTAGTTACTCCAGAGTCCCCTCCCTACACAACCTCCAAGTATTCCAGTCCTTGCTGATAGCTACCCAGGGATATCCCTTTTTACATGCAGCCTGTTCACAAACCACTGGCTGCTTGGGAGCACTTCCTCCTACCTGCATCTTCCTCCCACCAAGAGTTCTCCTCTGTCTGCCAGACCCAAGTCCAGCTATTCCAGTTCTTTGCCACACAGCATCCTCTAAGACCTAAGACCTGAAGCAGAGCCGTCAAACTCCATCAGCCGCCATCCCCAGCTCCACCTACATTCGTGCACAACAGACTCGGGACACTTGCTGGACTTACTGTGTGCCACTTAGCATGTTCCTGACAGAACTGGCCCTTAGGAGTAAGTGTGTATGTGCGTGTACATGTGGGTGCGTGCATACATGCACATGCACAAAGAGATCAGAGGGCAACCTTGGGTACTGGTCTCCTTTTTGTTTGCCACTGCATACACCAGGTTAGCTGGCCTGCAAGCTTCTGGGGATTCTCATCTCCACTTCCCATCTCATCCTATCTCATCGAAGATTAAGGAAGGATGTGTGCTACAGGTCCTCCTGACTGGAGGCAAGAGCACCCTGCACCATCTCCCCAGTCCAGAACGTCTGCTGCAGCTCTTCCAGCTTCCCTCCGGACTTTAACCCAGACATGAAGCCCAGAAGATGAGGCCAGGGCACACCGGGGTAAGGGGGTGGGAGGGGCACAAGGGCGTACAACTCTTCCCACAGCTAAAGAAAACCACACAGGCATTACTGACTAGCTCAGTGAGCTGCCTAGAAAGTTACTTGAGGAACACTCACTCAGGGGCCTGGAGCCAATCAGGATGCAAACCATTTTATGGACTAGATGAAATTCAGGGGCGATAGCTTCCGAGTAGTTTTGCAACTACGTTTTAAATTAGGAAGAAAAACAATTTAAGGAGGTGGACACAAACCCTGTGAGTCAAGGATCCATAAAGACCTAAAAGAGGCTCTGACATAAAACATGCTCACTTCAGCAACACTTTCAACAGCCCAAAGTGAAGGCAACCTTGATTGCGTGTTACGGTACAAGGATAATATGACACACTGCAACTTGCAATTTAACAGGAAGTTTCAAAAAAAGTTAGATGATGATACTATTGCAAATATATATGTGTGTATATATACATATATATATTATGTATTATATATACATATATATATATATATATATATATATATATATATGAATGAGGTTTTATCCATAAAGGGTAATTCTGATTGAATTATCCTTCTTTCCTGCCTCAACATGGTTCCTCTAGGTAGCCCAGGTTGGCCTTGACAGTGATCCTCCTGCTTCAGCTTCCCAGGGCTAGACTTATGAGGATGTGCCACCAAGCCTGGCAATTTTCTTTTCTTTTTTGCACTTTCCATAAGTAAAGCACAAGCTCACCGATTTAACAATTTTGCCTGATTGTTTGTGTAGATGGATGTATGGCATGGTCTGTAAAATGTCACGAAGTGCAAACAAAACAAAACAAAAACAAAAACAAACAAACAACCTACCACCCACCCCCCACCCCCCCCAAGATCCCTTTGTCCATACAACCCAAAGGAAACAGCCAGCAGGACAGCCCGGCCCCTTGCAAATGTTTTCTGATAAACAGGGTATGGCTCGGTGATTAGAGCATTTATCTGTCTAGCATGCACAAGGTCCTAGGTTCAACTCTTAGCTCCACAAATGCTACTAACTTCTTTAAAGAATCTGCATGGTCCACATATTTGAAATGATCAGACGGTGGTTGCCTGGGGCAGGGTGGGAACAGGGATGTTAAGTATTCTGAGATTAGACTGTGGTTATGGCTAAACAAGTCTGTACAATTACTAAAGATTTACAGAACTGCATTCATTATACAATGAACTCTGGGAATTTTCATTTGAAAGGAAGAAAGAATGAGAGAGAGAAAGAAAAACCACAGCCCCCAGACTAGAGGCAGAAACGGTGGTGGCTTTGAGGAAGGCAGGCATGGCTTGGCTTAGTCTGTTGCCACAGAGCAGGGCAGGAGTATGTGGTCCATCAGGGGGCGGCTCCCCAGATCCCCAGGTCAGCTCCAATACGCACACAGCCTGGGAGAAGGCTGGCTTGACAGGAGCTGCCAGGTTCAGTGCAGAAATGAGTGGAAATGAAGGCAGTGGTGGTTCACATGCCCGAGTGCTATGCACAGCTCAGGCAGGACACACTGTGCACTAAGAACTGAAACCACTCGGCTCTCCCTCAACAGGAACTGTAAAGGCACCGGGTCAAGATGGCCTGTGATGCTGAGGAAGTGCTCAAATGGAGTGGGGGAAATGGTGAGAGCTAAAATGAAGATTACAGTGTGTGCGGAGGAAGTGTGGGGATGCTAAGGCACTACATAGAGGGCTTGGGGATCAGAGGCTATACAGGCTGGACGCCTGCAAGTTCTCTCAGGAAGTATCTGGCAATTAAACATCAAATGCTATTAGAATGTTCTTTTCCTTCTATGCTCTACTCAAAGGTGGCCCTGAACAGACGTTAATGCCCCTGCTGTGTGTACATGGAGTCTTCCAACACAAGCAGGCTCCTTTTCTTGGGAGGAAAGATGGTGTTCTTTCCTCCTCTTACACATTTCAATCCCAAGTATTTTACAACAGAACTTCTCAGACTCGAACACTACAAGCCATCTGTCAACTGGGTCTTGTCAAACTGAGAGGCTTTACTTCCTCCAGGCACATTCTTCTGATTATTTGTTTGTCTGTTTGTATGAATGTTTGTTTGTTTGTATGAGACGGGGTCTCTCTGTGTAGCCCTGGCTGTCTTGGAACTCATTCATTCTGTGGAATCAGGTTGGCCTCAAACCCAGAGCTCTGCCAGCTTCTGCCTCCCAAGTGCTGGGATTAAGGGCACCACCACACATCTAGCTCAGACTCACCAGAAGAGGGCATCAGATCCCATTACAGATGGCTGTGAGCCACCATGTGGTTGCTGGGAATTGTACTTAGGACCTCTGGAAGAGCAGTCAGTGCTCTTAACTGCTGAGCCATCTCTCCAGCCCAGACACATTTTTAAAAAAATGTGTTATGAATATTTTGCCTGTATGTATGTCTGTGTACCATCTGTGTACAGTACCCAAGGACACCAGAGGAAGGAGCTGGGAACTGAATCTGAGTCCTCTGGAATAGTAGCTAGTGTTCTTACCTGCTGAGCTATCTATCTCTCCAGAGTCTAGACAGAAAAATCTAACACTGAATATGTGTTCCACCAAAGGTACAAACATGACAACTGCTACTGATTACTTCAATGGTCCCACCCCACCCCTCACAAGAAAGCCTTACTGTGAGCACTGACAACTTTTGCACACTTCAGTGTGAAGGAGTGCATTTAAAATGTGGCCAGGATGCCAGACAACCTTAGACCTTGTCTTTGAGGAGGCTGGGGAAGCAGGGACCACAGAACTTTCCATGGATCTTCTTCCAAGTGTTGTGTGGAAGCGGTGGCTCAGCCACCTCAGTTGACAAGCACAGGCCCCAGCAGCTTGCAAGCCAACACAATGCCTTTGTCACATCAAGACTATCAGTGGCTCAGCAGGGTGCTTAAGACCCTGGGTTTAATTCCGGGCTCCATCCAAAACAAACAAACAAACAAACAGATTTAATCTTCAGTGCAGCAGAAGGCAGAGGGCTGACAACTAGACGCTCCTGTATTCTACTTTCCAAGAGTTCTGGAGACAGAAATTAACATAGTGCCTCCCTCATCCTCTTTAATCCACAAAGCTCAGAGAAAATCTCCCACCCTGACCCCCTTTTGAATCATGAGTCAGACTTGGTTCTTTCGACTGTGGACCAAAGGATGATGCAGTGTCCCACCTTCCCTTGTCTATGATCATGCCCAGCGTCCCTACTGCATTGCACATGACCCTGCCTGATGACTTTACTTTTACCACATTTGGCAACAAGCTGTCACCCACCCACCATGTTTGCCAGGGAGGCTTTGCAGCAACGGTGCTCAATGATTTCCACCAACTTTGCTATTTAGTTTTCCTCCCAGTTCCTTTGCTTTGGTCATGGACGTTCTGACCCTGGAGGTTATTTGGTCACCTGTTGCCCTTCTCCCACAAGACCTGGGGTGCATATCACCATGCTCTGGCTCTGGTCACATTTCTGGACTGGTCACTGCCTAGTCCTGGACTACCCTGGCATTCCAGGAAACAAGGGTTAAAGGCAGCGGAGGCAACGAGAAGTGGAAAGAGACCACTGGCCATTGCCCCAAGCTGCCCTGCCTGCCTGCCTGCTCCCATCTGGCTCCCATATGACCCACACAGCTGGCCAGGTGGTTTTCATTTGCAAATGAAACCCCAGCGGCTCAGCTCTGTGGCCACAGAAATGCCTGACCTTGGAGTCTCTTGGAGGCTGACACGCACAAACCATACTTGTGTGTCACTGAGCAGAGCTAAAAGGTCGCACTCCACAGTTGGAAGCCTGAGGGCTACAAGAACAAAGTGGGACCTCTTGGACATTCTGATGACAGCCAGCCAAGGAAGGCACTAGGACTAGGGCTGAGAAATAGTGACACTGCCCTTCATGCCTGTCTCAAACTAAAGACGCCTCTGTGTCATATGCCAGCATGCTCATGGCAGGAGAAGCTACTCTTTTCCGAATGTCCAAGAGCAGCATAGTATAAAAAAGAAAACTTGGAGTCCTAAAGAAAGCGTGGTTGAGCCGCTGCTGAGATGGCTCAAGGGGTAATGTCCCATGCTGTCTGACATGAGTCAGAGCCCAGGACCTACATGGTAGAAGAGTCAACCTCTATACCCTGTCCTCGGACCTCCATATGTCAGTTATGCATAGACACATACTTTTGTAAAAAGCACACTATATGTCCGTGACTGTCATTCTATAGGAAGAGTTACAGAAGAGATTTTCAGCAGGTCAGGTGCACCCTGAGCACTGCATGGGTGGTGAGCTCATTCAAGCAGTCTAATAATTATAAATATCTTGTAGCAGCACTTCCATTTCAGAGGTGGAGTGAGTAAGGCAGACATGCTAAGAACTTGCCAAACTATACAGCTAGTACGTGGTGGGGCTGGGATCTCAACCCAGAATCAGTGTTAACTACCTGCCCTCCTATCTATAACTGTTCTTTAGTAAAAACAGCACACAACCACACACACAACCACAGAGAGAGAGAGAGAGAAAGAGAGAGAGAGAGAGAGAGAGAGAGAGAGAGAGAGAGAGAGAGAGAGATTGAGAGACCAAGATAAAAAAGAGAGAGAGAGAGAGAGAGAGAGCCAGAGAAACACCCTACAATACATGTCTTGCCCAGGCCATGGCTTGGATTCCCTGGAACTGGAGTTAGAAGCAACTGTGAGCCCAAGGCCTCACTGAACTAGACAATGGCTCTGCCCAAGTTAGACAAGGCCTGGCTATGTAGCCCAGGCTAACCTGGAACTTGTGTGCCTCCTGTCCTCAGTCTCCAGAGAGCTGGGATTCCAATCATGCTCTACCACAGCCAGCTCTGCATATCCTGTTTTATTGTGGGGAGCAAGCTTAAAGCATCTCCCTCCTAGCAGGGACGTGTGTCCAACACACCACTGCTGCCTGTGGGCACAGCTACAGCAGACCGCCAAGGCCTTTCACCTGCTCAAATTCCAGTCTGATCCAGGCAGGAGAGAGATGGGCCCATTGGTCCCAGCTCTTTCCAACTGGACAAAAATTCAATCCCAACAAAGCCCAGAAGAGTCAAGGCAATGATGTCACTATAGGTGGCAATCTTGACAACTGAGAGACAATGTCCAGCGCACCTGCAAACAGGCGCCTTAAGAGACTGACACTAAGCCACATGGAGCAAGACATGTTTGCTGTGCCTTTCCTTAAGAAACCAGACCACAGGGCTGGTGAGACGGCTTGGCAGATAAGAGTACTCACAAGCCTGGACACCCGCCCTGGGTCCCTGGAACCTGCAATGGAAGAAGAGAACTGCTTCCCCCAACTTGCCTTCTGACCACAAGCCAGCACACATGGCACATGCCTGCACTCACAAGGAAGGGTAAGAAACCAAACATGAGCATCCTGGCCTCTTCCTGCTGGGGCTCACCATGAGACAGCACTGTTTACCTTTGCAATTCCCTCACCGTGAGGCCCCCTAGTGTGTGGCTCTGCTATGCAGTGTGTTTGTAGGAGCTAAATGCAAAGGCCCCTAAGCTGCTCCTTGGCAATGCAGGCAAAGAAGAGCCCATGGAAACCATTATCGAGAACTCTCTCTGCCCAGACAAGAAAACAATCCAGAAGGGCAGAGGCTGGCACTGGAGTCCTGGGAAGGAAGACCCTGACTCTCACCCCTTTACTCTTTTGAGGCTGATGTTCAGACTGCTATTAGAAATTCCTGTGTCCCTAAAGAAGAAAAAGGTAGCTTGAGGAAGGCATCTAAGCTGCAGAAATGAATACAGTGCTTGTTTTGGACAGGCCCCAGTGACATGACCGCCGATGTTTGCCTCTGGAATGGCAGAAAGATGTTTATTATTGGTAAGAATCGTCTTTGCTGTTACATGACTCATTCCTGCCTGCGGGGGCTGCTCTCATCTGTAGCCAAGGAGAAAATGCTGAATTACCAAGCTTGCAAAAGTTATCACTGACCAATAGATACTCAACACTGCTGGCCCATCAGCCTCGGGGAGGGCTGTGACTGCTCTCTCGTTACCACCAGCTGTTTCTGCTTTGTTGAAAGGCCTGAAGGATACCATCCAACTCAGCATGCTAGGTGGTGGAGGGGGCTGTTCACATACCCAGGATTTGTTTGGGTTTCAGTCCTGGGACAGACTCAAGGGTGTTGGAGCCAAGGGCAGAAGCAGGAGAGGTAGAGATAGAGAAGACGATGGAGGCAAGCAGGAGAAATCACAGGCAGACATCATACAAGCCTCAGGGAAAATGAGCAGGCCCCTAACTGATGAATGCACGAGCTTCCTGGGATGGAGCTCACAGAGGCAAATGCAGAACTGTGACACCACCATGTGTGCTGCCCCTCCGTGGCCAGGCCCCCAACCCGCGTGGGTCTGCTCTCCATAGGTGTAGCTCAACAGTGGCCCTGCGACAGAGAGCCACTCAGTGACAAGGCTGAGGCTCAGGGGCAGACAACAGGTCTCCAGACCATCGCACTCCTGTTGCTTCTCATCTCTGATGACTGGAAAGAGTCATCCCCTCAACACATGTATACTAGAAACAAACTTGAAATCCATCACCCCCTCTGAGCAGTTACAATGAAACATCAATTACATTTACCGAGTACCTGTAATAGCACTAGGAAACATCTGAATTATTAGTCTATTTTGTTAGCTTTCTCCATCTCTAATCCCTTGCCCAGGGACCATGGCCATCTCCTGATGGAACCACACCTGACCCAGCCTCTCTACTTCCATACATCTTGGCGAGAACAAGCTTCCTAAGACTCAAAGTTGGCTGGCCCTCAGTGCTGATGAGCTTCAAGGGCTCCTGGGAAAAAGAAAAACCTGCCCTTGGTCTCAGGGGACTGGGAGGGCCTTCCCACCTCACCATCTGCCTGGGATTCTCTCAGTGAGCTCTTTCCTGTTCTGCATGCCATATTCCTTTTGCCTAAGTAGCAATTCCCACAGCTGGAGCCTAGAGCTCATCCCATGACAAACCCACCGTGGCCAGACTTGACTTCCCTGTGCACAGCACCACCTGAGCCCTTGCTGAGCCCAGGCAGTGTTTAGATGGTGCACCAAGAAGCTGAGTGTCTGCACACAGCACAGCACAAAGGAAAGATGGACTCGTGGTAACATAAAGGGCTGAATTCACCAGACAAGGGAAGGGTACGGAAGGGCCCAGAAGGACTGGTAGGGACGCCCAAGTTGCAGAGCAACTACAGACATCCTTTGGGTGAGGACAGGAACCTAGGTCAAACTGTGAGTCCAACTGAGTGGGAGAGAGGCAGTTAATGCTCTTGTAAGGGTGTCCATTCATGAGAAAAGCAAAGTGATCTAAGAAACGAGGGGCCGAGAGCACGGAGCTCAGTGTGAGAACGCACACTTGTGGTCAGGAGGCTCTCTGCGCTGAGGTGGGAGGGAGGCAAGTGCCCGAGTATACTGAAAACACAGGAGGAGCATCTAGTACTTTCTAAAGCATTCAACACCAACAAGAGAATTGGTTCTTACACACCTATACAACTGGAATCCTAACTTCCTGGCTTGGAAGATACTCAGATGGACTCTGTGCTGGCCATGACAGTGTCCCTGGAATGTAGGTCTGCCAGTGCTTCTGGGAGGATCAAGGTGAGCGCATGGCTGTTCTGTTCCTGTTTTCATTCATCAAGGTGAATGACATCATTCAGAATGACCATTAGCTCTGAAGCCTGTACCATGAGCAGACTGAGTGTTACGCTGGGAGAATGGGAATGGTCACCAGTACAGAGAGAAGCACTCTGGCCCCTGCAATGTATGAAAGAACGCCAGAAACAACAGCTCGCCGGCATTTTTCTTATCACCAAAAGTATCAATCACATTAGAGAGGTCTCTTCCAGGAAAAGGAAGCTAACTCAGCCCTGCTAAAACAGGTAAGGAGCAGACAGATGTGGCCACAAGTGCCATCGAGACATCTTTGCACTTAGAACTAATACTGCATGTTATTAGTGTTGTTCATTTTACTGTGGATGGATGCATACATGGAGGTCAGAGAACAACTCTGCAGCGTCAGGTCTCTCCTCCCACCCTTACATGAGTTTTCAGGATCAATCTTGAGGTGGCTGGACTTGCTGAACAAGACCCTCTATCCACTGAATTATCTTCCCAGCCCCCAAATGCATGACAAAAAAAAAAAAAAAAAAAAAAAAAAAAAAAAAAAAAAAAAAAAAAAAAACCACAACACAACACAAACTCTCTGGATATTAATAAAACCCTCAGGAGAGACCAGATGTAAATCCAAGGCATGGCCAGCTGCTCTACTGGGAACTTAAAACAAAAACAAACAAACCCAAAACACTAGCTCTCTGGTTTCACGCGGACTGGCATGCAGAAACAGCTTTCCAACAACAGTGGCCTCACAGCTCAGTGAGAGTGCCGCCTAGCACACGGGCTTGGGTTCAGTCCCAGGAAGAAAGAGGCTGGGGGAATAGGACTGTAGTCTTGGGTTCTTGATCATAGGTACTCAATCTATAAGTCACTCACACAGGCAGGCTGCAGAAGCACCCTCCTCCTGCAAGACTCCTACAGAGTTCATTTTAGAGCGTCCGTCTCGCCACGTGAAACCCTCAGACTGTTCCACTTGGTTGATACACGTGGTCGGTCTATTTGGGGAAAGGAAAGAGAGGAATCTGTGGCCAGAACCACTCAGATCCTGGGAAACCATGAGCCAACACAAAACCACAGAAATCATACTGGGAGAGGGAAAGAGGCCGACGTGGAGCCTCAGCACCGGTTCAGCAAGGGGCATGCTGCCATGTGCCACCCCTCCTCCAGGTCATGAACAGCCACTGAGGACAGTCACACTCATGTCAACAGGACCTTCTGCAGGATTTCCGACAGCATTCAGAATAAGCACCAGGACACTACGTCGGGTAGACCGAGAGATGGATGTGGCCCAAGAGCTAGGCGGGTACTAAGTCTGGCTTTTTAACCCACCCCATCCCATCCCAGGAAGGCAGGAGGCTCATCAGAAAAGCAGCCATTCTCGCCAAGTCTTGTTGGAACTAAAGCATGGTCATGGAAAACAAAGGGGATGAGAACCACTCCCAACGGGAGGGCACCACTCCTGGACTCTTTATTTATTAATTTCCTGAGGTTTCTGGCTAATTAGGCCCTCAGCCATACTAAAATGGATCAAATTTCAACTGAATTTAAAAAGCAGTTGAAAGTGGAAGATATCATGGAAATCACAAAGGACTCTGGGGACTGCAGACAGGCCTGCAGCACTTGCTTCCGGCCTTTACCCCTGCTAATGAGGCAGCTCTAATTCCCCATCCAGTGGCACACAGAGGGTACTGCGTAATCCACCGTGTACACTCGGGGCACTCATTTGAAGCATATATAACACACATGGCTAACGGTGGGAAAAAACACTGACTGCAGCCAAGCACAGCAGATTAAATATATCTTGCCAACCAAAGGTCTGCAAGTGAAAACTGAGGAAGTGTTTACTGCTATGGAGCCAGAAGCTGAGAGAAACACCCAGTATGGACAAGACGGCAGCAGACTGACACACAGTAGGAGTATTATGAACTGACATGACACTTTTAAAAGCCACCTGATGGCATTGAGAGTTGTGGAAGGGGACTGGGAGGTGGCTCAGTGATTAGGAGCACTTACTGCTCTTGCAGAGGACTGGGGTTCAGTTCCCAGCACCCACATGGCAGCTCACAACTGCCTGTTAACTCCAGTTTCAGCGGATCCTGACACCCTCTTTGGAGGGCCCTGCACACCCAAATGTTGAGCACATATAGCTGCAGACAATGCCTCTGACAATGGGAGGGAGAGGGGGAAATGTTGCCTTCCCAGTTCCACCTTTAATATGCTGCTCACAAACAATCAGTACTGCTTTTGCCAGAGAAACTGAGATTACAGTATTCTGAGAGAAAATGTGAAACCCACTTTGAAATAGTTCTTAAACTTCCTCCTGTCTTCCTTGGTATCCCAGCCCCTCCTTGACAAATCCTAGGGTGTCAAAGTTCTATTCTACAAAAGGTGAAAGGGTTGAGGGGAAGAAATGGCACCTTGTGGACTCCTAGCTGGGCTGAGCACTGGCCGGAGCTGTGTGGATATTGGTAAATGAGGAGTCCTGTTCTCACCCAGGGCCATTCAGGAGCACCGCCTACAGTGCCCTTGTATCTCTCTTTGTACCTGCAGGAACCAACTACTCATCTCTGGGAAGCACTGGAGCCAGGCATTTTGCTTTCTCTTCAAAGCCTCACCAGGAACGTTACCGCCATTGTGAGCCCCATTACAAGAATGGGCCTCAAGAAGGCAGTGCTTGCTTTCTTGCATCCACTCCTGGAGTCCTGGCATGACACAGGATCCACAGGATCCCCTGGGAGATGAGGAAATGGATCTTCACAAGCTCAGAGAGGGCAAGACACTTGCACACCTGCCAGTAGGGAGAGGTAGCAGGGTCAACTTTCTAACTCTGAGCCAGAAATCCAGTCTCACAGAGGATGAAAGCCTTTGGGATAGGCAGGCAACCAGAGAATACTGACAGAGCCAGTTCTACCTCTTTTCTCTCCCCACCCACTGCCAATCCCTAGAGCTGCTGGCAGAAGCCCAGCCTCCCCCAGACTGTGCTGAGCAGCGCCCCAAGAGGGCACTGCAGTGGAAGCCGGCTTACAGTGGCTGCTTAAGGAGATGCCTAGAGAGGCCTTGTGCAGACAGACACCTGCCTGTCATTCCTAAATCCTAAACCAGAACCACTGCCTCCAACCTCAGCCGACATCAAGAAAGCAAGCCGTGAACTTCACTTTTTTTTTTTTTTGGTTTTTTACAAAGGGTTTCTCTGTGTAGCCCTGGCTGTCCTGGACCTCACTCTGTAGACCAGGCTGACCTTGAACTCAGAAATCCGCCTGCCTCTGCCTCCCAAGTGCTGGGATTAAAGGCGTGCGCCACCACTGCCCGGAGGAACTTCACTTTTAAAGTGGAGCAAACAGCATGCATTTTTCAACAGGCCACTGTAGTTGTATAGACAGACTTACCAGGGGATGAGCCTTGCACTAACTGGCAGGCAAGAAAGGACTCTGAACACTACATTTAACCAGCACTGTAATGATAAACAAATTATTTAACCTCCCTGAATCTCAATTTTCTCATCTATAAAATTAGACTAGTAACACCTAGCTGGGACGGATGAGTGGAAACTGAATTAGTACACTCAAACAAATGAACACTTACTTCCTGTCTGCCAATATTCTAGGCACAATACACAGGGCAATCAATAAGCAAGACGATGACCATACTTCTAACAAAGATGAAGTTTCTATGTGTGAGTGTTTTGGTTAAATGTATGTCTATGCACATATGTGCTGTGCCCAAAAAGGCCAGAAGAGGGGACCAGATCCTCTGAAACTGTAAGATGATAGTTATAAGCCACCAAACAAGTGCTAGGAATCCAACCTGGGTCCTCTGGAAGAGCAGCCAGGACTCTTAACTGCTGAGTCATCTCTCTAGCACCAAGGGTGTGATTTCTTAAAAATGAGTAAACAAATCAAGTTCCTTTATGTAAACTCTTCTTCTTTTTTTAAAAAAGATTTATTTTACATATGTGAGTACACTGTCACTCTCTTCAGACACACCAGAAGAGGGCATCTGATCCCATTACAGATGGTTGTGAGCCACCATGTGGTTGCTGGGAATTGAACTCAGAACCGTCGGAAGAGCAGTTGGTGCTGTTAACCGCTGAGCTTTTTGACTTTCCAGCCCTTATGTAAATTTTTATGTCAAAACTCTCCTATGACCCTACCGAGGCCAGCTCA
The DNA here is from genome assembly GCF_011762505.2 of Arvicanthis niloticus. Classification (NCBI taxonomy): domain Eukaryota; kingdom Metazoa; phylum Chordata; class Mammalia; order Rodentia; family Muridae; genus Arvicanthis; species Arvicanthis niloticus. The sequence goes on from NC_047662.1 coordinate 15,660,591, forward strand.
GCATCAGCACCACCTGCAGTCTATCGAGCAAAGGCCTGGATACACAGAACCCAGTCCAGGAAGCAAGTTCTGCTGCCATGAACAACAGCCTCCAAGACCAAGGTCACTCCCACCCTGGGGGTGATGTACTGCACCTTCCACAGATGCTTCGAGGAAAACTTCTCAATGATTTTACCAGAAATGCTTGAGAAGACAAATCGTAGCTGACTTGAATGTTATACAGAGCGGCCAGCATACAACTGTGAGCACCACTGATCTATTCTTAGGAGGAGGAGGCAGAAGATTTAGGATTCAAGGTCCTCTTCCACTACATCGTTAGTTTGAGGGTAGCTCTTGAAATGCTGAAAGCAGTGGAGACCCTTTGTCCTCTCCCGTGCAGCTGCAGCAGCAGCAGCAGCAGCAGCAGCAGCAGCAGCAGCAGCAGCAGCAGCAGCAGCAGCAGCAAGAGCTTTCTCTGTGGCCCTAATACCAAATCTTGCTTCTGGACTTCCCAGCCTCCAGGACTGAGGGCAGGAGGCTTCTGTTGGTTATAAATTATCCAGTCTATGGTATTTTGCTATAGCAGCCCAAACTAGAATGATGTACTGATTTTTGAGACTTGTCACTGCAAAGCCTTATGTGTACATGCACACACATATACAGCAGGGCAGTATGGTCCAAGCTGGTTTCCTGTTGTGTTTCTGGCATGAACAGCTTCAGGTAGAGGCCACTTCTGGATCCAACCAGAATCAAATGTGAGGAAAACAAAACACCTATTTCTTCTCCTCCTGGAATTCAGCGCTTTCTGCCCAGGACCTCCAGGTACCACCACAGAGAAAAGCAGATACCATTTACTGAGCACTTACTATGTCTCAGGGCTGCCATGTGAGCCAGGCCCCCTCATCACTGATACTGCAGGCCTGACTCTATCCTAGGTAAGGCATAGGGCATTCCCTGCTTCATCTCATCTGACTGGCTGTAATGGGGAGGCAGCAGTCCAGGGAACTAAGCCCAAAGATGCAAACTTCAAAAGAAAAGGGGGCAGGATTTAAATGCAGACAGCATGGCTTGAGAGTCAAGGTCCACACATTCAAGAACAGCCTTGTTGCTAGGACAGAGGAAACACTAGCCACACCTATTCAGACCTGGGGATGTGTGGAGGAAACATCAGATATGAAGACAGAGCTGTGCTCCTGGCCCCAGTGGGAAGGAGGAAGGGGCAGAGAGATGGGTCCTGATTCCCTCAGCTTCACTCCATCAGCTGCAGGCTGCCTGGAGACCCACCTGGAAGTAAAAAGTGCACATAAAGATACCTAGTTCCTCCTTACCTTCTGAGCATAGAAGTCAGTATCCTGTGTCCCCTTACCACCAGAGTGCCCTCCAAGGAAACCAGAGGAACCCACTAAATGAATGGCATCTTATAATTCTTGAGCCTGGAGGAAGCCCCATGCTCTTATATCCAAGATGCAGAATGAGGCGTGGCATAGAGGGGGATGCTTCCACCTCACACACATAGCACGTGGACTTCAGGGTCCTTACACAGTACCCTTGTTACCCCACAGCATTCCTGGAGATACTATCCGGAAGACGGCCTGAGGCAGGTTCACAGCAGGAATGGTGAGCCAGTGGGGTTTGACCAGCACTGCTTTTCTTCTGTACAACAAATCTAAGAGGGTCATCACACTGGCCATTTTATAGATGGGTCTGCTTTAGGAAGAAGCCAAAACAGATTTAAAGAAAAACACTAGATGATGATAAAAAGACACAAGTCCAGCAAGCATGAAGCCAGAGGCTGGCCAAGCAGAAAAACACATCCCTACCACATTTAGTGTGTTCCAGCAGCAGACTAATGCAAAACCAAAATGAGAAATGAGAAGCCACAGAGGGGCTGAGCCTTTGACCCTGCATAACAGGCCTCTGGTCCAGCGAGCACTGGACAGACATGTCCTGCCCCCTCTAACAACCATCTTCAGACCTTAAACATGCTCAGACCCATAAGCCCAAACTCCATCCACAAGCCAAGTCAGGGAGCCATTTCTGAGTCCTAACTGCCTGACTGTGGCCCCAAGGCTCTGTGGTGAAGGCCCCTCTGCTGGAAGATGTCCACCCAGCTCCTCACCAGATGACACAGCTCCTTTCTAGCCTGCTACATGCTTTCTTTACCTCCCGTACAGTGAAGCCACAAGTTCTCAAACCTCCTGGTTCAGAGAGCCCAAATCACCAGGACTGTTTTGGTTTGAAACACAATTTGGGTCCATGAAACACCCCCCACTATGCTCCCCACGTTTGCACACCCGTATCAGATGCTGGGATGAGCCTGAATCCACAGAGTAAGAGGGCAGCAGAGCACAGCCCCCCTAACCACCCACTCTGCCCCATCAAGAACGGAGCCTTCATTCCCAGAGGAGCCAAGCCAACTCTGAAAGTTGGAAGCACACATCTCTGAAGGCGAGGAAAAAGAGGGCCCGCACTCTCTCACTGGAAAATGTCCGGTACTTACAGGGATTAGGCTTCTCCTCCAAAACACAAGAGGAAATGTGTGGAAGAGCAGAGCAGTGGTTCAGACCTGCAACCCATGCTCGGGAGGCTGAGACAGAATTCCAGGATAGCCTGAGCTACAGAGCAAGTCTCAAAACAACTGGGCGGGAGGGATGGCTCACTGGTTAAGGGCACCTGCTGCCTTGCAGGGGCCCAATGCTCTCTTCTGACCTCAGCAGTACGTGTATGAATGTGGTACACATCTGTACACCCAGACCCTACACATACAAGATAAATAAAAAGAAATCCTACAGTTTCAAAGAACAGACCCTTTAAAACAAACAAAACAAATGTCCAGTGAGAAGGCTCAGAAGGTAAAGGCACTTGCCACCAAGCCTGATGGCCTAAGGGTGATGACCCCTGGACTCAATTGAGGGGGCTGTGGGGGAGACTTACTCTTGCCATCTGGCCTCTGGCCTCTTGACATCTCCACATGTGTGCTAGACACAGCCCACATGAAATAAATTCATAAAATAAAAATCTTTAAACAAAACACATAAAGAAATCTTTAAATCTTATTTCATTTGAGGCAGGGTCTTGCAACGTAGACCAGGCTAGCCTCAAACTTGGGAGCCGTTGCCTCCGAGGACTAAGATAGAAAAGCATGCATTATCACACGTGGTTTCCAATCCTATTTTTAAAGCTGCACTGTAACTATCCCCACTGGAAGATGTGCATAAGCCAGACTTCCAGACACATGCTGTGAGCAGAGTCTCACAATCTGGAGAGCCTAGTAAGGCTCTTATTATGCATTCATTTACAGACAGGGTCTGGCTATGTGGCCCTGGATGGCCTGGAATTTGCAATGCTCCTCTGCCCACAAGTGTGGGTGCCACCACATGTAGCTTTGTTTTTTTTTTCCAGGCTGGGGCTCATGCAGCCCAGGCTACTCACTATGTAGCCGAGGACGATCTTGAACTCTACTTCCCTGCTGCCTAACCTACCAGGTGCCAGGGTTACATCCAGGCACCACCGCAGTGCTCTGAAACTTATTTTTAACTCTCCAAAATCAGTACAGTTGGTCCTTTGGTATCCAAGAGGGTTGGGTACTGAACCACCCACCTCCCCACCTGCGGTGATCTGAATGAGAAGTAGCCCCCACAGGCCCATGTACTGAACACTTGGTCCCTGGCTGCCAGTACTGTCTGGGGAGGTTGTGAAACTCTTAGGAGGTACAGCCTTGCTGGAGAAGGCTCGTCACTGCAGGGGGACCAGCTTTGACAGTTTATAGCTCTCCTGACTATCTGTTCACACTCTGCTTCCTGTGTGGATAAAGATGTGTCCTGCCCGCTCTCTGCTCCCCAACACTGTGGGACCTCAGCCCAAATGTTCTTTAAGTTGCTTTTGTGCAAAATACTGTCTAAGCAAAGCAGCCCCACGTACACAGGTACCACAGCCACAGATGCTGCAGTCCACTCTCATTTTTATTTTTGTTTGGTGTTTTGTTTTCAAGATAGGGTTCCTCTGTGTAGCCCTGCTGTCCTGGAGCTCGCTATGTGTAGACCATGCCAGCCTCAAACATGGATTTTGTTTTTAAAATGTCATTACCTATGTATGTCTGTGCATGTGTTCTCCAATACTCATGGAGGCCAGAAGAGGGTGTCAGATCCATTGAAGCTGGAGTTAAAGGCATTCGGGGAGTGAACTCAGTGTGGATCTGAGATCTGAACTCCGTCTGATCCCTTCTGGTAGAGCAGTAAATGATCTTAATCACTGAGCCCCTCCTCCGGGTTTTTTTAAGACAGGGTCTTGTGTGGCCCAGTCCAGTCTTGAACTTAATACATAGCTCAGGCTGGCCTTCAACTCCGGAGCCTCCTGCCTCTACCTCCCGAGTACTGGGATTATAGGTGCGCACCACGTCACCTGCCCCCTCCTGTACAGGTTATAGCAACTCTAGATTGCTTACAATACTTACTGTAACAAGGCTACCGGTAAACGGTTGCTGCATTATTTAGGAAATAATGAGAGAGAGAGAGAGAGAGAGAGAGAGAGAGAGAGAGAGAGAGAGAGAGAGCATTGTGTCCCTGCTGTAGCATCTGCTGTAAACGAATGGCGCCTCTCATAGCTTCTGTGGTGTATTTGCTACTTGTGCCCGCTTTGCTGAGATGCCCATTTAAGAAAACTGCTAAGAAAACTCCCCAAGCACACGAAGGCCATGAAGCCGTATGCCTGAGCAGCCAGTACTAGTCAAGTTACTAGCAATACTTACTGAGAACCTAAAATTCTCAGCATATGGCAGCTGCTTTCCTGTTGCTGTGATAAAGCCCCATAATCAAGGTGACTTATAAAGAAGGGTTTCTTTGGGCTTCTGGTTGTAGACCCTTAGAGTCTATGACGGCTGAGCAGGCAGCTGAAGCAGCAGCCGACAGCTCACATCTCGAACCACAGGCTGGAGGCACAGAGAGCTAACTCAGGATATGGAGAGTATCTGAAACCTCAAAACAGGGCTCTGGTGATATATTTCCTCCAGCAAGCCACACCTCTTAGTGCTCCCCAAATGCCACCAACAGGGGATGCCAGACACTTGGGGGAGACATCCTGCTCAAGTCACCACAATGTATATACTAAGCAGATGATAAAAAAGATTGTGACCAGGCCTGATAGGCACAGCTCAGCAGCAGAATACACGCCCATGAGAAACAAACGGTCCCCAAAAGGAAACCATTTTAAAGAAAAACCAATAAGCAATAGTTCTGGCAGGGAACCAGACAGGAGAAACCATGAGGGCTGACCCTACAGAAAGGGGGCCATCTCAACTTGCAGACCATGCCACACGGAAGTGAAGCTCACTCTAGGCAGCAGAAGGAGGTTGCTCACAGGACCCCAAAGGACAGCAGCCAAGCAGAGGCCACCAGGACACTCACTTGGCTATGGGACCAGAAGAAACATAAGAGAAAAGTGCTGGTCTGTTTTGCCCTACAGTTTCACTCCTGGGGACTTCCCTAAAGGAAGAGAACAGGGGGCAAGCAGAATAGACAGACAGACAGACATCTCTCTACTGCACCACAGCACAGGAAAGAGACGATAAACCTCACCTATTAATCATGTGATCCTCTGACAGAACACTGGCTATGAGGCCTCCTCCAGGGCTGCCATGAACATGTCATGATATTATGTGGTCTTCACACCCTGCACTTTGAAGGCCACATGATGGTCTACATAACAGGCATCACGTGTGCACCCAGTTACTGCTATCCACGATTCTCAAGTACAAAACAAACCAGGAGCCACACGTCAAAGGAACCCTAGTTTGAGTTCAAGCTGTCACTGGATCTCTTCTTTGAGCAATCAGAGAACCTGCTTCAAGCCCCGCCTCAGCTGATCTTAGCAGTGTATGCACCTTACACCACTTTTAGTAGAATGTCCTAAATGTAAAGGCTCTTGCGCACAGAATTCTGGGAACTCAGCAGAACAGTGTATGCGAAACTCTAAGGGCTGGCCAGAGCCATCAGCACTCACCCACACTCATCCCAACACACAGGCCATCACCTGAGGCTTGGAAACCTCAGCCTTTGTAGTAAAAGCCATTCCTACAAAGCACCCAGTTCATCATACAAACATGGGTCCAGTACCTGTAACCCAGCAACTGGGAGGCAGAGGAAAGAAGAGCAGGCATTCAAGGCCATCCCTGGATGCAGAACAAATTCAATGCTAGTCATGGCTATAGAAGACCATCTCAAGTTTTTTTATAAATTAAAATTCAATAGAAATGGTGTAGGACCTGAAAAGTCAACCTTGGTTCTATGTTCTTGCATTCTGCCAATTGGTCTTACAGGGGAAGGACCCCCCTGGGGCCCTAGCAACTAGTGATCTATGATTTCAACAACCATCGCTTCTGGGGCTGGGGACGTGGTTCAGCTGGTGGAGTGCCTGCCCACTACGCAGAAGTCCTGCATTGGATCCTCAGTAGCACATAGACCAGGCATACAGGCATGGCAGCCTAGAACACTAAGGGAGACTTAGAAGCTTTGGGTCATCTGTGACTACACAGGAAGTTTGAGATCAGCTTGGTCAACCTGAGCCTCTGCCAAGCCCCTGTGTGAAGAGAGAACTCTGAACATTCTCACCATAAACGCCCAAACAGACAAGGTAAGGATTTAAACATTACATGAAGTCCACATGGACATAATGTTATGTTCAGACCACCTCGCTCTTGTCCTAGCCATGTGATCTACAAGACACCTCAGACTCTTCCAAGCCTCCATTTCCATCTGTGAATAGAAGTGTGGCAAGAAATGGTAATGGCACAGAGGCTAGCCCAGTGCTCCCCTTGCGCAATCAGCCTGCAGCCAACAACCCAGAGGGAGGTCCGCTTTGTTCGGGTAAGGAAGAGGCCTAAGCGTAAATGCTGGAAGCTGACTTGACGGCCGGCCCCTCTCTATCTTAATCTGTCCTGAAAAAGTACAGGATTTTGTAGTCCAGGGATTCTCAGAACTAACCCAACGTGACAGTTTGCACGACAAAGGATCAACTCATTGCAGATACACAAAGCCTATTTCAAGTGCCCGTGCGAAGCCTGCGAGATAGCACTGTATATAGATGGCTCTTCTCAGTTCATCCTCTATGGATGGGGAGTGGCTCTTGGAAAGGAAGCGCTGGGCTTGAGCTTGCAGGTCCATCAGCAGCGTGAAGGATGCAGATCTTGTTGGGAGGGGCTTCCCAACACTAACCTAAGAGAGCTGCCGTCCTCTCTCACGTCATTCCACTGTCTTGCTTCCTGCTCGCTACCTTAGTCCCAGCACTACCTACTTTAATATCAAACACATGCTGGGTTGGAAATATGGCTGAGCTCACAAAATGCTAACTCATCTTCCCAAGGACCCAAGTTCAGTTCCCAGCACCCATGTCAGGTGGCTCATAACCACCTCTAACTCCAGCTCCAGGCGATCAGATGTCCTCTTGTAGTCTCATGGCAAGCATGCAGACACAGAAACAAAACTTTTTTTCTTTTTAATTGGGCATATGGAGCGGTAACTGACGCCTTTAATCCCAGCACTTGGGAGGCAGAGGCAGATGAAACTCTGAGTTCAAGGCCAGCCTGGTCTACATAACAAGTTCCAGGCCAGCCAGAGCTACATAGTGAGACTCTGTCTCAAAAAAACAAAATGAAATATCAGACATGTGCCCTCAAACAAAATAATAAACTCCTGAGGCAGTGACATCTGGTGAGTCTGTGGCAATTCACAAATGCAACATGGGTGAACAGAAGCCGAGAGTGCCCATGAAAACCTGTCATCTCCAGAAGAGAAAAAAGTGAGCCAGAAAACAGGTTTAGTATGGGAGAGGCAGCTGAAAAAGACCACTGATAAGCGTCACACCTTGGCTCCTTCAAAGTCTCTAGGCACCAAGTACGGCTAGCACACCAAGGTTGGTCACTCATGCTCAGAGAAGGAAAAAAAGAAATCCATTTTCCTCGGAGTGGCTTATGTTATCACCCAGAAAGAAAGCCCCATTTCAAATAGCTTGTTCACAGAGCGCAGGTGCACGGCTGGTGACGCTCAGAGCTGGTGAGGTTTGCAGCTTGCCTGCTTGGAGCAATGGTGCAACACCAAGTGCCAAATCCAAGCACACAAACCAAGCGAAGGGGTATACACACTCCAAGTCCTCGTGGGTCCAGCAGCATGCTAGGCAAGCTCACAGACATTCGTGGGCGCTCTTCCCAGCATGCACTGAGCTAACAGACTATGTGCCGAGCTTTGCACTGGCTCCTTCAATCCTCATAACCCCATTAGAAACAGCTGCCCCCACTTCCTGAGTGCTGGGGACCGAACCCAGGGCACTTACCCTAGGCAAGCATTCTACCACTGAGCTACACACCCGGATAGAAATAGCTACTTTATTGTTATTGGGTTTTAGTGGAAGGTTTTTTTGTTTTTGTTTTTGGTTTTTTTGGGGTGGTGGTGGTAGTTTGTTTTTGAGTCAGAGTCCCACGTAGCCCTGGATAGCCTGGAATTCGACAATCCTCCCGCCTCTCTCCCAAGTACTGAGATCAAAGACATGCACTGTTACACCAGTAAAAATAGTAACTTTTACTCTCACCATCTCCGAGACAGGAAGACCATCTCCAGCGCACCCTTTCACAGCCTTAGACCTGGGAATCCAGACTGCCTGGGATCAGTGAGAAATGCCAAAAACACCGGCCGAGTGGCGCACGCCTTTAATCCCAGCACTTGGGAGGCAGAGACAGGCGGATTTCTGAGTTAGAGGCCAGCCTGGTCTACAGACAGAGTGAGTTCCAGGACAGCCAGGGCTACACAGAGAAACCCTGTCTTGAGAAACCAAAAAAAAAAAAAAAAAAACAAAAAGAAGAAGAAGAAAAGAAATGCTAAAAACGGCAGGCAGCTCCTGGAACTAAAGGCCAAGTGCTTACCCACCACCACACCACTGGCTGCCATCAGGATCACAGGTGTTCTCCCAGGGGCACGCTGCCAGCCTTTGGTCAAGAGTGAGCTGACCTGACCTGACCATCCCTGCTCAGCTCTTCCTTTCCCCAGCAAGATCTTGACTCTGGCTGCTTTAGCCTTGTGAAAGTTGGGTTTAAGAAATCCAAAGAATCTGAGCAGTGGTGGCGGCCCAGGCCTTTAATCTCAGCGCTTGGGAGGCAGAGGCAGGCAAATCTCTGTGAGTTCGAGGCCAGCCTAGCCTACAAAGTGAGTCTAGGACATCTAGGGCTGTTACACAGAAAAACCCTGTCTCAAAAAACCAAAGCCAGCCAGTCGGTGGTAGGGCACGCCTTTAATCCCAGCACTTGGGAGGCAGAGGCAGACGGATTTCTGAGTTCCAGGGCAGCCTGGTCTACAGAGTGAGTTCCAGGACAGCCAGGGCTACACAGAGAAACCTTATCTGGAAAAACCAAAAAAAAAAAAAAAAAAAAAAAAAAACCCAAAGTGGGTGGGGTGTGGGAGGAAAAGAGGGAGGGAGAGAGATGGAGCCAGCCAGCCAGAGAGACAGAGGGAGATCCATCCACAGAAAACTGGACATGGCTAGGTCTCCCACTCAGACTGCCCTGCTCTCTCACAATGCACCCCACCTGTAATACGCTGGACCACACCAACACTATCAGTTTTTACCTACCAAAAAATGGCAGTCTCACATGGCTTATCCTCATATAGGGAAGCTGTTCATATCATTAAGAACAAATAGGCCAGTCAGTCAGTCAACAAACACCAGTGGAGCCACACACATGCCAGGGACAAAGGGACATTGCTGCAGCACTCACAACGGAGCAAGGGGATTGACTGTTTCCCTCCCCAAAATAATAAACAAACTTAGCAGGCAGAAGAAGAATGGTCAATGGGGCATGCCCAACGCCACTTACATCACCAAATGCCTAAGGCTTGGGATGTGAATCACAGGAAAATAGGTAAGGGAACCCTGCAGGGCTTACCCACCAACAGTTCCCAACAGGCACTGTCATGAAGGCTTGGCCTGCCTCTGGCTTTCTTGTCACTCTAGAAGCCATGGATGCTGGCAGGACCTGTCTGGGTGCTGAGTCAGATCCTGCTGGCGGAGGCAGAAACACCACCAATGCTTCCATGCTAGAAGGCTTTCTAAAGCCACACTGCAGGGTCCCTCCAGCCTAAGAGCTGTTATTTCAACAACCTGACCCAAAATACTAACGTCTTCCTCCTACACTAAGCCCAAACTTTCTCTGTCACTGTGGCTAGATCTATTGAGGCTTCAGTTTCTCATCTATAAATTTGTCATCTATAAAATAACCATCCCAAAAGAATCCGATTGGAAGAAGCTTTTGAGAAGGATGGGCCTGGAGGCGCACAGTAACTGCTCACGCCTCACTTGGGCCCCTGAGCGAGTAACCACTCTCTCTCTGAGCTTTCGTTTCTTTATCTGCAGCAAGAGGAAATGGTTCTAGGGCTGGGGTTGACAGTACCAGATACCAAGATTGTGGGCACCCCCTTGGCAGACGGAAAGGGACACCTGTGACTAACAGGAGCTCTAGGAGTGGGTACACAATCAACCATGCAGTTTCTCAGCAACCTCCTATTTCAGGACCCTCAGGGCATATCTCAAGCCCAAAGCTGTCACCTCAACTCTCAGGACAGCCAAAACCAATAATTTACAATTTACAATCATTTGCATGCAAGTGAAAACCCGCTCACCACTGAATGAGACTTAGCCAGAGGGGCTATCTGCAGGGTGCACGCTGAGAAAGCTCACTGCTGAGGATTTGATTTCTCAACAGTGGCCAGAGAGATGGTTCAGCATGTAAAGGAAGGGATTTGCCATACAAGCCCTACAAACTGAGTTCAATCCCTGGGATTCATACAAAGGTGGAAGGAATTGTCTCTGATCCACACACACATGCACGCACCCCTACCTTTAATCTTAGTACTTTAGAAGTGGAGGCAGGAAGATATCCTATCCATAAGCAACCTGTGTCCCAAACCTAGGTGAGGACACCAGGCATTTAGAGGTGCAGAGGACCAATAAAAAAGCACACACACATGGCACAGGGAGCAATTCTGAGTGGCTCCCTGAGGGGCCAACCTGCTAGGGCAAGGCACCTCAGGGTGGGCACATACACGCTCCTCCCCCAGTTAGTAGTATAAACTACAACAGAGGAGGAAACTGAGTCTGTAAAACCAGAAAAAGCCCAGCAAGGTCCAAGCCACCAGTAGAAACCCCTGAGCAACAGGACAACATGAGCAAGCCTGACCTGAACCCCTTCTGCCATTCACAGCTCCCAAGAAAACTCCCCTGGCTCAGTGCTACTTGGAAGCTGCTTAGGAGCCATTTGCACCAGCTGAGTAGTACAGGTAAAGGTGTCTTTCAGAGTTTGACCACAACCACACATCATAGCAACATTTTGGTCAAGAACCAACTACATACGCCAGTTATGGTCCCTAAGCTGAGAATGCCTGGTGAGAAGAGCCTAGCCATGAAGTATGGGCTGTATCTGAAGTTACAGATGGTTCCCCTGGCAAGTAGAATCCCCTAATTTTTTTTTCTATATAAGAGCACTACGGTAGTGGCCAGTCAGATAATGGTTTTGGAGACGATCCTGATGAGTTCAGCACAAGAAGAGGAAGCTTCAGGGAACAGTTTAAGCAGAAGTTCAGGGTCAGAGCCAGGGGGAACAGCTGCCAGCGCCCCACACTGTGGTAAGAGCTCTGAGGCCAGAAGCACTGAACTGGAGTTCTCACCAGGCTGGGGTTACCTGGGCTGGTCCCTAAGGCTGCCAGCTTTGGGTTAGGGGCTCCACTACAGCATTCTCCTAAGCGGTGAGGCTGCCTCCCAGGCCAGCTGGGAGGTTACATGAATGGCCAGCCATCAACTACCCATGGTAATAAAAATAACCTCCTAACAGCAGCCAACATGTCTCTCACACTTTAACCACCAGGCAATGCCTATAGTTTTTATACACACTCAGGCAATCCCCATAATAACCCTCCATGGCAAGGCCACGGGCAGCAACCACCCTGGGCAGGAGTAACTACTAGGCCACAGCTTTGGACCAAACAGGATTAGAAGAGTGCCGACGACCACAAGGAAGGCACAGAGGTCAGAAGCAGGGTGGCAGCAGCAGGAGGCACAGTACAGGGAAGGCAAGGAGGCCTGCCTGCGTCACCGTGTGGCTATCACCACCCTGCTTCTCTGTGTGTCTCTAGCTCACCCAGAAGCCTAAGACTAAGTCTAAGACTTCTGGTAGATGTAATAGCTGTCCACAGAATGAATGACAAGGAAAAGGGCTGAGGGTGGGGAAGGCTGGAGAGACAGCTCAGCAGTTATGAGCACTACTTCCTCTTGCAGAGGACCCAGGTTCCGTTCCCAGCACCCATATGGTGGCTCCAAATCGCCCCTAACCCCAGTTCCAGATCTGATACTCTTCTGACTTCCACAGGCAACAGGCATGCATGTGGTGCACGGACACATTTGTAGGCAAAACACTCACATACATAAAAATAAATAAACCTTAAAAAGAAAGAAAAATAACTACAGGCTGCTGGGCCCGGAGTCAGGCCAGCCTAGGCAGGCCCTGGTTTCCTCATCTGTACGATGAGAGTAGTGTGGGCCTCTCTCATAGCACTGCATGGAATACTAAAACAGGCAATCAAAGCAGCTCCTGCTGCTCTGAGAGCCACTCTGCAGAGCCTCCCACACTGCAGAATGCCTCAGTAATCAGGGGTCTCAGGCACTGACGTGGCTAAAAGCCACAGTACACCAGGCTACATAACAAGTGGCACCAGCAGGCCCAGGCTAACTATGCAGAAATGCCCACTCGGTGTCATCCATCTATCAAGGTTCTGTGGGTACCATTATCTAGGATTTAAACTGACCAGAAATAGCTGTTTTGTCCATGACAAATCATCTAATCAGAAGGCCTGCATGGGGATCTCTGGGGGGCAAATGTACCCCTCAACCAGAGATGGCAGACTCTCCAGCTCACTGTGCCTTTCTGCCTTTCTCCACCATGCCTTCCTTCCCAGACCACAACCAGATGGGCCCAGACCCTGGTACCTCTCAGGTGATACCTACGGATGCACCCCATCCCCCTTTCCTCCCTCCTTCCATCTGCAGGACCTCTCTGTACAGCATGGCTAGAGGACTCCTGCTAAAATACCACTGCTCCATCAGCCTGCTCCAATTTCCACCTGCCCTGTGAGAAATGTCACTGGCTCCACACTGTCCAGACCAAATGCAAAGTCCTGAGCTTAGCAACTGGCATCTGGCAGCACACTTCCTCTCCGTGTCTCTATGGGGTGGTTCTCAAACCCACCCCAGTGACATCACACTGACCTTGGACTTGGTACAGTGGACTCTCTAGCTGACGGTGCCCCACCCAAACCTCCCCTTCCTCTTTGGCTGGGCAAGGTCTTCCTGGGCTTCAGGCCCAGCCCCAGAGCTGACTGAGGACTAGAATGTCTACAAGGCTGCCCGGAGGAGGTGGAGCACCTGACTAGCAGGCACACGTGGTCCTCCAGAGTTCCTCCCAAAACTTCTCCCTTTCAGCTGTATAAAACTTCTTGAACATACGTTTCCTCCTCTCCAGGATGAGAGGACAGGGATGGTGGCTTCCATTTGTGTCACATATGCTTGGGTACACAAAATATGACAGAGAGTAGATATAACCCCAACTTACTGTGTGGCAAGTGTATTACAAATGCCCTTTCTGGCCGGACAGTGGTGGCGCACGCTTTTAATCCCAGCACTTGGGAGGCAGAGGCAGGCAGATTTCTGAGTTCAAGGCCAGCCTGGTCTACAGAGTGAGTTCCAGGCCAGCCAGGGCTACACAGAGAAACCCTGTCTCGACAAACAAAAACAAAACAAACAACAACAACAAATGCCATTTTTGGACCAATGACGGAAGAAGAGAACCAACTTCCCAAAGTTATCCTCTGTCCTCCACACACAGACTGTGGAGCACCTCCACACACACAAACGATAGATTTAAAACCATTTCCTTTTCCTGTTGTCCCTATGAAATGTTCCCCTCACACTGCACATCAAGGAACTGAGGGGAAGGAAGGAGGGGCACTCAGGACTCCTCCCAGACACGCCCTGCTCGCTCGGAAGGCAGCTAGGGAAAGACAACCACCTCAGCTCTGACTACCTGCTTACTCATGGCCGTGGATCACTTCCTGAGCTCCAGACAGCAGTGCATGGTACAGGTGATAAGGCTCTGTGCGGGACACGCACTCCTGCATTCTGTCCCCTGTCCTTGCCCCTTCGATCAAAGGGGACTCCACCCATAAAGACATCAAATCCAAATCTGATTTTTTTTCTTTTCTTTCTTTTCTTTTTTTTTTTTTTTTTTTAGTTTGTTTGTTTGTTTGTTTGTTTTAAGAGAGAGGGAGTAACTTGAGACAAGATCTCTCTATGTATCCCAGCAGGCCTGGAGCCTTGCTATGTAGAGCAGGAAGGCCTTGAATTCATAGAGATCTGCCTGCTTCTGTCTCCCAAGCACTGGGAATTTTAAAGGGGTGTTCGTTCCACTATGTCTAGTTCTAAGTCTAGCTTCTTATACACTGTTGTCTGTGGCCCAAAGCTGAAGCTTCCTCATTAAGCTTTTACAAGGCAAAAAACAACAGCTTCTGGCAGAGTGGATGGCACATGGCTAGAACCCCAGAAATACCTCCACCTCCTTCCACTGAAGCATTTGTCTGTGGATGCCTAAACCAGCATGACACTAGCTGATCCCAGAGCCAGTAAATGTGCAGTAGACTCTTCCAGGCTTCCATACCCAGCCCTCCCGGAGACCTGTGCCAGGCCCCTATACCTGCGGTCAATACTTCTGAGACACTCAGTCTCACATAAGGGCTAAGCTACAGATCTGCACTTCACACCGTTCACTTGATCTTCTGAGCGTCAGATACTCTTTGAACAAAAACAGGCTGAGCAGTCGCTGTCTCCAGACCCTGGGCCAGTGACAGTGGTGGATGTCCACCATGTCCCAAGGTTACACCTCAGGCTGCAGGCTGCAAACACACACACTTCATTCCACTGGACCAAGACCACTTGAAAAGCCAAGCGCGTGGGACCCAGATCAAGCCCCAATGTTCCCTTCCTCTGCAGCTCATGCTGCAGTTACAGGAAATACTGTCTCCCTTAGCATTAGGGAAGAGTGACAACGTGTCTCATGTTGCTCAGGCTGGACTTGAACTTCTGAGCAGCCGGAGTTATAAGCATGTGACACTGCCCGTCTTTCCAAGCTCTATTCTAGGCCCCTCAACAGTGGAAGCCAGAAGGCCCTCATCTGTGTCTGCCTTGCTCTCTGCTGGCTCCTCAGCACAGCACATAGGCAACACACAGCAGCCTCATGAGACACACACACCTAAGCAGTGGTACCCCGCAGCTTCAGATACTGCCTAGGAAGAGCTGTGCAATAAGCATTTCCCACTCTGGCATGCAAGGTTCTGAACTTCAGGTCCCTTGCCCTGTGTCTGTCCTCCTCCATAGAATGTAACAGTATAGCACTTCCAAATTAGGAACAGAAGATCTACCTTCAAAGGCATATTTGTCATTTTCTCAATCTTAAACTAATAATCACAGGCTACTTATCAAAAGGAGACTGGCTGGATTTACTTGAACAGGGCAAGCATACATGGAGTCTCTAAGACAAAGTATGCACAAAGTTTTTTAAAGTTATACTGTTTGTTTGCTTATTTATTTATTTACTTGTTGGGGGAGGGGAGACAGAACTATGTGATAATGCAGGTTAGAGGAAGACTTGGTTCTACATATGGGTTCTGGGAATTGAACTCTGCTCCCCAGGCTTGGCAGCAGTCACCTTTAACCCCTGAGGAGGAGACCACAGAGATACATTCGAGTCTACTCCATGATTTCCCCTTTTAATGATAGGAGTGAGCTCTCTTACCAGCTCTTGTCATCAGTGCCATCTGTGAGCCAGAGTGACAGGTCCTCCTTGACCTCTCACTGCTTCAGCCCCACTATGAGCACAAGCATCTTAACTCTTAGAATAACCACCTCAAAAGTCCAAAGCCATGGCTCTGTTGGTGCTTTGACATCGTGAAGCATTTAGAGACAGTAGTAAGGTTGTCTGCTCAAGGAATATAAATAAACCCCGCTTGCCTAAGCAAGCATTAATAGGGACAGTGAACATGACTGCAAGAAAAATCATGGACTCCACTCAAGTAAAATGTGTTTAAACTCTCTCCCCTCGGTGGGTACACTGGAACTGGCGAGCCACTTGCTCTATCAGCAAGTCCAGTGAAAACAGAACCATGGTTGTCTTCATTCGGTACCTATGATGCAGCCCCCACTCCACCACCTCTGGTTTGTCCAAGCTACCCACACCAGGGAATCAGATTATTCTAGCATAGTAGGCAGTCAGAAATCACTTAAGGAACTGGGGTCCATGAAGAACAAGTTAATGCATGTCAACCCCCAAGTGGCTGCATTGGAGACACATCCCAGACCACACTGCACAATCTCCTGTTTCTTTTTTGAAACAGGGTCTCACCCTCACTGTGGCCCAAGCTGGCCTTGAATGCCTTAAACAGCTGAGATTACAGGTAGGTGGCACCACGCCAGGCCTTCCAAGCCAGATCTTTCAGAGTTAGGTACTGTTCTAGGACTAGATAGACGGGGACAGAAAACACAAAATCTGTCCCCGGAGAGCTGCCGATCAGGCCCACAGGCTATACTACTGGCTCACAATGGCCAATCCCTAACAGGAGACCCACCCGGAGTCTGCAGAGGTAAGCACTTGCCCTCCCTGGCTCTACCTGAACAGCCCATCATTACGGTTCTTGAACAGTGTCATTATATCAGATATGCAACAGCATACAAGCAAGATCGCTGTTTGGAGGCTGCTAGGCATGCTCCCGCTGGCCAAGCGTGCTCTCCGCACAGACTCAACAACATTTTGAATAAGTTACAATGCATGCCCCAGCTTTTCTTCACCTGTCAGACAGAGACTCTGTGGTCACTCCACCATCCTCTCCTGCCTTGGTGCTGGGAGCACACATAGAAAACTTCAGGCTACTTTGAAGAATCTCACCCAAAACTATCCTGGACAAGTCTTTCCCCGTGCAGACTAAGGTCAGGGATTCAGACTGCTCCCCACCCCCCACCCCAGGCCAGTTTTCAGCCAAGAGCAACAGTATGAAAAACAGTCTTGCCTATGCTTTTAATCGATATATAGAAAGTTTATTAGCCAATCAGATTTAGTCATCCCCAATTCAGTCGCTGCACCCTTGATTAAACAAGGAACAGGGCTCCTCAAAACCATCTACGGTCCAAAATCCACTCCAAAACATCTACCAGGCAGGAGGGGAGCCACCTGCAAGGCTGTTATGTCCTGCATGGAGCAGGTGGATTGCCTTCTCTCTCAGCCTGCCTTAACCTACCTCAGCCTTCTTTGACCATGTGAGGTAGTTCTCTGGCCCATCCACCTGGATGGTGGGCCTACTCTGCATGTATTCAGGTGGGTTAGGGGGTGCAGGGCTATGGGGGAAGGGGAAAAAACACACCTAAGGCTCCTCAAATAAGTTGCTAGCTAGCGTAGTGTGCCTGTCTTCATTACCAAAACAAACACCATGAGTAGAGTCAGGGAGTTCTGGGCCTCTGAGTTCCGGAAGCTCACCTGATCCGAGCCACCTCCGTAATCAGCAGTTCCAACCCTTACTAGCTGACAGTTCAGGGGGAAAGGAAGGCTGCGCCTGCTAGGCTGCATCGTGTCCAGGCCGTACGTCGGGCTGCTGAGCTTGGTGTCCCCCCAGGCCACGGGGCTGTGGCCTCACAAGAGCGATTGTGAGTTCACTCCTGTCCTCTTTGCTTACCCACCGTCAGCATTCTGCTCCTCACTCAGGCAGGGCGCCCCTCAAAGACGCGATGTACTAGCTGCACTGCCACTAGGGCCTCCCAAGGGAAATGCCCTGCTCTGCCTTCCGGGCACACAGATGCCGCCCTTCTCTCCCTCGCTCACTTGCTCACTCACACCGAAGCGGCCTCCTCAGAAAGGGGCAAGCCTAGGAAAGGCACAGCACCCGCACCACCCCTACCCTGGCTGGGGCTCCCCCCCCGCCCCCCCGATCACCAGAGGCCGCCCAGAAAGAGCCTCCTAGGAACAAGGGAGGGGACACCTGGGTCAGGAACAGGAGCAAGCAGGGTCTAGACAGGAGGGCGAGAGCAGCGAAAGGCTGACGCAGGCTAGGCTAAGTCGTGAGAAGTCGGGGGGAAGGGGACGGCTAGGGCCGCGGGGGGCAGGGAGGTACAGGAGGGGAACACAGCTGGAGTAGAGGCCAGACTTGAAGACTGCAGAGAGAAGATTCCATGACGGTGAAGGAAACAAACCTAGGCTGAGTTCACTGGAAAGCGGTTGTCGGAGTGCAGGCTGGGGCCATGGAGAGAAGAGTTTGGGGGAAGGGGGCCTAGACTGGGCCACTGGGGCGAAAACCACGGTCCCAGCTTGGGCCCTGGGACCCAGCCCTGAGGCAAGGGGCCCGAGTTCAGCCCATGGGATGAAGGCCTGCGAGAGGGGTGCCTGGCCTGGCCCCTGAGAGAAGGAAGGTCTAGCCTGGGATTGGCGAGACTAGCCTGGACATGCAGGGGGAAGAACTGGGCTCCACATGGAGCCCAGGGCGGGGTCACAGGCTATCGGGGCCTCCCGCCGCCCACTCCGGACCCAAAGAGTGGCTTCTGCCTAGGGTCCGGGACCCCGCCCCTCCCCCACCCCGGATCCCCACCCTCCCCCGGGCCGGCGGGTCGGCGAGGGAGTGGACGCGAGCTCCCGCGGTGAGGGGGTCCCGGGATGGAGCCGTGAGGGGGTCCCTTTACCATGGTGGCGGCGGCGGCGACGATCCCTGTCCCGGCGTCTGTGGCTCTCCCCCCCGCAGCAGGGCCCTGCGCTTCCACTTCCCCGGGTGCCCAAGAGTGAACATCCGGGTCAGCGCCCCCCTCCCCCCTCCCCGCGCCGGGCAGCCACCACCTTCCTTCCCCGCCCCGGCCAGCCCGGCCCGCCCCCCAGCCGCCAGCTCTCGACCAATGAGCGCGCGGGGCCGCAGCGATCGCCAAGTATGGAGCGCCGCGCGGGGGGCGGGGACGGGGGCGGGCCCTGTGGTCGAGTGGGCGTGTCCTGACGCGGGAGGGGCGGGCCAGGCGCAACGCTCCTGCGCGGCCAGGGCTGCGGTGTTCCGGAGGGACAGGAGTGCTTCTGTCCCTCCTCTGACTGTCAACCTCGCTTCTCGCAGCTGCAGGCCGCGGGATAGCTGAGGGTGGAGCGATTCACTGGTTCCCCTGGGCGGAGGATGCGGAAGGCGCTGAAACTGGAAGAGGACCGGCCCTCCGTGCCCCACCCGGACCCGGAACTGGTGCGCTGGACGAGGCCCGGCCCCCAAAGAGTGAGCGGAACCTGCAGGGGGACGCGGGCGCTGCCGGCCGTGTTGTTGAACACCTGCTATCACGATCGGGCGTGCAGCCTTTTAGGTACCAAAAGATGACAGGTGGATAAGCCATAAGGATCCATGCCTACACTTCATAGCTACCAGACAGTAGTTGTGGGAAAGGCCCGGGTAAGAAATTAGAACATTTGGGTTCAAGAAACGCTGGCTGTTACATATACTTTTTAACATTATGTACAGAGAATCGTCCCGTTTCCCTAATGAGTCGCTCTCTCGAACCATATAGTGACTCAGAAATCCCTCTTTGTTTTCAGGTGTGAAGATTGAACGTAGAGCCTTAGGCATGCTAGGCGAATGCTCTTCCACTGAACTGCAGCCCCAACCAGAAATTAGCTGTCCAAAAGAGTGAGTTTTGTTTTGCTATCCAGAACTTCAGAGACCTAGAATGGCACGTTTTGCTTATAACAACCCCCTACACGGCTTGCTCACCCTCCGTTGAGAGTCATATCAGGTCATGAGAAGGGATCAGAAAAACTTCATCTGAGGCAAACTGTGCCCTAGGCCTCTGAGCTCATTCATAGTCAAGTGAAAGCTTGCTGGGACAGCCACCGGCAGAGATAACATCCAGGTAAGTCTCTCAAGAATGACATAGACCAGTATTACAGGAGTTCAGAGAAAGGAGTGGCACTTAGAAAGTCATTATACTGGAAGTATTTATCGTGTAGTTATTGGCCAAGCAGTGTGTGGGCAGGCTGCAGAGACTACAGCTATGCGCAAAATAACCCATGCTGGCATACTGCTTGTGGGTAAGATTTCACTTCCAGGAATAGAGCCTCCTGCATGCTGGGTAAGTACCCCTGCCCTGAATTAAGGTCCCTTCAAGCTTGAAACCTGGTCAGAGACAGTTAACATATCTAGTAAAGTGTTGGGGGTGAGATGTGGAAAAACAGAGTGGGTAGAGCAGGTGGACAGACAGACAAGCACTGTGTGGTGGTTGGTATTTTGGAGGATGCTCCAAGGGGGCTTTAACTTAGGAGGTAACATTTGATCAAACAGCTGAACGTGGGAGTGAAGCAGACCATGTGCCTTTTGTCAGCACACAGGACGGTGAGGGCAGAGAACCCTGTTTATCCACAGAGGCCACTGTGGCCAGCCTGAATTGTGTGTGAGCAGCAACAAGCTCTGACCTGAGTCCCCAAACTGCAACGAGCCTACTGTGTGCTGGACTACAGGGTGACTAGGGAGGGCCTCAGAAAACTATTGGTGTGTCCCAGACAGTTTACTTTCAATGTCAGAGGAACAACACCTGAGGTCACCCTTTGTTTTCCACACACATGCATTTCTACATGCAAACAGACATAAAGCACACATACACACGAAGTTTTTTTTTTTTTTTAAAGCACCCATATTGGGGCTAGGGAGGTGCACTGTGGGTAAAGTGCTTGCTGTACAAGCATGGAAAAGCCAAGTACAGCCGTGCATTATCTGTGACTCCCAATGTTGTGTGAAGGGCAGGAGGATTTCTGGGGCTTGGCGACTAGCCAGCCTAGCCAAAGGGCAAACTGCAGATTCAGTGAGAAGGCCTGTGGTGTCATATGCCTATGATCCCAGCACTCAGAAGGCAGAGGCAGGAGAATCTCTGGGAGTTCGAGGCTAACCTACTCTACATAGCAAGCTCCAGGACAGCCAGGACTATAGAGAGAGAAAACAAATTCAATGAGAGACGCTGTGTCAAATAAATAAATAAATAAATAAATAAATAAATAAGGTGGATGGAGGAATAGGAGGTTTGGTTTCAGACGCAGGACAAGGGGCTGAGGGGCATATTTTACATACCAAAGCAGACCTCTAGGTTCTCCCAGCATCCCTCAGTCCCTACCTGACATACCCTGCCCCCAACCCTGAACTTTCCAGCCTAGGGGCTGGGCTGCCCCTCCCCCAGAGCCTCTTCCCTGTATAATCCAGGCATTTTGGTCTCCTCCCTCCCCTTCCTTCACTCTTTCCCTCTGTGTGTGCTCTGTCTCCCTCCTCCCCCTCCCCACTGTCTCCCTCCCCATGGCTCCTTCTCTGGCCTTGTTTCTTGGGGTCAGTGAACTTGCCCGCCCAAGAGTGGTTTCCCAATAAACCTGCATTTTGTATACTTTAATCTGTCTCGAATTGGCTCATTTCACCAGCGGAGAAATAATTTATCACAGACGACATGCACTTTTAATCTCAGTACTGAGGAGGCAGAAGTAAGCAGATCAGTCTGTAAATTCAAGGTCAACCAGGGATAAAGAGTAAGACCTTGTTTTAAAACAATAAGGTAGTGCAAGATGAAGGGAAGAACCTGACCTAGATTTCTGCCCTCCATATGTAAATCACAGGCCAGCACACCCATACACATACATGTACATGCACACATATATTTACCACACATACACACACAACAGCACCAACATGACACTTCATCTGTGATGGACTCTGTTAAGCCCTTTGCTGATCCTCATAACAGAGCACCCCAAAAGTAAGGAGCCGCTCCAAAGTCATGCAGCAGAGATGAAAGGTCCTGGACATGTATGCTGATGTGTTACCGGGGCAACACGGCAAGTAGGAAGGAGCTGAAGATATTAAAGACTTGAGTTCATAGTGAAAAAATTTGCCATTGAGGGCTGGAGAGATGGCTCAGGGGTTAAGAGCACTGACTGCTCTTCCAGAGGTCCTGAGTTCAGTTCCCAGCAACCACATGGTGGCTCACAACCATCTGTAATGGGATCCGACGCCCTCTTCTGGTGTGTCTGAAGACAGCTATAGTGTACTCATATAAATAAATAAATCTTAAAACAGATTTGCCATTGAACTAGGCAAGACTACAAGAGGAATAGAATGGGGGTGGGGTGGAGTGAGGAGGATGAGCACCGCTTTGAGTCAAGTTATATTCTCGATGCCTACTGGAAACTTCAATGGAGAGGCCCAGTAAAGAGCCTACCACTAGTGAGTGGCATATTTAAAAACACACCTGAGTTTAGTTCGAGGTAGTCTAGAACCAGAGACCACATTCATAACCCCAGTTTGAGCACATTCCTTCCCTGCTTTAAACCCTCTGCGAAGTTCCTCATACTAGCTGGTTGTTTGCCACACATGCATGAGGACCTGAGTCTGTGTCTCCAGAAGCCATATAAAACTGGGGGTGCTGGGGGGGGGTTGGAGAGATATAGAAAAGGCTTCCTGGAGCCAGGCAGTGGTGTCTCATGCCTTTAATTCCAGCATTCAAGAGGGAGACACAGGTAGGTCTCTGAGTTCAAGGCCAGCCTGGTCTTACAGAGCTAGTTCCAGGACAGCCAGGGCTACACACAAAGAAACTCTATCTTGAAAAGAACAAAGAAAGAAATGGGTCTTGCTGGCCAGCCAGCTTAGCTAAGTCAGTATTCTCCAGGTTCACTGAGAGACCCTGTCTCAAATAAGATAAAAGGCCTGAGAAGATGGCTCAGCAGTTAAGAACCCATCTTCCATGCAGGGACGTTCAGGCTGGACAGAGCAGTCATGGGTTCCCATTGCATAGCTCTGTCTGGAATGCTGCAAGCTTTTATCACCCCTTGGTGTTACATCTTCCTGATAACCTGGTCAGGGGTTTGTGCTCAATATTTCAGAAGCCTCAAACTACAGATTGGCGGGGGTGGGGGTGGGGGGATAAACGGTATGGAATCTCATTAGTACAGACTGGATCTGCCTCAAATTTACCAGATCAAAAACTCGAGATAAATAAACTGTTTCAACCTAGACGAGAAGATCATGAAAAATATGTTGGGGACCCCCCCAGAACCCACATTGTTACTAGGATAAAAAGTACAAAAAAGGAATTCATACTGGGGAAAGGATATGGTCAGGATGCTTGGACTACGAAAGACATACACCTCAGATCCACAAGAACATGCCTTCAGTGAACGCAAACGTGGACAGTGGTTAAACACTGGCTGCACATCCAGCGCCTGAAGCTGCCACAGGACTTCCTACAGAAAAGAACATGTCTAGCGCTCCTCCAGAGCACTGGGGAGCTGGTTCTGCAATGGCATCTGAGGACTGTGCAACAGGAAGTGAAGTCCTGATTCAACAAACTTCAGACCACAAAATGCAGTTACTGTGGAAACCCATCTCACTAAAGTATATGCTAGCGCTGGGCAGTGGTGGCTCACGCCTTTGATCCCAGCACTTGGGAGGCAGAGGCAGGTAGATTTCTGAGTTTGAGGCCAGCCTGGTCTACAGAGTGAGTTCCAGGACAGCCAAGGCTACACAGAGAAACCCTGTCTCAAAAAAACCAAAAAAAAAGGTAGATGCTAATCCAGCCACTTCCATGGGGGGTGGGGGGTATGGGCATGGGGTGAGGAAGAACACCACTTCCAGGGGACTCATGTCAGGCAGTTCTCATACACCCAGAACTCCTTCTCCAGGGGAATCCAACACCCTCTTCTGGTTTCTGTAAGCACCCACACACATGTGGCACACACACATATGTAAACACATAATTTTTTTTTCTAGACAGGGTTTTTTGTATAGCCCTGGCAGTCTTAGAACTAATGTAGACCAGGCTGGCCTTGAATTCATTGAGATCCACCTGCCTTTGCCTCCTGAGTGCTGAGATTAAAGGTGTGTGCCACCACCACCCAGCAAAATGTAATAAAATTTCCAGACTTTAATCTTAAAACTATATCCATATGGTGGAGAGTGATCTGATACCTGATACCAACCCTGACCCACACATGAGCACACATACACTGACGTGCACACAAAGAAACATTTCTATTTAATTTTAAAGTTCTTAATTATAATAGGAGGGTACAGGAACCCCCACGGGGTTCAGGGGCACATACTCCATCTCTACCATGGAACCCATGGATCCATCTTTACCATGGATTATTTAGTTGTGTGGGAAACGAGTGTACAAACATACCTCAGTGGCCTTGTGGGAGTGGGTTTTCCGGAGTCGGTCCTCTGGGTGGGCTCTGGGGACTGGAGTCAGGTGTGGTGGCATATTCTTTGCCTCTGCAACATCTCACCAAAGGCCCCATACCCACTGTTTCTGTTGCCTCCTCTTCTAACTGGGCTCCTCAGCTAGCTTCTAGCCAGATGCTAACGTCAATGCTTTAACAGATTTGGGGCCCATTCCTGGTGATCTTTATTCTCTGCATCCGATTCCATTAATAACTTTATGGCTTTCATAGTTCTGAGTCCCAAGAGCACATCTGATTGGCCAGCTCATCCTTTTCTTCATTGGACAGATCCCCGGGCCAGTCTGCAGGTTGACAAATCCCACCTGCTCATCTGTCCCCACGTATGTGAGCATGAAGGCTGTAAGTGACAGCGATAGGCTCTGAGTAGATAGACAGCATCATAAATATTATAGTACTGTTACTCCTCCCTCAGTGTGTGTGTGTGTGTGTGTGTGTGTGTGTGTGTGTGTGTACCAGAGGTCAACTTTGGGTCTTCTCAGGATGGCCATCCATCTTATTTTTCTTTTTTTCTGAAAGAGGAGCTCATTGGTCAAAAGCTTGCCCTTTGGGCTAGGCAAGCTGGCCATCGAATTCCAGGGATCCTGCTCCTTGATGCCCTGCCTCCCCAGAGGTAGGATTACAACTGCATTCCACCATGCCTGCTTTTTATACAGGTTCTGGTGATCAAATTCCGGTCCTTGTGGGTGTGAGGCAAGAACTTGAAAAGTCAGCTCTTCACTCTGGCAAAGGATCCCTTTACAGAGTGAGCTGTCTCTCCAGCGTAGCTTCCCTTGCTACGAATTCCTAGCCTAGCCAAGCATGGTGGGACATAACCTGTAATGCCAGCACTCAGGAGGCTGAGGCAGGATGCGACCCTGGCCTGCACCCTGTAACCTCATCATGTGCACACTCATTGTTCTGCCTGCCACTCAAGAGGCTTGTGTGTGAATTTGCAAACCCACCCACCCCTGCCCCCGCCATGCCTTTATGACTCCAGCATCTATAAGCACAGACCATTATCAATATCACTTCTCCCTGACTGATTTCTATCCAAGAGTTTTCTTCCTCTCTTCTCAGGTGTGGTATCCATGCTTTCTTTTATGGGCTTGCTTATTGTGATGGTTTGTATATGCTTGGCCCAGGGAGTGAGACTGTTTGGAGGTGTGGCTTTGTTTGACTAGGTGTGGCCTTGTTGGAGTAGGTGTGTGACTGTGAGCATGGGCCTAGTCCTAGCTGCCTGGAAGCCAGTCTTCCAATAGCAGCCGTCAGATGAAGATGTAGAACTCTCAGCTCTGCCTGCACCATGCCTGCCTGGATGCTGCCATGCTCCCGCCTTGATGATAATAGACTGAACCTCTGAACCTGCAAGATAGCTGCAATTAAATGTTGTCCTTTATAAGAGTTGCTTTGGTCATGGTGTCTGCTTACAGCAGTAAAACCCTAAGACATCAACATCTATCTTCATTGAGATCTCAGAGATTTCAAACCTCATCCTTAACCCTCCTCATGACTGCATTAACACTGGAGCATCCCTTTAGCTTCGGGGAGACTTGCATACCTGTGACCCTGCCAGATTCTCACATTTACCACACAGGTACATAGGCACTCGTGGTAAAATGTATGTGTGTGTGTGTGTGTGTGTGTGTGTGTGTGTGTGCACGCACGTGTGCGCACCCATGGTAACAGTGGTCATACTTCCTTGTAAACACCCATTAACCGTTGCCTCCTTCCTTTTCAACTGACTAACCCCAGTGACACTCCCTTGTCCCCCTGACACTGCACCAGAACATTTGACCATTTCTGGAGAAGTCACTGTGACTCCCCTCATTTTTTACTTGACATCCACAGACTCACTGAGCCTGGCCATCCTACCATTCGGCCTCATACTGTAAAATGAAAGTTTGTCAATCTTCCTCCTTTGTCATCTCACATTTAACCCTAAGCCCAAGACCTTGCTTCATACTGCACAGATACAAGAGTCAGCCCCACAGGAGCCCTTCCCGTGAAGGGGCCAGCAGGACAGGGGCATACACCTTTAATCCCAGCACTTGTGAGGTAGAAGCAGGTGGCGGATCTCTGTGAGTTCGAGGCCAGCCTGGTTTACATTAGTGAGTTCCAGCATGGCCAGAGCTACAGAGTGAGACCCTGACTCAGAAAAAAATATATATATATAAATAAATAAAATAAAATGAAGCACCTGTGCCCCTGCTGAAGCCCACCCTCCCTAGTACATGGACTCTTCTTGGTCAGCTTCTCTCTTTACACTAAATCATTCCTATCAGCATCAAAAACCATCTCAATATCTGCTGTCATAAAAGATTTAATACCAACAACAAGAGCCTGCTTGGTCCCCATCTGTAAGCCATTGCCCCCCCCCCATATTTCTGTTCCTATTCATGTAAGAACTTATGAGTTTGTGGAGGCTGGAGAGATGTCTCCGTGGACAAAGTGCTTGCTACACATGTGTAAGGACCAGAGTCCAATCTCCAGCATTTGTGCAAAAGTTAGGCACGCATCTATAACTGAGGTGCTGGAAACGGGACACAGGAAGACGCTGGGACTCATTGGTCAGCCAGTAGAGTAGCCGAGATGACAAGCTTGAGGTTCCCTGAGAGATTGTGTCTTAAAATTAAATGGGAGAGGGCTGGAGAGATGGCTCAGTGGTTAAGAGCACTGACTCTTCTTCCAGAGGTCCTGAGTTCAATTCCCAGCAACCACATGGTGGCTCACAACCATCTGTAATGTGATCTGATGCCCTCTTCTGGTGTGTCTGAAGCTACAATGTACTCATACATAAAATAAACATGTCTTCAAAAAAGAAAAAGAAAAAAGAAAAAAAATTAAATGGGAGGATGGATTGGTGGCTCAGTGGTTAAGAACACTTGGTTGCTCTTGCAGAGGACCCAGGTTTGATTCCCAGCACCATCTGTAATGTCAGTTCCAGCAGATTCAGTGTCCTCTTCTGACCTCTGTAAGCACCAAGCACACAAGTGTGCAGGCAAAACTCCTGTGAACCAGATAAGAAAGTCTAATAAAATAAAGTGAAGCACCTGAGAAATAAATGCAGCCTGATACCAACCTCTAACCACCATGTGTGTCTGCATGAGCAAGTATACCTGTATACACATGTTCATGCATGTACACTCACATACACCACACACACACACACTCTACCAAAGATGATTCTACATGGAGTCTAGATTCCCCTCTGGGGATAGGGTTTTACCCAACCTGCCCACAGACTTCATACCTCCCAAGCTGACTTGGGAATTTCATCTTGCAGAAATCAGTGGTCCCGTTGTGCCTTGGCTCACTCCTTACTTATGGTGTCTGCTTATAACCTTTCTTGACGGGACCTCCATTCCCTCTGAATTTCCTCTTCTGGATGTATGCTTTCTGCATGAAAGTCTTTAGCACAATGAACATGGTGGGTGCTCGATGCATGCATATATCAACATGATACTAAGATGAATACAAGTCAGCATCTGTGGACAGATAATGAAGTTTTGCTGGCTTGTTTTTTTTATGGATGTTTATTATGTGCATTTGTTGTTGTTGTTGTGAGACAATCTAACTATATAGCCTTGGAATTCCTTAGGTAGACCAGGCTGGCCTGAGACTCCAGGATTCACCTCTGCTTCCTGAATGCTGGGAATAAAGGTGTGCACCAGTTTTACCATCTCCTTAACTCCTTCCAATAAATCTCTGGAACTAGCAACTTCAGGCTTGACTGGTGTTTGTTTGTTCTTGTTTCTGGTTTTGAAATAGAGCTGGGCGGTGGTGGCACACGCCTTTAATCCCAGCACTTGGGAGGCAGAGGCAGGAGGATTACTGACTTCCGAGGCCAGCCTGGTCTACAGAGTGAGTTCCAGGACAGCCAGGACTACACAGAGAAACCCTGTCTCGAAAAACCAAAATAAATAAATAAATAAATAAATAAATAAATAAATAAATAAATAAAAATAGAGTCTATTTATTCAGAAGCGCTAGGGATCAAACCCAGGGCTTTTTTTTTTTTAAAAAGATTCATTTATATATTTATGTATGTGAGTACACAGTCACTCTCTTCAGACACACACATCCAGAAAAGGGCATCAGATCCCATTACAGATGGTTGTGAGTCGCCAGGTGGTTGCTGGGAATTGAACTCAGGACCTCTGAGAGCAGTTAGTGCTCTCAACTGCTGAGCCATCTCTCCAGCCCCTAAACCCAGGGCGGGCGTTATAGGCTGGTTTCGAACTCACTATGTAGCTGAGGATGACCTCGAATTCCTGATCCTCCTGCTTCCATCTCTGGAGAATTGGAACTACCAGTGTGTTCCACCAGCCCTGGTTTATTTAGTGTGGAGGGGAGTGGAATCCAGGGTTTTTTGCAGGCTAGCCAGGTACCCTACCCACTAAGCTACGTCTCTATATTCCACGTCATCGTAGAAGAAATGAACAGGCTGTCCTGACTTGGCTCTTTCTGTATCTGTCTGAGAAGCACGTGAAAGATTCTAAGTAGCCTCAGAAAACCAGCGTAGACCATCCTCCTTCATCAGGGCCCTTTGCTCACAGCAATTGCCTATGAGCATCTCCTGAGTCGAGGCAGGTTGGGAAGGAAGCCCTGAGCATATCAGGAAAGGAAACTAGCCTTCCCCATTGCACGTGGAGATAGGCTGCTCAACTGCCCCGCTAGCCTTCCTTAGTAAGTGCACTTATCCCAGGAACTGGGGCTCACTTAGCTCCTGAGCCACCTCCCATTCACAGGCCTGGACCTGCTCCCTGAGGTCACAAGATGGGCTGGTATCAGTATGAAAATGGCATGCCTGCCACAGGCTCCTGTGTCTGAACGCTTGCTCCTCCGTTAGTGGTGATGGCGGAGGTGGGCCTCTGGGGGGCAGGCCCTTCCTCTAGTGCCATCTCAGCTTTATCGCCATGCTTTTTCCCCCACAAAGGATTATACCCCCAAATCCTTCTCCCCTTAATTGCTTCTGTGAGATATCTAATGGTGATGAAAAGTGTTTAATACATGGTCTTCTCAAGTTATTAAAGTGGCTCAGATGTATGTACGTATGTATGCATGCATGCAAGTATGCATGTATGCATGTAAGTATGCATGTATGTATGCATGTATATTCTTCCGTAGTGTTAGATAGCATGCCTAGGGTTTCATGGATTCTCAGGAAATACTGAGCCCACCCCCTAGTCTCTGCTCTTATTGTTGTTTTAAGACAGCTATAGCCCTACACTGAGTGATAGTGGCAAAGGCCTTTAATCCCAGCACTTGCACTTGGGAGGCAGAGGCAGGTGGATCTCTGAATTCAAGGCCAGCTGGGTTTACAGAGTGAGCTCCAGGATAACGAAGGCTACGCAGAGAAACCCTATCTTAGATAGATAGATAGATAGATAGATAGATAGATAGATAGATAGATATTAAAAGAACAGGTATAGCCTAAGCTAGCCTCAAGTCCATGATCTTTGAGAAGCCTCAGCTTCTCAAAACCTAGGATGACTCTTATGACCCATTTTTGGGGGAAGAAGCAGGGCCTAACTAGGTAGCCCCAGCTTGCCTGGAACTCTATGTACACACCATGCTGGCCTCAACCTCAGAGATCCACCTGCCCCTGCCTCCTGAGTGCTCGTAAAAGGTCTGTGTCACCACACCTAGCCAACATTTTTTTTTCCGAGACAGGGTTTCTCTGTGTAGTCCTGGCTGTCCTGGAACTCACTCTGTAGACCAGGCTGGCCTCCAACTCAGAAATCCACCTGCCTCTGCCTCCCAAGGGCTGGAACTAAAGGCGTGTGCCACCACCGCTCAGCGCCAACATTTTTTTTTAATTTTAATTTTAGGTTTATTTTAATCTTATGTGCATGAATGTTTTGCCTGTACATATGGATGTGTAGCGTGTGTGTGTGTGTGTGTGTGTGTGTGTGTGTGTGTGCACATGCACGCCTGCCTGGTGCCCACTGAGGTCAGAAGAAGGCATCAGATGCCCTGGAACTGAAGTTATGTTTGTGAGAGGCCATGTAGGTGATGGGAATTGAACCCACATCCTCTGCAAGAGTAGTAATTGCCCTTACCCACTGAGCCATCTCTGAAGCCCCCCCCAACAGTTGTTTGTTTGTTTGTTTGTTTTATTGAGACTGGGTTTCTCTTTCTAGCCTCAGCTATCCTGGAACTCACTCTGTGGACCAGGCTGGCCTTGAACTCACAGGAGATCCGCCTGCTTCTGCCTCCCAAGCACAAGCTCTGGGATTAAAGGCAGAGTCCTGCACCCCTGCCCAGTAACATTTTTAAAAGAGATTTTTATATGACGCTCTCACCTCCTCCAGCTTATCAACCTTGTCCCTGTCCACTGCCTTGTCAAGCTGGAGATCGGTCAGTGCTTTCTCTTCACTTCCTAACCTCCAGTTCTCTTCCCTCACAGCTGGAGCAGCTCCAAGATCATCCATAACCAACCCATCAGCCACCAGGTTCGCCTTTTTCTCCCCAGGACAATTGACACCCTTGGCCCCGCCCTCTCTTCATGGTTTGCTATGACATTGCAGGCTTCTTCTTTGCTCCCCATTGGTGTGCTTTGCAGACCCATTTCCTTGGCCACTAAACTCCAGGGCTCCCGAGCTTGGCAGTAGTTTCCCTACTCCTCTCCCGGTTACTCCATCTCAAACGTGGTCAGATTATAGCGTCCAGTCAGCGGCCTCAGCTATAAGCTGCTCACCCCAGGACAGCAGAGGTGAGGAGGGCCCAATAGCCTGAAGAAACTGGGGGGACTCTTACCAAAAGAAGGAAAGAATGCTGAAGAGTAGAAAGAATTTTAAAAGAAACTCGCTCCAGGGATTCTGGGTAAACATAAAAATGAAGGGCTGGGGCCGGGCGGTGGTGGCACACGCCTTTAATCCCAGCACTTGGGAGGCAGAGGCAGGCGGATTTCTGAGTTCCGAGGTCAGCCTGGTCTACAGAGTGAGTTCCAGGACAGCCAGGGCTACACAGAGAAACCCTGTCTCAAAAAACAAAAACAAACAAACAAACAAAAAAAAAAAATGAAGGGCTGGGGGTGTAGCTCGGTTGGTAATGGTTCCTGCCTGCTGTGCATGAAGCCCCTGGGACCACCAAATAGAGCTGAACATGATGTCAGGCCAGCACTGGAGAGGTGGGGGTAGGAGGATCACCAGTTCAAGGTCATCCTTAAATTTGGTAAGAATGAGTATACCAAAGACTAAAAGAGGTTTTTGAGTCACAGAAATGTCAATTTACTGGGACATAAAGCAGGATTGGATGCTGGAGGCTTGGGGGAGAGAACACACTGACTTCTTTTGAAGACAGAAAACTGTGGTTTGTAGTAAAAGAAGCTGGCCGCCTTGACTCAGAGCTTAGGTCAGCCTTTCCCACCACTCAGCATCCTGACAGGACAAGCAGCCATGGAAGGGAGGAGGCCAGAGCACTGGCCACCCATCTGTGGAATACAGCCTGAGGCTGCGGTGCCAAGAGGATCCTTCATTCTGAGGTTTGTCACAATCATCTTGGGGTTTTTGTTTTGATTTTTTAATAGGTACCTGGGAGAAGTCCCAGCTGCGTTCTGCCGGACCAGAAGTGTTTGTATCCTGTCCATCTGGGGGATCTTGATCAGAGATGTAAAAAGGCCTCTCACATGCGGGCCAGCTGTTGGGAGTTTTTATATGCACATCTGGGGAGAATTCATGTCCAGTGAATCAAGCTGGCCAGCCAGCCAACCACACGGGTTGGGCTGGACTTTCAAATATACCCAAGGCTGATTCTCACCTTGGGATTGGGATAAGTAGCCCCTGTCTTTCCAGATGGTATTCCGCAACACACCCTCAAAAGCTGGGCTCGGAGCCTCCTCCTGTTGTATGTTCCCATGGAAACCATGCACTTTGTACGCCTTATCTCTTACTTTGCCCTTAGCATTTGTCCCGCTGCTCCGTAGCTCCTGGAGGCAGGGCCGGAGAGTCACTCCCTAACCATTAGATCCTGAAAGACAGTCTAGTGCCACAAATGGAATCTGTCAAATGGTGAACCAGAAAAGTTCCAGTCACCCAGGACATAAACTGTGGTCAGTTCCAACTTTTCCCATCTCTCCTTCAGATTAGAGATTGCAGTGGTCCCAGTGAAACGCCAGATGCAGACCTTACCCAAGATTTTATCAAGTGAAAGAACTGAACTGAAAGCAAAGTCTGGTAAAAGGCTGGGATGAATAGAGAGGGACCAACGGTCCCAGCTGCTGGAGGCTGAGGCTGGAGGATCACTTAAAGTGCTTGAGTTCAAGACTACCCTGAGCAGCATAGAAAGATGCTATCTCCGTAAACCAAAATCTTACATAGAACAACAACAACAAAATCCAAACAAGGCAGAGGTAGGTAAGTGGCTCTCCTTGATTTCAAGCCAGCCTGGTCTACATGGCAAGTTCTAGGCCCACCAGAGCTACATAATGATACTCTGTCTCCAAATAAAAGCACCAGGACCTGGGTTCAGCATTTAGTTTCCAGACCTCCACAACATTCTGTAACTCCATTTCCAGATGATTTAAAGTCCTCTTCTAGCCTCCATGGGTACTGCATGCTCATGGCATGCACACACACACACACACACACACACACTCCATAGCTTAAAAAATATAAAATAAGCCAGGTAGTGGTGGCACACACCTTTAATGCCAGCACTTGGGAGGCAGAGGCAGGCAGATTTCTGAGGCCAGCCTGGTCTACAGAGTGAGTTCCAGGACAGCCAGGGCTACATAGAGAAATCCTGTCTCGGAAAAAAAAAAAAAATATATATATATGTATCAGCCTAATTTTTATTCAAAAGAACCAACAGTACACATATCGTAAGCTGGTCTTTGTTGAGGTTTTCAACATTTAGGACCAGACTAGACTTGAGAATGTATATACTCATGGCAGTCGACATCACTGTTGTTACAAAGATCCAGACTGAAGTAAAAATAGTTACACGGAGGGCTGGGGATATAGCCGAATCAGTATGGTGCTTACCTAACCCACATAAATCCCCAGGTCTGATTCTCAGCATTGTATTAGGCATGGTGGTACATGTCTGGAAGCCCAGCACTCAAGATGTGGAGGCAGGAGTACAGAAACTTAAAGCCATCCCCTGCTACATAGGGAGTTTGAGGCCAGCCTGGGGCACATGAAATAAATGTTGGCAAAGATGGAGAAGAATGAACGTCTGGGCCAGCTGTTCTTCACAGGTGAAATGAGCCACTGAGTCACTGTACTGGTTTGTTTTGTCAACTTAACAGACACAAGCTGGGGTCATCTGGGAAGACAGAACCTCAATTAAGAAAATGTCCCTCACCCCTGTCAGATTGGCCTGTAGACAAACCTGTGGATCGTCTTCTTGGTTAATGATTGGTGTGCGAAGGCCAGATCCATTGTGGGTGATACCATCCCTAGCCCGGTAGCCCTGGGTGCTTTAAGAAAGCAGACTGAGCAAGCCACGGGGAGCAAGGCAGTAAGCAGCACCCTTCATGGCTTCTGTTTCAGTTCCTGCCTCTTGAGTTCCTTCCCTGAATGCCCTCAGGCTCAGAGTGTAAGCTGTAAACTGAAATAAACCCCTTTCTCCTCCCCAAAGTAGTTTTGGTCATGGTGTCTACAACAGTCAACTGAAAGCATACTAGGATAATCACCAAGCCAGAAACTGGGCAGATTTGAGAACAAGATGCAAAAAAGAAAAATTTAAGAACATCGGGGATGGCATGGTAACTGAGCCTGCATCATTAGTGTTGTTTCTCGACAGCTTAAACCTGCTGGACGGGTTGGTAAACAGCTTGGCAGTTAGAGGGCTTGCTGCTCTTGCAGAACCTGAGTTTTGTTTGGTTGCTAGCATCCAGGTCAGGGAGCTCACAATCGCCTCCTAACTCCAGCTCCTGCAGATCTGGTGTCCTCTTGTGGTCTCCTCAGGTGCTACACCTCTCTCCTCCTCTCCCCTTCCCTCCCCTCCCCTCCCCTCTCCTGTCCCTCTCTCTCTTCTGTCTCTCCCCCACCCCGCCTCAATTAACAATGAAAATAACTCTTTTTTTGGTTTTTCGAGACAGGGTTTCTCTGTGTAGTCCTGGCTGTCCTGGAACTCACTCTGTAGACCAGGCTGGCCTCGAACTCAGAAATCCGCCTGTCTCTGCCTCCCAAGTGCTGGGATCAAAGGCGTGCTCCACCACCGCCCGGCGAAAATAACTCTTACAAAAAAGAAAAAGAAGAAAAAAAAAAAAAACCTGCCAGACAAGATCAGATATCCAAGGTCCAGGACCTTGTAGGACCAGCACAGCATGAAACACGTCTGTCAAGAACAGGATGCCCAAGGGTCTCCGTTAGGTGCCAGGCTGGCCTCTGCACTGTACTGGCCTTTATCTTCACTTCACTCTCTGTCTCATACCACCCATGAGCTATCCAGGTCCATCAACGCTAACAAGCTATGTGACCACCTCACCCATTCCCCCTTTCTGAGCTATATTGTCCAGCCTCCCTTGGAATCATGTGAGTCCCTTGTAAGACATGTAGCTTTTTTTTTTTTTTTTAACCAGTGGTGTGGGGGAGGAATTAACATGGTGTCATCTCAAGCACAGCCGTAATGTGGCCCTTGAGTCCTGCCCCATGTTCATCAGCTGAATGAATGCAGAGGACCCAAGGGAAGACACCGAGATGCAGAAGCTTGTATCTCCTCCAGCAGCAACCATGGAAGGGATCATCCAATCAGATGATGCTTAGAGGAGGAGGCGATACATCAGTGTTGAGTGTTTGTTCCAGCAGCTAATGTCTCCCCAATACACGCCTGAAAATTCCCCCTTTATAGCTCCCAGTGGATCAAAAGGTGTTTGGAATGCTCAACGTCATTGGGATCGCCATGAAAGCACAGTGGTTCGAATCTTCTGATCTTGGCAGGTAGAGGGGAGATGGATAGGGGCCCTACGGCTCTGTTCATGGTAGGCCAGCCTTTGAACTGAGCACTGCCAGTTCCTCAAGTGCACGTTTCTCTCACTCTTCCACCTCAGCCCAAAGAGGTGTTTAGAATACAATCAAGGGCTCCAGGTTCCAGTGTACTTTGCTCTCTGCACCCTTGCTGTTGCGCCTCACGGCCCAGCCTCCATCACGCCCCGCCCCCGGCTGTGACGTCAGCTAGAAGAGCGTGATGCCTGCGATCCAAGTACCCCAAGTACCCCCGTCATTCACAAGCACTCAAAGGAGGGTAGCGAAGATAACCACTATTTTCTCCAGCTTGCTATCTCCATGTTTATAAAACCCATCTTTTACCGTATCCAGAATGCATGATCACCTTTCTCCATCGGCTTCTTCTTCCCATTCATAAATTCTGTTTCATTGACTTAGATATATGAACATCTGACAGCCCAGCTGGTGGCTCTGTTTTGGGAGAAGTTGCTGAAGGAAGTCTGTCACTAGGGGTGGGATTTGAGAGTTCATAACCTCGCCCTACTTCCATTTTGCTCTCTCTGCCTGGTGTTCGTGGTTGAGGATGTGAGCGCTCAGCTTCCTGCGCCTGCCACCATTGGATGCTTACCCTTCTGGACCCGTAAACCAAAATAGACTCCTTTGTATGTAACTCGGTTTGGCCTTGGTATTTTTCAACCACAGCATCAGAAAAGTAACAGATAGGGTCTGCTCCGTGTCTCTCCTACCTAAATAAACACACCCTCCTCCTCCCCGTGGTCATGAAGGAGCAGGTGGCTGAGCCTCCTATATCCTGGTGTCCTCATCTGTCAAAGGGGATGAGATACCATCTTTGTACAGTCATCACTCAACAATATGGGCAAAGCCAGACACAGTGATGTGCATACACATGTAATCCTAGAATTCAGGAGGCTGAGCAGGTGGATCTGTGTGAGGTGGAGGGCAGCCTGGTCTACATAGCCAATTCCAGGCCTACCAAGGCTACATACCTTGTCTTTAGAAAAAAAAAATTGGCCGGGCGGTGGTGGCGCTCGCCTTTGATCCCAGCACTTGGGAGGCAGAGGCAGGCAGATTTCTGAGTTCCAGGCCAGCCTGCTCTACAGAGTGAGTTCCAGGACAGCCAGGACTACACAGAGAAACCCTGTCTTGAAAAACCAAAAAAAAAAAAAAAAAAAAAAATCACCTATGTATGTGTGTATATGTGTGCGTTACCCGTTATAGCTAGAAGCTAGACAGAGCTCAGGGGAATACCAATGGCTTAAAGCGTGCAGGGCCCTGAATTGGCTACACAGAGCCACAAACAACAGCAAAAACACCCAAACAAACAAAAAAAGGAAATTTATAGGAAGATGAAAGCACCCGTACACACAAAGAAGAAAATTAGCCTAGATAACAGTGCTGCTGTCTCTTTAGAATATAAGCCAATCTTTTTCTGTCACACACATATGCATAATTTGCCATAAATCACACACATATGCATAATTTGACATAATGAGCTCATACAAGTTTTGAAGTTGTTGGTTTTTTTTGTTTTTTTTTTCCTTAACCAGTAACAAATACATCCTGGATACTTAAATATTCTTCCAGGGCAGAATGTTTAATGGCTTCCCAGTATCACTTTTTTTTAATGGAAGCATCTTGATTAAAAACAAAACTTGGAAGCCGGGCAATGGTGGCACTTGGGAGGCAGGGGCAGATGGATTTCTGAGTTCGAGGCCAGCCTTGTCTACAGAGTGAATTCCAGGACAGCCAGAGCTATACAGAGAAACCCTGTCTCAAAAAAACAAACAAAAAACCCCCCAAAACAACAACAAAAAGAAACATTGTTTCCCCAGGCAGTGGTGGCCCACGCCTTTGATCCCAGCACTTGGGAGGCAGAGGCAGGCAGATTTCTGAGTTCCAGGCCAGCCTGCTCTACAGAGTGAGTTCCAGGACAGCCAGGACTACACAGAGAAACCCTGTCTTGAAAAACCAAAAAAAAAAAAAAAAAAAAAAATCACCTATGTATGTGTGTATATGTGTGCGTTACCCGTTATAGCTAGAAGCTAGACAGAGCTCAGGGGAATACCAATGGCTTAAAGCGTGCAGGGCCCTGAATTGGCTACACAGAGCCACAAACAACAGCAAAAACACCCAAACAAACAAAAAAAGGAAATTTATAGGAAGATGAAAGCACCCGTACACACAAAGAAGAAAATTAGCCTAGATAACAGTGCTGCTTTCTCTTTAGAATATAAGCCAATCTTTTTCTGTCACACACATATGCATAATTTGCCATAAATCACACACATATGCATAATTTGACATAATGAGCTCATACAAGTTTTGAAGTTGTTGGTTTTTTTTTTTTTTTTTTCCTTAACCAGTAACAAATACATCCTGGATACTTAAATATTCTTCCAGGGCAGAATGTTTAATGGCTTCCCAGTATCACTTTTTTTTAATGGAAGCATCTTGATTAAAAACAAAACTTGGAAGCCGGGCAATGGTGGCACTTGGGAGGCAGGGGCAGATGGATTTCTGAGTTCGAGGCCAGCCTTGTCTACAGAGTGAATTCCAGGACAGCCAGAGCTATACAGAGAAACCCTGTCTCAAAAAAACAAACAAAAAACCCCCAAAACAACAACAAAAAGAAACATTGTTTCCCCAGGCAGTGGTGGCCCACGCCTTTGATCCCAGCACTTGGGAGGCAGAGGCAGGCAGATTTCTGAGTTCCAGGCCAGCCTGCTCTACAGAGTGAGTTCCAGGACAGCCAGGGCTACACAGAGAAACCCTGTCTCGAAAAACCAAAAAACAAACAAACAAAACTTGGAGTTGGTGAACTGACTCAGCATGTAATGGATTCTAAGATATATTTATTTATTTATTATTTTTTTGAGTACACTATAGCTGTCTTCAGACACACCAGAAGAGGGCATCTGATCCCATTACAGATGGCTGTGAGCCACCATGTGGCTGCTGGGAATTGAACTCAG
Source organism: Arvicanthis niloticus (assembly GCF_011762505.2). NCBI lineage: Eukaryota > Metazoa > Chordata > Mammalia > Rodentia > Muridae > Arvicanthis > Arvicanthis niloticus. Next base: position 15,698,786 of record NC_047662.1, read on the forward strand.
GACCTCTGGAAGAGCAGTCAGTACTCTTAACCACTGAGCTATCTCTCCAGCCCATGTAATAGATTCTACAAACATGAAAGGCTGAATTCAATCCCTGGGCCCCACGGTAAAAGGAGTTTCCTGCCACATCCTCTCCCCTGTATCCCCTCATCACACACACACACACACACACACCACATATACACACACACGTACACACACCACATACATACTTCACACATATATCACATACAAGCACAGTTCATGCATTCATGCATGTACACACACATACCACACACACCACACACACTCACTACATACACACACATATCACACACACTCACACACCACACACATTCACACACACTCACATGCCACACACACCCTGTGACACACACATATGTCACACACACACACTCATGCATTCATGTGTGCACACACATATAACCACTGCTATGGCTACCACACTAATACTAGAATATAATAAATGCTCCCCAGAGTTGCACTGGGTTTTTTTCCACCATTATTGAGCATCTGTGCACATAGCCCTCCTTCCCCATTCCTAATTATTTTCTTAGGACACAGGAGAATAACTCAGTATCAACTGAAGGACATATGGTCAGACTTTTTCTTCTCCTGTTGACAGATAGCCACAACTCCACTAGCAGTGTATGCAAATGCTATAATAACAGTAATAACTATTACTACTACTTCCTGGCCAAGAAGATGATTGTAGGGGAAAAAATAAGACGATAAGTATTTGCTAAAGACCATCCCACACAGCTGTGTTTATTTGTCAAAGTCCATCTCCGTGTCCATGGACCAAACAGCCATGGTCCTTTAGATTTGTAGTTTATATTAGTGTATCTTTCAACACCCTGAAACCTTGACCCAAGTTGTAGCCGAAGGAAAGAGGGTTTCTGGTAAATACGGTTTCCAGTCAGGAGTCCCAAGCCAAGTCTCCCCATCCCTCCTTTTCCTGGAGTGGACCACCTCTGTGGTTGGAACCACTGGCAATCCATCAAAAAGGGAGGGTGGTTGACTTGGAGCTGAGACTGAAAGTGCTTATAAGAAATGAAAGACATGGTTTGGGGTGAAAAAGTCATGCTTCCGGGTACAAAGGCAAGCCACTAATAACTCAAGGATTCGGTGTTCCATCTGACCTGCTCTGATACGGTCACTATGGTGACAGTCTCCATAAACAGCCTCAACATAACCAATGAAATAAAACAAAACAGAAAAAGGAAGGAGAAACTTCCACCCTGGTGATCTGGAGGTATTTTAGGGATCAAGGCAATGTCATATGGGATAAATATTGGACGCAGAATCTGTTCTTTTAATAACCGATCCTCCCTCCCTTTTTGTGAAACTGAACAAAGGTTCGGCAGATCACAGAACAAAGCCCCAGCCCAGTGTCTTTAGGGTTCAGAAAGTGCAGCCAAAGAAACAGAAATAAATGGGTATGAACAGACGTTCAGATCCTTCTCACACCCTCCGCCTGGGACATTCAGCTGAACCTTCTGTGGAGTCCAAGGGTGGAACAAGGCTCATGTTCTCTGGAAACAAGGCTGGACCTTGGGCCCCAGGGAACTGGACTTAGTTCCCTGTCCCTGACCTTGATTCCTGAGCCAGCAGCAGTGATGGAGGGAAGCATCTTCAAGCCACACCAAGTCTCTGGGGCATCTGCATCTGCTGCAGATTCCTTTGCTGCTCCCAGCCTTGTGTTCCTCTCTTTGAATGCCTGACTCAGCGAGCTCCAGTCCAAAGAGCAGAACTAGCTATGTTATTTCTTCTTCTTTTTTTTAATGCCAAGAAAAAACTTCAGACAGTGTGCTTTGCCGACTTCTTCGCTGACCCCGAATTCTTCACTGACCCTGAGTCACTTCCTCTTCTAACTTAACCCCTTGCTAAACTAAAGAACCGAACACAAAGACAAACGGTGTTCTGTGTCAGCCAATAGGAGCAGAATCCAAAGTCTCCTGCCTGTCCTCAAATGGACATTTCTCCAGCGGGTCTGGAGAATTTATTCAACAGGCGATCGTTGAGCACCTACTAGGACCCAGCAAGACCTAGAGTTACAGGGATGGGCAGAATTCTGGGGTCTTTCTCTCTCTTTCCAGCAGTAGAAATTGAACCAAGGACCCCACTCATGCTAAACACTGCCTCCACAGCCACCTTTTTATTGAGGATGGTTTCACAATACATCTCCGGTTTGTCTGAACTCACTACAAATCTACAGAGATCTTTCTGCCTTTGGCTCCCAAGTGCTAGAACAAAAGGCATGCACCACCACACCTGGTTTACCGTTCTATTTTAAATCAGAGCCTCTGCCTTGGAAACAGTTGTGATTACAGGCCTGTGTCACCGGACCAGGCAGAGATCAGGCAGAGATAGAATTTTTTACAAATTGTTGATCTGTGAACGTGTGCCACCGTGCACATGTGGGAGTTGGTCCTCACTTTCCATCACGTGGTTTCCAGCCACAGAAGCAGGCCATCCGGCTTGGCAGCAGGTACCAGTCCCGGGACATATATATATATATAAAAAAAAAATTTTTTTTTTTTGGTTTTTCGAGACAGGGTTTCTCTGTGTAGCCCTGGCTGTCCTGGAACTCACTCTGTAGACCAGGCTGGCCTCCCAAGTGCTGGGATTAAAGGTGTGTGCCACCACCGCCCAGCCTTATATATTCTTGATGAAGATTACATTCGTTTATTTCCCCAATAGTTTATTTTTTTATTCACTTCACATTCCGATCACAGCCCCTCCCACTCCTCTCCTCCCAGTCCTACATCCTTACAAATCCCTTCCCCAATTGTCCCCTCATCTTCTCCACAGAGAAGGGGAGCTCCCCTTGGGTACCACCTCCCCTTGCTACATCTAGTCCCAGCAGGGCTAGGCATATCCTCTCCCACCGAGGCCCAACCAGGCAGTACAGGTAGTGGGGGAAGATTACATTCTTGTCTGAGTACTGTGTACAATTTCTGTTACCACAGAACCTACCCTGACATTTGGACATAAGCTATACTGTTTCTGTGGAGGCGGTAGAGATGGGTCAGAGGTTAAGAGCGCTTGCTGCTCTTCCAGAGGACTGGAATGATGTTTCTAGCATCCACATAAGGCAGCTGTCAACCATCTATAACTCCAACGCCTGGAAATCATATGCCTCTGATCTCTGCGATTGAGAGCGCCCACAGCACAGAGCGTATGCCGACACTCACACCTATACATAATTTAAAATAACACAAATAAATCTAAAAGAGTTGCATTTATTCCTCCCGGTGTTTATTTTTCTTTCTTGCACACAGTAGCTGCATCACCTGACTTCCTATGGATAAATGCAGCCTCTTGGAGGATACTTCCTCCGTAGGATTCTATGCTGGCCCTGGCATGTTGGAGCCATCCTTGGCCTCCAGCAAGTGTCAGAGTCTGTTCAAATATAACGAAATGTCGTGAACTGATGCCAGCCATGGTGGTGCATGCCTGCAATTTCAGCAGACCAAAGCGATCCATTTGAAATGTAAGTCAAGGATGAAGGCGTAGCTCAGTGGGTAGAGCACTTGCCTTGCATGCAAGAAGCCCTGAGTTCAATCCCCAGCACAGCACAAACCATGCCTAGTGCTGTAGGTCTGTCATCCTAGCACTTGGGAGGCAGAGACTGAAGGATCAGAAGTTCAAGGTATTCCTCTGTCTTCATAGGGAGTGTTGGGGCAGCCTGGGCTATATAAAACCTTGTCTCAAAGCATCAAAAAGAAAAAGGAAAAGGAAAGAAAATATTAATAGAAAGATGTCTATGAGAATTCTAATGAGTATAGTAAGTGGATTTCTTAAGATGCTGACAAGGGAGATAAAATAAATAAAAATACAAGCTTCAGAAGAAATGCCTTTCCCAGCATGCATGTGAAGTAGAAGCATGCTTATGTGAAAATCAGGGGGAAAACTCACGAGGGTGCTCGTAACCGTGCGATGAGATTTCCATGCAGATACATGACTTTTGCAACTTACAGATTTCAAATGAAATTAAGTCAGGGGTGGTGGTGCATGCCTTTCACTGCCAGCACCCAGGAGGCAGAGGCAGTGGGGGATCTCTGTGAGCTCTAGGCCAGCCTGGTCTATAGAGTGAGACCTTGTCTCAAATAAACAGATGATAGATAGATAGATAGATAGATAGATGATAGATAAATAGATAGATGATAGATAGATAGATAGATAGATAGATAGATAGATAGATAGATATAAATAAATTAAGAGCCTCTTCTCGGGAACTTAGCTTTGCACACACAAGGCAGCGGGATTGTTTCAGATCTCTAAGCAAACCCAAACTGGTGAATTTCCTTTGGCACCTGCTCAAACCCTAGAGATGAACCACATCCCTTCTCCGATCCCCTTGTGTGTGTGCTTTAGTGTTCTCAACAAGTCTGTGTAATTTTTAAGATGCTTAGTGTTTTACAAGCTGGGCATCTGTGATCTCTGCATGCAGGCAGTCGAAGCAAGAGAGTCATTAGTTCAGGGATAGCCTGGCCTACACGATGAGATCCAAGCCATTTTGGCTACATAATGGGACATTATCTTGAAAAGAAAAGTATTTTACAGAAGCCGTTTGATCAGGCCGTGGAGAAAGGAGGGAAGTTAGATGGGTTTTATGTCAGATGATGTCGGTGAGTCCCTTGCTGAAGTCCCATGTGCCGAGACTGTATGTATTTGATTCTCAGCAATTCCTCACAGCCATGCAAGGCAGATTTTACACAATAGTCCCAAGGAGATACTGAAACTCAGAGGTGTCTCCAAAATGGCCCAGCCTCATGAGCCTGAACCCCCAGATATGGAGACGGCTGTTCATTCTGTTATACTGACCAGTCTCATGGGGCGATGCCAAGCCTCACAGAATGGTTCTGATCAATCACTCTTAACACCCATGTGGTATAGAAAGACTGGCTATCTATGATTGGTCAAGCCTGACCAATGACCTCGTGGTCTGCCAATAAGGCAGATAGGGATGGTGACTGACTGTCCCATCGGAATCACGGACGAAACAAAATGGGCAGAGGATGAGGCAGACTGAGGGAAGCCCAGCCGCTCACTCACGGCCTCACCTTCAGCGTCATTACACCATTACTGGCTCGCACGCAATCTCATTTTCTCAAGGAGAGCACGCCTGACAATCATTCATGTGTGCGCATGCGCATGCTTTGGATAGAAGTCGGTTGTTTTTCTGGACACTCAGACTTGGCCTTCTCAGCGTCTCTACAGTGTTTCTCACAGCTGACCCACCTCTTTTGAGATGCTCCAGTTTAATTCAAGTCCAACCCTTTACCCAGATGCCTGCATTATCTTTGGGGCTTAAATAAAAGAGACTTTCATGCTCGGCACTGGCCACCATGTCGATCACCAAGGGGGCTTGGTTCTAAAACAGCCTGTGGGCTTCATAATCCAGCCTGGGAACTGGAAGTTGCTCAGACCATTGGATGCCCTCCTGAGGGCCCCCTGAGAGCTGAAACGTCTGTGTTCCAATGGTCCCGGGAGACGGAAGAATGTTTCAGAGCCATGGCTTCTCCTTGGATTGAATCCAAGAGCCCCTTGGGATCCAAGTTGTCTAAGTAAACATGGATTCCTTGATGAATTTCCAAAAATCAGGAGCGCTGTTTGGTCAGGACAGGCTGTGCGCCCTAAACCACCCCTTACAGATCACCGGGGCCCTGTGTAAATATTTCAGCCACAGATTTTGAGAACACTGTGTTTTTAGGGATTTCCATCCCTTCTTTGCAAGACACGAATCTGAACTGTGTTGCTTCTGTTATTAAATGACAGTTAACTGCGTGTTATATCTATTGCTGACAAGTCCGGGGCTCCTAATTTGATTGTAACCTCTTTGGAGGTTATAATCCAGTACTTCTCTATGGAGGTACTGGAGTATGGGAGGAGCCCAGTAAGTAACACGCCCCTTCTTCCTGGTTGAATCCTATGGTAAAGGAAGAGCAGACAGAGGTGTTGGAAGCCGACTTTAGTAGAAAGCGGCTAGATCAACTTTGCAGCCATCTGGAACCATATACCCTGATGAAAGACTTGGTTGTCAAAAGCCTATAACAGCTGAAGCACACTCTGATAAATATCTTGTTTATCCCACATAGCTTGTTTTGCTGTTTAGTGACCTCAGCTGTATAGTGCACGTGGTAAAGTGTTTTCACCTGTGTTCTCCTGCGTGTGTATATAAATACCTCAGAATTCCCTTCAATAAGTGAGACTCAAAGAAGAGAGACTTGAGAAAATAGAAGAGACTGAATCACACCCTGTCTTGTCTCCATTCTTCTCGTCTCTTGCCCCAAGAGCCACACTCTCTCTTGACCAGAGCACTTAGCCCAAAAGCGTTGAGAAAGAGTAAAGGCCAAGACACAGTGGCCCCCAAGCGTGGGGCAGTTCTCAACACAGAGGAATCTAGGAAATGAAACTGGAAGAAAAAAAAAAGGTCCCGGGAAGGACAGTCTGATTATGAAGAGTGGGTTGTGGACATCTGCCTAATTACCCATCCTACAGTTAGGCAGATTTAGCCATTCAAGCCAAAACCATGCTGGGCAGGGGCTGACCCAGGCCTCAGAGGCTAAGCCTGCCTACAGACTGAAAGCATTAGGCACACTGTCCAAGAGAACAAAAAGAAAACTCCGAGTCTGCATTCCGTGGCTGTACCAAAATACCAAGGCCACTCAAGGTATAAAGGAAAGATGTTATGGGGCCCCTCGTTCTAAAAGTCCAAGAGCTCTGTCCTGACTTCTCCTCAGCTTCTGGTAAGAGCCATAAGGTGGCTCGACCCATGGTACAGCAGAGAAAAGAGGAGGAGTAAAGAAGTCAGCTAGCAGCCGGGCAGTGGTGGCGCACGCCTTTAATCCCAGCACTTGGGAGGCAAAGGCAGGCGGATTTCTGAGTTCGAGGCCAGCCTGGTCTACAGAGTGAGTTCCAGGACAGCCAGGGCTATACAGAGAAACCCTGTCTCGAAAAAACCAAAAGAGAAAAAAAATGAAAGAAGTCAGCTAGCCTGTCCTCATAATAAAAATTCCTGGGGGGAATTACAAGAATTCTTTCATGACGGCGGCAAGCTCCCGAGACCCAGATACCTCCTAAAGGTCCTATTGCCTCTCAGTGCGGTGATGCCAGCAATGAATCCCAACAGGTTTGGCAGGAACAAACCACATCCAAGCCAGAGCAAGTTAGCATCTCAGTTCCTTCTCTCCAGCCCATCAATTACCTTAGGAACTTCTCCTCCTATGGGAATTAGTAAAAGAGGGACCAAAGGGCTGTGGATATAGCTAAGTTAGAAGAGTGTTTGCCCAGCATACACAAAGCCCTGGTTCCATCCATAACACATCATAAACTAGGCATGGCGGTGCATACCCCAGAGCTCACGAGGTGGAGGCAGGAGGATGAGAAGTTCAAGGTCACTTCCCTCTACATAATGAGTTCCAGGCCAGCCTTGGGTTACATCACACCCTGTCTCAAGCTGCCAGTCAATCAAAAAGGAGGGACAAAGCAGCTAAGACGTTACTGTCACGACTCCGGCCCCATGGCGACACCCTGAGGAACGGCACAGAGCATGGCACACTCCCTTCAGGACCCCGGGGTTTGACAAAGAAAACAAAACTGCTAGGATCAGAAAGCAGAACTTGAGTATGAAGAGGAAGTTGGCCCTCGGGCTTCATTTCTGTCTTGTAACACTCCATTTTCTAGGTAGGAAAGCAACACTGGGCATGGTGGGATAGTCTCATAATGCCAGAGCTAGGTAGACTGCTAGCTTAAAAAAATAAAAGACAAACATAAAAACCCACAAAAGAAATTTAAGGAGGAATGAGGATATAGTGCAATTTTACAGTGTTCCTAGCATAAGTGAGCCCGGGATCCATCCTTATTACCACACTAAGCAAGCGTGGTGGCACATACCTCTAATCTCAGCAGTTACGGAGGCAGGAGGATGAAGTGCTCCGGGTCAACCACTATATAGCCTGGGTTATATCATGAACCAAGATAAGGTGGAGGTAGGAGGATGAGGTGCTCCAGGTCAACCACTACATAGCCTGGGCTACATCATGTAACAGGATGAGGTAGAGGTAGGAGGATGAGGTGCTCCAGGTCAACCACTATATAGCCTGGGCTACATCATGTAACAGGATAAGGTGGAGGTAGGAGGATGAGGTGCTCCAGGTCAACCACTATATAGCCTGGGCTACATCATGTAACAGGATGAGGTAGAGGTAGGAGGATGAGGTGTTCTAGGTCAACCACTATATAGCCTGGGCTACATCATGTAACAGGATGAGGTGGAGGTAGGAGGATGAGGTGCTCCAGGTCAACCACTATATAGCCTGGGCTACATCATGTAACAGGATGAGGTGGAGGTAGGAGGATGAGGTGTTCTAGGTCAACCACTATATAGCCTGGGCTACATCATGTAACAGGATAAGTTGGAAGCAGGAGGATGAGGTGCACCAGGTCAACCATTTCATAGCCTGGGCTACATCATGTAACAGGATGCCATTGCTCACAGATCTTTACCGCTACACGTTCACTTTCTGAATTATAATCTTAAAAGCATAACATTTCCTTTTTTCACTATTTGGTCTTCCTGTGATACTGACCAAAAGCCTGTGTGTGCTTTCCCTGACCGTCTAGGTTTCTAAGTGTTTTCCGAAGACACCCTCCATGTCCATCCCTTTCTACAGCCACTTGCTCCCCTCTGTGCCTGACCTTAAAGGCATGCGTGGCTGAAGAGATGGCTCAGTGGGTAACTGAGCACACTGCTCCTGCGGAGGACCTGAGTTCGATTCCCAGCAACCATGTCAGGCAGCTCCCAGCTGCCTGCAAATCCAGCTCAAGATATGCAACCTCTAGTTACTGCGGCGGCATTAGTACTTGTGAGTGTGAGCCTGCAGGGGTGTGCGTGTACCACATGCATGCCAGGGGCCTAGAGAGGTAAACGGAGGTATCGGATCCCCGGGAACTGGTTAGGAGCGACGACAAGGAAGCCACAATGAAGCTTGATGCGGTTGCTGGAAACCACACGCAACCTTCCTGTGAGAAGATTGTGCTCTTAACTACTGAGCTCTCCCCCCAGCCCCAAGTAAACGGAATTCTTCAAAACTCTAAAAAAGAGTGGCTGGCTGGTGAGATCCATCACTCGGCCATCTAAGAGCACGCATCATCACTCTTTCTGAGGACCCGAGTTTGGTTCCCAGCAGCCACATCAGGCGGCTCACAACTGCCTGTAACCCCAGCTCACTGGGGACCCAATGCCTCTGATCTTTATAGACACCTGCACTCACGTATGCGCTCACACACAGAGACACGCAGAAACACACACATACAAATACTTACAAAATTTTTTTTTAAAGCCAGGCAGTAGTAGTGCATGCTCTTAATCCCATGAAATAAGTAAGAATCCTGTCTGTAACCACAGGCCAACGGGTTTCAACCCACGCACTCTCAGATCAAGGTAACTCCCCCCCCACACACACTTTTTTTTTTTTTTTTTAAGATTTGGTTTTGTTTTGCATGTGTAAATGTTTGCCTGCATGTATATAAGTGCTTACATGCTAGCCTGGTGCCCTCAGAGGTCATGAGATCCTCTGAGACTAGATTTACAGACAGCTGTGAGCCACCATGTGGGTGCTTGGAATCAAACCTGAGTCCTCTGGGAGAGCAGCCAGTGCTCTAACCACTGAGCAATCTCTCCAGGCAAGGTAACCCCTTTAAGACAAGTTATGTGCAGGGACTCCAATAAAAAGTACCTCTAGGTGTCCACATGAGAGGAACAGCCTGAATGGTTGCTTGTGGCTGCAAAGATGCAGGATAAGGTGCACATGCACGTGAAGTTTACTGATCAGCAAGATTTCTATGTGATGAGCCACACCTGACCTCATCCTGGGACAGCAGCAGGGACCAGAGCCGCTCCGAGAGCCAGAGAGCTGACAGCACCCGGCCCCGACACCTCATCAAGCTCACCAGCCATTCCAGAACACCTTCACGGCAGCCTCCAGAGAGATTCTGATGGGTTCCTCATCTGACTGGGGGGGGGGGGTGCGGGGGGATCCACACTCATAAAAGCTTCCAGACCTCTGAGGTCATTTCCCCATCCCCACCTCCTCCCCTGTCCCTGGGGACCCTTCCTCTCTTGACTGTGGAGGAAGAAGGACAGAACACAGTCCATGCTGAGTGAGTGCAAAAGAAGGAGCCCAGAATGGGAGCTCTTGGAGGGTGGGCTAAAACCCCATGAGGGCTAAGTCAACTCTGGGAAGCCTGAGAGTCCTCAAGGAAGTAACAGATCTACACCATTAAGATGCCGATAATATCTGTGAGGTTGAAGGGAAGCCTGTCTACACAGTGAGTTCCAGGACAGCCAGGGATAGATATATAGAGACCCTGTCTCAAAATAAATAACTAAATAACTAAATAAATAGCCTAATAATAGGAGTTGGGGGGATGGCTCAATGGTTATAGCACTGGCTGTTCTTGCAGAGGATTCAAGTTTGATTCCCAGCACCCACACAGCACCTCCCAATAGTTTATAATTTCAGTTGTAAGATATCTGACGCCTTCTTCTGGCTTCTGTGGACACCAGGCATGCTTTTGGTGCACAGACAGATAGACGGGCAAAACAAACAAAAGAAAAACACACATACTTACAAAATAAACACTAGAAATATTTAAAAAGAGGTCAGAGACCCTCTACCCCTCTACCCCTTCTCAATGGGAAAAGGCGCCATCTATGAGCCAGAGAGTTTACTCTTACGTCACAGTAGACCTGTTCACTTTATCATCTTGGACTTTCTGCCTCTGGGTCTCTGTAAAGTAAATGTTGGTTACAGGCCATCCAGTCTGGCATAGCTCTGTTACAGCAGCCTGAACAGGCCAAGACAGGTTTCAGCTCTCCTGAACTGAACTTGGGAGGCAGAAACAGGTGGATCTCTGTGAGCTCGAGGCCAGCCTGGTCTACAAAGTGAGTTCCAGAACAGTCAGGGCTGTTACACAAAGAAACCTTGTCTTGAAAAACAAACAAAAAAATAAAAAACAAACAAAAAACCCTAAAACTAAACCCTAAAACTAAACCTTAGCTTTAAAAAAGGAAGGCCTTCAAGCACTCAGGAAGTAGAGGCAGGTGGATCTCTGAGTTTAAGGCCAGCCTGGACTACAAAGTTAGTTTCAGGGCAGCCAGGGCTACACAGAGAAAGCCTGTCTTGAAAACAAACAAACACAACACAACAAACCTGGCTTCTCATGGAACCAGGCTGACCAGCAACTCACTATGTAGCAAAGGAGAACCTTGAAGTGCTGATCCTCTGGCCTTTCAAACCTGGGACTACAGACATGGGCCTTCACACACTGTTTAAATGCTACTTTAAGCTGTCGTGCTTACAGATCATTTGTTACACAGCAATACGGAATACACTTCCTTTATGGAACCTTCGCTGTCCATTCTCCAAGTTGCATTGTCCAGAGGGCAGTGCTGTGACAATGTCATGGCTAATAATTGATTAGGTAACCCCTTCCTTCAAGATCTCAAGTCGGCTGCATCCTGACGGTCTATATTCTACATCTGTCTACACTGAACAGGGAAGAAGGAGTCAGGCTCGGGAACAAGCAGGCTGCCATCCAATCAGTAGCACATATTTGGAAGCATCTTCTTGTCTGTTTCAAGAGTGTCCATTGCAGAGAGAATATTCTTTTACTAACAGTTCCCCTGGTGTTTCCTCAGTAGCTCCTTGTTTCACCTTCTTTGGAAACAACTTAAGAGTCCGTTCCCTGGCAAGCCGCGAGTTCCCTCCGCACAGAGCGGAGAGCGCTCCCATAAGCCTTTGCGCTCAAGGCAATGCTGTCTGACCTGGGAGTTCTCTTCATTTCATAGTAAGTGCATTCACAACTGGGTGAGCCTGAGGGTGCAATGGTGGTGTGAGGGTCAAGTTCAGCAGTTTTTGAGCCCCTGCTATTGCGACAGTCTCTGTAGCTAAGGCGAGGGTTCAAAAGTGAATGAGTAAGGTCCTTGCCGTGAAGCTTTGGGAGCTAGGAACCAAACTCCGGTGCTCTAGTAGAGAAGCAAGTACTGGGCCATCTCTCGAGCCTTCTTTCTTATCTATCTATCTATCTATCTATCTATCTATCTATCTATCTATCTATCTATCTATCTAGTCTAGTCTAGATGTGGGGAAACAGTAAACCCATCTGAGCAGTCGGCAGAGGGGTTCCTACCTGGCAGGTACTGATCATGGAGAACCTAGAGTCCTTGGAGGCCAAGCACCCGAGCTGGTGGTGACCGAGGGAGAATTAATTGCATGAAAGAAGCTAGGGAAGGTTTCCTAGGCAACGGGAAGTACCCAATTATGCTTAAGTTAACCACTGGAAGGCTGCATGTGGTGAGGGAGTGAGAGGTAGAGTAGGGCCTTGCTGACTGTGATGTGGAGCTGGGGACCATCCCAGAAGTGACAGGCGGTGGCTTCTGCAGACAAGGAGACAAGTTATCCACTAAGGCCTTCCTGCAGCGGATGGAGCTGGAGGATGGAGAGGCTATGAGACAGTACCAGAGCTTGTCCAGTGGCTTTGGAAGTAGCCATGGAGACAGAGAGGAGGGAAGACACTCGGTGAATACAAGGTTTGCTGTCACGGTGAATACAAGGTTTGCTGTCATAAACCAAGTGTGAGGAGCCATGGTCCTGGTCTCAGACTTTGGAGGTCTGGTATAGAGTCCTCCGAGGGCTTGGTCATTGTCACTTCTGGGGTGGTTGGGGTCTAACTTACCTTCCTCCCATCCTTCGTAAAGTCAGGTAGAAACATTAGCAGGCAAACTTGATTTGCCATTTGGAGGGAAATCTCCCTAAAATAGGCCCACAAACCTATTCCCAGTTTCCCACAAGAAGCCCAGACAACAATGAATGTGGATGTTTCTCTGTCCCTCACAACACCTGAGGCTAAGGCTACTGTCCCCCTCTTGACAGAGCTGTTGCTGTCACCACCCAATGGGGCTGCTTTTATTTCTGTTCGTTTCTGCATTTGACCCCAAAATTCAGACCCCCCAGCGCAGCTGCAGTGATTCTTAATTTTTCTACGAGAGTCTTACCCTGTAGCTCAGGTTAGCTTGGATGAGGAACTAATCATGTAGCCAAAGCTGGCATCAAATTTGTGACGATCTCTCCAGCTCAGTCTCTCAATGCTAGAACTATAGGCAGAGCCACCACACCTGGCTCAGAACGGTCTTTTAAAAATACATTAGAGGCCAGGCAGCGGTTGCACAATCTTTCATCCCAGCACTCGGGAGGAAGAGGCAGGAGGATCTCTTGAGTTTAAAGGCGGCCTGGTCTACAGAGTGAGTTCTAGGACAGCCAGGGCTACACATAGAAACCCTGTCTCAATAAAACAAAACAAAAACAAAATACAAATTAGGGGTTCAGTGGTTAAGAGCACTTGTTGCTCTTACAGAGGTTCAGTTCCTGGCACCCCCCAATGGTGACTCACAACTATCTCTAACTCTGTTTTCATGGGAGCCAATACCTTCTTCTGAACTCTGTGTATGGGATACACATGGTGCATACATGGCACATATACACGTATTCAGGCAAAGCACCCTGTGATGGCTATTTGTGCTTGTCAACTTTACTGTATCTGGAATGAACTACAATTCAGAAATGGAGGGCATACCTGTGATCCTGGTCAGGCAAAGATATAACAAGCCTTTGATCTGGATTTTGGGGCTGGAAGACCCAGTTCTTTGATCCAAGTCTTGAAGTGGGATGACATATCCTTTTGATCCGGATTGACACGTGCCTTTAATCCAAAACTAGAGGCACACATATAATCTGGGCCATACTTTCTGCTGGAGACCTCCTACATAAGGACAATGGGATGAAAGAGGGGGTTGTTCTCTTTGCCTGCTTACACTCACTTTGCCAGCACACCAGTTGAAGCCTACTTCTTCCGGATTCCATCTTGTGCAGAAGACCAGCTGAAACACCTGGTCTCGTGGGACTGAGCAGCTATTAGGTTCTTGGACTTTTCATTCACAGATGCCCATTGTTGGATGAGTTGAACTGCAGCCTGTAAGTCATTTCATAAATTCCGTGTGTGTGTGTGTGTGTGTGTGTGTGTGTGAGAGAGAGAGAGAGAGAGAGAGAGAGAGAGAGATATTCATTCCATAAGCTCTGAGACTCTAGAGAATCCTGACTGAAACAGTACCAGGAGTGGGGTGTTACTGTGACAGACCTGACCATGTTTGGGGAAGGATTGTGAAGGACTCTAGAACTTTGGGATAGAAAAGCCATTGAGTATTGAGAGCTCAGTGGGATGTTCTGTAGGAGCTTGGAAGATGAGAATGTTGAGAGCAGTACAGAAGATGGGGACCTGGCTTGTGAAATTTCAGAAGGAAATTTAAAGTCTTGGTCAAGCCGTTTGTTATTTTGAATTAAGATTCTGGGGTTCTGGTTAGCTGGAGCTGAAGAACCAGCTGTGATTAACAAAATACCAAAAACTACTAAAGTGAAACCCTTGGTTTGCTGGGAATTTGCTGGAAACCTCAGCGATGCTGGCTGGTTGGAGCTAAGAAATTAGCAGTGATTAAGAAGAGACCGGCACCACTGAGGTGAAATCTTCTGGGAAGTGTTTCCTGAGAGCACAGAAGAGCTATGTTCCAGAGTCAGCCAATGGTGGACCTCATGCTGCAGCTGGACTTGGTAATGTGTAAAAATCACCCAGACGGTTCTGGTTTTGCAGGCATGGAGGGGTCATGGAGAGCAGCTGAGGCTTGGCACTGTGAGGGGCCAGGAAAAGCCACTGGTGAAGGTGCAGCCTCAGTGGCAGCTGAAGGCCCAGGATCAAAGAGGTCATGTAAAGATGCTGAGGACCAGCACCAGAAAGAAAACCCATGAGATACTATTATTGGTGGATGTGGGCCCAGTTACAGTGAGGGACCCAAGCATTTTGGAGATACCAGAACCATGGAATGGCCACCAAGAACAGCAGCAGCAGTGGAATGGAGCCAGCCAGATCCTAGAAGACAAGCTGGTGTGCTACAGAGGGCAGAGCTGGAGAAGGGACCCAAGCCCTTTGGAGGAGCCCAGAAGATTGTGAGTGGATCCCAGATATTGGATGGTTGGAGTTTGAGTTTCCTTTGATTTGATTCTGACTACGCCATGATTTTCTCCCTTTTGAAGTAAGAAAATATTCTACCGGAGCCCACAGTTGAGAGATTTTGAATTTTAACAGCTTTTAATTTTAAAAGATTGGCTATCTTAAAGGGAATGAAAAAATGTTTTAAAAGGTTTATTTATTTTATGTATGTGAGTACACTGTTGCTGTCTTCAGACACACTAGAAGAGGGCATCGGATCCCATTACAGATGGTTGTGAGCCACTAGGTGGTTGCTGGGAATTGAACTCAGGACCTCTGGAAGAACAGTCAGTGCTCTCAACCACTGAGCCATCTCTCCAGCCTGGGAATGAATTTGTAATGTGTTTGAATGTGTAAAGACTATGGGACTTTTAAAGTTATTTATGTTTTTAATGTGATGTCTTGGGGATGGATAAGAAAGAAGGAGCTTTGGCTTAATAATGATGTTTGTGTGTCAAGTTGACAAGGGGTCAGTTGTCCTGGCTGGTCTTGTGTGTCAACTTGACACAAGCTGGAGTTATCATAGAGAAAGGAAATGCCTCCGTGAGATCCAGCTGTAAGGCATTTTCTCAATTAGTGATCTGTGGGGGAGGGCGCGGCACACTGTGGGTGGGGCCATCCCTGTGCTAGTGGTCCTGGGTTCTATAAGAAATCAAGCTGAGCAAGCCAGGGGAAGCAAGCCTGTAAGCAGAAGCTCCTCCATGGCCTCAACTCCTCCCTCCAGGTTCTTGAGTTCCTGTCCTGACTTCCTCCAGTGACAAACTATGATCTGGAAGTGTGAGCCAAATAAAACCTTTCCTCCACAACTTCCTTTTTGGTCGTGGTGTTTCATCACAGCAATAGAGCCTCTAAGACAAACTCATACACATAAAACAAAATAAAATTTAAAATATAGAGAGGTTAGGAGCTGGACAGGTGGCCCGTAGTTAAGAGCACTTCTCTACCAGAGGGTCAGAGTTCAGTTCCTAGCACCCAAGTCAGGTAGCTCACAACTACGTGTAACTCTAGTTTTGGGGGATCTGGCACAGCCTTTAGGCCTCTGAGGGCACCTGTGTCACCATGCACACACTCACCCGCCAACAGGCGTGCATATATACATATTAAAAATTTAAGAATAAAAATACAAATTAGGTGTCATCCCCTGTTTGATAGGTCTTCTGTTTTATCATGTGCCTTTCCATTGGGGGATGTTAGGGGGCCCATATAGAACCAAGAGACTTGGAGGCCTCCAACTGTCATTACTCAACTAGAAATGACATTACCCATCATCACCCCTGCAAGCTGCATAGGAGGTGGCACAGTTGCCTCCACCACAGGCCAAACACTGCAGCCTGCAAGCTGACACTGTGGGGTCTCTAGGCACCGCATTCCGAGTGGACAGTCATAGTGACTGAAGTACCTCTCATCTGGATCCACCTCTCGAAGGGTCTGCCTCCCGGTGACACTATCCTGGGGGCCAAGCCTCTGAATCATGGTAGACCTTTGGTGGACATGGTTAAACCATATGGTAACATGTATTTCTACATGTTACCTAACATGTAGAAAGCACTGGATTAGAGCCCAGCGTTACAGAAACCTGTCTCGCTGCCAAGTATCTGTAATAGAATCACTTGGGAAACAGAGGCAGGAGGATCAAGCAGTTCAAGGTCATTCTTGCTACCTAACAAGTTTGAGGCTAGGTTGGGCAACCTAAGATAGGAGATAGAAATGAGGGTTTGTAATGTATGTTTACAGGATTAAAAAATTATACAATGTATATCAAATATTACTTGGATATATTTTTATGCTTTTTAAAAATATATGCATGTGCTAGGCAGTGGTGCCACACACCTTTAATTCCAGCATTTGGGAGAAGGCAGAGACAGGAGGATCTCTGTGAGTTCATGGCCAACCTGGTCTATAGAGCTAGTTCCAGGATAGCCAGGGCTACACAAATAAACCATCTCAAAAAACAAACAAACAAAAATATGTATTTATTAACTACATGTGTTTATGTGTACTTTCAGGAATGAAGCATATTCTTGTAGGTGCCCATGGAGGTCTGAGGGCAACAGAGGCCCTGAAACTGGAGTTATAGATGGTTGTGAGCCACCTTGTGGGTGCTGAGAACAGAACCCAGGTCCTCTGGAAGAGCAGTGGGTGCCCTTAACCACTGAGCCATTTCTCTAGCGCCCAGGGATTTTTAAAGCACCAAGTTAAGCAATCTTTTAAAATTATAGACTTTTAAAAACCATTTTCAAATTAAGTGTATATGTGGCTGTTCAGGTGTGGGTATGTGCGTGTGAGTTAGGGCAGATGCCATCAGAGGCCAGAGGCATCAGATCTCTCTGGAGCTGGATGACAGACAGGTGTCAGCGCTCCAACAGCAACACGTGGGTGCTGGGAACTGAACTGGGGTTCCCTGCAAAAGCAGTATACATTCCTAACCACCACTGGGCTCGCTCTCTAGTCCCCGGATGATCCTTTTAAGTTCTCTGAGTTTTTAAAGTGGCTGGCTATTTGGTTTGCCAACCTGGAAGGTCTGAGCAAGATTTATGTGTGTCTCTCCCATCAGTTTGAAACTTGAAGCGACATGTGTTCAGGCAGCTTCCTCTCCTAGCCTGCCTCTTAATCCAGCTGATTTCTTTTCACTTCTGATTTTTGCTTAGTCCTGACTTATGCAGTCACCTTAAAAAGAAAGAAACTGCCTGATGTGTGTTTAGTAAACCCATTTGGGAACATGATCGAAAATGTAAATAAATCAAACTCGAGGAACGACGTAAGCCGACCATCTCACGGATGTGGTCTTACAGGGCGGTGAGTTTCTAAGCATCGTCAAGCCGTTTCTTTCAAGGATAAACAAAACTCCAGCACCACGTGAAATCTATCTCATTGAGCAGGAAGAGTCAGCAAAACACCAGGGCAGACCCAACCGGCATATTTCACATCCCTTTGTAAACAGGAAGCACACGTTTCTATCAGGCAAGCCCTGATGAGTGGCGGGATGCGGCGTGGGGGATGTGTGGGGTGAAGGCTGGCTGCTGCATCTGTGAACAAAGAAGTTCAGAATGGGAAAAGCTACCATGCCACAGAACCCTGTTGGGGCTAGCAAGAAGACTCAGTGGGTTAAGGTGCTTGCTGTCAAGCCTAACTACCTGAGTTAGTGCGACCCTCTCCACATGACGGGGAATAAGAACCAGTTCTCACAAATTGTCTCTGACCTCCAACATGCATACTCATGAATATACAAACACATGTATGCCCACCCATGTATACACACACACATGTATGCGCGCGCGCCCACACACACACACACACGCCCACACACACACACACACGTATGCACACCCACGAATAGACGTAACTTAGAAATTACCAGTTATAGACGACAGACAGTGGTGATGTACACCTTTAATCCCAGCACTCGGGAGGCAGAGGCAGGCGGATTTCTGAGTTCGAGGCCAGCCTGGTCTACAGAGTTATTTCCCTGATCTACAGACTGAGTTCCAGGACAGCCAGGGATACACAGAGAAACCCTGTCTCGAAAGCATTGGCTCCTCTTTCAGAGGACCGAGGTTCAATTGTCAGCAGCCACATGGGAGCTAACAACTGCCTGTAACTACTTCCAGGGTCTGACACCCTCACCTAGACATACACGTGGGCACAATACCAGTGTGCATAAAATAAATAAATAGTTTTTAAAAAGAATTACCGCTGGGCAGTGGCGGCGCACGCCTTTAATCCCAGCACTTGGGAGACAGAGGCAGGTGAATTTCTGAGATTGAGGCCAGCCTGGTCTACAGAGTGAGTTCCAGGACAGCCAGGGCTACACAGAGAAACCCTGTCTCGAAAAACCAAAATAAATAAATAAATAAAGAAAGAAAGAAAGAAAGAAAGAAAGAAAGAATTACCATTTTGTTTTTCTTGAGTTTATTCTGGTTTGTTAATCAAATAAGCTAACAGCACTCCTACTGAATATTTGCAGGAATGAACAAATGTAATGAGTGAACTTGTACTGTTATTTTGGATTCTGGTTTTTTTTTTTTTTTAGTTCGATCCTGTGCTGAGGCATGAACTCTGCCTGTCGTATGCTAAGCCCATTCTCTCCCTTTGAGTTGCATCTCCAGCTCTGACAAACTTTAACAGCATATAGACTATGTATGCATGTGTGTGTGTGTGTGTGTGTGTGTGTGTGTGTGTGTGTGTATTCCCTTAAAAATAGTTCCCAGCAGGGGCAGGGGGTGGGGGGAGGTTACAGTCCTTTAATCTAAGTGCTTGGAAGACAGAAGCAAGCTGATTTTTGTGAGTTTGAGGCCAGCCTGGTCTACACAGGGATTTCGAAGGTCACCCTGGGCTACATAGTGAGACCCTGTAACAAAACAAAGAAACAAAAATAATTCCTGGTTCAGAGGGATGGATCAGTGGGTGATGGGATCCCTGGAACCTGCGAGAGGAAAGGAAAGAACCAAATCCTGAGAGTTGTCCCCTAACCTTGTGAGCATGCACACTTGCACACACACCAACCAACCAACCAACCAAAGTTCCCACGATGGTGCATGGTTTTAATCCTAGCTTGTGGGTAGGCTAAGGCAGGAAGAAGGTGCGGGACCAGCCAGGGTTGGGTAGTGTGAGACTTATCTCAAAAACAAAAAGAGTGATTTCCCTTTGAGACGATGATGATCAGGGATATCTTTTCAAAGTCCAGGAAATGTATCCTCTGTCCTTAGCTCCGCTGTCAGGGTCACCTTCTGCCTTTCGTTTTCCCTGTACTTGTGCACTTTGGAGAAGGTGGATTACGTGGGCAGGGAGGGACACAGATGATCCTTACACGGATATGCGAACTGTCTCATGGAAGGCAGTTAACCCTGGCTGTGGGTGTTGGCCAGCATCTCCAGCTGCAAACCTGCCTCCAAGTTCCCTGCTCTCTATCTGATTAGCACTGCGGGGTACTTGGAGTTCCCCTTCAGCTCCTAAGGGCTTCTGCCTGGCTACTTCATTACATAATCAGTAAATCACCTACCATTAAAACATTGTAGGGTGTGTGTGTGCACACGCGCACACACACACATGCACACACATGCACACATGCACACACGTGCACACATGCACAAGCAAACACACACATGTGCAAGCACACACACGCACACACATGCACACACGCATATGCTCACACATGGTCTCACGTGCACACGCATGTAGAGGCTAAGAAATAGACTTTGGGTGTCTCCCTCAACTGTTCTCCACCTTATTTTTTGAGTCTCTCTCTGAACCTGGCGCTCATGTATTCAGCTAGGCTGGCCAATCAATCCCAGAGATTCTCCTATCTCTATGTCCCCAGAGCAGGAATTCCAACTGCAGGCCACCATACCCAGCTTTTGCATGGCTTCTGGATTTAAGTTCTCATGCTTACATGGCAAACACTTTACTGACAGCCATTTCCCTAGCCTCATACCCTACTCATTCATCTGGCTTCACAGATGGGAGTCTTTCTGGAACCTTCTCTGCTAGGCCGGCAGGTCGGAGTCCTATCTCCAATCTTTACATCTTTGCTATTGAGCATTTATAGTGACTATGTCTCACCCATGGGTCTCACATGACCCAGGACCAAGTCTGGCTGGATCTCCAAGCACACAGCTGGATCCTGCAGCACACAGCTGGATCCTGCAGCAAACTCAAGCTCTAGACATGATGCTTCAGAATGCAGATGTGAGGGCCATGCTCTGTAGAGCTGACCCAGAACCCAGGGGTTCCTCTGTCCTCTGATGGCCCACAGTCCCTGGGTTCCAGGAAGCCCTCGGGAGCATCACATCTCCTCAGGAGGATGTCCAGAACCATTAACCTCGCGTGACTTTCTATTTTGTCGTCTTGTCATTTTTCCAAATCAAATCCCACAAATCCAGGTTTAAAAATAACCAAGCAACGCAATCTTGATCACCGGGGAGCTCGGTAAAAACAAGCTCTCAACAAAGACCGGTGAGCGACTGGCTTCACTTCTTACTTATGTTCAGGCCTCAGCTCAGCTCAGCTCAGTTCAGGGCAAGAAAGAGCAGGGAGATAGGACTCCTGGTCACTGAGGACAAGGGCACAGAGACCAGCCAGGGCACCAGCCCAGGCTGAATGGGAGGCCCTCATGGATTTTCAGGCACACGCCCTAGGAAGAAGACAGCTGCTGGGGACTGCCGAAGAACCAAAGAAGAACCAGTTGCCTTGAAGTCCTGGCTTGCTGGTCTCCAGCCCCACACTGGGCAAGAGATCAAAGCTGCCCTGCAGAACTGTCTCCGTTAGTAATCCAAAATTCTAGCTCCTTCCCTGGGGAAACATTTGCCTGTGTTCCAGGCTGTCCTTCCCCATCCTGACTATGGAAGCCGCCTGGTGTAATAAGAATATTTTGGCTGAAGACCCACACCAAGCACCCCCTCCCAACTGCCTATTTCTAAATGGTCTATTTTTCCAACTGTCATCTTTTTTTTTAATATTCATTTTGTAGGACATTAAAAGGGGGAGGGGGAGGGAAGGCATGTTGGAAGGAAAGACATTCGGGTCCAGGAAAGGCCCAGAAAGTGTCAGCTTTTGTGTTCCCTCCTCTTCATAAGTATCCTTGTCCCTGTGATGGTGCTTCTCCCTGTTAAAACACTGTGTGCTGCTTTTTCCTTTCCCTGCCCCTGGGTAAATTATTCCAGTGAACTTCTTTCCACCTCAGAGGGAAATAGTGGACAGGAAAAAGTGGTCTTGTGGTTGGTGGCCCCTGGCTCCACGTGGTGGATTCTGAGCTTTTTTTTGAGATCGAGTCAGAGGAGAGGACAAAGCTCCACCTCCAAAGAGAATTCCAAGGACCCAGCACCAAACAAGAGGAAGATACTTCTTCCAGACCAATGGTTCTCAAGCTTCCTAAAGTTGTGTGTGCCCCTTTCACACAGTTGCTCGTGTTGTGGTGAGCCCTAACCAACCTGAAATTATTTTCGTTGTTACTTCATAGCTGTAATTTCGCTACTGTTATGAATTGTAACATAAATATTTTTGGATAAAGAGGGTTGCCAAGGGGAGAGCAACTCCCAGGTTGAGAACCATGGTTCTAGGTCATCTGCATTATGAAACACCTACAAGGTAGCTGCTAAGCCCTTTTCCAACCATTTTGCTTAGTTCTCAACTCCAGTGAGATGCAGTAAGTGACTTTCCTGTTGCAGATAGCACAGAGAGGTACAGCGAGGTGCCCCAGACAGCACAGCACTTAGCAGCAGATCTGGGAACTGATTTTCGTTTTTGCTCTTTAAAATACTTATAGGTTGTGGGTGGTAATGGATGTTTAGAGAGATGGCTGTTCTACCAGAAGAACAAGGTTTGGTCTCCAGCACTCACATGGCAGCCTACAACCACATGGAACTCTACTTCCAGGGCATCTGACACCCTCTTCTGACCTTTGAGGGCACCGGGCATGGACATGGTACACAGACACGCATGCAGGCAAAACACCCAGACACATAAGATAAAATAAATAGATCTGAAAACATTTTTGTGTATGTGAATGCATTTGAACCCAGAGTTCCTCTGTGTGCTCAGTCTAACCAGCTTGCCCTTGGGAGGGTGGGGGATCCCTAGTTTCCCAAGAGCTGGGGTTATAATAAGCCACCACACCTACAGGTGATCACAGAGGTGTGACGCCATGCCCTGACCTCACGTCTGCTTGTTTTCTTTTGTTTTTTTTTTTTTCTTTTTTTTCTTTTTTCTTCTTCTTCTTCTTTTTTTTTTTTTTTGGTTTTTTTTTGTTTGTTTTTTTGTTTGTTTTGGTTTTTTTTGTGTTTTGTTTTTTTGTTTTTTTGTTTTTTTGAGACAGGGTTTCTCTGTGTAGTCATGGCTGTCCTGGAACTCACTCTGTAGACCAGGCTGGCCTCGAACTCACAGAGATCTGCCTGCCTCTGCCTACTAAGTGCTGGGATTAAAGGTGCATGCCAAATGCCTGGCTGGACCCTTTTTGGTTTTTGTTTTAACTTTACCAAGCCTCTTTTCTGTGCCACCACTTGTTTTTGGTGCCAGGAGCATAGCAACGAGCAGAACACAGAGCCATGTGGTGAGATGGCTCAGCAGAAGCCTCATGACCCGAGTTCAACCCTAGAACCCACAGGTGAAAGAATGAGCTAATTCTTAAAAGTTGTCCTTTGGGGCTGGAGAGATGGCTCAATGGTTGGGAGCACTGACTGCTCTTCCAGAGGTCCTGAGTTCAATTCCCAGCAACCACATGGTGGCTCACAACCATCTGTAATTAGATCTGACGCCCTCTTCTGGCTTGACTGAAGACAACTACAGTGTACTCATATATGTAAAATAAATAAATAAAATCCTAAAAAAAAAAAGTTGTCCTTTGAGCTGGGCAGTGGTGGCGCACGCCTTTAATCCCAGCACTTGGGAGGCAGAGGCAGGTGGATTTCTGAGTTTAAGGCCAGCCTGGTCTACAGAGTGAGTTCCAGGACAGCCAGGACTACACAGAGAAACCCTGTCTCAAAAAATAAATAAATAAATAAAATAAAAAAATAAAAAATAAAAAATAAAACAACAACAACAACAAAAAACCAAACAAACAAACAAACAAAAGTTGTCCTTTGACTCCCACATGGGTACCATGTACCAAGGTTGTGTACACCACACATGGGGAGAGAGATGTAAAAAGGAAAGACTCATTATAGACAGGCAAACATTATAACACACTATATAAACAACATAACCTGAGGTCTCACAAGGTACAGATAAAGGACATATCGGAGCAGTGGGAGGGAGTCTGGAGGGCTAGAAAAAGTAACATCACATTTAAATAGAATAGTTAGGGCAGGGTGTGTAGAGGGGGTGACATAGGCCTGAAAACTTCAAAGAGATCTGAGACATAGGAATGGAGCCGGAGGGAGAGTCTCATTGTCAAAGGCAACAGAGACGGTAATGAAAAAGCCCTAAGGTATGAGTTTGCCTGGTCCATCTGTGAACAGAGAGGTCAGTGTGCCCGCAGCCTAGCGGGTAGAGGCCAGCGTAGGAAAAGGCCACTCTGCTACAGGTGAGAATGGAGTTCAAGGGTGAAGGTGATGCTGAGTCCACTGGGGTCCAGGTCAGGGGGACTGATGTGGGAGTCACTTGGGCACTGGCTTCCTGATAGGTTGGCGGGACCCAAGACTCTATGGAATCCCAAGGTTTCTGTGCATAGCTAGAAAAGGAAGCCAGCATTAGCTGAGCGGAGCTGGGGAGGCAGATGTGGGGCTGCAGGAATGATCAAGAATTTGGTTTAGGGAGTAGTGAATCTGTGGTATGTGATTGCTCCCGGTAACCCAAATAAGAAATACACAATTGCATTTTAAAATTGATTAACTTCTTAATGGGATCAAGTATTTCCTTCTGATGGGAAGCTCAACAACAAAATGCTTCTTGGTAGGAGTAGGTCCCACTACCATCATTCATCAATGCAAACCTCCAATGTATTGCCAAGTAAAAATGCATATACCTATAATCCCAGCACTCCAGAAGCAGAGGCAAGTGGATCTCTGAGTTCGAGGGCAGCCTGGTCTATAGATAGAGTTCCAGGACAGCCAGAGCTACACAGAGAAACCCTGTCTCAAGAAATTAAAATTAAAAAATATTTTATTATTATTGCAATTATATGGGTTTTTTTGGCCTGCGTTTATATTCATGTATGCTGTGTGCAGTACCAGTGAAGGCCAGAAGAGGGCGGCAGGATATCATGGAACTGGAGTTAATGCTAGTTGTAAGCATCCATGTGGGTGCTGGGAACGAAATTTGAGCCCTCTCGAAGAGCACCCAGTGGTCTTAGCCATTAAGGAGTCTCTCTAGGCTCTTGACTTTTTTTTAAAATGTGGGTTCTAGGTTTCAAACTCAGGCCTTCATGCTGGGTCAGTTAACATTCTTGCTAATTAAACATCTCCCTGACTACATATTTTGGACAGTAATAATTCACTTTTTTCTTTTTTTTCTTCCTGAGTAATCATATACTGTTTGTATCTAAAATCATTATTCCAAGAAAAGTTTTTACTAGTGTGATGGCTATTATTGATTGTCAATTTGACTACATCTGGTTGGTTTGTTTGTTTAAGACAAGGTTTCTCTGTGTAGCCTTGATTGTCCTGGAACTCACTCTAGACCAGGCTGGCTTTTCTGCCTAGTTCTGGGTTTAAGAGGGACTTTTTCTTAATTAAATCATTGAAGTGGAAAGACCCCTTCTCTGTTAGTTTTTTTGGGCACCATCAATTTATTATAAAAGGGAGGCCCGGGACTTACATGATGAAATAGTTCAGAACATCAGTAGTTCGGCAGTTTCATGTGCCACCATTTCCACAGTGATTTCAGTGCACGCTTTCCAAGAATGTCACCATCTTTAAATCAGAAATAATCATTGTCATCTAGATCTACTTTGGTGCCTCCATGTTCTGGGAGAAGAACTTTGTGTGGTGGTTTGTATACGCTTGGTCCAGGGAGTGGCACTGTTAGGAGGTGTGGCCCTGTTGAAGTAGGTGTGGCCCTGTTGGAGTAGGTGTGGCCCTGTTGGAGTAGGTGTGGCCCTGTTTGAGTGGGTGTGGCCTTGTTGGAGTGGGTGTGGCCTTGTTGGAGTAGGTGTGTCACTGTGGGTGTGGGCTTTCCTCATCCTAGCTGCCTGGAAGCTAGTATTCCACTAGCAGCCTTCAGATGGAGATGCAGAACTCTCAGCTCCTCCTGCACCATGTCTGCACCATGGATGCCGCCATGCTCCTGCCTTGATAATGGACTGAACCTCTGAACCTGTAAGCTGGCCCCAACTAAATGTTGTCCTTATAAGAGTTGCCTTGGTCACTTGGACACTGTCTCCAGCTTCCACACTGACAGTTGACTCTCCCCACCCCCCGCCCCCTTTGGTGCCTGGTCCCACACCCACTACTGTAGCTTCCAATAGTTTTCCTTGAAACTTTTCTTTTTCTTTTTTTCTTTTTTCTTTTTGGTTTTTCCAGACAGGGTTTCTCTGTGTAGCTCTGGCTGTCCTGGAACTCACTCTGTAGACCAGGCTGGCCTTGAACTCAGAAATCTGCCTGTCTCTGCCTCCCAAGTGCTGGGATTAAAGGCGTGCGCCACCACCACCCGGCTCCTTGAGACTTTTCTGGTAGCATAATGCCACCTTTGGTTACAGTTTTGGTGGCGGCGGCACTCCTTTCCATTAACACTCTGTCCAAAAGCGGAAGAAACTTTATGTGAAGAGAATAGGAAGACCCAATTTTATCTGGATCCTCAGAGGTGAGAAGATCCACCTTTAATCCAGGCCACACTTTCTGCTGAAAGCCAATATAAAGGACACAGGATATGGAAGAAGGAAACTCTGCCTCTGCCTCCTGCTTGCCCTTGCTCACCATGGCAAGTCCATTCATTCAGGAGCACTAGAGATGACTTCTTTGAGATTCCAGCGTCTACTGAAGACCATCTGAGACGTCCAGCCTGGTGGACTGAACTACTACTGGATTCTTGGACTTTCCTTTGCTCGACAGCCATTGTTTGACTAGCTAGATGACAGCCTATTAACCCACTCTAATAAATTCCCTTTCTCCTCTCTATATTTATTGTTGTGTTTTATAAAAAGAGAGAGAGGAAGGGGTATGTTTGGTGGAGTAGCGGTATGGTTAGGGAAAGGGGGTGCCTTTGTAGGCCCATGATGAGGCATCCCTTTCCCCTGAAGGACCAGCCATATGATGGTATAGTATAGAATAGAGTTTATTCATTTGGCCGGGCAGTGGTGGCACACACCTTTAATCCCAGCACTTGGGAGGCAGAGGCAGGTGGATTTCTGAGTTTGAGGCCAGCCTGGTCTACAGAGTGAGTTCCAGGTCAGCCAAGGCTACACAAAGAAACCCTGTCTCGAAAAACCAAAAAAAAAAAATAAAAATAAAAATAAAAAATAAAAAAAAAAAAAAAAGAATAGAGTTTATTCAGGGCATTGGGAAGGGAGTTGAGAGAAAAGCAGAGAGAGAGAGAGAGAGAGAGAGAGAGAGGAAGCTGGCCATGAGCATGTAGAGAAAGAGGGGAGAGGGGAATGGGGAAAGGAGGAGCAGGAGCAAGAGAAGAGAGCAAGAGAGAGAGAGAGTAGGGGGCAAGCAGCCCCTGTTACAGTGAGTCAGCCATACCTGGCTGTTGCCAGGTAACTGTGGGGCGGAGCTTCCACCTTCTTCTGGCACTAGGCACACATATGGTACACACATATACATGTAAGCAAAAAACTCTTAGATATAAAAATAATCTTTTAAGTTATACACACACACACACACACGAGTGTGTCAAGACATGTGTGTGGAAATCAGGACTCACACTTGAGGCTTGGTGGCAAGTGCCTTTAGGTAGTGAGCTAGCTCACTGTACTGGCTGGTTTTATGTGTCGACTTGGCATAAGCTGGAGTTATCACAGAGAAAGGAGCCTCCCTTGAGGAAGTGCCTCCATGAGATCCAGCTGTAGGCCATTGTGGGCGGGGCCATCCCTGGGCTGGTGGTCCTGGGTTCTAAAAGAAAGCAAGCTGAGCAAGCCAGTAAGTAACACCCCTCCATGGCCTCTGCATCAGCTCCTGCTTCCTGACCTTCTTGAGTTCCAGTCCTGACTTCCTTTGGTAATGAACAGCAATGTAGAATTGTAAGTTGAGTAAACCCTTTCCTCCCCAACTTGCTTCTTGGCCATGATGTTGTGCAGGAGTAGAAACCCTGACTAAGACACCCACTGACCCCAAAGTTAAAAGTTCTAAAAAAAGGTCTTCATGCTCCCCCACCCCTTTTTTTCTTTCTTTTTTCTAAGAGTTAAGAATTATTTTATGGGGGCTGGAGAGATGGCTCAGCGGTTAAGAGCCCAACTGCTTTTCCAGAGGTCCTGAGTTCAATTCCCAGAAACCACATGGTGGCTCACAACCATCTGTAATAGGATCTGATGCCCTCTTCTGGTGTGTTTAAAGACATTTATGTACTCACATAAAATAAATAAATAAATATTTTAAAAAGAATTATTTTATTACCTTTAACTAGTATTTCATTAACATAATTAATGTATGTGTTTGTCTGTGGGTATGCACATGTGGCTGCAAATGTCTGTGACAGGGCAGGAGGTTCTCCATCTTGTCTCAACTGAAAGCATTAAACTGAAACTGAACTCCTTCCCTTTTCTACTCCCACCATGAAAAGTCCCATTGGAAAGTTCTAGAAACTCTTGAGGCCGAAATGCCTCAGCTAACTGCATGTTTTTGGCTTCTGTTAAACTGCTTGCTTGCTTGCTTGCTTGCTTGCTTGCATGCTTTACTTGTCCCTTCAACTACCAACCAGAAAATAAGTGTGTGTGTGTGTGTGTGTGTGTGTGTGTGTGTGTGTGTGTGTGTTCTTTGCCTTTAAAATCTCCTGAAAAATACATTTAAGGCTTCTCTGTATGAAGTGTTTCTCTCCAGGAGAGGACAGCCAGCTTAACACAGATTCTCAGTTTGGCCATTGATTGTGCTGAGTGGTTTTCAGGTCTCCCCTGCAACAATGTAACAGCTGGAGTTACAGACAGAGTTACAAGCCACCTGATAATGGGTCCTGGGGATCTAACTCAGGTCCTCTGAGTTAGAAAAAAGTTTAGAGCTAGGTATCACAGCGTATGCCTTGCATTCCAGTCCCTGGGCTGGCAGAGGCAGGTGGATTTCTGTGACATTGACAACAAACATTTGGTTCATAAAGAGATCACTACTCCAACTGAGGTGTTCCTATAAAGCAGACTTTTCTCTTGATCAAGAGTGTGAGTTTGGGGCTGAAGAGATGGCTCAGTGGTTAAGAGCACTGACTGCTCGTCCAGAGGGATATAAATATGAGTCTTTTCTATTTGTTTTTTCGAGACAGTATTTCTTTGCATAGTCCTGGCTGTCCTGGAACTCACTCTATAGAGTGGACTGGCCTCAAACTCGAGAAGACCCTCCAATTCCTTTAAAACCAGTCAGTCTGGGGGCTGGAGAGTGGTTAAGAGCACTGGATGCTCTTTCAGAGGTCCTGAGTTCAATTCCCAGCAACCTCATGGTGGCTCACAACCATATGTAATAGGATCTGATGCCCTCTTCTGGTATGTCTGAAGAGAGTGACAGTGTACTCATGTACATAAATAAATAATTCTAAAAAACAAAAATACAGCCAATCTCTAAAGACTGTTAGGTTAAAAAAAAAAAAAAGTGTTCTTCTTGGTCCAATATTCTTGCTCTGCCAAACTCACACTCTTTTTTTTTTTTTTTTTTTTTTTTTTTTTTTTTTTTTTGGTTTTTTGAGACAGGGTTTCTCTGTGTAGCCCTGGCTGTCCTGGAACTCACTTTGTAGACCAGGCTGACCTCAAACTCAGAAATCCGCCTGCCTCTGCCTCCCAAGTGCTGGGACTCTCTTTCTTTTTATAAAACACAACAATAAATATAGAGAGAGGAGAAAGGGAATTTACTAGAGTGGGTTAATAGGCTGTCATCTAGCTAGTCCAACAATGGCTGTCGAGCAAAGGAAAGTCCAAGAATCCAGTAGTAGTTCAGTCCATGAGGCTGGACGTCTCAGATGGTCTTCAGTAGACACTGGAATCTCAAAGAAGTCATCTCTAGTGCCCCTGAAGGAATGGACTTGCCATGGTGAGCAAGGGCAAGCAGGAGGCAGAGGCAGAGTTTCCTTCTTCATTAAAGGTGTGTGCCACCACTGCCCGGCTCTTTTTTTTTTTTTTAATATTATCTTTTTTTTTTTTTTTTTTTTTTTTTTTTTTTTTTTTTTTTTTTTTTTTTTTTTTTTTTTTATGAGTACACTGTCGCTGTCTTCAGACATACCAGAAGAGGGCATCAGATCCCATTACAGATGGTTGTGAGCCACCATGTGGTTGCTGGGAATTGAACTCAGGACCTCTGAAAGAGCATCCAGTGCTCTTAACCACTCTCCAGCCCCCAGATTAGCTGGTTTTAAAGGAATTGGAGCCTAGGAGTGGAGAAAACAGAAAAGACTGGTCTAATTCACTTGAGTTCCAAAAGTGCAGGAGGGTCTTTGAGTAAACAAGGCTGGGGGGTGGGGTGGAGGGTGTGATTAAAATATTTGCATGCAAGATTGTAGAAATGAAAAGATTTGAATTCCAGGAGGAGGATGAAGGTGTGAACCTTTAATTCCAGTAGAGGCAGCGGCAGGAGGATCTTCTCGAGTTTGAGGCCAGTCCACTCTATAGAGTGAGTTCCAGGAAGCCAGGGCTATGCAGAGAAATACTGTCTCGAAAAAAAAACAAATAGAAAAGACTCATATTTATATCCCTTATGTTCTGTAAGAAGAGAGCACACTCTTAGCTTCTGAGCCATCCTCTGGTCACTTTGTTTCTTCTTCTTCTTCTTCTTCCTTCTTCTTCTTCTTCTTCTTCTTCTTCTTCTTCTTCTTCTTCTTCTTCTTCTTCTTCTTCTTCTTCTAAATAAATGAAGATGATCTTGAACTTCTGATCTTTCGGCCTCCGCTCCCACTATACCAGTTTACACACAGGTGAGAATCGAACCCAAGGCTTGGTGCACACTGGACAAGGACTCTACCAACTGAACCACACTCCGGGCCCCCAAGCCGCACTTTTGAGAGGGGCTGTGGAGGAGCTGTCAGGCTGCCAGTCCATTGACTTCTCTCTTTAATGGCCAGGAGTGACATATCTAGTCCAGGCCAGGATGTGATTCAAAGTCACAACACACACCCCCGGGTTGTCTCTGGAACCTTTCCCGACCACCTCCTTGTTTTTTCCACCCGGATACTCCTTGTGCAGACATTTCTTGGTTCTCAACGCTCTTTGTTTTGGCTACAGACACAGTCTCTCTCCTCCACCCATCCCTTTGCTGGTCTACTGGGCATGACTCATTTTTCTGGATCCCAGCAGCCACGGAGTTCCAGGCTATTGCTTTGGGTCTTTGTCCTTGAATCTCACCCCCCAGACACACTGTTCCCCTGGGGAGGAGCCTATCTGTGGGATCCACTAGATGTAACTTGCCTCTCACTAGGACCATAAGGATGGTGGTACTGGCCTGCAGCTTTGAGATGGTAGAATAAAGCAAAGCCACTGTTACTTCCTTAAACAAACAAACAACAAACCTCCAAAGCATTGACACAATGAGTTTTAGGCTAGCCTGAGATACTGGGCCATAGAGAGAGATCCTGTGTCCAAAACAAACAAACAAACAAGGAGCTGGAGAGACGGCTCAGCGGTTAAGAGCACTGACTGCTCTTCCAGAGGTCTTGAGTTCAATTCCCAGCAACCACATGGTGGCTCACAACCATCTGTAATGGGATATGATGCTCTCTTCTGATGTGTCTGAAGACAGTGACAGTGTATTCACACACATACAAAATAAATAAAACTTCAAACAAAAACCAGGATAGAAGAAGGAAATAGAATAGAAACAAGAGTATTGTGTAGAAAACTAGGAGAAAGTAACCCCTATCCAATGGGCACAGTGAATGTTGGGAGAAACAGGGTGCCGTCCTCAGGTTCTCCTTTCGAGACATGGGTATGTTGAAAATACATGGGTACTCTCTGAGGACCAGAAGCCTAGACTTTAACCTAGATCTCGAAGACAGAGTTCACTATAAGCAGGCCTTAGTGTTTATTTTATTTTATTCAATTCATAGTTTACAATTGCTAGCTGTTTATTACGAGAGGTTAGCATGGAACTTGCCCAAATGAAGTCTTTGTTAAACATCTGATCAAACCACTGGTTTAGCCCACAGAGCAGCCACTGAAGACCCTTTCGCATAAAAAGAGAACAGTCAAATGTGCTCACTGTGGACCCGAGAGATGGCTCAGAGGTTAGCAGCTCTGGCTGTCCTTAACAGAGGACGCAGGTCTTAGTCCTACCACCCACAAGGTTGCTCCCAGCCACCTATTACGTCAGAGTTCAGGGAATCTTCCGCCCCCTGCTGGCCTCTGTGAGTACTGCACAAAGGTGGTACACACACATGCAGGGAAACACACACACACACACAAAATGAAAATAAATCTAAAAACAATGCTTACTGTCTTAATAAGTTGAGCTTCCATTCTGGGGGGTGGGGAGGAGTGGGGTCTTTGTAGACCCAGAGGTTGAGAAAGAGAATCCCCAGAAACCTCTGCCCTGTTACGTAGCTTCAAATAGCTGTAAATACCTGTTACATTTGTTCAAATGTGTGGAGGGGGTGTTTGGTGTTGTTGTTTGGTAGAACTGGGGATGCAGCTCCAGGCCTCATGCATAGCTAGGTAATTGTTTTGCCAGTGATCTATATCCCCATCCCAGGGTACATTTTTAAATTCACAAAGCCCACCCTTTCATTAGCCCCTTTTTGGTCTTTCGTTATTTTAACATGAATTTGGTCCCCATGAGGTCAAGACTTGATAATTACGTTCAGCCTTTTGCAATTATTGGTGAGGAACCAGGTAACAGCAGTGACATTTAATATTTAATTGTTTTTGATCAGCATTAATTAGTCACAGATGCATACCAGATTCCCATTTAATTAAATACTCTTGGGAACATACTGCAGGCTCGGGGATTGTAACCACATCAGAAAGTAAGTATTCAACTTTCAAAGTTGGGCCCCAGAGACACAGGCAGCCATAGCAAGGAGAATCCAGATGGCTGGAATTCCCTTTCCATCAAAAGGAAACCTCCTGCCTCCAGGTCCCGAGACTTCAGATCTCAGTGTTTCTTCTGGGAATTTCCAGATCCCCCCTCCCTTTTTCTTTTCTTTTGCCTTCCTCCCCTCCCTTGCTTCATCTCAATCTTACTAACCACCATCATCATCATCACTACCATCATCTTAATACTTCTACCATCTCTGCTGAGTCTTTTGTTTTGTTTTGTTGTTGTTTTTAGGACAGGGTTTCTCTGTGTAGCCCTGGCTACTCTGGAACTCACACTGTAGACCAGGCTGGCCTCGTACTCAGAGATCTGCCTGCATCTTCTGCTGAGATTATTTGATTATTTCTCCCATACAAAACACTCCCACTATAACCTTGCCCCCATTCCCAAGCTACTCTCTCTTCTCTTTGTTCCCTTACAGAGGAAGTTCACAGTGATGTCATGTGGGGCTGGGTAGATTTAAGTCAGCTGGTAGAGTGCTTGTGAGCCTCAAGTTTGAGGCCCAGAACTGTATAAATGTGACATTGTGGTGCTGGCATACAAGCCCAATAGTTAAGAGACAGATGGGGGTGGGGGGGACAGAAGAGCTCAAGGTCCATCCTCAGGTACAATAGCAAGTTTGAGGCCAGCCTGATCTACAGGAGACCCTGTTGCAAAAGTAAATGGAAGAAATGGTCTACCCTTATCTACCAGACCAGTAGATAAGGTCTCCCCCCACTCCTAGCTCAAACTCTCTCCCTTGCACATTTGGTTCTGGACAATTTGGTTCCAGTCACTCTGTGAGTAACATCCTTATCGGTGTCACCAATGTTACTTCCTTGATGCTGATTCTGAGGGTCACTTTGCTAGGCTTTCATTGACCTAGATAACTGTGTTTTGTTTTGCTATGCGCGCCCACAGTCCTTAAACTTCTGAGTCTCCTCTCTTAACTCTCCTCGGAGCTCAAAGATCAAAGCATGCCCTCTTTTTATTTTTATTTTTTATTTTTTATTTTTTTGGTTTTTGGCTGTCCTGAACTCATTCTGTAGACCAGGCTGGCCTCAAACTCAGAAATCTGCCTGCCTCTGCCTCCCAAGTGCTGGGATTAAAAGCTTGCGCCATGGCCGGGCGGTGGTGGCACACGCCTTTAATCCCCAGCACTTGGGAGGCAGAGGCAGGCAGATTTCTGAGTTCGAGGCCAGCTTGGTCTACAGAGTGAGTTCCAGGACAGCCAGAGCTACACAGAGAAACCCTGTCTCCAAAAACAAAACAAAAAACAAAACAAAACAAACAAACAAAAAAAGCTTGCGCCATCACTGCCCACACGCCCTCTTTTAATAGAAGTGTAGTCTACTTACGTTATAAGCAAACACTATTCATTTTAGATGAGGGACTTGAACATTGCTGCATTGTGGTACCTTTGAGGGTGCTTTACCCACAGAGCCTTTTCCCAGTCCTACCCCCTCCCTCCCTCCCTCCCTTCCTACCTTCTTCCTCCCTCCCCCCCCTCTCTTTTTCTTTCATTCTTTCTTTCTTCATTTTTAACAATTGGTATGCCATGAGCGTGCGGAGGTCAAAGGACAACATCCGATGTCAGTCCTCCACTTCCTCCCTTCGGAAGACAGTCTTTAATTGCACTAGGTGGGCGGCCTCCTGAGCATCTGGGGATTCTCCAGTCTCCATCTCCCATGCCATAAAAGCACTGAGGATTACAGAAGTGACATACCACATCTGGCTTTACATGGATTCTAGGCTTCTGAATTTAGGACTTCATACCTGAGCAGCAAGCACATATGCATTGAGCCAGCTCCCCATCCCTGTACCTTTTGTTTCTTAGGAGGCAGAGGTGCTGGGGTTCTGGCTGGTGTCTCAGGAGATACCCTTGTGTGGATGAGAACCCAGCTATGTTTTCCTGCGCATGCGTGGCTGGCTCCGAGACCCCCTTGTGTTTGCTTTGCCTAGTCTTGCCCCATTCCCTTTCTTCCTCCCTCTCCTCTAATAGAGCGTGGGTTGGAAGCTTTGCCTCGGGCTGTGATTTCTAAGGAGCCCAGGCTAAGTCAACATTCCAGTGAGCGGGGAGCAAGCAGGGAGGGCGTCACAGCTGGAGATAAAAATGGGGAGTTTAAAAAGTCACCCCTTGGCATTCGTGGGAATTAGTCCTAGGACTCTCCAACGCTGGGCACCATGACTCATAGAAGTTTAAACTCCCTAATAAAAAATGCTGCAGGGTGAGCATATAACGGGTTCACACCCTCCTGTTTGAGATTTGCTTATACTTAATAATAATAACAACACAACAGAATCTAGCCGGGCAGTGGTGGTGCACGCCTTTAATCCCAGCACTTGGGAGGCAGAGGTAGGTGGATTTCTGAGTTCGAGGCCAGCCTGGTCTACAGCGTGAGTTCCAGGTCAGCCAGGGCTACACAGAAAAACCTTGTCTCAAAAAACCAAAAACCAAAAAAAAAAAAAAAAAAAAAAAAAGTGAAATTTTTATTGCACTTACTTATTTTTAGTGTGTGTGTGCGTGCACCCAGGTGCTGAAGCACTCATTCGGAGAACAAAGGAGAAACGTTTGGGAATCAGGGTTTGTTCTTTACCACTGGGATACTAGAAACTGAGCTCTGGTCATCAGGCTTGATGACAAACACCTCTATCCGCCCAGCCATCTTGTTGGCCTCGTACAATGTAAACATTAGTACTGTGTTATTTAGGGAATAATGAGGAATACATGTTTAGTCTCAGCACAGTTTTTTGACACTGTGCTGGGGCTCAAACCCAGGGCCTTGTACACACTGGACACATGCTCTATAACTACATTTTTTCACGTTTATTTTAACCCATAATTGGACAAATAGGTGTAGAACCTACAGATACAGAGAACTGTCTTTTTTTTTTTTTTTACATTTTATTTATTTATTAAATGTAGTGTGTGTGTGTGTGTGTGTGTGTGTGTGTGTGTGTGTGTGTGTGAATGTTTGAACAGTCGAATGTTTATTTAGGTCCAAAGACAACTTTTAGGAGTTACTTCTCTCCTTTCCACCGTGTGGGTTCCAGGAATCGAACTCATGTTGTTAGGTTTGACAGCCAGTGTTTTGTATTTACATAGCTATTTAGAGACAGGCTCTCCCTACATAACTTTGGCTGGCCTGTAATTCACTCTGTAGGCCAGGCTAGCCTCAAACTCACAGAGCTCCACCTGCCTCTGCGGGAATTAAAGTCTTAGGACAGCACACCTAGCCCTCAAGCACCTTTATCTGCTGAACATCTCACCAGCCCGAGGGCTGAGTCTTAACTGGGAATCCAAGGTCATCTCCTACCTCCTTTTCCATCTTTTCTTACAGAGTTGTCAAAGTTTATCTGGTTCTGCCTCTGGCCTTGTGCCCACCGTTCTATTCCCGGCGCTGAGCAAAATGAACCTGTGCGGCATCTAAGACTCCTGTATGTACCTCCCCCAGCCTGGCTTGTGCATGTCTTTCCAACCACCCTGTGTCTCTAAAGAACTCGGAAGACTACTGCCCCAGGATTTTTGCATTAACATCTCTCTGGGTCCTTTAGAATCTCTCCAGTTATTTCTGTAGCTCACTCCCTCTGTCTTTCTGAAACTTAACTAGTACGAACCATTGCTTGTCAGCCAGAGAAGGCTATAAGGGTGGAGAGTTAGCTTTGGTAAACTTCCTTCCTGGGGTATCATGGCCGTTCATGGTTGTCTACCTGACTATAAAACCCAAGCGGCTGGACAAACCTGGAAGGGATTTTTCTCTTCTTCTTCTTCTTCTTCTTCTTCTTCTTCTTCTTCTTCTTCTTCTTCTTCTTCTTCTTCTTCTTCTTCTTCTTCTTCTTCCTCTTCCTCCTCCTCTTCTCCTTCTTTTTTCTCCTTCTCCTTCTTCTTCTCCTCCTTCTCCTTCCTTCTCCTTCCTTCTCCCTTCTCCTCCTCCTCCTCTTCCTCTTCCTCCTCCTCCTCCTTCTTCTTCCTTTTTGGTTTTTCGAGACAGGCTTTCTCTGTGTAAGCCTGGCTGTCCTGGAACTCATTCTGACCAGGCTGGCCTAGAACTCAGAAATCCACCTGCCTCTGCCTCCCAGTGCTGGGATTAAAGATGTGCACCACCACTGCCTGGTTGGAAGGAATTTTTCTTAAATAATTTCATCTGGATCATTTGAAGTGGGAAGATCCATCTTTAATCTGGGTCACCCCTTTTGCTGGAAGCCTATATATAAAAGGAGGAAGGAGGCTCCCTCTCTTTGCCTGTCTGCTTTCGTTCTCTCTGACAAGTTC
The DNA here is from genome assembly GCF_011762505.2 of Arvicanthis niloticus. Lineage (NCBI taxonomy): Eukaryota > Metazoa > Chordata > Mammalia > Rodentia > Muridae > Arvicanthis > Arvicanthis niloticus. Next base: position 15,735,731 of record NC_047662.1, read on the forward strand.
ATTTCTTCACCGACAGAGCAGAATTCTTCAGGATTCTGGTATATGCTGAAGACCAGCTGAGACATCCAGGCGTCTGGACTGAACCACCACTGGATTCTTGGTCCTTCTTTGGGTAGGCAGCCATTTTAGGACTAGCTGGACCACAGCCTGTAAGCCATTCTAATCAATCCTCTTTCTGTCTCTGCAGACTCATTCTATCAGTTCTGTTCCTTCAGAACCCTGACTAATACACAGGGGGAGAGATAGCAATGTTACCCCTTTCCTTGAGGTCCGGACAACAAAACAAGACATGGTTTGGTCAAAGTTGTCTCTGGGGAAGCACTGAGTTCACTGGCTTTGGACTCTAATGTGGCTCTGGGGGTCAGAAGTGGAATTTCAAAGGCAACCCCAGAGAGAGAAGCAAAGGAAGGTTAGAGTTGTTTTGTTTTGTTTTGTTTTTGAGCCCTTGGGTTAGGCCAGGCTTGCTCACCGTCAGAAGTTTTTCATAACCAAGGGGTCAAAGTGACTTCAGGTGCCACACCCTCCGTTGGAGAGTGGGCATCCTGCCCTAGACCTGTGTCTTGGCTCAGGGCCAAGGTGTTTTTAACTCTCCTGGCACATTAGGTCCTTTGGAGAATGTGAAGAAGGGGGGATGGGGCGGACTTAAGAAAAATTGGATACGCAAACACACACATTAAGGTTTGTAAAAGGGCTGGGCTCCGGGGTAAAGCACTTGCCCAGATTCTTGAGGCCTTAGGTTCTGCCCCAAGAATGCAAGGGGTGGGGAGCGATTTGCCTAGAGTTTCAGTGACTGACAGACCCTCCGCTACCTATCCATCCATTAGTGTCCCAAGTAACTTTAGAAGCTGATAGTTTGGTGGTCTAACTCCTAGCGCTCAGGAGGCAGAGGGCTGAGAATCAGGAGTCAAGGTCATATAAGACCCTGCCTGGAAAAAAAAAAACCAAACCAACCAACCAACCACACAAACAAGACTTGAGTGCCAATACAAGTCTTCTAGGAGCAATTTAGAAGTAGATACCCAACCCGTTGTTGCCTGACAACAAATACTTCTGCTTCTCCATCATTGGATTCCATGTTTAGGAAGATTTTCTCTACTAAATAAACTAATTGCTTAAGAAGTATTCTCTCTCTCTCTCTCTCTCTCTCTCTCTCTCTCTATATATATATATATATATATATATATATATATATATGTGTGTGTGTGTGTGTGTGTGTGTGTGTGTATGTATTATACATACATTTATTTATTTATTTATTTATTTATTTATTTATTTAAGGGAAGGCATGGAGCATGGTGGACCATGCCTTTAATCCCAGCACTTAGGCTGAGGCTGGTGGATCTCTGTAAGTTCAAAGCCTGCCTAGTCTACAGAGTAACTTCCAGGACAGCCAAGGCTACACAGAGAAACCCTGTCTCAAAAAACTAACTAAAGAAGAAGAAAAGAAACAAAAATAATGCAGTAGAGGAAGCCCCTGCCTTCGCCTGTCTACCTCCCAGGACTGCTGCGGTTACAGCGTTGCACACAGAACCTCCAGTTTTTTTAACCTGGGATCATCAGGCTCGCAAGGCAAGCCATCTCCCTGGCTCTTAATCAGTGTTCAGGTTTGTGTGTGTGTGTGTGTGTGTGTGTGCACTTGTGTGCACTCTCATGTTTGTGTGTGTTTGTGTGCTCAACACCTTTTGAGGGTGTTTGCTGTATTTCCCACAAACATGCACATGAAGGGGGTCACTTGGGCCCTGGAACCAAATAAAACAGTAGGTAGTATTTGTATGACTCTGGGTCATCCAGAGGGAGCCACAAGATACAGCACCCCTCTTGGGGAAAGAAGACGTGAAGCAGAAGGTTCGAAGTTTCTTTTAATGAGGAATCCACTTTTAATTGAAGGGAGGGCATGACAGCAGTCAGTGGCATCATTATTTATGTAGGTGCCACGCAGCAAAGCATTCCAATTGCCCCTGTTAACGATTCTGCCATTACAATCCTGTAACTCAAACAGAGAGACTGTTTCTGGCTGGTGGATCAGGACAACCAAAAGCCTGCTCTACTTACGTTGCAGCTCTGACTTTTTACTTTTTCTTCAGTTTGGATATTTGTTGTCTTGCTGGGTTTTACCTCTTTGAAATGCAAAGTTCCCTCTCTGTGAAGCCAGTGCCTGGTGACTAGAGACCTGCCTGCTCCTGAGCTCAGTTAGCTTACTCAGAGATCCAGTAGCTTGTGGTCCCTAAAAGTTTGGGAGCCTGGTGTGGTGGCACAGATCTCGTGAAACCAGAAATTGGGAGGTGGAGACAGGAGGATCTGGGATTCCTGGCTAGCTTTGGCTACATTGTGAGTTCTGGCTTAGCCAAGATCACATGAGAGTCATCTAAAAAAACAAAACAAAACAAGAAACATATTGTGGTGAGTGTGGGGACTTGGTTCAGCAAGAGTGCTTGCCACTCTTGTTTGGTTCCTAGCACGCACATGCCAGCTCACCACCACTTGTAACTCCAGTTCCAGGGAATCAGATACTTCTATGCCTCTCCTCTCAATGGGTGCGTGCACTCCTCTGCCCAGGAGGGCACAGGGCACGCACACGCACACGCACACGCACACACTGTCTCCATACTCACAGGGGGCATAGAACATACACATGAATGAAAAAATCTTCAGTGCCTGGGGTGGTAGCAAAGAGCTTTAATTCCAGCCCTCAAGAAGCAGAGGCAGATAAGCCTCTGAGTTCGAAGGTAGCTCAGACTACATAGTGAGACTCCATCTCATGTACACACACACACACACACACCCCTTAAAAAGTTTTGGGGTTGTTTTCCTTTGGACATGTTGCTGTCATTTTTTAAAAATGACCTTATTTTGTGACTCAAGATACTCTAGGCTTGTCAGGCTTGTCTTGTATCCTCCCCTGTCCAAGCTTGGAGTCTCAGTCATTTTTCTAAGGACATATGGTGCTTATTTATTTATTTATTTATTTTTGAGGCAGGGTCTCACTATGTAGTCCTGGCTGGTCCAGATACCTCTGCTGGGATTAAAGATATGTCTCACCACTTCAAGCTAATGGTGCTTTACTTAGGAGCCTTCAAAGACAGTTTAGAAAATGGTATCTGGGGAGCTGGAGAGATGGCTCAGCAGTTCACTGACTGTCCTTCCAGAGGTCCTGAGTTCAATTCCCAGCAACCACATGGTGGCTCACAACCATCTGTAATGGGATCCGATGTGCTCTTCTAGTGTGTCTGAAGAGAGTGGCAGTGTACCCATATAAATAAAACAAATAAATCTTAAAAAAAATAAAACAGAAGAGAAAATGGTATCTGGCTATGGAGGGAGCTCAGTGGGGAGAATGCCAGCCCAGCTGGGTTTGAATTCCAGCACACACTAAAATTGGGGTCATAGAGACACACAGGCCCAGAAAATGGTGTGTAGGGGAGAGAGAGAGAGAGAGAGAGAGAGAGAGAGAGAGAGAGAGAGAGAGAGACTGGGCTAGGCTTGGGCTTCTGAAATCCCAGTAACACACTTCCTCCAACAAGATCACAACTACTCCAGGAAAGGCCACACCTCCCAATCACTCTCAAGTAGCGCCACCCCCAATGACCAAGAGTTGAAATAAATGAGCCTATGGGGGGGGGGCATTCCTTTTCAAACCACCACAGTGCATATGTGTGTGTGTGCATGTGTGCGTGCATGCGTGTGTGTGCATGTGCACATGTGTGTGAAGGCCAGAGGAGGCCACCAGGTGTCTTTGATTACTCTCTGCCTTATTTCTTTGAGGCAGGATCTCTTACTGAATTTACAGCTAAGCTGGCAGCCAGCAAATTGTAACCACCACATTATAGGCATGAAAGATCAGTCATGCCTGGCTTTTCCTGCGGGTCTTTCTTCATGATTCAAATTCAGCTCCTTGCGCTTACATAGCATGGCGCACTGAGCTCTCTAGCCACTTCTGTTCTTCCTCATTTTTGCTGGGAACAGAGATTTTCTATGTACCCTAGGCTGGCCTCAAATTTGTAACCCTCCTATCTCAGCTTCCTCAGAACTGGGATAATAGTCATGCAGAACAGTGCCTGGTTTGTACATCTATTGTTAAATAATATTAAATATTTCATAAGTTCACCTGAAACCTTATTTCCAACTCAAAAGCACAGAGGTTTTTCATTTGTTTGCTTTTTTTTTTTTTTTGAGCTTCCTTACTTTCCCCATTCATAATTTCAGCTTTGAGAAATGTATTTTTCATTTGTGAATCACTGATTGTTTTCTTTAACTTGTCAAAAGATTTGTTAGGACTCAAGAAGCCGAGGCAAGTGAATCTCTATGAGTTCAAAGCCAGAGAGATCTATACATATGGAGTTCCAGACTAGCCAGGGCTACACAGTGAGATTTTTGTCTCAAAAATATGCAAATAAACTGGGTGGTGGTGACGCATGTCTTTAATCTCAGCACCCAGGAGGCAGAGGCAGGCAGATCCCTGAGTTGGAGGCCAGTCTGGTCTACAGAGTGAGTTCTAGGATAGCCAGGGCTATACAGAGAAACCCTATTTTGAAAAGCAAACAAACAAACAAACACCTAGGCAAACAAAAATAAGTGTTTTATGTGTGTGTTCAACAAATACATACGTATGTTATTGTACTGTTTGTGTGCATGTACAATATACACATGCATGTTATTTTATGATGATTCTTCCCTTCTCCCACTTTTTTCTTTTCTTTTTTAGTTTATGGAGGCGTGGTCTCATGGAGTCTAGGCTGGCCTCTAACTCACTGTGTAATGGAGGTGAACTTGAACTGGGTCCTTGCCCTTGTCCACAAGTGACGATTAAGGTGCACCACCAAATCCAGGTGAAGGGTTTCTTTTTAATTAATTAGCTTTCGGCAGTGCTGAAGGAGGAATCAGGGTCTCCTGTGTTACATAAACACTATATCAACTTACCTACAACCTCAGACCCCCTCAAACGTCTGTTTTCTTTGTTAAACTTGAGGCTGTGTGTGTGTGTGTGCACGCGTACGTACACGTGTGCATGCCACAACACACGCACACCCTTGGAGATCAGAGCACTATGTGCTGAGGTCTGGGAGATGGTGCTCAGGTGTCAGGCTTGGTGGCCTTTACCGCTGAGTTGTCTCCATAGCCTTAATGTGCACTTAGGGCGGCCCACACCAGGCTGGATGCATAGCCATCAGAGAGCAACTTCCCGGGAGTGAACTGTTGGCTGAAATATAATGACGGATGTAAGGTATGGTTGAAGGTAAGGGTTTTATTGTAGATTTCGATAGAGTACAAGCAGGGGAATCTGCAAGAGGAGAGAGAGAGAGAGAGAGAGAGAGAGAGAGAGAGAACATGGCCAATAGACTAAATCAGGCCATGAGAGAAGACAGAGGAGAAAGGAGAGAGAGGGGGAAAGAGACCAGAGAACCATGAGACAGAGACCCAAGGGAGGAGCCAAGAGAGCGCATGGCTGAACTGGCTGGGTTATATAGTGATAAGAAGCTGGGGGGAAAGGAAGGGAAGCCCATGGACTGTAGAGGTTTAGGGTAGAGGCTAGGTGAGGAGAGTTGAGAGGAACCACAGGCCCTGAGTGAGCCTGAGGCCTGCAGAGCTTTGGTATACAGCCTTTTATTCTGAGCTTCCTTCTGACCTGAAGATTCTCTCCTTCCAGTGTGTCTTGTGTCAGACTCAAGTTTGTCAGGCCTATACATCAGGTATACCCGTTTGTATGGCAGGCTTGTCTTTACATTAAACTTATTGTGTGTGTGGGGGGGGGGAATGCCATGGCATGTGTATGTGGGTCAAGGGACAGTTTGCCAGAGTCAGTGCCTTGTCCTACCACAGGGGTCCCAGTGATCAAAATCACATGGTCAGGCTTGGTGACTGGATAGGCTGTGATCTGAGAGCAGGCAGCCTGGCTCCAGAATCCTGGCTAAGCCATCGGCCTCTGAACACTTTTGTCTTTTGTTCTTCACTACCTACGAAAGCTTATATCACTCTGATATAAATAAATCTCCATGGTGCAGAGCCAGTCAAGGGATCTGAATCATGTGTGTTAGAATAAACCAGGGTTCAAAATGAAAGAGACCAGCACTCCAACAGAAGGGTCTACACAGGCAACCTTTAGCTTGGCTGTCCTTGAACTCACAGAGAGACACACCCACCTCTGCTTCCCAAGTGCTAGTATAAAAATTGTGTGTCACTGTGGCTCTGCATGTCACTGAGCTGCTGGGTGTCAGAACACTGCTCAGTTTTCCCTGTTTGGGTGCTGGGCTCATGGGATGATGACACACCGCTCAGAAGAGACTAGAACATAGTTGAAGATAGGGTTCCTGCCCGTGAGAAATGCTGGGGGGGGGGGCGAAGGCTGTGGTCCTCAAACTATTGAGCACCCAGTTGCCACTGGGAAACTGGAAGAGTTGAGAATGGGGGCCCTCGGGCCTGAGATGAGCCAGGGGGTGATGTGGGGTGGGGAATCTGGCTTAGCTCAGGGTGAATGCCAGGAGTGTGAAGAGACCTTCTGTGGGAGACTTAGGTGAGGCTTGGTACGATGAAGGCCTTCCTCCATGGCGGTCCTTGATGAGAAGAGACCATCCTTGCTTGTCCAGACTGTTAATTCAGAGTGAAAATAGATGCATATACTTTACTCAGGGTGAACTAGAGATTAATTAAATACTTTTTGCAGGAAGGGATGACCCTTGGGGCCCATCTAAATACCTTGTTAGCATGGAGAACTCTGGATTTCTATGCTACAATGACCAGTTGTCATGTTTCTCTTAGTGGGGTGTTGTGGTCACATTCTCCAAGACAGGAACCAGGTTGGGAACAAATTTAAACGCCTACCATTCTCATTTATGAGAATTGCCAGAGTTCCTCAATCTGCTGGACCTTACCAGTTTTTCTGTTTGGCAACATGGTTCCACTTGCCCCATACCTGGGACCATATTCTTGCTCATATATTCTTGAGGGTCTGTTCTGAAGAGTAAGTATGCCAAGCCAGGAAGTGAACTTTGTTTTTCTCTTAACTCCATTGGCTGGAGTCTGACCTCACACTCTTTTGTTATTGGCTAGCTTTAAATGAATCCAGAAAAGGGAAAGGAAGGACCAGGAAGGGCTCATGAGAATACAGCAAGACCTTTGTATAAACAAAGTTTTATAAGGTTGGGGTGGAAGTGATTAAAACATTTGCATTAAAGTTTTCAAAGTCCAGAAAGATTAAAAAAAATTCCTTGTTGTAAATGTAAGTTTTACATTGTTTGAAAAGACTAATAGTTAATGCTTCTTAGACACTAGTATGAATCAGGTAGACATTTCATCTGGAGCAATACATAACAGTGGTTAGAGGAAGGTGTGAGAACCAGCATTCTAAACAGGCAGGAAAAGGTGAGTCTGGAGGGAACCCTCAGAATCAGGGAGGGTGTTGTCATGGAGGTATATGAATTGACAGAGAGACACAGGCCAGGAAGCAGGGACAAATGCCTTCAGACACAACAGTTTAAAAAAAGTATTTGTATAGTGAGAAATTTGATTTCTTTAAAAATCACAGAAATAAGACTGTGCTTTTTTCTTTTTTTTTTTTTCTTTTTTTTTTTTTTGTCTTAATCCCCTGCAAGGGAAGTGAGGCTGCTTCAGATTGTCCACAGCAGCTGATTATGATTTGCCTCATGCTCTAGCAGGGTCGTGATTCTGCCAGCTGCAGATCCGTTTTTTTGCGATTGTGTGACGTTTGGAATTCCGGGGACTTTCCAAAGGGTTTATAAATGCTCACAGGCCAGGGCCAGGTTGTTGGTTGGTTGCACAAAAAAGAAACAATAAGAAATTAGATACTCTGCTGGAGAAGATCAAACTTGCCCTGAGGAACTCAATGACCTTCACCAGCAGGAGACAGCAGGAGATGGTACCATCCTTTCTACCCTTTCTTATCTCCTATCTAGTGTTAGGGGTTGAAGGAGTGGAAGAAAAAGGGTGGAGAAGGATGGAAGAAGAACCCACCACCTTTAATCTCAGCCCTCCGAGGCAGAGACAGGTAGATCTCTTAATTCATGGCCAGCCTGGTCTACAGAGCCAGTTCCAGGACAGCCAGGGCTACACAGAGAAACCCTGTCTGGGGGCCGGGGGAGGGAAACAACCGAAACCAACCAATCAAAGTAGCAAACACTGGTTACACTACTTTTGGGTTGTTTAGGTGATTGAGCTCGTAAAAGCACCTCCTCGAAGCCTGCGGATCTGAGTTCAGTCCCTGGCACCCAAAGGGTGGAGGAGCACCCACTCCCATTAGCTGTCCTGACTCCCACATGTGCCATTAGAGGGCATGCTCATGCACACACATGCTGTATAAAATGAGGTGGGGGGTTTAAATCCATTTTTATGCTAGTCATTCACTCAAACCTAATTAAGCTCTGGGTCCAGGCCATGCACACCTTTAATCCCAGCCCTTTGGGGCAGAGACAGGTGGAGCTTTTAATTCAAGGCCAGCCTGGTCTACAGAACCAGTTCCAGGACAGCCAGGGCTACACAGAGAGACCCTGTCTCAGGGCGGGAAAAAACAAAAAACAAACAAAACAACAACAACAACAACAACAACAACAACAAAACCAACCCAAACCAACCAAATAAACAGAAAACAAAATCTTCAGTGGATCCTTTAAAAATGTATAATATTCATATATTATATGTTTTATTATATATTATATACATGGAGCTTGTGAGGAAGAAGGGTTCAGTGGGTATAAAATGGGGGATGAGACAGGGCAACAGTGGAATGGGGGTTGGGATGGCCAAAATACATTATATACAAATATGAAAATCCAGGAAAGAAAAGGCCTCCTGAACTCCGGGTGTTCAAACTCTGGAAGCTGTCAGTCTTCCCTACCCTTCCGTGCAGCTCCAAGGTCAGGGTCACCTCCGGGCTCCCAGGCAACCTGTCACCTTGACGACCGAGTGAAGAAAAACCGGAAGTCACGGAAGCCGTACATCATCTCGCGATATTTGGCGCGCCGGCTCCAGCCGGAAGCGTATGGTGGCGGCCGGCTCTCGCGAGACTTGCCATCAGTCGGAGCGCGGGGGCCGGCCGGGTGGAGAGCTGGAGCTGCCGGTGGGGAACATGTCGGAGTCCGAGCTGGGCAGAAAGTGGGACCGGTGCTTGGCCGACACGGTAGTGAAGCTAGGTGAGCGCATCTTTCTCTGGTAGGCCCTGGCTGCAGCCGAGAGGCCCGCGCGTTGACGGAAAGCCGCAGGGGTCAAGCCGCGGCCTGCTGCGGGCCGGCGGTGCGCGCTGAGCTGCGGGGCGCTGACAGGTGACTGTCAAGCCGGGCGGTGAAGACGCGGGGACGAAGGGCGAGGGCGGCCTCCGGGGTGGGTGGAGGTGCAGGCCCGGGGGAGCAGCGGCGCTCTGGGAGTGGAAAGGCGTGCGGGACGCGCCGGGGAACTCTGCCGCTCCGTGCCCCGTGTCCCCCGGCTTGGGCGATCAGCCCGCCGGAGCCCGCACTGCTCCCCAGCTGGGACAAAGCGGCCTTCGGAAGAAGGTCAGAGGGGCGTTTCATAGCCTCCGCCGGGCCGCGTGGGAATTGCTGTCAGTGGCCCCAGACAGTGAGATCGTGGCCACCTCAGGTCCCCTCGTTAGTCCAGGTTGTCCTTTCGACACGCGTTCTGTGACGATCCACTGTATGAGGTCACGGTGTCGGGGAAGGAGGATCGGCGGGTGTCCCACATAGTGATGGAGCTGCGCCGCTCAGCCCAGTAGCTGGGAAATGTGCCTCCACGTCGTGAGTTGGAGTTCGGGGAAGGAACTTGCCTGAAGTCTCGTCGCCGATAATGTGGCAGAGTTGAGAATTTCTCCCAGGATTTCTTACGTGGGGTCTCAGGCTCTCTGCTGACCCTCATCCTCTCCATCCTTCTCTTGACTGTCTGCAGCTATTATCGGTGTGTAGGCCGGAGATCGATGAGGAGTGTCTCAGTAGCACTTGGCCCTATTTATTGATGTAGACATTGTCTCACTATGTAGACCTCACTGGCCATTAAAAAAACTGTGTTGAGCCAGGCAGTGGTGGCTCACGCCTTTAATCCCAGCACTTGGGAGGCAGAGGCAGGTGGATTTCTGAGTTCGAGGCCAGCCTGGTCTACAGAGTGAGTTCCAGGACAGCCAGGACTACACAGAGAAACCCTGTCTCAAAAAACCAAAAACAAACAAACAAACAAACAAACAAAAACTGTGTTGACCAAGTTAGCCCTGAACTCAGACATCCTCTGTTCCTGCCTCAGGCTCGCAGGATTTAAAGGTATGCACCACTACAGTGGACTCTCAGAGAAACTGGAGCTCATCAATTTGCCTGAACTGGCTACCCATTGAGCTTTTATCGGCCTTCTCCCCCTCCAGGGCATTTTTGCTTGGGTGCTGAGGATTGAGCTCAAGTCTTCGTGCTTTTAAGACTAGGGCTTTATCCACTGAGTTCCCCAGACTCTTTCTTCTATTCTAACATTTATTGTTGCAAGTTAGATTTTCTTTTCCCTGCTTTTGAAACTGGTACTCACTGTATAGCCCTGGCTGGCCTTGAACTAACAGATCTGCCTGTCTGCCTCATAAGTGCTGGGAGTAAAGGTGTGTGCCACCACACATAGGTTCATATTTTATACTTCTTGCATGGAAATTATTTAAGAGAATTTAGGATTATATCCTTAGATAAAGATTATCAGGAAAGAATGAGGTCATGAGCACAGGGAAAGTAGATGTTTTCACTGTGTTTTCTAAGCCCTAGAGGAGTGAGGGTAGACATAATTCAGGATGTATTAATACATAACGAATTGATCAATTACTTTTTGACTGCCAGCTTCAGCCAAGATCAGTTCTGCCATGAGGGGCAAGTTGGCTAACATCCCTGAGCCTGGTTTCCTGGTTTAATTGTAACTGTTGTTAACTTAAGAGTGGGTCAGATGGTTCAGTGGGCTGGCTTGCTAGTAGAAATGGATTGTTCTGGAAGTGGCCAAAAATATTGCTATTGCTGAATGTGTATGGGTGATCTGCCTGCATGTATGTCTGCTGCCAGAAGAGATCAGAGGATGGTGTTGGACTGGCTAGAGCTGGAATTATAGACAGTTGTGGAGTTGAGAATTGAACTTGGGTCCTGTGGGAGAACAGCTTAGGCACTTAGCTCTCTCTCTAATCCAAAATATTATTTTTAATGGTTTGCAATTTGAAAGAGGATTTAACATTTATATGCCAACATAGTCCCAAAGCAGTGTGGTAACGGAGGTTAGAGCGCTCTCAGAGTCTGCAGAGCTGTGATTCAGGCCCCACTTTCCTCCCCATCCACACTAATTCTACTGCTTTGGTTAAGGTCTCTTCCTCAACTTGAAATGCAGATTAACCTAAAAAGATAAGAAAACGAGAGGAGTCCAGCATGCTGATACGCTCTTGATCCTAGCACAAGAGCTGAGGCAGGTGAGTCTTCAGTTTGAGGCTGAGCCAGGCTACCGCAAAAACAAACAGCTGCTTCTACAGAAACTTAAGTAGGAAGATATGTTAAATTCTTAGCACTGTGGCTGCCAGTACATATTCAGGAGACAGTGGGATGTAATGGCTATGCCAGTGGACATCTGGGGTAGTGTTAGCATCTGTGGTGAGGTTGGTGTGGGCAGGCGAAGGCAGGATGATGAAGCCAGGCTAGACCGGGTATGGGAGCATGTCGAAGGGCACGAGTGTGGGAGTGGCAGCTGGAGAGCCTCAGAATTGACTGAAGGATAGCAGAGCCCTTCAGTGAAAGACCTTTTACAATGGTTTGGATTTGGGTAGTATTTTAAGTTTTAAATTAAAAAAAAATTGAGAGTGTTCTCAAACATGAAGTGTAGTGGGGGTTGGCCTTGAATTCTTGATCTGTCTTATCCTCCTAACCAACCCTTCCTCAGCCTCCTTTGCACTATTAGGTCCTCTGGACATCTGTAAAACATGAGTGGGTATTTTTAAGAAACATGAGACATTTCTTAAGCCAACCCAGTTTTCTGTGTAGTGCTTTTTCTGTGTACTAAGTCAGGGTGATTGTCTCTCTCCTGTCTTCATTTCTTAGAAGGATAGCACCAAGGTTGGAATTTTCCTTTGTGGTAATTTTTAAAAATTTAAATATTTAGTGTGTGTGTGTGTGTGTGTGTGTGTGTGGGAGAGCGAGAGAGAGAGAGAGAGAGAGAGAGAGAGAGAGAGAGAGAGAGAGGGGGGGGGGGAGAGAGAGAGAAAGAAAGAAAGAAAGAGAGAGATCCCATGGTATGCATGTGGAGGTGAGTGGGACAACTTCTAGGAATCAGTTATCTTCTTCACAGTGTGGGTCCTTTGATCCACTCAGGTCACCAGACTTGGCAGCAAGCTATTTACCCAGTGAACCATCTCTGTGGTTCAGTGACTGATAAAATGTGATCAGAATTTGGAAGTAAACATCAGAGGAAGTGCCACGGTAGTACTGATTTCACATCCCAGAGTACACCAGCCCACAGTGAGGACAGACCATGATTTTCCCGGGCTATCCTAGAACTTACTTTGTAGACTGGCTGGCCTCAAACTTAAAGATCCACTTGCTTCTGCTAAGATTAAAGGTGTGCATCACCACTTCCTGGCTGGTTTTGGTCATTTCTAGTGCTTGGGTTTGAACATGATCCAATAACAGTTGAGGAAAGGGTTTCAGGTTTGAGGGAATTCCGGAGTTCATGCTTTGAGTGGTTTGACCCACAGGCAGGGGCTAGAGAAAGCAGAGCACAGGGAGAGGAGGCCACTCAGCAGGTGAGCTTGATGGTCCCGAGAGGATGAAGAACGCTGCTCTGCTGCAGCCCATGTCTTCCATCCCCATAGGCAACGGTGTGGCAGAGCTCTCTGTTGGGGGCGGACTTTTAGCAGAAAGCGGCTGTCAGCTTTGCAGCCATCTTGAGCCATATACCCTGACATGAGACTTGGATTACAATAGCCTACAATAGCTGAGCACACTCCGATAATCTTGGTTTAGATACCTTGGGTATGTGAGATTAAAGGTGTGTGACTTAAGAGTGACCTAGCGATCAGATTTAGAGACAAGACCTAAGGGCATGATTATAGGTGTGACCAAAAGGCATGGCTTAGAAGTGAGACATATAAAAGGCAGAGGCAGATGGCAGAGAATTAGACATTAGGGAGACACAGAAGAGAGAAAGAGACACTTCAGAGAGTACAACTTGGAGTAGGAGTTAGGCATTAGGTAGCAGGCACTTGGAAGAGAACTTGGAAAATAACTTGGAACTTGGAGGCACTAGGGACTAGGAACTAGGGACTAGGAACTCAAGACTTGGGACTTGGACTAAGAAGAGAGACTGAAGAATAAAAAGGACTGAAACACACTCTGTCTGGTCTCCATTCTTCGAGTCCATCCTCACTCTCTCTCTTGCTGAACCCCGACCCGCGGACCGGAGCGGCAGCTTGGACCGGGGTACAGTGGCCGCCAAACTCGGGGCAGCCCGGGCCTCAACATTTTGCTCGGGCCGCGACATATTTTGGCCGCCCGAACGTGGGGCTAGTGCGGTTCCCAACAGCTCTCCAAGCCTTCTTGCTGTCTGCTTTCCTGGCACTTCAGAATGGAGATGGAGTCTCAGGGAGGAAAGAGTTACTGCCGGTTCAGTTCTGTTTGATGATGGTTTAGCTCTGGCTCTGCAGACTGCAGAGAAGCTACTGTGACCAGACAGTACCACTATGAGCCCTTCTCAGGGCTGGGGATGGAATCCAGGGCTTTGCATTCTACCTCTGAGCTGGACCCTCAGCCCCAAGAGGACTCTTTAATACAAGTGTTGAACAGCTGGGTACTTCAGGGCAGAGATGGGCTCAGCAGTTAGCACTTTCTGCACTTTCAGAGGTCCTGTGTTGTTCCCAGCACCTCTGTTACAGCTCACAACCACCTTTTAACTTCTGTTCCAAGGGCTCTGATGCCCTCTTCTGACCACCTTAGGCACTGCACTGACAAGCGCAAACCAACTGATGCAGCGCTAACTTTGTAGCCCCCACCTCACCCATCTTTTTTAAAAAAGACTGATTTTTGTGTTTGTGTGTATGACTGCCTGTATGGAGCACTGGGTGTGGATGTCCACAGAAGTCATAAGGTAGTGTTGGGTCCCCTGGAGCCAGAGTTTCAGGTGGTTGTGAGCTACCTGCTTGAGTGCTGGGAACCAAACCCAGATTCTCTGTAAGAACAGCCAGCAACCCTAACCACTGAGACATCTCTCCAGCCCCCAAGAAAAACAGTCTTTTCCCTCTGTTAATTCCAGTTTAAAATACCTATTTATGTTCTTGCAAGTTAGTGTTGAAGAATAGATAATTTATAAGATCATCTGACCTGATTCCCTGACTTAGAATAGGAGCTACCAAGGGACAGACAGACCAGGTCCTTTCTCATCTCCTCTCCAACCCTGACTTTTTCCTTTTGTCCCCCAATTGTGTTCCCCGGGACTGAACCCAGGCCCTAGAGCATGCTCTCCATGGCAGACTGCAGCCCCCCTCACAGTTTTACTCTTCTCTTTGGTCATGTTCATCCATAAATGTGACACTGTGTGACAGTCCTGCTGATACTTATCTTCCATGAATGCGACACTGTCTGTGTGACAGTTCTGCTTATACTTAGGGTGAGGCTGCAGGTGGTTTCCCTAGGAGTGGGGGTTGCCGTCTGACATTTGCAGTTTGCTTCTGAACTTGACTGTCCATCCTCTGTGGAATGTCAGTCTCTTCAGAAACAGACTGTCCTGTTCACTCTAGATACCTTCCAACCCCTGGGTTGAGGGAGGACATGGTAATGGTCAAGTATATGACATGTATTGCTGCAAATTTTGGAGCCTATATTCTCTGCCTATATCTGAGACCTATGTTTATTAGCCGAGTCAATTAGCATTTAAATTAAAAAGTCAACTATATTTTGTGTCAGGTTTTGCTAGTTCACATACGTGGTCAATTGTCTTTGAATTCTTGGGGGCTTTTTTTGTTTTAGTCTTTTTGTTTCGGATTTTTTTGAGGCAGGGTTTCTGTGTAATAATGGTCCTGGCTGTCCTGGCACTCACTCTGTAGACCAGGCTGGCCTTGAACTCAGAGATCTGCCTGCCTCTGCCATGTACTGCTACCACTTCCCAGTGGGTCTTTTTTTTTTGTTAACCAACTTTTTTTCTTGTTAGATATGAATTATAGTCAAGAGATCTTAGCATTAAAGTAATATTAAAGCCTGAAAGGCAAAGGCAGGAGGATTGCCACCAGTTCAAGTTCAATCTGGTCTACACAGTGATGGTCAAGGTGGCTGAGGCTACATGGCAAGCCTTTATCTCAAACAAACCAACAATAACAAGTGGCATAATTCCTGCTTGGTCGGGTGAGAGCAGAGAGCATGCTGGTGTTTAGACAAGCAGAGGGTGATGTTGCTTTAAGGGTGGTGCCAGAGCCTTATTGCAGGAAATTAAAAAGGAGTGAGGAATATTACATTTTATGAATGGCATGTTCCATTAGTTTTATGTGAATGCGTCATTAATGGTTTTTTGCTAATTTTATGGATTTATTTTTAAGTTTTATCAGATTTATGGGTTGCTCTGGTTCTCTTTCTCCACTCAGTTCAAGGGCTGTGCAGTATGTTTTCCTTTTATGTGCTGCATAGTTTATTCTGTGCACACCCGTGACCATGACAGATCGTGAGAAGACACACAGGTGTTTAGGTTTTAGTTTCTGAGACAGGGTTTCTCTGCAGCCCTGGCTGTCCTGGAGCTCACCTTGTAGACCAGGCTGGCCTCACCACAGACATTGCCTGGTTTGCTTCCCTGGTGTTGGGATTAAAGGCGTGCCTCAACAACCACTTAGCTCTGTTAGGGGTGTGGAAGGTAGAGTGCCCAGGATTGGAGGAGGCCTGGTTGTCCTGGTCTCTGCAGAGCTTGTGCTCTCAGCCCAGTCTTAACCACTCTGGGCAGCATGGGAGATTATTTACTTTGTGTGTGTGAGTGCTGGTGCATGTTCAAGTGCATGTGGAGGCAGAGACATACCTTTAAGGCTGCATACCTGGCAGACTACAGAATGAGACTGTCTCAAAAATAAAAGAGTATACTTTCCCAAATATGTTAATATTACTCATTGTGATAAGCGTGTAATGAGGGTCTGGGGAAAAAGGCAACATTCAAGCTCTCGCTTGAGAATATGTAGAATTTCAGAAAGTGCGTTTAGAGAAGCCCTGTGGCCAGGCAGTGGTGGCGCACGCCTTTAATCCCAGCACTTGGGAGGCAGAGGCAGGTGGATTTCTGAGTTCGAGGCCAGCCTGGTCAACAGAGTGAGTCCAGGACAGCCAGGGCCACACAGAGAAACCCTGTCTCGAAAAAACCAAAAGAGAGAGAGAGAGAGAGAGAGAGAGAGAGAGAGAGAGAGAGAGAAGCCCTGTGTTCCAGTTCCCAGAAACCCGCTCTGTGTCCTGGAGGAAAGACGATGTAAGCCAGGCGCTGGGGGTGTATGCCTTCAATCCTCAGGAGCCTGAGGCAGGATGGTCTCAGAGTTTGAGGCTAGCCTGGTGTACATAGTTCCAGGACAGCCAAGACTACACAGAGAAATCTTGTCTTGGTGAGATGGGGTGGGTTATCCCAGGAGTGGGTGGCAGTAGCTGGAGCTTCACTCAGCAAGTAGCTGTCCCCAGCTGCTGTAGGCTGGGAGGACATTGCTCACAAGTAGCTGTCCCCAGCTGCTGTAGGCTGGGAGGACATTGCTCACATTTCTGCCGTGAGGACAGAGCTCTGGCCATAGTGTATTCGACCCTTTTGTCCACTCCCCTAAGCCCTTATTGAAGCTACCGTTTCTTAATGCAGGAGGTGTGGGGAGTGCCTTAAAGAGCTCATGTGGGGGTCCTCAGAACTGAGGTAAAAGAGGTAGAAGGGGGGCCATTGATGGGTTTCTGTTTGCTCTTTTTTTTAAAAAAAGATTTCTTTCTTCCTCCTTTTTTTTTTTTTTTTTTTTGAGACAGCACTTCCTCTGTGTAACAGCCCTGGCTGTTCTGGAATTGGCTCTGTAGACCAGGCTGGCCCTGAATTCACAAGATCCACCTGAGTGCAGGGTTTAAAGGGCTGTACCACCATGCCCTGCTTAAAAGATTGATTTCTTTTAAGCCCCGTGTAGTGGCACGTCATGAAAGCATTGTGTGTGGGTATGTATGCATGAGCACAGTGCCCTGGGGGCCAGAGGCAGCACATCTCAGTGGCTGGAGTTGCAGGCAGCTGTGAACATACAACATGGATGGTAGGAGTCAAACTACAAAAACAGGGCAGTTCTGAACCATCTGTCTGGCGTGAGAGAGCATGCATGTGTGCATTTTCTCATGTCTGTAGAGACTCTCTTGTTTTGATGATTTCATGTGAACTTGAAATGTAGAAATAGATCCTGTTATCACTCTAACTTCCAGAGAGCAGTCTCTCTTTAAAGATCTTTAAATAACTGCTTTTGTTGGTGGACGTAGGTGGCACAACACTTTTAATCTCAGCACTAGAGAGGAAGAGGCAGTTGTATCTCTGAGTTCGAGGCCTGTCTGGTCTACAGAATGAGTTCCAGTACAGCCAAAACACAAAACCCCCAAACAAACCAACCTGCTTTGTTGAGGTGTAGTTCATACACTATTAATTTGATTTAAAGTATTCACAAAATTGTACAGTCAGCCTCAGGCTCATTTCAGGACACAGCTCCTCCCATTTGAAGCCCAAGCCCAGCCCCAGCGGCTACTAATCTATGCTATTCTGGACATTGTGCATGATGAAAATATGCGATGTGTGGCACAGGGTGTGGCTTGTGCCTGTTATCTCAACACTCAAGTAGCACAAGTTAGAGGATTACTTGGACTTGAAGGCCAGCCTGAGCCACAGTGTAAGACTGTATTTATATATGTGAGTACACTGTAGCTGTCTTCAGACACACCAGAAGAGGGCATCTGATCCCATCACAGATGGTTGTGAGCCACCATGTGGTTGCTGGAATTGAACTCAGGACCTCTGGAAGAGCAATCAGTGTTTTTTGTTTGTTTGTTTTTGTTTTTGTTTTTGTTTTTCGAGACAGGGTTTCTCTGTGTAGCCCTGGCTGGCCTGGAACTCACTCTGTAGACCAGGCTGGCCTCAAACTCAGAGATCCGCCTGCCTCTGCCTCCTAAGTGCAGGGATTAGAGGTGTGTACCACCACCGCCCAGCAACAATCAGTGTTCTCAGCCACTGAGCCATCTCTCCAGCCCCAGTGTAAGACTCTTTAAAACGAAACAGGACACAACACTTGGTCTTTGGTATCTGAGTTATTTCATGAATTCAGTGTTTTCTTCTCTTTTAATGGGTGGGAGATGGAGAAAGAGAGGGAGGAGAGAGAGGATCAATATGCAAGTGCCCACGAAGGCCTAAGGTTGCTGGAGCTGGAGTTACAGGTGATGGTGAAAGGGTTAAAAATTTTCAAAAACTCCTAGCAGCTTAAGCAGAACCAAGAGTGCAGGTCAGCTTGGTCGTGAGCTCTGTGTTTCAGGAACTTGGCTGACCACAAGATAGATGGCTGATTACGAATAGGCTCTTAGAAAATAGCCCATACAAAATGTTCCCCATGACTGTTCCTTGGACCCTGTCACAAACTGAATAATGGGCTGGGACTTTCCACAGGTACTCTCCAATAACCCTCCCTTACTCCCCCTGGGTTGTGGTTTCCCCCCTGAGTTGTGGTTTTTGGCTTTAAATTCTGTCTCCAAAGCCCAGGGGTCAGACCCCGTTGCCCCTGCGTGGGCTACAGGTCTTGACCTCAACATGTTGATCGAAATATACCTCTTGCTGATTGTATCAAGTTCGGTGTCTTGTGAGTTACTGGGTGGCCGAGAATTCCTGAGGCTTGGATGAGGTCCTCCCTTTCTGGGGGGCCTTACAATGGTGAGCAGCTTGATGTGGGTGCTGATTGGATCCTGTGTGAGAGCATCACCCACTTCAATCACTGAGCCAATTCTCCAAGCCAGCTTAATGGATTCACAGATCATCTATGTTGTTGTGTGTGCCAGCATGTCATTTTTTGTTATTAAATGATATGTGACCAAGCCTGCTCAGTCAGTCAACAGGTTCTCCAGCACAAGAGTGAGGATTAAAAGAAAAGAGACGATTAGACAAAATTGCAGCATGATCCCAGCCAGTTCTGAGGCTGAAGGCAGGTTTGTTTATTCCCACTTTTCTTTTTAACCCTTTTAATTACATCCAAGTATTTAGGTCAGTTCTAGGTTGAGGAAACAACGATACAGTAGATACAGATAAGGAACAAACAAGGCAATAGACAAAGTTCTGTGATCACTCTCATGATTGCTGTTTCTAAGGGCTCATAGGGATGGGATAACAAAAATACCTGAGCCTACTTCCCTGTCCTAGCACACAGTCACGTTCATGCCTGAGGCCTACTTCTTGTTCTAGCCTAAGACTTGGATTCCTGCCTGAACTTACTTCTCTGTTTTAGCCTAAAACTAGATTCCTGCCTGAACTTACTTCCTTGTCCTATGTCAGATTTGTTGTTGTTTTAAGAAGAAGTCCGACCGCAGCTCAGAACAGACCACTCCAGACCATGCGGTTCCAAGGGGGAGGAGGTTTATTCAGGGGAAAGGGCAAAGGTGGGGAGAGAAGAGAAGTAGAGGCCGGCCATGACCACGTGGAGAGAGAGGAAGGGGGGAGGGGACAGAGAGAGAGAGGGTGTAAGAGCGGGGTAAGAGAGTAAGACAGCAAGAGAGCAAGAGAGGGAGGAGGGGGCAAGCAGCCCCTTTTATAGTGGATCAGGCTACCTGGCGGTTGCCAGGTAACTGGGGAGGTGGAGTTTAGACGGAATACTAACAAGATTCCTGCCAAGCAGCCCCAAAAGCTCTTCACAGATAATGTGGTGGGACAGCTCATCCATTCACTTAAGTAGTTTATTCTGTGTCAAGAGAGAATGCTGGCAGCGCACCATGCATGTAGAGGGCAGAGGCCAATGGCTTTCTGGAGCTGGTTCTCCTTCCTCCTGGTTCTGAGGCAGGGTCTCTCTTGCTTTTGTGACTTCACTGTGGAAGCCAGACTTCTGGCCTGTCAGCTTCTAAGCGATTCTCCTGTCTCTGTATCTCCTCTTGCCAAGGGACTGCTAGTTTGATACCATGTCTAGTTTTTTACCTGGGTGTCAGGAGTTGGAACTTGGGTCACCACCAGACTTGAGTAGCAAGTGCTCTTTTCTCACAGAGCTGTCCCCCCAGATTCCTACTATTACTTTGGACTGTTGCTATAACTTGACAAGGTGAAGTGGACGTTTCTAGATGTGTCTGGTGTTGCAGATACACTGGTTGTTTTGCTGATAAAGACTCAAGTGGTGTTTTGCTAAGGTCAGGCCTGAGGGACGACACGTAATATTTGGAGAAAGCATAAATAGACAGCATCCGACAGTGCTTCGTTGGTCTGGAGTCTTCGCTGATCTTTACTTTGTTGAGAGAGAACTTCTCTTGCCATTGTCCCTGTTGGCTCTGGTCACTCCGTCTGATTCCTGCCGATTCAGTGGAGGCCTGGCTGTTTCTGCTGGATCATCCAGCCAACCGCTGCTGATTTTTGTTTGACAGTACCTGACAAATGGATTGGAACCGCCCCAAAGCAGTAATTCTAAGTAGGTCCATATCCCCCTGTCCTATTTACTATCCTTTCTCCCCTACCTTTGGATGGTGGACTAGAAGGGGATTCAAAGTGTGTAAGAACTCGTATTAAAAGTAGGGCTTTGTTGTTGTTTATTTCTTTATTTGTTTGTTTTAAATCTAAGCCTACAAGGTTTATTCAGACAGGTTTTCATTTCTCTTGGGTGTGTGCCTAGGATGGAACTGCTGGATTGTGTAACAGCTCGCCTTAGTGTTAGAGAAATTCATTAAGTGTTGTCCCTTAAGAGGGACATGGTAGAGTCTCAGATATCAGAAAAATCACTCAAGTACTTGAGAATAAATTGGTAGGAGGTGGGGGTAAAAGAAAAGTGGGGCCTAGGTTGGTGTGCCATGGTGAAATCCTACCAAGGTGAGAGGTGGAGGCAAGCAGCAGAATTTAGGAGCAGGATGGGCAGCAAGCTGACTCAAGACAACGCTGCACTGAGCCTGTCTGTGGCTGTTGGTGACTTGTGGCTTTGTGGAATGGTGGGATTGGGATCCTGGTTATCTACAGCTCAGTCAGTAGAGGGGGAAGTTGCCCAGTATCTTGTTCACTAAAATTGAGTTTGCCCTTGTCCTCCCTGCTAGGAAAGCTTAGCCAGCAGAGCCAGGAATCAGTCTGCTTAGATTAATTGTTTAAAGCTGTTTACTAAACATTTCACTGAGAAACCTTTGAATGAAGTCATGGAAAAGGAAAGCGGGTTAGTGTTTTTCCTTAAAGTACCAGTTCATCTGATGAGTTTGGGTTACCACAAGCATTGGTGGCTCCCAGGGAGTGCCTTTTGGTACTTTTGCAAGCGGATGCCTGGTCTTCATGGATCACTATCAGTCACGCTAAACTAGATACTCAAAAGACTTTGGTTCTTTAGAGTTGAGGTTTTCAAGTTGGTCCATGTTAATTGTTGGATTGGTAGTCATGTTTTGTTTGCTGTGTTTTTTTTTTTTCAAAACAATGTAAGCAAACTGTAGCAGCGGTGTAAATAACGGACATTGTGATCTTGCTGGAGAACAATGTCCTGCAGGCATTACAGAATAATGTAATTAGGTGATATATGGGACTTGGAAACATTTAAATTTTCTTCTGCTGTGGTTTCATACTTTGCTGAAATGTGGTCTGAAACAGTTTATTAGTAAATACGCTGAATTGCTTTCTTTGGCAAGTGCATTTCAGGATTGAGTCCAAGTAAAAATTTAAATATTTACTTATAGAAGTTGTTTGGTGTGGTAATATTTTTACTGTGGCTATTGACCCCCTAGTGAAATGTTAGGGCATCACTCCATTGGAGCCTGTCTGAATCCAGGGAGGGAAGAAGCAGACGCTAACATTGACAGAATGCTCAGTATTGCGGTGTTTGGTACATGAACACTTTCCCTGTTTTGTTTGATTTGTTTTTCTTAATGAGAGATTCATTAGAGAAATTGGTAATCCTTCTTTGAGAAACAGTCCTGAACGAGCCTGTGTGTCTGTTCCGGCCTCTGGCTCAGACAGTTCCTGCTTCAGTGTGTTGCGGTAAATCTCTTGCCCATAAGGAGGAGTCCATAGAATAAAGACACAAGTCAATAAATATCAAATGAATGCTGCATGCCTAGATTGGGCAGATTTACCATTAAACTACACTATTCCCCGGCTATGAGAGCTCTTATCAACTTGCAGTTTCCTAGGTCAAGGTCTTCATCCTCTCTCCTTCCACCAACTGCCAACTGCCTCAACGGCTCTTCTCCTCTTCTTCTCTTCCCCTCTTCTTCTCTTCCCCAGATTCACTCCTCCTTCGTATCCCCTCTCAGGAGTGGAATTACCATGACAACAAGAGGCTAGGGCTATCCACCACATCAGTATTTGTTTGTTTTTGGTTATTGTTTGTTTTTCTAGCAAGAGAAATACTGTTTAAAGCTTGCATAGAAATTAAGAGGCTGACTTGTTGGTTTGGTTTTTGGTGCTATGATCAAACTTTAGGCAGTGGCGCATGCAGCATCTGCTGTATTACTGAGCTACACCTCCTGATTTTAAAATCTCCACAAGTTGGCTGGAGAGATGGCTCAGTGGTTAAGGGCACTGGTTACTCCTAGAGAAGATCTGGGTTTGATTCCCAGCTCCCACATTGTGGGTTCACAGCCATCCATAACTGCAGTTAAAGGGGACCCAGTGCCTTCCTCTGACCTCATTGGGCACCAGGGATGTACATGGTAAACATACCCTGCAAAACACTTATAAACACATACAAAATAAATACAAAAGTTAGAAAAATCTGTGCAAAATTATGAGCAGTACAAGTTCACAAAGGGGCTTTTTATTGTTGCTTTTAGACAGTTTCACTGTAGTCCAGGCTGGCCTTGCACTTGGAATGATCTTCCCAGCACTGACCCCCAAGTACTGGGATTACAGATGTTAGCAAGAACTTTTTTTTAAAACAAGAACAGAGCTGGAGACTTAGATTGCCCTATTTAAGTACAAAGCAGGGCAGTATTGGGGGAAGGATATACACACAGGATAGTACGGAGTCCAAAGTAGGCCAAGAATGTGTGGCTAGTTCATTTTTGACACACACAGTTTAATGGGGAAAAGAAAATCTTTTCAACAAACTACAGGAACAGCTGTGTCCACACAGAGACAGAATGGACAGATCTGAGTATAAAAGCTGCAGCCGCAAACCCTTCAGAGGGAAACAGACCAGAGTGTGTCTGTGACTGGGCTGGAGAAGGGCCCTAGGACACAAACAGCAGAGCTTACAGAGAAGACACACTAGGTTTGCTCACACTGTAAAACTGATTTCTGAAAGGCAGCATTGGGATTTTTTTGTTGTTGTTGTTTTCATTTCTGTTTTTCAAAACAGGTTTTTTCTGTGTAGCCCTCGCTGTCCTGGAACTTGATCTGTAGACCAGGCTGGCCTCTGAACTCAGAGATCCACCTGCCTCTCAACTAGTATTGAAGGCGTGCGCCACAAATACCCAGCTCTTTTTCTTTTCTTTTCTTTTTAAGATTATCCAATAGCTTTATATATTTGGTAATGCTCAAATAACAAGATGCCCACACAATTGGAAGTGTTAATCAATTAACTAACCTAGATATAAGTTGTTACCTAGGGTTGCTCCCCATACATGCGTGGTTCTCCATGGCTCCTACATCTCTGCCTGCCTCCCTCTTCTTTCTTTTCCTCTCTTTACTCCTCCTCTTTTTTCTTTTTCAATGTTGGGGAATCTTACCAGTGCATATAGCTGACGGAGGACTTGTTTTCAGCACACGGGAGCTCTGCATCTAACTATGGTAGGGTATTTGAAAGGGGCTTTACTCACGGTAACTAAGTACAGGAAAGGACAGCTCCATCAGCAGTCACAGGGGAAACCTGTAAGATTCTGAGGTACCCGAAAAGCCATTAAGATTGCTGAGCTGTAACGTCAGACAATAGTGTCACGGAGATATGGAGCAGGATATGGCGCTGTACACCGTAGGAGGAAATGTGAGCAGATAGGATTACCTTGCCTGAATGTTGGAGGTTTCTTCCAAAGTGGTGGAGCTAAGAGAAAGGAGAACAAGGCCACACAGGCCTACGTGAATGTTCCTAAACTCACTCGGAACAGCTCTGCTGTTGAGTAGTGGAGCAACAGCTGTGGACCAGCCCTACACCAAGAAACTCAGTATTGGGAAGGGACTCACTGCTGGTCTCTGTGACGTCACAAGTCCAGTTATATATAAAGTCCTAGAGAATATACTCTAATATAATGAAAGGGCCTGGAGAGAAGGCTCTGTGGTTAAAAGTATGTATTGCTTAGAAAAGACCCAAGGTGAGCTGGGTGGTGGTGGCGCACGCCTTTAATCCCAGCACACAAGAGTTAGAGGCAGGTGGATCTCTGAGTTCAAGGCCTGTCTGGTCTACAAGGTGAGTTTCAGGAGAGCCAGGACTACACAGAGAAACCCTGCTTCAAAAAACCAAACCGACCAAACAAACCCAGAGGACTCAGATTCAGTTCCCAGACAGAGCCCAGGTCAGGCACTTAAAATCATAGCTCCATAGTCTGGTGCCCTCTGTAGCTTTCCAGGCTCATACATTCATACATGTGAGTGTGCAAGCATCCACACACAAGAAATGTTTTTTTTTAAATATATTTTAAGAAAACATTTGTTCCTTTCCCATCTTCATTCATCTTTGTCCAGGAGGCTTTCTGCTGCATCCTTCTCTCTGGATCCCTTAGCTAAACATTGGCACCAGGCACAGCCACTCTGGATCCTCAGAAGTTCCTAAGTGCTACCAGAGCCTGCCTTTGCCTTCCTCGTATTGCCTGCCTGTGGTAGCAGGCTTCACCTTTGCCTGGCCTGGAGTCCTGGGCTGGGTGAGGACAGGCAGCAAGTGGACACTGCAAAGACTGTACCTAAGGAGGGGCTGCATGTGGCTCAGGGGAGGCACTTTACCCAGCTGCTCAGGCCCAGAGCTCCATGAGAGGTACCTCAGAACAAATCTGACACTATGGAGGGGCCCTCAAGTCTGCACCATGTCTCCTGCTGTAAGCTCCCCTAAGTGCTGTCTCCTCCTTTATGACACTTTTGACTCTGCCCGAGTCAACTGCATACAGTGCACATCTGATGGGCTGGGCTGCTTCCCTCATGTGAGCCCTTTACTGTCTCTCCGTTGCTCAGCAGGCACCGGCCATGAGGCCGTGGCTGTGGCTTAGTATGACATGAAGGCTGGTTTGCTTTATCTCTTCCCTTAGCTCCATAACAGCAGCAGGGAGCTGCTGACTGCCAGCTCTCATCTCCTTTCTTTCCTTCTGTGATTGCGCCTTACAGTTCTGCTTTCTGGTCATTACCTACCCCAGTCCCAAGTGCACTTATGTGGTGATGTCATTTCCCACAGCTTTAAACAGCACACAGTAGGTATTCAGTTTGTATAATTAAGAGAATGTCTGAATTACTGGCCCAAATGCATTTGAAAGGAGTTAGTTTCTTGTGCTGAGTCTAACTTGATTATAATGGTTAAAGACTTGCTAGTTTACCTAAGTGTTACCGAGGGCAAGAATTTAACTTTGTTGTGACCTAGTCTCTCTTCTCTGAAATAGGTCTTACATAGAAGTTTATTGTAAAGATTAAGTGAAGAAACCCAGGAACACAAGCCCTACCTAGTGAGGACCTTCACTCTGCTACTGTGTAGTTCTTAAACACAGTGTAGACTTTAAAATTTTTTTAACTTTTATTTTGTGTGTATGGGTGTTTTGCCTGGTTATATGTTTGTATACCACATGTGTGCAGTGCCTGAAGAGGCCAGAAGAGGGCATTAGTTAGAGCCCTCTGGGACTGGAGTTACAGATGATTGTGAGCTACCATATGGGTGCTGGCAATGGAGCCCAGTCTCTGGAAGAGCAGCCAGTTACTCTCAACTGCTAAGCTGTCTCTCCAGCCCAGTGTAGATGCTTTGAAATTCCCCCTCTCTCCCTCCCTTTCTCCCCCCCCCTCTCTCTCTCTCTCTCTCACACACACACACACACACACACACACACACACACACACACACACACACACACAGCACTTCCATCAGTTGTTAGGTGGTGTGATTCTGCCCAGAAAGCATCTCTTGTCAACCCTCCATGGTGTTCCACACAGATCTCTCAGATGGACCAGAGTTTAGCTTCACTCACGTTCCTCCTTTCCACCTCTTTAGGAATGTCTGCGCGCCCCAGAACTCTGTTTCTGTGGAATGACTCGGCATTCCCCTCCTGGATGTGTGCAGTCATCCAGCCTGGGTTTGAGTTGTGCCTTTTCAGGTGTGTGTGCTTGAGTGAGTCACTTACTCGTTCTGAGTTGTTCATGTCTTCCTGTGAGATGGCTTCATAGTGAAGCTTGCACGGCAGTACAGAGCTCACCACTGCTGACCTTAGAACAAGGCACCCCGATGAGCATGGGAGAGCATTTGATGTGTTTCTACATAATGATCTGTCTGCTGTTTACCTCAGCCTCCCTTTAATAACCAATTTTTGAGCTGCTTCTCATTTTCCCACATGGTGTTCCCACACGGGTATGAATTAACTGAATGTCAGGAAAATGTCTACAGCCATGTTTCTTGCTTCATGTCGTCTTGAGGGTTGTGTAGCTTTCAGTTGAAGTGCACTCTACAGGTGTTGCTTTCAAAGCCCTTCGGAGTGAGTGCTCCCATAACAACTTCCACACTCAACCCTCCATGCCTCTTCTGCAGGGGTTCTGCCTGCCCTGATCAGAACCCTTGTGATTGACACTCACCCAGAAAATCCCTGAAGACACGCCAGCAACATCCCATGAACAGACACCTCCTTAGTCTTTTTCCTGCACAGCCCAGGCAAGGCTGACTCCTGAGAAGCCAATCCACACCCTCAGCCACCATTGGTTGGTCTGGCACTGGCATCTTGGCTATTCCATAGGACCTAGCATTTACTTACCTAGGACACTTGGGATAGCCTGTCTTTGCCTCAGGATTAATTAGCACCATATAGAGCTGACTTACAACTGTATTTTTTCTCTTACAAGTTGGGCTTAGAGCATCTTTCATAAATCAGGAATGTTTCTTAGAAATGTGTTTCTCACTGAAGTCAGACCCAAGTGTTCTTTTCTATAAAAGCACATTCTTGTTTGTTCTGTGGTAACAAATCCTTTTTGACTGTGTGATATCATCGATAGAAACATGATTGACAGGAAAACATGCCTGTTATAAATAGGTTAGTTTGGTTCAGTCCATCTTAGTGTGTAAATACAGTTTTATTAAACCAGACAGTTTTAGGGAAATCTTCATTATTATATTTTAAAGCAAAATGATCTAGTTGCAATAAAGCTGAAGGGGTTATCTCTTAAAGACAAGAATTGGGTGGGTGTGGTGGTGTACATTTTATAATCCCAGAATTTGAGGGTTCAAGGCCAGCCTGAGTGACATAACCAGGTTGTGTACACTCATGCACACACACTCACACATTCCAGATGTGTTCATACAAACAGATGCTACTGCCAGTGAAATATAGCCAGTTGCTCTGAGTAGAACAGAGCAGGTTTTGAGCTCACCTGATGACCGCTATGGTGTGAGTCAGTGAGCTGTACTGGAAGAGGATTAAGTCTTAGGCTTTTGACATCTTTGAGTTCTGCAACAACAATGACTGAGCTTAGTCCGTACTGCACGCTTCCCTAGGCAGGCCTGAAGTCTATGGAGCTGCTTTACAGCAGCCCTGGGAGGGAGGCAGACTGTTTCCCCCGTGGCTGAACTGGTTAAGTGACTGACCTAAAGTTGGGGATTGCCTTGAGGCCTTTCTGCAGCCATCAGGAGAGTGGTCCTCCAGTGTTTAACTCTTGCCTTTTTTGTCAGACATTGTTGGGCACACAGCAACTAAGAACTTAAGGACTGGGCGATTTCTTACCTTTTTACATTTATAATAAGCAGTTGAGAGGTGCATGAGTCTTCCTCACAGTACCATATGAGCTATACAAAACAAGTGGAGTTGCTTTCCAGTTTAATTTTTAGATACAGATTAAGTTTTAGCCCTGATAACTATGCTGGCTCCAGGCTTATGAATAGTGAATTCTTCTTTAAAATGTTAAATGTACAGTAGGATATGAGGTCTTAGTAAGTGGTCATTTAAGAAGGTTTTTGTGAGGCTGTACAGTGGTGGCACATAAGTGTAATCCAGTACACAGGAGGCAGAGGAATGCTGATCTCTCAGTTCAAGGCCAGCCTGGTCTACAGAGTGAGCACCAGGATAGCTAGGGCTACACAGAGAAACCCTGTCTTGATACTCCACCCCCCCCAAAAAAAAAAAAAACAACCAAACAAACAGCTTTTTTGTTTTTGTTGGTAAATAAAAAGAATCTGTGATAGGTAACCCCCCCCCAAACATGTGATCTCCCCCAAGATGATTTTGCTGGGTTGTACGGCCTGACCTTAAACACCTGGGTCCCCTTGTTCCCTCAGCCTCAGAAGTAGCTGGCACTGCAGGCCTGCAGCCTTTAGTCCCCAGTGGTTTTTAATAAACATTAATAAATTGTTTATTACATATGTTCTATTTTATGTGAATGTATGTTTGTGTACCACATGCATGCTCGGTGCCTGCAGAAGTCAGAAGAGGGCATTGGACCCCCTAGAACTAGAGTTATAAATGGTTGTGAGCCACCATGTGGGTGCTGGGAATCAAATATAGGTCTTCTGCAAGAGCAACCAGTGTTCAACTGCTCAGCCATCTCTCCAGGCTCCCTCCAACCAGTGATTTTTTTTTTTTTTTTAATGTCCTACAGGGAGTTTCTGTATGACTTTGTTTTTTTTCTCTGGGACTACTGCTCCCTTGTTGGAAGCATGATGCAGTTTCAGCCTCCACAGAGTAGACTGCTTTGCTCCAGCTTGCTCTGTGCGGGGCTGATGATGACAGCATTTGAGCCTGCTTGGGGATTCTTGCAGGTTGGGTTTTCTTTCATCTACAGTGACGTGGACTTTATGCCTAACCTGTAGCCTGGGAGCAGATTCTGTGTCTGAATGTTTCATGCTGTGTTTACGCCTTGTTGGCTTACAGTGTACACTTGGTACCTTTAAAGTTTGCTTCAGCATGCATTGGAGGCACAAGATAAGTTAGTGCTATCTATATGTGTGGTTAGAAATTTCATTCTCTGCTCTTTGTTTAAATCTGTGTCAGCTACAATGTACTCATAAAATAAATAAATTAAAAATGATTTTAAAAAAAAAAGTACCAAATGATCACCTAAGGGACTGCTCCACTCCCAAAACAATGGTTCTTTGCCGATTGCTGACACCCTCTGGGGCAGCAAATGCGCACCAGCTTGCCTGGTTAGCAGAATTTGAAATAATGTTTTTGAAAGGATTTGTGCCAATTCTTTTTCCTCTCTAAAAAGAAATGGCTGCAGAAAACACGGGCTCCGGGCCTAATGTCAATTCCATAAGGCTCTCGTGTTGTTTTCCCCTTGTCCCTCTCCTTTCTCCCTGACAGTTGGACTTTGCCGTGCGTTCGGATATGTGTGCTGATAAGCAGCACTCTGTACCTGAGGGTTCTTTGTCATGTCAGACAGCATTGGCTTTTGAGAGCACCGAGCAGGGAGGCATTCGTAGTTAAAGTTATATAAACTGCATTTGTAGTTAAATATTTGCTTTCAGGGGAGGTGAAAAATGCTTTGTACTTTTCCCCTTGGCTTTTCTTCCAGAAGAGCTTGTCATGCAACAACAAGAAGTGGCCAAAGGCAGAGAAGGCGCTTCTCTCTCTGTGCTGCCTTGTTTTCATTGTAAGGCAAACCTTTCCATCTTATTGTTGTAAAGTTAAACCTGGCCTAGAGGTGCCAGTCTTGAGTGGAAGCAGCTGCAGTCCCAGGTGGGACTCTTTGAAGCAGCATGCTGCCTTTTCAAAGAGAACCGAGGGGCGAGCAAGCGAGCGAGAGCTTGACTCCGTAAGCTCGGCATTCCACCGTCGGCATCTCTGACTGCAAGTGCAGTATTACAGGTGAAGCAGATATGAACCCTTTGTTTGTACAGAGAAGTCTTGTGTCTCAACAATACAGAGGTGGAGGGTAGAGTCTCGGTTAGGAATTAAAAATGTAGCAGCCCCAGTCTAATTAAGACCACAGAGAAGGTTCCTTGAGAACTGGGTTTGGCTGATCAGCCTGGGGCTTTGAATACTTTCAGATAAGTGCAGTTGGCAGGAGTTGGCAGGCTGGGTTCGTAACTGAACTCTTGATGGCTGTTCTTGGTTGGTCTGGGTGTAGCTCATCTTCTGATTGAGTGGTGCTGATAGCAGTGGGAGGAGCATCACTTGTAGTCCGCTGCTAGGAAGTCAAAGAGCTTGTTTTCTTTGGGAAGAATGTAAGAGCAGGTCTACAGTCAAAGGGACAAGAAACAACCACAATGGTTTCCTCTGGGCATTAGATTCCTTTGCCAAAACCTTGCCTCCAGCTGGAGACATGCAGAAGCCCTGGTTGTAGTTGACCTGCGTTTGCTGACCTGCCTCTGTGAGCCAGTCCAAACCCGTTACCTCACACTCTAGTACCACTCTGCTGCTGCTTACTCATTCTGCAGCTGCACCGGATGAGGCAAGTTGCGTTGAAACCAATCCTTCTGCCATTTTGTAAGCCAAGCAATGGCAGATTCCAGGGCTTGGTGTAGTGATGGCAGTGGTGTCCGGCCTCTGAAGTTCTCCAGTCCTGCCAGGTAGACTAGTATGTGTGGAGTGTATGGTAGGGTTAGTCTGGGAAGGAACGTGAACAAGTTCTCCTTGTTACTAGCCTGGCTGCCTAGCACTCTGGGCTGTTGCATGGAGAGCATGGTTCATGTTCTAACTGTATCTTCATTCCTAGAAACCGGGATACTCCAATTTCCTTTGGAAGGTAGTGTTGATGGGCTGAAAATAGAGGAGAATCCTGTTCCTGAATGTCCTGGGATCAGTGGCATAATGAGACTGGCAGAATTGGGCCCACTGAACTACTTTATAAGTGATAGGTTGTTCTGGCCAGTTATTTTCTACATCTCAAAAACAAGGACATACTACCAGAGATGGTTTAGTTTTTGCAGCAGGTTCTCATGTAGCTCAGGCTTGTTTGAGCTTGCTATATAAGTAAGGATGGCCTTGAACTCCTTCTGATCCTCTTGCCTCCCTTTCCCACGGGCTGGGATTATAGGATTGTACTAGCATGCCTGAAAATGTTTGATATAAAAAGAACTTTCTTGGGCTGAGAAATGGCTCACTGGTTAAGAGCACTGGTTCTTCTTCCTGGAAGGGTCGGGGTGGAGGTAGGGTTTGGTTGTTCAGGTTCGATTCCCAGCTCCCACATGGCATCTTACAACCTCTGTAACTCAGTTCCAGGGGATCCAACAGCCTCTTTTGGCATCCATGATCAATAGGCATGGATTGCAAATGGTATACAAACATACCTGCAGGCAGAATACTCATGCCATAAAATAAAATGATGAGTTTTCTGGAAAGGAGATGCTGGGCATTCATGAGTAACATTCAATGTTAATTTACCTTCCTTTTCATTTTGTCAACCTCAACAGACTACTTACAGACCAGCTTTGGCAAACTATTTCCCCAAGACTTTTTAAAGTGAAAATTGGGGCGGCATTACTGATTTTTAGATACTGAATTTTAAATTTGGTACCAAACTAGTTCATAGCACAGGCTTTGTTGGACAGGGCCATGATTGATTTTAGTTAAAATTTTCTTGGCATAGGCTGGCCATGTATCCAGTATGTCAGATGTGCAGCTATATTCATAGAATTGTATCCTTAGGTGAATTCTCTGTTTCATCAGGCTTTGTCCTTAGACCTAAACAGGGTAGGTCTGCACACATAGGCAAGTCATGGCGACTTGCTCTCTGGGGCTACAAACCTGCAGCGCATTACTTACATACTGAATGCTCTGGTGGCTCTGACAAAGTGGCAAGAGTCTGTGTCCAAAGCCATCAGAGTGTAACAGCATCATGAAAACACAGATAATCGCCGGGCAGTAGTGGCGCACGCCTTTGATCCCAGCACTTGGGAGGCAGAGGCAGGCAGATTTCTGAGTTCGAGGCCAGCCTGGTCTACAGAATGAGTTCCAGGACAGCCAAGGCTACACAGAAAAACCAAAAAAAAGAAAGAAAGAAAACACAGATAATCAGTATAGCATGAGAGCTTGCTCTGGGGGAGTTGGACACCTGGACTGTTAGTACAGACAGACAATCATGGGCATGGCATACTCAGACTACACTTGGGATCTGTTGTTGTTGGGTTAGTTTTTTTTCAAGACAGGGTCTCTCTGTGTAACCCTGGCTGTTCTGGAACTCCTTTTGTAGACTACTAGTCTAGCCCCAAACTCAGAGATCTGCCTGCCTCTGCCTTCCAAGTGCTGGGGTTAAAGCATGCACCATTACCGACTGGCTAGACTACGCTTTAAATGTTTTTTTCGTTAATAATAAATTAACCTTAGCTCGTCTTATCTTGGTGGTTTTTAGTTGTTGGGGTTTTTTGTTTTGTTTTGTTTTGTTTGTTGGTTTGGTTTGGTTTTTTTTGGAAGAAAACAGGTTTATGAGTATCCTGTAAGGGTCAGTGTGCCCGGGTAATGTGAGTACAGCATACAAACTCACCATGCAGCCCTGGCTGGGTACAACTCACTATATAGACCAGTGCAGTCTGAGCTTAGAGCTCCTCTTGCCTCTGCTGGGATTACAGTCATGACCACCATTCCTGGCAAACTTTTTATTCTTTTGTAGTTGCATTTAGATTGAAATATAAACACATTTTATGGTATTTCTTTTATATCCATATTCTGTAATCTTTTCTCCTCCTCCTTCTTCTTCTTCTTCTTTTTTTTTTTTTTTTCCCCGAGACAGGGTTTCTCTGTGTAGCCCTGGCTGTCCTGGAACTCACTCTGTAGACCAGGCTGTCTGTGAACTCAGAAATGCGCCGCCTGCCTCTGCCTCCCAAGTGCTGGGATTAAAGGCGTGTGCCACCACTGCCCAGCTCTATTTTTAATTTTTCTTTTTTTACATTAAGTTTCTTCTTTTGCTAAAATTTAACTCTACTCCCTACCCCCACATACACATGCAGTGTTGCAGTGTCCTAGGCTTGCATTTATTCCTCGGGTCAGAATCATTCATGACACCTCCTTCCAGCTCCATGTCACACCCCCTGGAAGGTAAGCTGCAGTAAAGCACACAGAACTGTTCCCACCTGTGATGTCAGTGACACTGTGGGGCACCTGGACAGCCTGCTTGAGGTGTCTTCTTCTGAACCAGCCAGGGTACTTTGCTTTGTTTTGCTTTCCCCTTTTCTCCCCAGGTTTGTTGGTGGCAGAGAATGCACCGTGAACATTCCTCTCTGGTAATAAAACCCTCTTGGTGTGGGGTCCTGTTTAACTCTGTACAGAGCTTGTTGAGTCTTTAAAAGCGTCTGCTAGGCCCTTCATTGGGAATTCTCTGGGCTTTCCTTCTGCACTTGCCTTTCTCTGGTCTCTTCTTCCACCGCTGGTTCCTGTTTCAACCCCAGGAAATCTGTGGTCCCACTACACATGTACATGTAGTCTGTCGTTGACCACATGTTATGTACCTGTCTGTCTATGGAAGAAACACATCACGGTCCCGTATGTGGTAGAATGATGGAAAGCCTGATAAGCAGGGTGGTGCATGTCTTTAATTCCAACAGAGGAAGCAGAAACGGGCCTTGTCCTATGACAAGGCTTGTATCTTGTGTTAAAGGCTGGCCTTGTCTACAGAGTGATTCCAGGCTAGTCAGTGAGACCCTGTTTTTACCCCCCCCCCCACAGAAAACGCTAATAATTTTCCTGGGACCAGAGAGATGATTCAGTTGGTAAAGTACCTGCCATTCAGGCATGAGAACTGGACCTCAATTTTAAGAACCCACATTATAAAGAAATAAAAGCCCAGCTTTGGAGGTGTGCTTGTACCCAGCAGGGAGAGGGGACATCGGTGAATCCCTTGGACTCTGGTGGTTGAACTTTAGGCCAGCAAGAGGCCATCTCTTAAAAAACCCAAAGTCGATGGTTCTTGAAGAACAACACCTGAGCTAGTTCTCTGGCCTTCACACGTGAAAGCAAACACGCGCACACACTACTAAAAGAATAAGTACACTAATAAACAGAAGCCAATTTGTGTGGTAGCATGTATACTTTGTTAACTCTTAACAGAGTCTGTCTAGACTGCATGAGTGACAAGAGAGTTACAGGGTCAAAACTACACACCTGAGCTTTCTGTCTTCAGAACAGAAAAGTTAGTGTGCTTGAGGAATACTCTGAGGTATTGCACTACCTAGAGAATTCGCCCCTCCCTGTGATGTCTCTATGTATGTATGTGATTCTGGAAACTGAGCACTGGGCCTTGTGTGAGGTAGGTGCTGTACCACCAAGTCACACCCTTCCCCAGTAGGAAGAAACCAAGAACCCCAGCCAGCAGCACAAAGCTGGGTGTGCGGACACACCTAGAATCCTAGCACTTGAGAGGCTGAGGCTACGCTGGACTCCAAAGTATCATATGCCAGCCAGGGCTGTTCTGCAAGGTGTAGCTTCACAAAACAAAACAGCAACAAAAACTTAGATTTCGGCAGCACAGGTTCGTAGCAGGTGAGAACTGGTATTTTTTGTGGCTTACTCATAAAAAGGTTGGACCAAGGCTCTGCTGGGTCATGGAGCAGACATACAGAACATCAGAATAATCTGGGTCTGCATGGCAGTGCAGCCTGTAATCCCAGTAGGGCTAAGTAGGAGGACTGAGAATTGTGAGCATCCTGGGCTACAGAGTCAGGCTCGCTCTCAGAACCAGAACTAGAGCATCAGATGAACTGAACTTCTTGGTTTGCAGGTCTCAAAAAGAGAACAGCTAGAGCCAGGCTCTAGTGCAGAAGTGTCGGTAGATGATAACCTGGGGCAATTCCTTATACAGTGGGCCTGTAGACATTCTTCATGCACTCGATGGGAACACACAGCTAGCGCCCACGTTGATCACACCAACTCTGTTATTAAGGTGAATTTCAGTTCACGTACACATGCGTTGTGTCCTTTTCTCTCTTAAAAGAAAACAACTAAATAACAGTGTAAGTTATGTGTGGCTAAGCAGAAATTCTAATGTTGGCATCCAAACTAGGGTTTTGTAAATTCTGACTCAATTTATCCTGAAAGCCAGAACTTTTTCCAAGCTGAGGTTCAGAGTGAGGCGTTAACTCGGCTACATGACTGGGGATGTTGCTCCATGCTAGAGCCTTTGCCTGTCATGTGTGAGGGATCAGCATAGGATCCTCAGCTCTGGGTGAGGAAAGTGCTTCTCCCCCTCTCTCTTGACACTGACTTGTGTGATAGTGCGACCTTTAGTTTTTGGAATTGTTCTCTAGATCATTTCTTCCACTTCAAAAAATGGTACGCACCACCTTGAGGACCAGCGTGACAAGGCGGACTACTCAGTGAGTCTCCTGTGACGGAGGAGGCTGCTGGTCGGAGTACAGAAAGAGGCTAGGGCAGTACCTTAGGTTCTCCATCCGCACCCTCCCACCCTGTAACACTTCAAGACAAACGATAAGGAATCAAGTTTCTCATTTCCTCTGTGAGCATCGAGACAGAAGGCATGTGCAGTATCCCTGACAGTAAGAAAGGCTAGCAACCCAGACCACAGACTTCCAAGCTATCCGCCTGGTCTGTAATGTTCATCTGGAAAAGCGCTGAGCTCTTAGTTCAGCTGGTTTGGGGCTTGCTGGATCACTGCCCACTAACACCGTTTTCCATTTTGCAGGTACTGGTTTTGGATTAGGAATTGTTTTCTCCCTCACCTTCTTTAAGAGTAAGTGACTTTGCCTCCACGCTACAGTGTCTGTACCAACCCTGCCATCCTGTCTGTCCACTGTCGAATGAGGTAGATGGAGACTGGGTGAGGTCTGCATGAGGTGGCCATCTCCAGGGTTCCCTGGAGGCAGTGAGTCAGGGCTGTCTGTGTCTTACACATGACATCCATTTCATGCTGGCCAGGCTGCATGGCCACATACTTCTGAAGTGATCTGGAGATATGGCTTGCTGGTAGTAAAGGCGAGAGAGCCAGAAGTGTCCCTGCTTCTTCCTAAGAGTCTGAGCAATGGGCAAACAGGATCCCCTTCTTGGGAAAACTTGGTTTGAGTATCGACTAGAAGCCAAACAGGTTACCTTGACCTCTTTTCATGAAGAGCTGACAAGGCCTGGACTAGAGGATTGTAGGTGTGTGTGAGTGAGCTCCGAGCGACTGTGTATAACCAAGGGTTGTGAGAGCAGTAATTAACAATTCAAGCACCTGACTAATAGATGTTCCTCTGACAAGGCTAAGAAACTATAGTTCAGGTGCACAAATGACAGACTACGCTATCTGCATCAAATGTAGCAGCCCAGGCACCTAATGTGCTGGATTACAGTGCTGTATGCTTGCCTGTCACGTGTCAGCAATATAATGTCTGCTGAGGATTTGTGAGCACACATCTGAGGCGGAGGCTTTATCTGTTCTTCACAATTCCCTGCTGGGATTTCTCTTTTTCTGCTCAATAGGAAGAATGTGGCCATTAGCCTTTGGTTCTGGCGTGGGATTGGGGATGGCCTACTCCAACTGTCAGCATGACTTTCAGACTCCGTATCTCCTACATGGAAAATACGTCAAAGTAAGTACAGAATTGATGTCTCTCCCTTGATGGAATTCTCTAAAGGTTTACTAATTTTATTGTTTTATGTTTGTGTTTATTTTATGCGTTTTACATGTATGTCTGTGTACTGTGTGCATGCTGGTACACAGAGGCCAGAAGTGTACGAGATCCCCTGGGACTGGAGTTACAGGTGCTTGTGAACCACCGTGTGGGTGTTGCACCAGAGACCTCTCTAAGAGCATTCAGTGCTTCTGCCTGATGTCAGTGCAAGAGGCCGACTGCTGCACGACCTGGTTGCAGGCTGCTCCTCTGCTCCGTCTTCTGCACCCTCCTGACAGCAGAGCTTGGCTGCAGGTGGGCAACAAGGAGCAGGCCGAGCCTGGGTCTTTTCGTTGTTTCCATTGTTCCAAGCTGAGCTGTGCTGGATGATGGGTCAGTGGTGATTCCACATATGAGATGGTTAATGGCTGGGAGGTACTGTGGAAAATGTTACAGTTCCTACAGCCTTGCACACGCTACTCTCAAATGGCTGTAACTTCATTTGGACTTGAGTCTGTGCCTGGATGTTGTCATCCTTCTCTCTGCATAGGAACCAGATCCCTTTGGAGGCTTATGTGAGATGGCTGTATTGTGATAGCTGCTGGGCAAACACTGGCCAGGTCCTCTGTACCTCCCTGGGGACTTTCTTCATAGTCTTTCTTCCTCCCTTCCCGGTAGATTATGGGAGAGGTACTGTATCCTCACTCAGCAGAGGGAAGAGTCTTACAGAGGCGAGGGAGCTGCCAGTGACCAGAGTTAGTGACTGCTGCCTCTGCTGTGCTTGGCACTCACCTGTGACCTCCTGGGTCGGAACTGACTGTCCATGACTGCTCCTTCTGGTCTTCTCCCTCTCAGGCTGGGACCTCTGCTTGTGAAACAGATGGAAACAGAACGTTTGCAGTGATGGAGAGCCATTGGTCCTGGGGTTGGATGAGGCTGCAACAGGTGGTGTCAGAGCATCTCCTGCCTGTTCTAACTCAGTATCCTTGCTTCATAGGAGCAGTGACTTATGCTGAGAACATCCCAGTGGGAGGAAAGAGAAACCGTTTATTCCTCAGGAATACTGAAGTGCC
The DNA here is from genome assembly GCF_011762505.2 of Arvicanthis niloticus. NCBI lineage: Eukaryota > Metazoa > Chordata > Mammalia > Rodentia > Muridae > Arvicanthis > Arvicanthis niloticus. Next base: position 15,773,534 of record NC_047662.1, read on the forward strand.
CGGAGTGCGCTGACGTCCTGTGACGGTGCCATCAGCAACGCTTTCAACTCCAGCCACTGTTTGTGTTTGAAACCAAGTCTGTTGCTTTTGTATCATCTCTTTGGAAATTGTAAGGAGGTCTTAAATAAATTAAAAACGGGAAGCCCAATGCAAGGCCTTTATTCCTTTATGTTGCAGGAGGCATCTCTTTGAATGGCCTAGCTGTGGCCTCTGTGACCTCCTGAAGACACAGGCATGCCCTCCCTTCTCCCCTAATGCACAATTGTCCTTCCCAACCCAAGACTGGTGGCACCCCTCCCCGTGTGCTGACGTGGTGAAGTCTTCAGGAGCACTTTTCTGACGATGCTCTCGGCCTGCGCCCTGGCTCACCAGTGCACCAGTCTGCCACGCCTGCTGTTACACTTACAGACCCCAAGTCTGCTCCACGGTGTCAGTCCATGTGCTGCATGGGGCTCTGATTGACAGTGTGGAGTCGGTGGTTACAGCCTGGATAGAAGCACATGCTGAGGTCTGAGGACAAATGACCACTGCAGTTTCCCCCTGTCTGTCCTTGTTGGTTTGGGAGGCATGACATAGACTGTTTTCCAGTTGTTTTTTGATGTGTGCAGCATGCCTGTGCTCGGGCTTTTGTAGGTGTCCACTGCGAGTGCTCTGGGTGATGGAAGTGCTTGTAGCTGGAAAAGGACAGTTAATGAGCTAGAGAGAGCAGAGCGGGCAGCTGGAGGGAAATCAGCCAGCATAGGGCATGGTGGTCCTTAGAAGAGCTTTAGTGAGTAAGTTCAGGGTGGCTGCTCCCCTCCCTCTGCATTTTTCTCCCTTATTCTTTATTCTATTGCCCTTTCCAGAAACATGTTTGGGGCCATGGACCTGAACAGGCAGCAGGGGTGCTCTGCCGAAGATCGCTGTGCCCAGGACAGCAGGTCACGGCCATGGCATGTCTCAGCCGCTTGGCCGTTTTTGCATGGCCTCTTAACCCATGCAGAACAGCCCATGCCATTAGTAGAAAAAGAGTCCTGCAGCTGGGTTCCCCCTCCAGCTCCTCCTCGAATTAGCTTTTTATATAGTGCCCCTCTAGTTCCCCCTACTTTTCTGCCTTCAGAGTTGAGTGACAGCCCTCCCCCATCCAAAAACACAAAGGGAAAACTCTGCCCTTGAGTCTCTAGGTAGAAAACGACAGAAACATGGAATGGACAGGGACATCTCTGGTGAGGTTTTAGGCCTCTGTTGCACCAATCTGGTCCTTCAGCACCCTGGGATTCTGCAGAAGTGCCCCAGGAACCAGTTCCCCCCCCCCCCCAAGGGCAGTGATTCTGGGCCAGGCAAAGGAAGATCTGCTGTTTGTCTTGGTCCCAGAGCATTTAGTATCCCCACCTTGTAGCTCTTGCAGAGGGCATGGGAAGCACAGAGCCTGATGTTGTCCTGTAGTCCCTGCCCCCACCTCAGATGAGTCTTCAGAAGCTTCGGAGCTTGTTGGCAAGGGGAAGCATTCTATTCTACTTGAAGTTTCATTCGAAATTCAAATCCTCTGGAGGCCTTGCTCCCTTGTGGGGTTGGGAAGCTTTGGCTTCACCTATCCTTTGCCCTTCTGGAATCAAACATGAGGAAATTCATGAGTTTAAGGATCCAGTGATGGGCACCCAGCTGGGCACAGGATACTAGAGCAAAGCCGTGGCGCCCCAGAAGTGGCCTGCGCTGCCAACATACATAAATACATACAGTCTGAGCTTGACACTGTGTAATTTAGCCCAGAACAATATGTATTTTGAACTCATTGAGGTGGATGACTTTTGCATTCTGAGTGGCTGGGGAGCCTTTATTGGGCCACATTTACTGTCTACAGAGGCGTGCCTTTGTTCTGAGACATGGCTTTTGGAGCATTTTGCTGAGCTGTCCCTTTGAGTGAATGTCACCCTCTCCCTGCTTTCAAAAGGCCCAAGAATGCAGTCCCACAATCCTGCTGCAGAAAACAGGCACTGGGCGAAGGGAGATGGATCTTGCTTTTGTTGTTGGTTCTCAAACCTCTGTTTACATTTTTTTTTTAATGTAACCAACCCATAATTGCATTTTGCTTGTCATGGTTCAATCTGATTGCATTGTTGGAAGGACTATTTTTGAGCTTGTCCAAATAAACTCTGCAGAGTGTTTCCACAAGGATGTAGTCCATGGAGCTGGGTCTGCCTTCCCCCGGACTGAATGGTTTCCTGTTGCATGCTTTCTAATTGCATACATGCAAAGGGGTGGAAGGGAGAGAGTGGAAATTCTAAGTGCTGAAAAAAAAAATGTTAAATTTAGGAGAATAAACTCATCTGGAAGCCATCGCCACTTCCTTCAAGTGTGCTGAGAGCAACGGGTGGTATCCGGGCACATGTCCTGGGCAGGCGCAGGGGAGGTGTCCTGTGACCGGCAAGCAGCTCTGTGTGGGATAGGCAGCAGTAGAGGAACAGAAGGGTGGGAAGGAGGGAGAGGAAGAGCCATACAGTAGGAAACTTCAGACCTACAGGCTGGACAGTCAAGCCCTGGCTGGACCCATGCGCCTGCTCCATCCCTCACCTGCCAGGCACCAGCAGAAGGTTCCAAGTCTTCAGACTTCAGTTTCTTCATCTGTAAAGGAGATCAGGGGAATTCCCACCCTGCAGGCTTTGTGGTTCGGTTCGTTTGGGTGTGCTTTTAGCACGGCCGTATAATCCACTGTCTAGGGCAGAGCTTCGGGCTCAGTGATGGGAGTGCCTGAAGGGCAAGAGGCCCTAGGTTCCATCCTCGGCACACGGTGCATGGGATTAGGCCAGGCAGTCAGGTGGTTTCTGTTAGAGTTAAAATCCACAAGCTCCAGGGCAGGCAGCTGTAAGTGAGCCAGCCACTCAGTGGAAAATGCCTGTCCTTGGGGGAGTTAAGGATGAGTTAAGGTGTCCTGACTCCACTCTGTTTTCTTCCGATGCATATTGGTGAGACCATGCAACTTCCAGCCTGAAATCCAAAGTAGCTTTCTGACTTGTTCATCGAACACATGGACTTCAGTAGCAGGCTAGGATGGAAAGGAGAGACGAGGACGGCAAAGAAACGGGAAAACCTACAAAACAGCTTCACACCTGCCTGAGAACCATGGCTGCTGCTGAGTGTGTGTGTCCAGGATTATAGACTTTGACCCTCAATTTGGGGATTCCAAGCTGGAAGCTCGGGGTGTGTGGTGTGTTGTGTGATGTCAGCAGTTTTTTTTTTGGGGGGGGATAAGTGAGGACCCTTCAGTAATGAAGAAATAGAGGGTAGAAAGTCAGCCTTAGTGGCAATATCCTTAAATACTCAGGAGGGAGAGCCAGGTGGCTCTCTGAGTTCCAGGCCAGCTGGGGCTACAGAGTAAGACTCTGTCTCTATAAAAAATTTAAAGGGGGAGGGGTGAGGAAAGGTAGGGAAAAAAAAAGTTGGTCTTCATTACCGTTATTTTTTCTTTTCTGTCTAGCCAGTTTGAGCCAACATTACTTTGATTGCCTTAGATGATCATCGAGTTAACACTGACTGAGCATGTCTTACAGACTAGTTACTGTGCACACGTATACCACACTTAGTTTCCGTGGCAGTCCCCTGAGAGAACAGCATTGTCCTCACTTTGTAGATGTCAGGAGCTAAGTGAACTCACTAACTCACTGAAGAACAAGAGGTAGTGGGTAACAATGCGGGGGGGGTGGGGGGGTGAGGAAGGGCGCTTTGGCCTTGACCCACAACTCAGGCTCTTCCCTGGGCTGTGCTCCTCAAAAACACTGCCTCCGGTTCTTGCCAAGTGGTTTCATTTTGTTTAAACTTGATTTGACTTAAACTGGTTGAAACCAGTTTAAACTTGATTTGACATGCTTTTAAGCCAGTTGTAGTTGGTAGTGGCCTATTATTGATTTGAAATTCGTAAGAATAGTTTGAAATCAGCTTTTTTTTTTTTCTAAGTCCATTTATTATTTGGAAATAGTTCTGGGGGTTTTTTCCTTAGACTTTGTGTGTGTGTATGTCTGTGTATGTGTTTATGAGTGCAGGTGCATGAAGTGCCAGCAAAGGTCAGAAGAGGTCATAGCATCCTCTGAAATTGGAGTTGCAGGTGCCTGTGAGCTGCCAGATGCCTGCTGGGGACCAAACTTTGGGTCCTCTGCAAAAGCAGCAGTGCCCTTAACTGGGGAGCTATCTCATGAGCCCCATGCTTGGTTTTCATGTGAGTACACTGTCGCTGTCTTCAGACCCACCAGAAGAGGGCATCAGATCCCATTACAGATGGTTGTGAGCCACCATGTGGTTGCTGGGAATTGAACTCAGGACCTCTGGGAGAGCAGTCCTTGCTCTTAACCACTGAGCCATCTCTCCAGCTCCTCATGCTTGTTTTTTGTTTGTTTGTTTGTTTGTTTTTGTTTTTTTGTTTTTTTTAAAGCTGAACAGGGTCTCATAAATATGTATTCTTCCCTGTCCTGGAACTCAATACTCAGATCAAGATGGCTTCCAACTGACAGAGATCTGCTTGCCTCTGCCTCCCAAGTGCTGGGATTCAAGACACACCATCTCCTTTTAGTAATACTTTTAAGTCCCTAAACCTAACTTGCTCATTCAGTGGGTAGCCTTTACTGATGGCTGCCATTCAGTGACTTTCAATCTGAAGAAAGGCTTCTGCTGACTATGGAGCAGTGGTTCTCAACCTTCCTGATGCTGCAACCCTTTAGTGTTGTGACCAACAACCATAAAGTGATTTTTGTTACAACTTCTTAACTGTAATTTTGCTACTGTCATGAATAATGTAAATACCTGTGTTTTCCGATGGTCTCGGGCAACTCCCATAAAAGGGTTTATTATTCCCATAGGTTGAGAACCCCTGCCTGGCATAGCGTGTCCTCTGCTCATCCCGGCATCTGGTTCGCTAGAGCTAGACAAGGGGAGAATGGGAGACTGAATTAGGAACCAGTCTGTGTCACTGCTAGGCTGATGCCGATGAAAACTCAGCTGTGGGAGGCATATTGGGGAGCACGGGGTAGGAGGGTGCGGGGGGGGGGGGGAGGGGAGGAGGCACAGCTGGCTCATCTCCTGGACTGTGCTGAGCCCTGTCTCTTGGAGCATCACAGTTCAGATGGAAGGTTGAACGCTTCATTATTGAGGAAGAAAGTTAAATGGCCAGTGAGCTAATAACATGGTCACATACGATGTCATCCAGAGTTGCTTTCCATCTAGGCTGTAGGTAGTCAGTTTTGGCCTGAAATGGTAGACTGTGCCTGAGAAACAGAAGACTCGCTGTCCTCCAGACTTTGCCCCACCCCCCCAGATAAAACACAGTTCTGCTTGCCTTACCAAGAAAACTGTTGACTATAGAAATGATTGTAGATCCTCTGTGTCTACTGAGACCCCTCCTTGAGGGCCAGGAGACAGCCACAGAATAGAAAGCACAGAATCCATCACGTTACCCAGCAGATGCGTCTACAAAGGCTTTGTTTCTGCCACACTGGGTCCAAGCCTGGAATGTCGGGTGGGCTAGGCAAGCTTTTTACCACTGAGCTGTAGTCCACCAGTCAGGATGGGGCTTGTCACTTCTTTCCCCTGATGAATTTGCCTAGAGCACAAAAAAATGTTAAGGAAGCCCCTGCCCTGTGGGTTGTTAGGCTAACTCTGAGAAGAGAGGAAAACCCTCCTCCCACTCATGGGTGCTGTGGTCCTCTGGGAGCTGAAAAATGGGAGAGACAAGGGGAGAATGGGAGACTGAACTAGGAACCAGTCTGTGTCACTGCTAGGCTGATGCTGATGAGAACTCAGCTGTGGGAGGCATATTGGGGAGCACGGGGTAGGAAGGTGCGAGGGGGGGGAGTGGGGGGGGAGGAGGGATGGGGCACAGCTGGCTCACTCCACTCTCCTTCCTGTCTTGGCATCTTGGCCGTTATGCACATCCAAGCTGATTTCTGCTGGCGAGACTCAACTGGGATGACATGTCATCTGAGATGGACAGTTGTGGGGTTTGTATTTCCATCTCAGAATCCATCAGTTTCTCTTCTCTACGCCAGTTCTTCTCACTCCTCTCACTCTTGACAGAAGTAAGTCCTCGCCTTACTTCTCAGTTTCCTACCCTGAAAAGACCAACAAACTCTCTTGAGTTCCATCCCCAAAACCACATTGTGGAAGGAGAGAACTACACATGTATACACATACATGCCACACACACACACATAGTCCACTACACACACACACATATACTACATACACATACCATATACATGTACACACCATATACCACACATACAGATACAAACACCACACACATATATACCACACATACAGATAAATACCACACATAGACCACACATACCATACATACATACCCACACAGACATACACATACCACACATACAAATACAAACACCACACACTTACACACACATACACACACACACACACACATGCACGATGTGAGGAAAGAAGAGAACACAAGCTTGGCCTTCATCCCTACTCTCCAGGACTGGCTAAACATTAATTACTTCACACACTGTTGGAGGACAGATCTGTTATCCACGGTCCCTTTTCCCATTGCCCGAGACCCAGAAGACACAGTCAACTTGGATGCGTAGGCCCAAAGTCAGAAATCTGCTTCTGGGCCCAGATCTTCCTGCTACTGATTTGCAAGTGAGTGTGGGTTGCCCAATCTTTTTCCTCTGTGGACAGAACAGTGCAACAGGAATAGTGCTTCCATTTCTGGGGGTGGAGCTCTGCTTCCTGTGCCTGCCCCTCAGTGAAGCTTTTAAAAATATTTTCTTCACCTGGCTAGGTGGCACATGTCTTTTTAATTCAGTACTTTCAAGGCAGAGGCAGGTGGATCTCTGTGACTTTCGATGCCAGCCTGGTCTACATAGAGTTCCAGGTCAGCCAGGGCTACATAGTGAGATTCTGTGTAAAAATTAAAAACAAAATTATCTGTTTATTCTCTCGGGGCTGGAAAGATGACACAGAGGTTAAGTTGTTCTTCCAGGGGGCCCTGATTCAATCCCCAGCACCCACAGGGTGGCTCATAACCATTCATAGCTCCAGTTCTACGAAATCCCATGGTCCAGTCTCATGGCCCCTTCTAGCTTCTGTGGACACTGCATATGTTGTTCACAGACATACATGCAGGCAAAACACTCATACACAGTCAAATGAAACATTTTTTAAAATTTCCAATTTCATACATAGAGATGGCATACTTTAGCCATATTCCTCTCGGTTTTCTCTCCTATTTTCCCTTCCTGCTGAATCTCCCTTCTTAGTAAGTACCCTTCCTACTTTCATGTCTTTATGTATATATGTATTTTTGTAATCCACTGAATTATAAAAAACTTTAACATATACACACATACACATATATTTTTGTGTGATTTTTGTGTGTGCATTTATATATGAGGGGTCTGTGCATGTGGATGCAGATGCCCAAAGAGAAGAATTATCAAACTCCCCTGGAGTTAAAGTTACAGGTGGCTATGAGTCTCCTAATGTGGGTGCTGGGAGTTAAACTTGGGTCCTCAGGAGGAACAGTACGTGCCCATAACCACTGATCCACCCCCTCTAGCTCTGACGCACTGAGTTTAGGCAGGGTTGCTTACAGGAACATAGGTTCAGCTACTTACTTGAGCAAGGGCAACTTACCAGAGTCAACGCTATGGAGGACTGTGACTCCCCCTTCCCCCCCCCCCCAGCTCCCTTTGACTGCCTGTACCTCTCAGCTGCATCCCAGGAAATCACTGGTGTTCCTAATTGCCAGATGAGAAAACTGAGGCTCTGCGAGCACATCCCTGGAGTCGGGCGAGGAAGCTTTGTGCTAACACCTGGACTCCATCCAGGGAATCTGAGTCCAGCGCCTTGGCTGCACTGTGCATATGATCCTCCCTAAAATAGCTTTCATTCTATGGAGCTCGTGCTAGTTTCCAGGAACTGTGCCCAGCACTTTGCATTCATTTATCTCCCTCAATCCTGGCTCCTTCTCAGAATCTCACCTTAAACATCACCTCCTTGCCTTGTTTTCTGGAAGCTTCTCAACAACTCTCCCCTCCCCCACTGCCTTACTCACTCACAACCATAAAATCCTCCCATCCGTTGACTGCCTATGATGTCTTCCTCTCTGTTTTTAGGTTTCTGGAAGCTTGGCTCTTTCCTGGTGTAGTTCGTGTAGGCGCTCAGCATCTCATGGCTGCCTGGCGCATAGCAGACACAATAAATAGTTGTTAAATAAATGAATGAGCCGGGCAGTGGTGGCGCACGCCTTTAATCCCAGCACTTGGGAGGCAGAGGCTGGTGAATTTCTGAGTTCGAGCCCAGCCTGGTCTACAGAGTGAGTGCCAGGGCTACACAGAGAAACTCTGTCTCAAACAAACAAACAAACAAACAAAAATGAATGAATGTTAGCACATGCCTTCTTCCTAACTGCATCGGACAGACTGAGAAACCAAGGCACAAGGATGCAATAATTTGCACAGAGCCCCAGAATCCATGAATGATACAGAACATGGAGTCGTCACGCTATGTAGGAAGAGCCTGGCTCTTCCTTAACCTCGCTGACAGGGATCCTGTGGATGTTTTCAGGCTGTGGGCCTGAGCAAGAAGGAAGACTTTTGGCTGCTCTGACTCTTCTTTGTCCCTGAGACTGCAGAGGTTTGGACCCCCAAGGAGGCCAGGCTGACAGGATTAGAGGAAACAGCTGGCTTGAGCCCCATGCCCTGCAGGAGGGAGCTCACATTCCCCAGGGACTCTGGAGGGGGCAGCTCCTCACAGCCCAGTCACATTCCAGGTCAGTCATTTTCCTGAGCCCAGATGTTTGCTAATGAGCTGGGAGAGGGGCATTCAGCTCTCAGCTCTGGGCCCCACTTTACCTTGGCCCCAAGAGACTGGCCCAGGGCCAGCAGGCTCTGGCCATGAGCCCATGCCCTGTGCCAGCCAGGCCTGCCTGGGCAGCTGGAGCTGTGCTGCCAACCAGGTGTATCTCCTGGAGCTTGGAGACTCTGACTTGACAGGTTCTGCCTTTCCTGCTGGGGCCCCATTATCCTGGATCTCAGGGGTGCAACATCCCAATGGGAGGGGCTCTGAGGCAGCCAAAAGTGTGTGGTGAGCACAGGAGCCTGGGCTGCGCAATCAAATCTAGCCTTTGTCAGTCACTATTAGTGTGGTCTTGTGTGGGGGTGGTGGCTAATGATACTTTTGTTCTCACTGGTACAATGGGAGCAATGGGATTGTGGGCAAGAGTAGATGAGATACAGCAGACTGCTTAGCTGGGTATAAAATGGTAGCTGCTAAAAGACATTGAGTCCCTTCCTAGGCAGGCCCTCTGCCCACACTGAAGCTTCCTGTCTGTCATCACTGCTATGTGATATAACTCAGCTTCAAACTTCCTGTCCTTGATTAGGTGTCTAAACTTGCTCTGGAACCTTACTGTGTTTGAGAGGGTGCTGGACTGACCTGCCAAGGCACTGGCTGGGATTCCAGCCTTCTCCAATGGTTGTATGTGTGATCTGACAAGCACATTACTCTACAGAGCTTTCTTTCTGCAGGCAGGGTGGGGGTATATCCTTTTCTATATGCTTGGTTTCAAAATTACATTTATTTATTTATTTATTTATTTATTTATTTATTGTGTGTTTGTGTTCACACTTGTGCCATAGCTCATATGTGGAGGTCAAAGGACAGCTTGTAGAAGTCAGCTTTCTCTCATCATAATGGGTCTTGGGGATTAAACTCGGGTTGTTAGGCTCAGCTGTCAGTGGCCTTACCCACCTAGCCATCTCATCAGCTCCTGTTTTGTTTTGAGCTAGGGTCTCACATTGCCCTGGTTAGCATGTAACTAGCAGAAGCTGGTCTTGAACTCCTGACCTTTCAGTCTTTACCTTCCAACTGTAGGGATTACATGTCTCCTGGGAATCGGTTGGCTCTTACAGCATCTACAGAATGTAGACATCCACTCCAGTCCTGTCCAAGGTCTGAAATGAGACCGCTGGCAAGCTTTGGCTGTAAAATGCCCTACACATGATACAATGTAGCAAGCCTGGTTTTTGCGGTGCACGGTCCTCCAAACCTTAGCTTCGAACTGTTTAACTTTTGGATGAACTACTTACGTTGTCTCTGAGCCCTCTCCATTTATTAGGGAGATGAAGGGAGGCAGAAAATTCTAGGCTGAAGAACAGCACAACAGCTGGAGTTGCCGAGCAGATTGCCTAGGGCAGCCATGATGTTACCACTAGGCCCCTAGGAGGCCTCTTTGCCACACCCCACTCTCCATGCTTGGCAACTTGGAGACAGTCAGATGAGCAGGGCTGAGTGCAAACGAATTGCCAAAAGAAATGGCCATGTATAACGGATACAGCTGGGTCCCCAAGTCTCGCCATTCTGTCATACAGTGCCCTGAGCTATCACCTTCAAGGAGCAAAGGCGGCCCCACCACCTTCTTCCTCTTCTTTGTAGGCTGGCCTGGAACTTACTATTTAGTTGACCCTAGGCCTTGTATGGACACCACTAGACCCAGTTTATGGGATGCTGGGGATAGAGGCCACGGTGAGCTACAGCCCCAATCCGCAGCTCTCTTCTTACTCGGATGGACCAGGCTACACCAGTGCAATCCACCTTATTGGATTTAGGTAGCTAGCCTCTCCCTGAGGGGAACTGCACTGTCCCCTCTTCAAGGAGCCAGAGTGAGTCGGTTTTGGCCTCTCAGACTTTTCTCTGGATGCCCTGGTTAAGTTGTTTGGAGGCAACTGAGGGGCAAGGGGCAAGGACACAGCGCAGATCAGAATCCAACCTCCCGAGGAAAGATCGGGCACAGCTTCGGATGGGCTCCGGATCTTGGAACCCCCAATAGGCTGGAGCGCCACACTCAGCCAGTGTCCAAGGCCGGGCTCCCACTCCAAAGGTCCACTATTGTCACTCCAAGGCCTGGCAAGACCTGACAGCCTAGGAAAGCCAGGCAGGGAGGAATCAAAGCCTGGGAAGCGGCCGGGTGCCTGCCTGGTGCCCTTTCATCTCTTGTCCCGACCGTCGGGGAGCGGGGCCCATGGCCGGGGCTCCCCTGCTCGCGCGCGGAGGGAGCGGCCCTCGCTCGCTCGCTCGCCCGCCCTGCCCGCGCGTCCCTCCCCTCGCTGCCGCTGCCCCCGCCCTCACTCCCTATTTGGAGCTGAGACACCCTGACGTCGGAGGCGCTCGGCCCGCCGCTCCCCCGCGCCTCGCGCCCGCCCGGGGCCGCAGACGGCCAGCAGCGCAGCCCAGCCGAGCCTCGCGGGGCCGCCCCAGCCCGAGGACCCCGGGCCTGCGACCCCCGCGGCTCGCACCCCACTTTCTAGGACCCCTAGGAGGACGCGCCGCGCTCCCCGCGGCCGCCGCGCGCGGTAAGTCTCGCCCGGGGCCCGCACACCGGAGCGGGGCAGCCGGAGTCTCTTTGCTCCCGCGATCTGCAGTGTCTCCCGAGCCCGGCAGTTTCTCTCTGCTCCCCGCCAACCCGCGACCCCGGCACTGCGCAGCCCGGCGGCCAGCCCGGCGCCTCCGATCGCCCGCGCTGGGGACGTGGGCGCGGCTCCCGGGTGGCCAGGGGGCACCGGCGGCGTCCGGAGCCGGTCGCCAGCCGCGCCCCGGGGCTCGGTTTCTTGTAGGAGTTTCACCGCCGGGACTGAGAGTAGGAGGGAGAGTGTCGCCCGGCAGGCGCCGGGCAGCGCTGGGACACTGGGCTCATGCGTCCTCTGGATCTCTCCTAGTCCCTTCCTAGCTGCTGCTCATTCGGTCCCTGTCTCCCATCCACAGGTCTCTGGCTCTCCATCGTTCCATTTCCGCCCCCTATGCTTTCTTAGTTCTGTCCCTCCCGCTGTCCCTCTCGCCTCGATTTTCACTTTCTCTGGGCTTGTGTTTCTGCTTTCGGGTTGTCTGTTTTCTCTCGGCCGCGGAGAGCCTCCCTGACCTCCACTCTCCAAATCAAAGCATCCTGCCCCGACTTCCAAGACGCGGTCCCACAGCTGGGCTCGTGGAGAGTGCCTCTGGCACTACAAAAGACCCCAAATCCTGCTCTTCCCTGCTCGAAAGTCTGGCCGGTGTCACCCACCCCCACTTGCAGGGGCAGAGAGGGAGAGAGAGAAAGAGAGAGAGAGAGAGAGAGAGAGAGAGAGAGAGAGAGAGAGAGAGAGAGAGAGAGAGAGAGAGAGAGAGAGAGAGAGAGCGAACGAACAAGAGTGAGCGCCCGCCTGCCTGAGCTAGCTGGCGTTTCCAGCGGGTAGAGCCTTGTAAAGCATTCCACCCCAGTGAGGCAGTGTTCACCGCAGGGCTCCGCTGCCGGCCACCTGCCCTCCAGCCGGCTCTGGCTCCCGGGCCAGGCGATGATCTTTTACAAGCGTCACTAAAGGGGGCAGCTGCTTGCCTTGGCCTGGCTGGGGGTGGGGGTGGGGGCATCTAGGGGAGAAAGCCACATTTCCAGGCTTTCCAAGGCCTTTGCCCAGCTGGAAGCCACCAGCCTGAAACTCGGAACACCCCAGGAAAACAGTCTGTTGGCACAGGCTGAGGGTGGGGAAGTAAGTTGTCAACAGGCAGCCCCCCACTCTTTGTCACTGAGCAACCAGCCTCCCGAGACTCCCACGGATGCTGGAACTATTTGGGCGGGTTTGCCTTGACTTAGAGCCAAAGAAGAGACAAGGCTGGGGCGTTTCCTTGGTGACCCCCACCCCTCTCCACCCTTCCCTGAAAAGCCAGACCTCTCTCCTGGGCCTGTGTGTTGGAGGGGTAGACAGGGGAGTGGAGGCTGTGTCTTAGCCAGGGATACAGCCTCCTCTAAGTGAAATTTCAGCTCCTTCCTCCTACTGGCAACCCCAGGGGTCGGAGGCTGTGGGGTGGGCAGGGTTGTTGGTGAGGTCTGAGGGGAACTTCTGTTGAGCAGATGTGTAGGCCTGCCCTGCAGCCGGTAGTTAGCATACATTAGTTTTGGAGACTGTTTCTGGTCTATGGGCAGAAGGGTCTGTGGGGCCTGACTGTTTGCATAGGAATACCCAGGGCTGCCTGGCCCTAGGAGGTAGGCCTGGGTGGCATGGGACAAACCCTGGGTATCAACCCACCCACCACACAGTTTGTTCAGGCTTCGCCCTGGAGCTGAAGGAAGGAAAGTCACCCTGTGGTGCTCCTGGGGTCATGGAATCCTTGTGGCCTCAAGCGGCACACTGGAGCCAGACTCTCCCCAAGGGACTCTACTAAGCCAGATGTTCCCAGGCTATGCCGACGTCTATTTCACAGGTGGTAAGTGTGAAGCGTACAGAGGTGAAGTACAGGTCACTGACACGGTTCTGTGTGACCAGTCCTGCCCCTATGACACTCATCCTGGGATACCGCTCTCCCTCAGCACCCAGGAACCCGGAGCCAGGCCTGGCTGGTGTGAGCCGGACCTCAGGCCCGATACTGCTTTGCCCCCTCCCCAGCAGCGTTTTTCAGTTGATCCATTCAAGGAAGTCCCTGTACTCATTCCAAGACCTGGAGGATCGCCCCACCCTGCTGATCCCCAAGCCCAGGGCAGCGGCCACAAGCACCACACCCTCTCCACCAGCCGCATGCGCAGTGGGCACCAGGCATAGCCTGCAGTCTTCGTAGCTAGCTCTAGAAGGGGTTACACTTTCAGGGCCCTTGTCTTCCGAAGGGGTAGAGTTTGGTGAAGTCTTGCCTCAGCTCCTGCCCTGGCAAGTAGGTGTGTCAGTGACACTTGGCAGCTTGTGAAACCGTTCCCAGCCATCCTGCTGCTTGCTTAAGTTTCAACTCAAGGTATCCCCTAAATTCCTATCACTTGGCAGATGCTTCCTGGATTGAGAAACACTAAGGATTAAACTGGATCTAGAGGCTAAGATGGATAAGAGAGGCCCGGGGTGAGGGCAAGCCTTTGCTCATGGTGACTTCCTGAAGCTGTAACCCCACAGTGACAACCTTATATACACTCTTCAGTTTAGCTCTTACAGCTGCCTGGGGGAGTGGCCTCTACTATTCCCACATTACAGATGAGAAAACTGAGGCACACAAACCTTCAGGTGTTTGAGCAGAGATCCGAACCTGAGCCAGCGGTAGTTGTGGAGAGTGAGGAGAGACTGTGTGTGTGTGTGTGTGTATAAGCCTGGGGTGTGTGTATGGACAATCTCCCTTGAAAATCCTTGTGGGGATTGAATGGTCTTAACTTTTTCATATTTAGCAAAAGAGGAATTTAGGGACCAGGCATAAGTGTTTTATGACTTTAATCTCAGTACTTGGGAGGCAGAGGCAGAGGCAGAGAGTTCTCTGAGAGTTCCAGGCCAGCCTGGCCTACATAACGAGTTCCAGGACAGCCAGAGCTATAAAGTGAGACCCTGTCTCAAAATTAAAAAAATAAAATAGAAAATAAAAAAGGGGGAAACTGGGGAGAGGGAATTATTCCCTCCACACTTCAAGTCACCCCTTTGCTGTACAAAAGGCTTTAAGGCTTTAGTGGGTGGTATTGCTAGGAGCTAAGTCCTTGAGAGCTAAGTCCCATCCTGCTATAGCCATTAGAACCCAGTTGTGCAACTGAAGGAACTCTGTCAGTCTTGACATTAAGGGGCCTTTTTTTTTTTTTTTTTTTTTTTCCTGGGGAGCGGGAGGTGGGGCACAGCTCCTGACCTGGCTGGGCCTCAGAGTCATGTGGGGAACACAGATAGATGCCTGTTCAGGCCATACCCCTGAGCAGTTTGAATGGTCTTTGGTGGTTTGATTTTGCAGGCTAGGCCCAGGGCTTCTACCTCTCTGGTGAGTCTCAGGATAGCTGCTAGAGTCTGGCAGGTGTGCTATGAGCCAAGCCCCGTGTATTCACAGCTCCACCCCCTGGCATTCCTGAAGGGCCCCATGAGTCAAGGGCCAGGGAAGTTGCCACAGTGCTCTCTGCCCCCTTCCTGCCTGGGAGAGATGGGCAAGCCTCTTCTTGGCCTGTGTGAGATGCATGGGTCACCCTGTGGATGTCACCCTGTGGATGTCACCCTGTGGGCGCTTCTTTTCTGTTTGAGTGGCAATTCAGAAAAGGCAAAGTGCCCCTTACGGGGAGCTTGAAAGAAAGCCTATACCTGTCAGAATCTAGAACCCTGAGAGGTTCACTCGAAATTTCCACCCCATCCCCCAGTCTGAGGTGTGGCCAGGGTGGGCACCTGTATAAACTCCACCTGTGTTAAGGGTGCTATTGAACTCCCAGCGGGGACACACTCCTCACTTATCCAAACCCCAGGAACCAGGTTCTGTTGTGACCATCTTTGGGGATCCAGGAGTGGGGCTCAAACTCTTGTCTGTGGAGCCAGGTTTCAGATGAGGCAGTGGCTGAACATCAGAGTTCTGACAGGGAGAGGAGGGTAGCCCCCAGGATACCCCAAATCCCATCCCAGCTCCCCACTCCATGGACACCTCTCTCTCCCATTTCTTGCTTTCCCTTTCTCCCACTTCGTGAAACTTCCACCTGTGAAGGTGGCTGCCAGCCCACCTGATTTGCTCAGGATCAAGACTTGACTTTCCCTACATAGGAGGGAACATAGAAGCTCACACAAGTTCCAGCTGCCCCGTGTGTGTTCCCGGTCTTCATGTAGAAAGTGGAGGGAGATGGGGCCTTCCCCATACAGTGATTGTAAGTTGACATGGGACAGCGTTTTGAACAGCAGCTGCAGTTAGGACCCACATTTCCCTGCCAGGCAGGAGAGGCTTTGGGGCACTATCCCCTTTTCTGGTCTTCGCTCTAGCAGCAAACTCTCAGCCAGGAGCTTCCTCCCTCGACCCCCACTAGTACCCATTTGTAATCCTCTGTTCAACCCAGAATTATGATCTTCTACCCCCCCCCCTCACTCAGGCATGTCTGCACTGCCCCTGTGGGTAAATGAAGGGCCCTCCGGCTACACCCTCCCTTCTCTCTCACCTTCCTCGAAGGTACCTAGAAAGGGTTTGCCAGCTACAGGGAATGAAACAGCCCACAGGAGGGCATGGCTCTTCTCTGATGCTGGAATTGTCTTGGGACAAGCTCTGCGGAGCCTGGGTGTTGATTGCACAGATGACTCTGGTCCTGCCCTGGCTCTCTGGCACTCTGCATGGCCTTCAGGGTGGAAGGCATGAGAAGCTGGGTGAGGCTCTGAAAGCCCAGGAAGGGAAAGTCCAACCGCTGCTTAGACACAGATGAGCCGAGCTGCTGGTTGAGAACACAAACAAGTAGAATCAACAGATTAAACCTGCACTGGGCACCATGGCCTCTGGGTAGGGTGGGAGGGGCAGAGGAGGGGCTTTCCTAATGGAAAATTTAGCCTTCCTTCTGACACTGCCCTGCTTCACTCATGATCCCTCCTGGAAAGTGAGCTAGTGTTGGTTGGGTGCTGGGTGCTGAGTGCTAGATGCTGGGTGTTGGATACTGGGTGCTGGATGCTGGGTCCTGGATATTAGATACTGGGTGCTGGATATTGGGTATTGGATACTGGATGTTAGATGCTGGGTCCTGGATATTGGATGCTGAGTGCTGGGTGTTGGATGCTGGGTGCTGGAGGCTGGGTCCTGGGTATTAGATACTGGGTGCTGGATATTGGATATTGGATGCTGGATGTTAGATGCTGGGTCCTGGATATTGGATGCTGAGTGCTGGGTATTGGGTGTTGGATGCTGGGTGCTAGAGCTGAGTGTTGGATGCTGGCTGCTGGGTGTTGGATGTTGGGTATTGTATACTGGGTGCTGGGTGCTGTCATAAGAACCTCGAAGTTCTGGGAAGGAGTTGTGTTTCTCCTTTACACAAGGGAAGTGGGCTGTGAGAGATAAACTCTTTCTTACACCCACACAGCTCCTAGGCTACAGAGTTCCAACACTGAGAACCCCAGGGACAGAGGGTCGGTTTATCGGTGCTCAGGCTGCTGTTCTGGGAGCTCAAGGGTGATCCCAGTGTTCTGCTTCCAGATCCTGGTCAGGGTCTGGTGGGTTGGAATATACCGTTCTTCTGAAGGGCATGGCTAATCCTTGTTCCCACCGGGCACCTGTAAAGGAAGATAAAGGAGGTGTTTTTCTAACTCAGCCTAACTCATTTCTTCTCAACTTCTGCCAGCTCCAGTAACAGAGCCTGATCTCTGGGCCAGGGACACTGCAAATGTCCCTGTCTTCAGGTAGCTTCATGGTTAACCTCCAGGCTGATCTCCACTTTAGCCAGTCTGATGTTGGTTGGCAGCCTCAAACCTCATCTCTTCCATTTCGACTCCTATGTCCATCTCTTGACTGTTGTTGGTACTCAGAGCTCAGATCTCAATCCTAACTCCTACTGGGACTTTAGCTTCACTTCCTACCTGGCTCTTACTCAATCCCTGCCTGTCATGGCCAAGAAAGTGTCACAGAGTCAGGTGACATAGCAGAGACTTCTCTGATGCTGAGAGAGGGCTAGTCCAGCACAGGGAGGGCTCAGGAGCTCTGGTCTTTTTCGACAGGCTTTGGAACACTTTAGAAGGCCAAGTCACACATTGGCTCAGGCTAGTTCCTGAGGGAAGGCAGGGGCCCTATCAGGCGCAAGAGGCTGAGGCTGTTGTGTAGCAGGTAGGAGGAGTCCAGTAGATTCCTTTAGGGTGTGCTTGCTCTAAAAATGTAGGTTTGCTGTAGATCTTGTCGACGAGTCTGGATTGTGTAGGTCACAATAGAAAGTTATTGGGATCCAGGCACACTGTCCAGCCCCACCCCCAGCTGTCCCCATCCCTGTCAAGCCAGGGACAGAGATCATCTTCAGGGACCAGGACCTCTCAGCGGGAGGAGCAATAGCTGGGAAGAGGGGGAGCATTCGGTGACCCTCCCTGGCATCCCACCTTTGCTCAGTACACCTGGATTCTCACTGTCACCTCCCCGGACACTTTGCAAAACACCTGCCTCTGCCACCTCCGCCACTTTGCAGTGGAGGTAGGTATAGTACGTGGCTTCCCCACTCCTGGTACCTAGCTTCCAGAGGACTAGAGGAATATGTCTTTGTTCCTCTGCCCCACAGGCACGCTCATCCAGGCCTCTCTGGGGACTGTACTAAGACACAGTTACCAACTATCTGAGCTGGGTATATTATATTCTCTGACTGGACCTATCAGAACCACCCTGGGAAAGTGTGAATCTTATCCTAGCTGGGAGCTTTCACACCATAAGTCCCCAGGGAATTCTGATACACTATCAGGTTGAAAGTGCCACTTATTTTACAGATGGAGGACAAGTGGAGGAACTGAGACTCGAAGGTCCAGGGTCATAAAGCACTAGACAGACAGACAGACAGATGGATCCCTTTCCTCCGTGTTCTGTCTCACAGGGGTCGAGGATGGAGCTTTTGGAAGCATTTCCCTTTGTTTAGTATCTCTGAACACCCCCATCCTCCTCTGTTTCTGAAGTGTGTGTCGGGTGGGCTGGGGGAGTGGGTGAAGCCTACAGAGATAAAGTTGGGGAAGGTGGCAGAAGTGCCCCTCCAAGTGGTTCTTTTAAACACAGACTCTGTCCTGCAGCGCCATCTCGTGGTTGACTCTGGAATTTGGTGTCTTTCTCCCGAAGCAGAGAACTTTGTACCGGTCTTGACTTGGGTTAGGATCTGTTGGGGGTAATGGTGTGTGCTACACCCCGGTGGAGAATCTTAAGAAGAGACACATCTGTCTGAGTGGCATAGAGTTGAGTATCGGTGCCTTTTTAGGAGGCATGAACAATGGCCAGCAATCTCTAAGACTGTGATCAAAGGATTACTTGGGGTTTATCCAGAGTCCTCGTGCAAGCTAGGCCCACACTGTACCTCCGAGGAGCACCCCCAGTCTGACTTCAGTAACTATCCTACTGAAAACCATTCAATCTCCCCAATGCTGTCACGTGTGATGCTACATAGAGCTGCTTCTGAGGTTTAGAGAGGTCCAAGGTGTATTTGGAACTGGGCGTAGGGCTGCCATAAGTAGGTGGGATCAGGAGAATTAGGAGTGCAAAGTCATCCTTGGAAACAGACTTAATTTGAGGCCAGCCTGGGCTACATACGATCATATCTCAAAAAAAAAAAAAAAAAAAAAAAAAAAAAAAAAAGTTACTGGTTTGTCCGTGGAGATCCGGCTTTGAATCCTGGGATCATAGCCCATGTTTGGAAGACACCCCTGCTCCCAAGCACCTAACCTCCGAGGCTATACTACACCTCACCTGCCACCTGTGTTTAGTTCCAGGGCTCCGGAGGTGACGGGCACAATGCTTTGGGTCCTGGTGGGGGCTGTCCTCCCTGTCATGTTGCTGGCTGCCCCGCCACCCATCAACAAGCTGGCCCTGTTTCCGGACAAGAGTGCCTGGTGTGAGGCCAAGAACATCACGCAGATTGTGGGCCACAGCGGCTGTGAGGCCAAGTCTATCCAGAACAGGTGGGACTCTGAGGGTGGGGGGTGGGGGGAGAGGGTGAGGAGAGGGGCCCAGGGAGGGGCGGGGAACACCGGGACTGCCCCTCCCTGCCCCCCTCTGGAGGTCAGGCTCAGTGACATTTCCTCCCACAGGGCGTGCCTAGGACAATGTTTCAGTTACAGTGTCCCCAACACCTTCCCGCAGTCCACAGAGTCCCTGGTGCACTGTGACTCCTGCATGCCGGCCCAGTCCATGTGGGAGATTGTGAGTACAGCTGCCCAATCCCGGAGCCATAGCCGGAGGCCTTGGATACTTAGCCATGTGTGGGGGCTGCAGGGTTCCTGATGGGCACATGGGGTCCTTGCTCCAGGGCTTCTCAGTCTGACACCAACCTGTAGAAGATTCCAGATATTTCCGAGGCTCTATCCATGTCACAGAGATTGCAGTTCTTCAGTCTCCACTCACCGTTACCAGAATCTCTGCCTTTCTCTGCCCCACTCAGCCCCGTGCCTAGGACAATGTTTCAGTTACAGTGTCCCCAACACCTTCCCGCAGTCTGGCTCACCAGTCTCCCAGCACTCTCTTAGAACCTCCTTTCTCTTCAACAACTTGACACTCAGCAAGCCCACCTCACTTTAGTCCTTCTTAACTGCTCTGTTCTTTCCACCCCAGGATCTTTGCATATGCGCTTTGCTTTGCTCTGAACCATCACCCCTTCCCTTCCCCCTCCCCATCCCCTTTCCCTCAGCTAGTTAACTTCTACTAGTTCTTAGCTCTTGACTCAAGTATTGTTTCTTCAGGGCACTGTTTCAGACCCTCTGACCCAGTCAAGTTGTGCCATAGGCTCTCAAGCGATGTATACCTTTGCACTGGGCAACTGTCGCATACATATACAGTTTTTCCAATATATCAGACACTTGTGCCCCACCTGCACCTGTGCCCCACCTGCACCTGTGCCCCACCTGTACCTGTGCCCCACCTGCACCTGTGCCCCACCTGCACCTGTGCCCCACCTGCACCTGTGCCTCACCTGCACCTGTGCCCCATCTGCACCTGTGCCTCACCTGTACCTGTACCCCACCTGCACCTGTGCCCCATCTGCACCTGTGCCTCACCTGCACCAGTGCCCCATCTGCACCTGCGTCCCATCTGCACCTGTACCCCACCTGTACCTGTGTCCCATCTGCACCTGTACCCCACCTGTACCTGTGCCCCACCTGCAGCTGCGTCCCATCTGCACCTGTACCCCACCTGTACCTGTGCCCCACCTGCACCTGTGCCCAAGAGCGGTCATGGGGTAGATGCTCTGTGGAAGAGAGGGGGAGGGAGGAAGACAGTTCAAAGCATTACTACAAGGCAGGAGTTGGGGTGCTAAGGGGGTTGCTATAGAGTGAACCTTGCTTCGTCAGGATCTTGGGGTGGAGCTCAGACCCAAAAGTTGCCCAGAAGTTAGTTGTGCAGAGTTTGAGACCAGTGGGGAGGATGGGTTGAGCCAGAACTTTCTCCGAAGAAGGAAGACATTAGTAGTCTCTGGGGGCAGATCAGGCAGTGAGTTACTGTTAGTGCAGCAGGGTCTGGCATGGTGAGGTCAGCCCAGGACCAGCCTGTAGGGCCTGAAGAACTGAGAAAGGGGTCAGGATTTGTCTCCAAGTTCACTGGGAGCATAGTGTGTATGTGTGAGGGTGGGTTTACCCCTACTCTCATGCCAGGAGGAATGGAATGGGTAGGAAGGGTAGGACTGTGTGTAAGAAGATGAGAGATGTGTAAGAAGATGAGAGAGGAGGCTGGAGAGGCGGCTCAGAGGTTAAGAGCACTGACTGCTCTTCCAGAGGTCCTGAGTTCAATTCCCAACAACCACATAATGGCTCACAACCATCTGTAATGGGATCTGATGCCCTCTTCTGGTGTGTCTGAAGACAGTGACGGTGTACTCACATACATAAAATAATCTTTTAAAAAAGTACATTAGCTGGGCACTGGTGGTGCACGCCTTTAATCCCAGCACTTGGGAGGCAGAGGCAGGTGGATTTCTGAGTTCGAGGCCAGCCTGGTCTACCGAGTGAGTTTCAGGACAGCCAAGGCTATACAGAGAAACCCTGTCTCAAAAAACCAAAAAAAAAAAAAAAAAAAAAAAAAAAAAAAAGTACATTAAAGGGAGAAGGAGAAGGAGAAGGAGAAGGAGAAGGAGAAGGAGAAGGAGAAGGAGAAGGAGAAGGAGAAGGAGAAGGAGAAGGAGAAGGAGAAGGAGAAGGAGAAGGAGAAATAGGAGTTTGCAGGGGCTGAGTCCCCTCAAGCCCCTCCAGATGGGTTAACAGAACACTGGGCTGTCACAGGTGGACTCTGGGATTCTTGGTTCCCAAAGATGTGTTATTTTGGGGGTCTCTCCACCTGCCCAAACTTCAGAAGACATCCCTTTTCTTCCTCCTGCCCCCCTCAGGTGACCTTGGAGTGTCCTGGCCACGAGGAGGTGCCCAGAGTGGATAAACTGGTGGAGAAGATTGTACACTGCAGCTGTCAGGCTTGTGGCAAGGAACCTAGTCACGAGGGCCTGAATGTCTACGTGCAGGGTGAAGACGGGCCGGGCTCCCAGCCTGGACCACACTCCCACGCTCATCCCCACCCTGGTAGCCAGACCCCTGAGCCTGAGGAACCTCCTGGAGCCCCTCAGGTTGAGGAAGAGGGGGCTGAGGACTGAGGGCCCCCAACTCTTCCTCCCCTCTTGTCCCCTGTGGAATGTTGGGTCCCACCCTCCAGGGAAGAGGGAGGGGATAGGCAGAAGCCCCCCCCCCCCCTTCCCCTTTGGCATTGGATGGACTTGGAATGCTGCATGGTTGCCATGGAGATCTGAAGGGAGGGGTTGGAGCCAAGCTGCACAATTTAATATATGCAAGATGGGGGGAGGAAGCAGACATCCTCAGGACTTTTCTTTTGGAAGGTGAAATGTGGTCTTTCCTTTCAGCCTTCTCGAGAGGCGCCCTTGGGATAGATAGGAAGTGGGCTGAGCTGCTGAGGATGACTGAGAGCCTCAAATAGGGCAGGCCCAGTCCAGGACCCACACAACTAATGGGGCAGGATCCCCAGTGATGGGTAGAGGGTGGGTATCATGTCCGAATCACCTTTGCAGGAGGATCTGGGTGGGAAGACCGCTGGCAGAAGTCGGAAGCTCCAGCCCCATAGGTTTCCCTAAAGGCTTCCCTCACTCCCCACCGCCAAGGAAGTAACCCCTTCAATGCAGTGGCTTAGGAGTCAGGCTGGGGCAGGACCCTGCTGATTCAGGTGCGGAGTGTCACTGAAGAGAGAAGATCCCTTCTGTCTCTCCCTCCAGAGATCTTAACTCTCTGCTCCCCACGTTCTGGACCCTTTAGGGAAGCAGCTGCAGCCAGCCCCACTGTCTTGGGGGCTGGTCTTTCTGAAAGAGGTGATGATCTAACTCCATCACCTGGGACCATAGTGGACAGGAAGCCCCTGCATAGGGACCCTGCTGACCTCGGCTTTCCCTAGTGCCCTATTCTATCCACTCCTTCTTCCCAGCTGCACTTTAACCCTAAGGCAGGGCAGGTGGTGAGGAAGGGCCCTCTGTCCCCTGATATGCTGACACCATGGTTTGTGTCCAGGGGGCTGCCAGCTCACCCCCTCCCTGGGGGTGCCCTGGCCCATGGCTGTTTGACGAGAGCCTTAGAGCTTGTAACCAGTAGCCATCTCCCCTGAACCCGAGTGTTTTCACGAATAAATGTCTTCAACGCCTCTATTCTCTTCCCTGTGGACTGGCTCTCTTGTCCCAGCTGGGCCCAGGGATGGGGGTTGGATTTGGTCTGGGCAGTGCGGGACTGACCTGAGGTATCCCTGTATCCTCCCTCGTCTGGTGGTCCTCTCGCTTCCCTATGGCACCACCTATGGCTCAGCTCCTCTCTTGGTCTTGGGTGTGCGTTTCTGCCTTGCTTACACGTGGCTGGACCTAGCCAGCTAGATCTAGACACTTGATCCCTTGGGATCTCTCTCGCCATCTCTTACTCTCAGTGATCCAGCACGGGCTTTGGTACATGTCACCAACCTGGACCAAGCCCCAGAAAGAGATGAAACAGATGAACCCTAAAATCGAAGATTACAGATGAATATAAGGTCGGGCCCTGCACTAGTCCATTTGCACAACATAAATCATCTTACCTAGCCCTCAGTGCCATTTGGAATATATATATATATATATATATATATATATATATATATATATATTATATATATTATGCTTGAGGCATCTTAGGTGCAGAGAAGTTAGTCATCTCTCTAGGACCATCTTGTTAAATGCCACCAAGAATCAAACCCAGACAATCTGGGCCAGAATCCATGCCAAGTTTGGCACGAGCATTCACCAGCCTGTGCATGTGTGTGTGGGGAACTCGTTCCTTTTCTGTGGACATCTACTTGACTTTCGCAGCAGCTCATAGGTCTCCTGATGTCACTTCAACATGGCAGTCAGAACACTAGCAGTGAATTTGCTCCTAGAGGTCCCTGGTGCGGTACCTCTGAAGCCCTGTGCCTCCGGTCTGAGAGCTGGCTTACCAGCAGCTGTCTTTCTGTAGGCAGCTTCTCAGCTTGTGGAAAGATAATTCACTGAGACACTGGGTAGACAAAGTGGGAAGGTGGCTGGCAGGCTGCTGGCAGACCCTGAATGGCAGCCAGAGCCAGAAACGTAGGGTCTGCAGAGCTAGGAGTCAGAACGACTTAGAGTAAATGAGAAGAGAGAGGCTGGAGACCAAAGGCCTGAAGGCAGCAGGCCAGCTGGTGGCATGGGTACAAGGGCCAGTGTTTTCTAGGAGCAGTGCGATTGGAGAGGCTAGGCCATCTGAGAGGGGTTGGAGCCCAAGGAAGAGCAACCTCTGGTGGGATGTGGAAATCTTGCCAGGGAGAGGAGCCAGATCTCAGGGATGAAAAAAAATTGTGCATGTGTACCTGGGGGTGCACAGACACATGTGCAGGCCAGAAGACAACTGTGAGTGTCATTTCTCAGATGCCATTCATCTTGATTTGGGGACCAAGTCTCTTATTGACCTAGATAGAACTTAGCAAGTAGGCCAGGCTGGCTGGTCACGGAGTATCCCAGTCTCCACCTCCCCAGCCTTGGAGCATGTGTCACCATATCAGTCTTGTGTGTGTGTGGTGCGCATGCGCGTACACATATAGACATTTGTATGCATTGTATCTGTGTGTGCAAGTGTGTAAACACATGTATGCCATTGTGTCAGAAAATGTCTGGGAGTTGGCTCTCTCTATCATGTGGGCACAAGATATTGAAAGATCACCAGGCTTGGTCCTCCAGTCTTAGCCTCAAGAGTCCTGGGATTACAGGTATGTGCCAACACACTCTGCAGAAAATGGAATCTGAAAAGTCTCACAAGCTGCGTCCACTTGAAGTACGTGTGTAAATGCATGTATGTTTGTATATGTATGCAGGGTAGCGATTTCAGAGTTTTGCCTCCACCAACCTCGAAATGAGCCACCAAGAGACCACAGGAACAACATTGCGGCCCCTCATCCCTTTGCACAAGCAGCGAGGGTTTTAGCATCTTTACAGCTTAGCCATCTAGACAAGATGGCTGCCTAGCTGGAGCTGGCTCTCCAGTCTTGTTTGGGACCAGCTAGAAATTGGTCCTTCCTTTGCTCCAGGCCTCTGGGCAGGTCTGCACTGCCTGGGTTTGAATCCTGGCAAGGTCACTTCCTAACTGCAATTCTTGGGAGATGACAGGTTTCTGGGGTTCAGTCTTGATGCTTGTAGAGTGGGAGCTATTGCTTACGGTCAAGTCTACTCTCAGGGTGAGGATGGTCACGCTGAGAGTCAGCGCACTGGCCAGCTGGGGACAGTGCCCACCATCAGCTCGTACCTCGGAAGTATCAGCTGCTGTGATCGTGGAGAATGAGTGACAGGCCCACACGTCAAGCAGATGGACGGATGATTTGTCCGCTTATTCATTCTCTTATTAGACAGCTATTTATTAAGAACCTAAATTGTGGGCCAAAGAGATGGCTCAGCGGTTAAGAGCACTGGCTGCTCTTCCAGAGGTCCTGAGTTCAATTCCCAGTAACCACATGGTGGCTCACAACTGTCATGAGGGAATCTGACACCCTCAAACACCAATGCATATAAAATAAAAATAAGTAAATTAAAAAAAAAAAAAAAAAAAAAAGAACGTAGACCGTGCTCACTATGGCTTAACAGTGAACAAAATCCAAGACTTGCCTGTGTGGAGGTGACCCTCACAGCACCTTCTGTAGGATGAGCTTCCGGCAGGACTCACAACCTCCACAGACCTTGGCTTATCCTTCTGTGTAGTGGGCAGTTGTCTTGGTCTTCTGTGGCTCCACACACACATGGAGAGTGAAGCAGGGTCTGACTTCCTGAGATAGTTGGTCTATGATCCAAGGTGGCATTATTGCCTTCCTCCTACAGAGGGGCAGTTCACCGTGGCTAGCAGCAGCTAAGAAAAGGTTAAAATTTCTCAAAAGTCCCTCTGCACCTGTGGTCACTAGGAAGGCCTCCACCCTACCATCCATTCCAGGATGCAAAGGACAAATGAAGAAACTCCTTAAGTTCCAGGTGTTAACAGTGTGACCACAAGGTGGCATCACCCCAGGACCAGTCTTAAATATAAGCCTTTCTCTCTCTCTCTCTCTTTCTTTCTTTCTTTCTTTCTTTCTTTCTTTCTATCTATCTTTCTTTCTTTAGATGGGGTTTCTCTTGTCTGGATGTAGACCAAGCTGGCCTTGAACTCAAAGATCTGCCTCCCTCTGCCTCCTGAGTGCTGGGATTAAAGGTGTGTGCCATCACTTGCCTGGCTGAAAATAAACCTTTTAAGTATAGCACAGTACAGATCATAATATAACAAAAATTCGTGAAGAATTGGTCACCTGGAATGAGCAGTGATAAAATTCCCATGTTTTGGGGGCTGGAGAGAAGGTGGCTCAGTGGTTAAGAGCACTGACTGCTCTTGCAGAAGACCCAGGTTCAGTTTCCAGGGACCACATGGTGGCTCAAACCTGTCTCGTTCCAGGGAATCTGATGTCCTGGCATTCCTGGACACTACATTATGCAGTGTACATATATTTTGCCTGCAGGCAAAACACCCAAATAAAACACAAATAAATATACAAATAAAATAAAATAAAATAAAAGTAAGTAAGTAAGTAAAATGGTCATGTTTTGTAAGACGTGAAGAAGAGACTCAAATGGTCACCCCATTCGCATCCCTGCTGTCTGATGTCACAGCATGGAGAACTGGAGAGCCTTTGGCAGCCCAGCACGGTAGTGATGCTTGTAACCTTGTCCTCAGAAAACTGAGCTGGAAAATAGAAACTCTGAGGCTAGCTGGACGACATAAAACAAGCAAGCACAGAAGACAAACACGTACAAACAAAGGCCCATTCAGAGGTGAGAGTGGAGCTCCAAGTTGCCTGCAGTTAAACCTGATGACCTGGGTTTAAGTTCCACCCCTGGGTCCCATACGGTGGGAGAGAACTCCTGAAGGTTGTCCTCTCTCCTCTTCCACACACATACACACAGGTACACACTGCACCACACACACACACACAAAGTCACACACTGTACCATACACACACATACACACACACACATAGTCACACACTGTACTACACACACACACACAGAGGCACACACTGTACCATACACACACACACACACACACACACACACAGAGAGTCACACACTGCACCAAACACACACACAGAGGCACACACTGCACCAAACACACACACACAGAGACACACAGTGTAACACACACACACACACACAGAGTCACACAGTCACACACTGTACCATACACACACACACACACACACACAGGCACACACTGCACCAAACACACATGCACATACAAAGGCACACACTGCACCACCACCACCACACACACACACACAGAGGCACACACTGCAACACACACACATACACACACACAGAGTCACATAGTCACACACTGTACCACACACACACACATACACACACAGAGGCACACACTGCACCAAACACACATGCACATACACACATGCACATACAAAGGCACACACTGCACCATACACACACACACACACACACAGAGGCACACACTGTACCACACACACACACCCAGAGTCACACACTGTACCACACACACACACACACACACACACACACACACACAGAGTCACATAGTCACACACTGCACCAAACACACATGCACATACAGAGGCACACACAGTACCATACATACACACACACACACACAGAGTCACACACTGTACCACATACACACACAGAGAGACACACAGGCACACACTGCACCACACACACACACACACACAGAGTCACACACTGTACCACACACACACACACACAGAGACACACAGGCACACACTGCACCACACACACAATTCCAAGACAAAACAAACCCTTTGCTGGGGGACTGAAGAGATGGCTCAGTGGTTAGGAACACTGGCTGCTTTTCCAGAGGACCTGTGTTTGATTCCCAGCACCCACATGGCGGCTCACAACCATCTGTAACTCCAGTTCCAGGGGATCCGATGCGCTCTTCTGGCCTCCATAGGCACCAGACATACATGTAGGCAAGCAATCATAGGTCGGAGAAAAAATAAAAAAGAAGAAAAGTAAAAACAAACAAACAAACAAACAAACAAACAAACCTTTACCAGCCTTATAATAAGTAACAGATTATGACTGTAAACCCAGATTACCGGGCTCCAAATGGATCCACTGCTGCTCACGTTAGGCATCCCTGGGCTATGAGAGGCACCTCAGGGAGAAACACCAATGAGACCACAGATGCCAACAGCTAGCACAGACTCCAGACTGTCAGATCACACAGTGTCATTTACTCTCCCCTGACTCCCGGTGAGGCAGACGCGGACTTCTGCTAACTGTGGCTGAAGAGAAAAGAAAGACCAAAGGACCAGCTGCCACTGGCTCTGAACGTGCAGCACCCACAGAGCAGCCGAGCTGCGATCTCAAGCCGATCTCTGACTCTCCATCCAGGGGTGACCTTCTGTTCCTCAGGCCGTGCAGTGTGGAGTAAGGGATAGGGACCGTCTTTTGCTTGCTGCCGCAGGCTCCACCCACCTCTGGTGTGAGTGGATACGGTTGCTCTGCGGATTGGGACAGGAGGCATCTTGAGCACCTGATGTGGTCTCCTTCTGCCTTGGGCACCCGGCGGGTCTCAGCCCCACTTCCCTCTTGGTTGCCTGGTGCTGGAGACCTCTGCAGAGGCTTTTGTCCGCTCTGGGCCTCAGCTTAACACCTTCTCTCTGGCATATATATTTCTGGAATGTGTATTCTGGCTTTATAGTTGGGGTGGGAGTCTGGGTGGAGATATTCCAGGACAAACAAAGGCCATGAATGCAGCGGGCTCTTCTAAGTGGGAGGTATTTCCATTTCGGAGAAGACACCCACCAGGGTCTCTTCATAGTGCTGTACATTTTTCTCTCCTCTTTCTCCTCCTCTTCTTCCCTGTTTTCCCCCTCCTCCTCTCCCTCCTTTTTCTCCTCCTTGTTTCCCTTTAGAAATGATCACTTTTACGTTTTCTTTGCCCGTTTCTTTTTTCTTTTTTTAAAAGAATTATTTATTTTATGTATGTGACTACACTGTAGCTGTCTTCAGACACACCAGAAGAGGGCATCAGATCCCATTACAGATGGATGTGAGCCACCGTGTGGTTGCTGGGAATTGAACTCAGGACCTCTGGGAGAGCAGTCAGTGCCCGAAACCACTGAGCCATCTCTCCAACCCCTTTGCCCGTTTCTTGCCCGTTTCCTTCGGCTAGAAAGGACGTTCACAGATGAGAAGCATCATCTCATGTAGTGTCCAGAGGGTCCAGAGCAGCACCTGGTACCTACTAGGTGTGAAGAAAACTTGGTCATCTCTAGGGGGCGCTATGCCCTGCCCCTGTTTACAGAGACTACCCTTCCAATGGCTTGGAGATCCCCAAATCTCTCACACCGAGATTTGGAGCGTCAACAGGTCAAGGAGGGGGGCCTTCGCCAAAACCACTCGGTGTTGTTGGAGAGCCGGCGGGGGGTGACTCAAAGGTGGAGTGGCAGAAATTATTTACCCATTGGTATCAGATCCAGCAACTGAGGCTCAGAGGGATCTCAAACGACTTGCTCGGTATTTCCCAGCTGACTCCTCTTGAAAGCGTGGTGATTCTCACAGTGAGTGGCTCGACCCCCATTGGGGAGCAATCTCCGGGTACTTACAGGTCACGTCCCCCCTTCCTTGACTTCTGCCTGCGCCATCACTACATGTGGGCAGGGGAGTCGCAGGCGGAGGTGTGGGGGCTGCGGGCGCCCGGGAGCGCTCGGAGCATCCTTCTCCAGGCCTAGGGTACCACGACCCGGCTCGCCAGCTAGAGGGGCTCGGCTCTGCCCGCCCACCGCGGGGCGGGGCGCACGCTCGGAGCCTCCGGGACCGCGCGTGGCTGAAGCGTCGCGGGCTCCTGCGCGCTGTCTCCCCCGGCTCGGGAGCCCTATGCCCGCCGCGCCACCAGCCGCCGCCTGTAGTCTCCAGCCCCGCGGCGCTTGCCGCAGTCGCCGGCAGCGGATCACCCGCGAGCGCCCAGGTAGGGAGCGCGGGCGGGAGGCGGCCAGGCGAGCCGGCGCGGCCGAGAGGGCGGAGCGCCGCGCTGCGCTCCTCTGCCAGCCCTGTCTCCCCGGCCAGGTCTGGCCCGGCCCGGTCCGCGGCCTCCGGTACCCGGGATCCCGCGGTGCCTCAGGGAGAAAGGAGACCTGCTTTCCGCCGCTGAGCTGCGCTCCTGCTCTTGGGCCACCCCATTGCGACCCCCACGCGCGACAGCTCGTGATCTAGCGTACTCACACGCCCACCCTCCTTAGAGAGACTGCTCCGGCCGGAAGGCGGGAGTTCGCCTCCTGCTCCCACCTCCCCAGCTGTGCCTCTGGGCAGGAGCTCCACCTCCATTTTATGGCATCCCCGGTGGCTCTGTCCCATCCCAAGGCTCTCATCCAGCCCCAACCTAACTTTCATTGACTGGGCGCATCAGTACCCCTCCCCAAACTTCTTACCTGAGTACTCCAGGTGGCCCTGCCATAGGAGGCGCCCCTACAATCCCTCCCCGACCTCTTGTAATTGCTGTTGGGTGACCTAAGAACCCCCTTTTGCCACCTACTCCACTGAGGTGCAGTTTTTAACCCAGTTGCCTTTCTCTTCCTTTGGCTTCACCCTGTATCTGCATTCACTATATCCCGTCCTGGTCCTCAACCCCAGTCCCCATGGTTCCAGAGCCCGGCCCTGTCAACAGTAGCACCCCAGCCTGGGGCCCTGGGCCACCGCTTGCCCCAGGGGGCAGCGGTTGGGTGGCCGCCGCGCTGTGCGTGGTCATTGTGCTGACGGCAGCCGCCAATTCGCTGCTGATCGTGCTCATCTGTACGCAGCCCGCGCTGCGCAACACGTCTAATTTCTTCCTGGTGTCGCTCTTCACGTCGGATCTGATGGTGGGGTTGGTGGTGATGCCCCCAGCCATGCTGAACGCGCTGTATGGGCGCTGGGTGCTAGCTCGCGGCCTCTGTCTGCTTTGGACCGCCTTCGACGTGATGTGCTGCAGCGCCTCCATTCTCAACCTCTGCCTCATCAGCCTGGACCGCTACCTGCTCATCCTCTCGCCGCTGCGCTACAAGCTGCGCATGACAGCCCCGCGTGCCCTGACGCTCATCCTGGGTGCCTGGAGCCTCGCGGCGCTGGCCTCCTTCCTGCCCCTCTTGCTGGGTTGGCACGAACTGGGCAAAGCTCGAACACCTGCCCCCGGCCAATGCCGCCTATTGGCCAGCCTGCCTTATGTCCTCGTGGCGTCCAGCGTCACCTTTTTCCTGCCTTCGGGTGCCATCTGCTTCACCTACTGCAGGATCCTGCTGGCTGCCCGCAAACAGGCGGTGCAAGTGGCCTCGCTCACCACGGGCACCGCTGGTCAGGCCTTGGAAACCTTGCAGGTACCCGGGAGTGGGTTTGGGAGACCTGGCTTTCGGGATGAGGAGAAATAAACCACATTAGGAAACCACTGGGTGACTGCCTCATAGTAAGCGCTTGCTGCTAATCCTGCAAGGCCGGTGGTTATGCTTTTCTGATGAATTTCAGGCTCTGACTGTGGTGGGATGTGCGGACTGTGGTGAGCTGGGTATGGAGGAGGCCCCATCCTGTATCACATGTGGAAAACTTAGAAAGCATTCTCTCTCCCTCATTTTCACACTCTTTTCTCTGGGCCTGTTGGTCCTGCCTTCTAAATAAGCAAGCATGCCTTTGCTCTCCATCCCTAGCCTAAGCCACTGTTGCCTCTCACAAGGCAAAAGCCCAGACTCACTATGTAGCCGAGGGCGATCTCGAACTGGTGATCTTCCTGCTTCTGCCTCCCAAGTTGTTGGTACTATAGGTGTGCACCATCATGTCTGGCTTAAGGTCTTTGCGTTTGCTGTTCCCTCTGCCTCAGTGCTTCTGCCTGGAGCTGCTCTTGCTGACTTCCTTTCAGCCCATTCTTCCTAGGCTGACCCTGACTTCCGGGTCTGAAGGTCCATTGCCTCCCTGATGCTGTTGCCATGGCTGGCTCCCTGGCTTGGGGGCTGTGTGAGGCTAGGTCACTTTTGAACCCCCCCCCCAGTACGCATAGCTCAATAATTACCTGTGAATGGGGCAGGCCCCTTAGCTCAAGCAAGCACGGCTGCTCGTGACATACAGGTCACGCTGGGCTCCTGGCTGAGGTCCACCCTGGCCAGTGAGATGTATGCGCCCAAGGCTTGAGCTCCTGAGACTTAGGTCTCTAAACTAAGCCCCTGGCTTAGTTTAAGGTCCCAGCTACTCTCTGCAAGGACATCCCAAAGCCTCAGGTGAAGGAGGTTCATGGAGGTTGGTGGCCTTGGGGTCACTGAGCATCAAGGAACTTGGGTGAGGTGGAAAGATAGTAGCCTCCTGCAGCTGGGCTGCAATGCCATGAGGGAGACTTGATCTTCCAAGGTCCAGTCACCCAGGACAGCGGTGTCTGGAGTGGACAGGAGTCCTGGCTGCAGGCTTCTCTGTTCCCAGGCTGTCAGTGGTCCTGACACAGTCAGGATGGATGTGGGCCTTCCACACTCTTTCCTTAGAACTTTGGTATTTTCTTTTGGTTTTTCAAGGGTTCCTCCTCTGGCTGTCCTGAAACTTGTTCTGTAGAGCACACTGGCCTTGAACTCACAGAGATCTGCCTGCCTCTGCCTCCCGAGTGCTGGGACTAAAGGCCTGCTACCATCATCACCGCTGGTATTATCTTTTTTTTTTTTTTGTAAAGACTTCACTCTTGCTTGGTGATTTGCTCCTGTTTTTTATTGACTTTCCCATTTGTTGGCCTGAGGGTAAGGGGTGACTGCACTTGTGTGAATTTCTTGGCCTCAAAGCATGGTGGCTTCTCCCCAGGAACCCCCAAACTGAGTGACCTACAAGTCAGTGTTGGTGATGTAAACAGATAATATCTGAGTCTCCTGGTAGTCACATAACAAGCCAGGCATTCCACAAACACTCAGGACTCCAAGGCACTGGGTTCTGTCTCTTGGATTCTGTGCATGTGAGGGTGAGCATGCAAGTGTGAACACACACACACACACACACACACACACACACACAGAAAAACAATATTAAATCCACATGGAAGCTCCTGGGTTCTTGAAGCTATCGATCAACTGTGGCACAGGCCCTCCAGGGTCCACCACTGAGTTCCACCCTTGCTCTCGGAGATTTTGTAAAGGAAAGAGAATGGCCTGGGGGTGAGGGTGGGGTATCTCTCCTCCCCCTATCTTTTTACTTCCACAAATGTGTTCAGAAAGAAAAGTTCCTATCTCTTCCAGAAAAGAAAAGCCAGTAACCCCTGCCACCGGCAATCACAGGAAACACAGGACAGGGATGTCAGAGGGGCCCAGCAATGTCACTGAAGAACTTTCGTCTGTTATGCCCGGAACCTGAGGCTAGCTTTCTCATTGTGAGTTAGGAGAGGGTTATTAAGAACAAAGAACATGTTCTCTCTTGCCGGAGGACAGCTTGCAGCTCACATTCTATGTTAGTATTTAAAAATTATTATTATTATTATTATTATTATTATTATTATTATTATTATTGTTGTTGTTTGGGGAAGGGTTTCAAGACAGGGTTTCTCTGTGCCCTGGCTGTCCTGGAACTCAGTCTGTAGACCAGGCTGGCCTTGAACTCACAGAGATTCACTTGCTCTTCCTCCTCCTCCTCCTCTTCCTCCTCTTCTTCTTCTTCTTATATTATCATCATCATCATCATCATCATCATCATCATCACTATGTTCGTGTGTGTTTGTGAGTGTGCACATGTGTGTGCCATAGTAGGACAGAAGTCAAGGTTCAGGAGTCTGTTCTCTTCTCCCACCATGTGGGAGCTAGAGGTCTAGTCAGGCACTATGCAGGGCCTTCACCTTCTACACCTTCCCACTGGCTCTGTGAGTTTTTAAAATGTTCACCTGCATCTGAACGCCCATCCTCGAGGACACTCTGTACCAGAGATCAAGGATGTTAGAAGCTGGGCTGTCCGGAGCCCTGGTCTCAGCAGGACCCCGACGCAGATGTTCTTTTGGTGAAGTAAATCAGCTGGTACCAGGATGGCACTTGGAGACCTCAGGGCCTGCGCAGGAGCCTCCTCCCACAGCCATAGCATTGACTCGAGCACACTGTGTCCAGCACCAAGCGTTGTCTCCAAAACCCCTGCCGAGTGAGCAACACACTCTCTCTCTCTCAGCCTTGCTTGATGATAGGTAAACTGAGGCTCAGAGAGAGCAGGTGTGGCTAAGCGACGCTTGCTCAGTGACATTTATCATGCACGCCCCCTATTGGCTGCTTCTCGGGTCCCCAAGCATTGATCTGCAGCCCAGTCTGCACCCAGGGGCTCTGACCTGACTCTCTCTCGCTCTTTCCCAGCATTCTCTCTGTAGTGGTTTTGTTTTGTCTCACGCCTGGAAGTGCTGCTTAGGTGCTGCTAGGCCAAGCCCTGCCCAACCAAATATAGATGGAACTCTGATCTTTCCAGACTCCAGACTTGGCCCTCAGGGTCTTCTCCATGTCAGTGAACGGTGACCTCCTTTTTCTGGTCTCACAGGCCAGGAGCTCTGGAGGCAGCCTGGATGCTTACACTAGGTACCCAGTCCTGTCTTCTCTACCTGTGACACATATCCAGGCAGGGTACCACTGCATCCTGGGCTGAGTCCTGTTATGGATGCCTGGGTTATTATAGTAACCTTCTAACTGACAGGTCCCCATCAGTTAGAGCTGTGCTCTGTTGGCCTTACAGCTCTCGTCCTGAGACTCCGTGATCCACATCTACGTTACCCACCTTTCCCTCGGGTGCTCTTCCTTTCCGCCACACTGGCCTCCTGGCTATTCCTTGAGCATCAAGCACTTTCCTGTCTCAGGACCTTTGCACCAGCTGTCCCCTCTTTCCTTCCCACATAGTCCTTCCTCAACTTCTGTCCCACCTTCTGGTTTCTGTTTTTAGGCTTCTGTGTAGGAAGTGCTACCCTCCCAGGCTAGGTCCCAGGCTAGTACATCCCTCCAGGCCTGCTGCTTCCAGTGGACGGATGATTGGCTGATGGACCTTCTTGGGTAGGAATCGGGCTTTAAGAGGGCAAGAGCTTGTCATGTTTGCTGTCCTAGTACCAGCATCCAGAGCCATATGGCGCCTCTCCCAGCCTCCCAGCCTGCGTTTGTGGTGGGAAGGAAATGGACACAGAGCTTCGGAGAGCTGTGTCCCACGCGGGTGCTTACTGTCCCTCCCTGTGGGCTCACTCATATATGGAATGGCTCGGGTCCTAAGCTTTTCACAACATGAATTTGTTAGCCCAATCAGTGACATGCATTGAGAACCTACTGTGTGTAGGAGCTACCTACTGTGTGCAGAAGCTTTTTTTTTTTTTTTTTTTTAAACCTATGGAGAGGTCCTGCCCTGCTTAAATTTATACCAGTTGTTACACCCCCAAAGTCATGTTCTGTGTATAGCTGAAGGCCAAGACAGAGAAGGCACAGTGGACCCTGAAGCCAAAGTTTGGAAGACATCCCTTCTGTCCCCAAAGTCATCCTACCTTGGCAACAAGATGATCCACCTGGTTCTCAAGCTAGAGGTGTGTCTATTCCATACCTCTCTCCTCTCCCGCCACTGACTGAACACCTGCTGGAAAGCCTGTTCATTTTGTTTGTTTGTTTGTTTTTGTTTTTTGTTTTTCGAGACAGGGTTTCTCTGTATAGCCCTGGCTGTCCTGGAACTCACTCTGTAGACCAGGCTGGCCTCAAACTCAGAAATCTGCCTGCCTCTGCCTCCCAAGTGCTGGGATTAAGGGCGTGCGCCACCACCGCCCGGCAAGCCTGTTCTTATCTCTCCCCTTGCCCCCATTTTTTCGGGAGGCAGGAGGTTGAGACAGAGTCTCTCTATGTAGTCCTGGGGGCCTGGAACTCACAGAGATCCACTTGCCTCTGCCTTCCAAGTGCTGGGATCATAAGAGTGTGCCACCACTGCCTGGACTTGTTCTCTTTTAACAACCATATTTTATTTTTAATTGTGTACCTGTGCACACATGCACATGCTTGTGAGTGCAGATGTCTTCAGAGGCCAGAGGTGTTCAGTCCCCTGGGTCTGGAGTGGAGCAGTTGGGAGTTACTAGATGTGGGTGCTTGGAACTGAACTGCAGTCCTTGGCAAGAGCAGAGCATGCTCTAGACTGCTGAACCGTCCATCCAGCCCAGAGCCTGTTCTCTTGGCTGCTGAAGCATCAGACCCTCCACTACCTGCCTTTCAAAGCCGCTTGTGGCCTTGTTTCCTGAGTGCCTGCCTTTGGGGGCTTGTGTGTGCCATGGCAAGCCTGTCCTCTTAGGTTTTGTTTCTGTTTCTCTTGAGCTGGTCTATCCAGAGAGGCAGCTCCCCAGGCATGGTGGTACACACCTTTAATTCCAGCACTCAACCTCGGGAGGCAGAGACAGGTCAATCTGTGAGTTTAAGGCCACCCTGATTTATGTAGTGAGTTCCAGGCCACCCAGCGCTACATAGTGAGATCCTGTTTCAAACGAATGGACAGACAGCCTGGAGCCGGAGACGGTCTCAGAGCTCAGATCCACAGTAATGGTGCGGACAGATACAGAGAAGGCTGCATGGGGCCTCTTCCCTTCTGGGATCCGCCTCTTTCCTCTCCTCTTCCTTTGCCAGTGCAGCCTCTAGCTCCCTGCAGGAGGAAGGGAGGCGGGAACAGGCCCCCAGTCCCTGGCATGAGCAATGTAGGAGCTGGCCAGCACGACATCTCTCTGCTGATCCACATATGCCTCTGTGTGAAACTGGGCTCTAAAAAAAAACCCTGCTGCTGGCGCAGTGGTTCCCACCAGGTCTTGCTAGCATTCCTAGGGGCTGTGAGATAGGAGTTATGCTTAGACCTGGGAGAGCAGGGAGATTTAATCAGGCAAAGGTATCTCTGCGGGAGGATGCCAAGCCAGGGTGTTGTGGGAAGGGAGGAGAAAAAAACAACAGAGGCGTGGAAGTGTATGTTTGTTATTTCAGCAGGGGAGAAAGGCTGAGGCAGGAGGATTGCTGTGAGCTTGAGGCCATATGAGGCCAGCATGACTGACTTAGGGTGTTCCAGGAAATCGAGGATGACAGTGAGGCCCTGTCTACACATACACGCGCGCGCACACACACACACACACACACACACACACACACACACACGCATGCACACGCACATGTGCGCGCGCGCACACACACACACACACACACACAGGGAGGGAGATAGATTAATAGACGAGGGGGTGGGAGTGGGGGGTTATCCATTCTTGGGTGATCCCACAGAGTCCAGATCATTGTTGGGCAGTATCAGGCTGCAGTGTGAACGCAGCCTTACAGAGAGAGACAGGAAGGTGAGCCAGGACTTCCTCCTCTATCCCCTCCCCCTCCCTTTGGGTGATCCTCTCCCCACCGGCTCCCTCCTGTCTCCCCTGATCTCCCCATCCTCTACCTCCTCCTATCTTCCTCCCACCCCAGCCCTTCCCTCCTAACTGCATATCTGTTTCAGTGACAAGTCTTCCCTCCACCTCCGTCCTTGCTCCTCAGAGGAGGAGGTGACAGTCACAGAAATACCTGCTGGGGGAGGCGGCTGCAGAGTAGCTGTGCTGAGCTGGGGACCTGGCTTAGAAATACAACATCTCCTCCTTCAAGTCCTGCCTGCTCCCACCACAGCTGAATGGCCTTGGGGAAGTCATTTTGCCTCTACCTGTTATCTCAGGGCTAAAGGTGACTCTCCATGAGTCGGGGAGGTGGCTCTGGCACAGAGTAGGTGCTCAACAGTGTTGGTGGTAGAATAAATAGATGGCTCTGGGGACCTCTGTCTTCCAGTCTTTTCTGGTGTCACCAACAGCACCATGATTGTTAAGTAGGTGAGAACTCTGGGATGCTTACAATGTAAGTAATGACAGCTAGCCTACAGAGCACTCACAGTGTCGGAGCTGTTCCAACAGGTTTGTGTTGCTTTGTTTCCTAGCGTAGGCCTGTGAGATGGATGCTAGGAAATGTGTCCCCTCTACCTCCAGAGAGAGTTTCCTCTGTGTGTCTTTGACTGTGCTGGAACTCACTCTGTAGACCAGGCTGGCCTCAAACTCAGAGATCCTCCTGCCTCTGCCTCCTAAGCACTGGGATTCAAGGCATGTTTTTTGTTTGTTTGTTTGTTTGTTTGTTTTACAGAAGAGACAGGAGAGGCCCAGTAGCTTGCCCAATGCCAGTCGGCTGTTAGAAGCCAGCCAGGGTGTGAAACCCTGTGGTCTGGCTCAAGTCCATCTTGCCAACCCTCATCTGTGACGGGATGACTAGTGACTTGTTTTTCGTGTTTATTTTAATTAAAATTTTAGACTCATTTACTTATTTATTTTATATCTTTAAGCATTTTGTGTGCACGAGTGTTCTGTCCACCTGAATGTACGTACATCACATGTGTCGTAATACCCACAGACATCAGAAGAGGGCATGGGACCTCCTGGAACTGGAATTATGGATGGTTGTGAGTTGCCATGTGGGTGCTGGGAATTGAACCCAGGTCTTCTCCAAGAGCAACAAGTGCTCTTAAGCACTGAGCCATCTCT
Source organism: Arvicanthis niloticus (assembly GCF_011762505.2). Lineage (NCBI taxonomy): Eukaryota > Metazoa > Chordata > Mammalia > Rodentia > Muridae > Arvicanthis > Arvicanthis niloticus. The sequence goes on from NC_047662.1 coordinate 15,811,984, forward strand.
CTAGCCCCTTATTTTAATTTTTAAATGTCTTCCTATTGGTGCTTGCTTGTCTGTATGTGCACCATATGTCTGCAGTGCTCACAAGAGACACTCTCGCCCACTAATGGTGCATTCTTGATGTCATTCCATGTGCTGTGTCAGGTCCTCAAGAATCTGTGTTTTTCGTGCTGTTTACACAATGGAGGCACGCTGTCTGTGCTATCTGTCCAGCTGCCACGCTCACTCTGTGACACATCCCCCTCCATCCGACACGCCCCTTATTCATTTATTTACTTTTTTTTAAAGGATGTATTTATATGTTTTGGTATTTTCCTTGCATGCACGCCTGTGCACCACGTGCATACCTGGTGCCTGCAGAGGCCTGAAGAGGGTCATGGATCCCCTGGAACTTGAGCTATTGATAGATCTGGGTGCTGGGAACTGAACCCAGGTCCTCTGCAAGAGCAGCAAGTGCCCTTAAACACCGGGTCCCTGTCTGAAGATGAATGAATGAACAAATGAATGAACAAATGAATGAGTGAATGAATGAATGAATACTAGGGGTGAGGATGTGGCTTAGTTGGTAGATGTGCAATAATTTTTTTTTAAATTGACAGTTGATGCATCCATACAATACACAAGATCTTTCTAGATAGGGTGTTTGTCTATTTATTTATTTTTGAGACAGGGTCTCATGTAGACTAGGCTGGCATCAAACTTATGTAGCAGAGGATAGTCTTGAGTTCCTAATCCTCGTGTCTTCACCTTCTGAGTGCTAGATTACAGACGTGCCCCATCATACCTGGTTTATGTACTGCTGGGAATGGAACCCAGAGTTCCCTATACGCCAGGCAAGCACTGTGCCAACTGAGGTACATCCCCAGCCCCAGCTATATTAACATTTTGATTATATTTATTTATTCACTGTGTGTTTATTTGGTTTTGTGTGTGTGTGTGTTTGTGTGTGCACGCGCACACGTGTGCCTGCATGTGCCACAGCATGTCTGTGAAGGTCAGAGGACAACTTGTGACAGTCAGCTGTTTTTTGGTTTTGTTTTTGTTTTTTGGGGGGAGGGGTTTAAGACAGGGTCTCTCTCTCTCTCTATAGCTCTGTCTATTCTGGAGTTCTTACTCCATAGACCAGGCTGACCTTGAACTCACAGAAATCTGCCTGCCTCTGTCTCCCAAGTGCTAGGATTAAAAGTGTGTGTCACTATTCCCAGCTCAGTTCTGTCTTTTCCACCAGGAACTGAAGTCATGTTAGGTACCTTTACCTACTGGGCCATCTCTTTGGTTCCAGTTCATTAAAAAGAAAAAAAAATCTGTGCTGTATTTTGCAGTGGGACTGTGTGTGGTTTATTTGACCACTCTTTCTTGGGTGGGGCCGGAGGCAGGGGGCAGCTGTTGGCTGTGGCACTAAGTCTTGTCTATGCCATGATGAACAGGAGTGTCCAGGAACAGAGGGTGGCTTGTCATCCAGGGCAACCTGTCAGCGCCCATTCTAGCCAGCAACTCCACATGGACACCATCACAAACATTTGCTTCCTGCACAGATCAAAAAGAAACGCTTCTGCTTTGTGGAGCATGATGGGAAAACCATAATTGCAAACTGTGCAGAGACTCTGTGGGCTGCACAGATAAGCCGCACTTCTGCCGTGGGTGGTCTTCCACAAGTACAACTAGTCCTTGAATTGCTGAGGTCTTGGAAGGTGATGGGACTTACTGTACTGTGTGTCTGTCTGTAGAGAATGTCATCTACCTATCACCCATCTATCTCCTATCAATCTACTTATCATCTATCTATCAATCACCTATTTATCATCTGTCAGCCTGCGTATGCATGTACGTATGTATCTATCATCTATCTATCTATCTATCTATCTATCTATCTATATGTCATCTGTCTATCTATCATCTATCTATCTATCTATCTATCTATCTATCTATCTATCTGTCATCTGTCTGCCTGCCTATCTATCATCTATTTATCATCTGTCAGCCTGCCTATCTATCTATCTATCTATCTATCATCTATCTATCTATCTATTTATCTATCTATCTATCTATCTATCTATAATTTATCTATTTATCATCTGTCAGCCTGCCTGTGTTTCTATCTATCTATCTATCTATCTATCTATCTATCTATCTATCTATCTATCTATAATTTATCTATTTATCATCTGTCAGCCTGCCTGTGTTTCTATCTATCTATCTATCTATCTATCTATCTATCGATCTATCATCTATCTATCTATAATTTATCTATTTATCATCTGTCAGCCTGCCTGTGTTTCTATCTATCTATCTATCTATCTATCTATCTATCTATCTATCTATCATCTATCTATCTATCTATCTATCTATCTATCTATCTATCTATCTTCTATAATTTATCTATTTATCATCTGTCTGTCTGCCTGCCTACTTGTCTACCTACCTATCATCTATCTAGCTACCTATCTACTACCTATTTACCTTTTTCTCTTTTTATTTTTTATTGTTCGTTGTTTGTTTCTCCGAGACAGGTTTCCTCTGTGTAGCTTTGGCTGTCCTGGAACTCGTTCTGTAGATCAGGCTGGCTTTGAACTTAAAGAGATCTGACTACCTCTGCCTCCCGAATGTTGGGATTAAAGGCGTGTGCCACCACCACCCAGCTTCCATCCATCTACTTTTGAGACTGAGTCTCTGAGAGCTTAGGCCAGTCTCAAGTCATTTCGTAGCTGAGGGCAGCCTTAAACTTCTGAGCTTGTTTGGGTTCCAGGCACATACCCCTATACCTAGTTTGTGAGGTAGGAGAAGTGGAACCCAGGGCATCACGTGTGCTAGGCAAGTCCTCTTTTAACGGAGCCACACCTGACTCTTCATGTACTGAGTATTGTCATTATAGGAGGGTCTCTTGGAGCTGTCTTCTTCTGTACCTGAACTACCTCAAACTTGCGAAACGTTACACAGACAAGGTGCAGTGTGGGGCCAGGATCAGGGCTCCAGAGAGGTCCCCGCTGGAGCCTCAGCTTGAGAATCATTACACAAGGATCTTTGGGCAGTGCCAGTGCTGTGCTGTTCTTAGCACTGATGTCAGCCTTGGTCTGTAGCCAGTTCAGTATGGAACTGGAGTTAGGCCTAGTGCTTGAGCTGGGAGTCAGTCAAGGATCAGGGCTCAGTAAACTGCTGGTATGCTGGGACTCCATCTAGTATTAGGGTAGAGGTTCAGTCTGTGACTAAGATCAGCCAACTTATGTGGCTTTCCTTTCCACAGGTGCCCAGGACACCACGCCCGGGGATGGAGTCTGCTGACAGTAGGCGTCTGGCCACCAAGCATAGCAGGAAGGCTTTGAAGGCCAGCCTGACCCTGGGCATCCTGCTGGGCATGTTCTTTGTCACCTGGCTGCCCTTCTTTGTGGCCAACATAGCTCAGGTAAAACAATGACAGTGAAGGTGGAATGAGTCTAGGCCTGGCCGGAGAGACGCCATGCCTCACTGGGCAAGGGTGGGAGGAAGGAGGATGACTCATCTGTGGTACCTGTGTCTGTGTGTCTTTCCTATCCCTGCTGGGTGGGGTAGCCTGGGTCCCTGCCTGGGACAAGGTGTGATGAGTCTTATCTCCACAGGCCGTGTGTGACTGCATCTCCCCAGGCCTCTTTGACGTCCTCACATGGCTGGGCTACTGCAATAGCACCATGAATCCTATCATCTATCCGCTCTTCATGCGGGACTTCAAGAGGGCCCTGGGCAGGTTCCTGCCATGCGTCCACTGTCCCCCGGAGCACCGGGCCAGCCCCGCCTCCCCTTCCATGTGGACTTCTCACAGCGGTGCCAGACCAGGCCTCAGCCTGCAGCAGGTGCTGCCTCTGCCTCTGCCACCAAACTCAGATTCAGACTCAGCTTCAGGGGGCACCTCAGGCCTGCAGCTCACAGCCCAGCTTCTGCTGCCCGGAGAAGCCACCCGGGACCCCCCGCCACCCACCAGGGCCACCACTGTGGTCAACTTCTTCGTCACAGACTCTGTGGAGCCTGAGATACAGCAGCATCCACTCAGTTCCCCCATGAACTGACTAGGTCAAGAGCTGGCCGGCGGAGAGGGCCACATTCCCAGAGAGCTCAGCCCACTCTCCCTAAGAGTGGGAGGTGGTATGTCTCCTAAGACTGTGCTGAGCGTCATGAGGTATCCGCAGCTAGCCCCCATCTTCTGCTGCAGGCTCCTTGACAGGAGGGGTGACCAGAAACACCTCTGTAGGGTACTCTGGTGTGATGTTGCTTGCGGTTTGTATAGTGTGTCTGGGGGTCTCAGAGCTGGGCCATGTGGTTCAGGCCAGCAGAAAAACAATCCATCCTCAGCCCTTTCTCTCACGGTGGGTGGGAAGAATGTATCCATCTAGACACCCCAGTTCCTGACTGGCCCAATCCTGTTATTCAAAGTCAATCCTGTTATTCCAAGTGCCATCTATGGGCTATTGGGGTTCTCATATTCAAAGTGCCCACCCCTCTGCAGGTGTGGTGAATCAACCTTGTACATTTCCCAAGTATACATTTGATGAACTTTCAGACCTGCCAACCCCTAGGCTGGGGGTTGCAACGCTAAAGAGCACCTTAGGCTGGAGGCCGGGCACCCAGAAATACGACCCTGTCCTCAGCTGTATACCGCATTTCTGGGGCTTGGCATGGGTCTCAAGGGAGAATAGGAGTGATATTACCTTGTAAGACAATGTGAATGGTATGTCCAGCACCTGTGAGGGGTCATTGGGTGGTAAATTCTGTTGCTTTAACCCTTGGTCAGCCAGGTTCTAGCTCTGGTGGAAGGCCAGCAAGTGTCCCTCCATCCTTCCCCCAGCCTTCTCATCTTCCCTCCCTCCCTCCCTCCCTCTCTCCCTCCCTCCCATCTTTCCCCTTTTCCTCTTGTTTTGGTTTGTTCTAGACTCTCAAGTAACTCATACTTCCCCATGTGGCCAAGGATGACCCTGAACTTGTAATCTTCTTGCCTCTACCTTCCAGATACTGGGGTCACAGGGATGCGCCACACACCAGGTTATGTGGTGCTGGGGGTGGAACTCAGGGCTTCATGCATTCTGGGAAAGCACTCTGCCAATGGAGCTGTGTTCCCAGGGCCTCCCAGGTCAGCCTCACACATACTAGGCAAGCGCTCTCCACTGGGCCACATCTCAGTCTTATTGTCTGTTCCAGCCAGATTGGGCTCCCAGCCTTCTTGCTTTCTTGGGTGGAGACCGTACCACTCAGGGACTCTTTCCAGTCCCATCCTGTCCTTCTGCCTCTAGAGGCCCAGGGGATGGTGACAGATTTTGTGCAACCTTAAGTGTGGGTTTCCTCCACACCAGCTTCCCCGAGAGGAAGCAGCTGATGGAGGCACAACAACCCCTCATCCTGCCTGCCCCGTTTGGTCCTCCCTAGGGTCACTGAAAGAAAGGACAGCTGCTTGGGTGGGCAGGGTACAGCTGAAGAGGGATGAACGCCCCTGGCTTGGGGGTGGAGCCACAGACAGGCGGGTGGGCTCTGGTCTGGCATGGGGCTTGCATTTGTGGGTAAGGGCAGGGGACTCTTGGCTCCATGCGTGGCCACACTGAATTCTTCTTCAGCGTCAGGTCTTTCTTTGAGTACCATCAACCCAGGCTCCCTGGCTCTCTCAGTGTGGCCAGGAGCTCTCCTTGGTGCTGACCATGCTCAACTGGGCTCTGGTAGCAGGGCTCTGGTGCTTCCGGCTTTCTCCACCACTAGGCCTGCCTGAGGGACTCAATAAACACAAGCTGAAGGAAGTGGATGTGTGGTAGACTGTCGCCTATTGAATCCCCGGGTGCTTGGAAAGCAGCTGCGTAAAGGTCTCCCCCACAAGTGTCCTGGGCTCCGACTCTGTGCCTAGCATGCTCTGTGATACCCCCATCCCCCACAATGAATCGCTGTCACTTTTTCCATGGGGACACAGCAGTTTATACTAAAGGTGGCATGAAGTGACATAGATGTTTGTAAAATGGATAAGTGACACAGGGCGCAGGGACATCGAGTTTCTGAATTACTGCGACACCCACAGCCTTCTATGGGTCTTATTTCTGCACATGCACAACGGGAGCAGGCTACTTCTGTCCCTGCCACCTAGAGGAGGTAGGAGGAACAGAGAGAATGCAGTCACAAGGTCTTAGAGCTCAGGTGAGAAGTCCCAAGGCTGGACTTATAGTGGTTCCATCTGTGATCATCTGTGCGGTCTTCAATGGATTTCCTAATTACACAGAGACCCTGTTTCCCCAGCATAAAATGAAGCCATGAAGGTCAAGAGAAGAACCCAAGGGTGTGACAAACAGTGTTTATTGGTCCCTCCTCATGTAATCCACGCTCACCAAGGCCCAGTTCTCCAGATGCTGACTGTGAATTCTGCCTTTATTTCTCTAGGTATAATTCTATCCAGGGTCACGTGTTTCACAAACTCAGCATGGGCCTCCATACCACACATGCCACATCTATGTCTGTTATCCAGCCCACATAAATGTCCTGGACAGATCTGCTCCTTCAAAGGGCAGAGGGAGCAAAGTGTCTCATTGGCACCCGAAAACGTCCCGCTGGTGGAGCCTGGGATCAGTGGGCAGTGCTGCAGAGTAGATGCAAGATCTGGAAGACACTTGGGTCCACTGAGGCTGGAGAAAGGGAAGCTTGGGGACCTCCAGTCCCACAGTGACTTTAGGGGCCTCTGGATGGGACCTGCAGGGTGGGAGCCTACACTGGTTTGGAGCTGGGTTAACCTGGGAGGTCATACTGCCCGTGTTTCCTCAGAGAGCCAGTGTTTTCTCTCTTTCCGTTCTAGCTCCTCTCTGTTTAAGAAAGGCACTTGTGGAAATCCCCCACCTCCACAGCTCTCTGGAAAGCCTGCAGGGCTTAGAGAAAGTTGCATAGAGCAGTCTGGAGAGGTATCCAGACACCTGCTGGGTCAGTCCAGTTCTGCACAGGACTCCTGGGTCCCATGGGTACAGTCAGGGCAGCCCAGTGGATTGGGACCCACACCATGACTGCAGATCAGGTGTTCCTCTGCCGGAGCAGTAGCAGGAAAGAGCGAGTCCTCTGTAGACTGGTCCAGCCCTGCTGGCTCCTGGGCTTGGCTGGCACTGGAAGGTATGGTGGTTTTGAGACTGTCTCCCGAGGCAGGTCTCTGGCTTTGTCCATCCTGGTGGATTGTGTCATCTGTAGAGACTGTGGCTGTCTGGAGTGACACTTCTTGGGGCAGGCTGCCAGGGGCCAGTGGCAGTCCCTTCTCACCCCAGCCGGGCTTGGTGCGGATGCCCACAGTCTTCAGGATGACATCCATTTGCTTGGCATAGTCCAAGTGGCCGTTGACCTGCAGGAGACGGTGAATAAGGACCATGTGGGTAGGTGGGCAGGCGGATAGATGGGCAGGGCCCACCTGTTCCTGGGATCCAAGCTAAGCTCCACCCTCAGCCGGTCACTCAGAATCCAGGATCCCAATTATTATTTCTTCTCAAGTCTAGAGCGCACTGGAAGGAGAACTGGGGGGAAGGGGTGTGGTGGTGGGGGGGCAGCTATAGGATCCAAGGCAGGGAAAGTTAAAGAAAGCTTCTCCAAATGTGTGGGTCCCCTGGAGCACAAAGCCCCATACTGATGATTCGGAAGCAGGGCAGGGGTTCAGTGTTTCCTCTTCAGTAGCCATGGGATCTTGGAGGGAGGGTGTTTCTGTCCCTAACCTTAGGAGTGGCTCTCCCAGACGGTGGCTGTGAGGGTTTCCCCAGGAAAAACCCCAAGTCAGGAATAAAGCTTTGTCATAGCCAGTAAGGCTCTGTTTCTTCACAGCTCACTGACCCTTCCCCATCATCCTTCCACCTCTCCCAACCCCTCCCAGGAAGTCTCCCACTTGTAAACGACCCCCATTGTATACTGAAAAGTTAACTCCCAAAACAACAGTGTTGACAGGAGGGGCCTTAGGCAGTTGGCAGAGCAACTGTTCTGTTTCAAGCTTGAACAGTGCTGTCTCCCTGAGGGCAGACTGGTTACAAAGCCAGCTTGCCTCACCACCATGAGACCATGCAGCCAGGAGTTGCCACCAGACCAGTGCCATGGCTTTGGATGGCAATTGTTACTGTTACAAATCAGATAACATTCTGTTCATGCTACATACCCTAGCCCCAGGTATTAGCTCATGGCTAATGGGGAGGGAGTGGTGGTGTTTCCTGATGCTTCTTGAGTTCTTGTGTAAGAAGTCTTTTCTTAACCCCCTCTGTGTACGTGTGTGTGTGTGTGTGTGTGTGTGTGTGTGTGTGTGTGTGTGTGTATCAAAGATCAGGTGTCTTCCTCAATCAATCACTCTCCACCATATCTTCTTCCTTCCTTCCTTCCTCTTCCTTCTCCTCATCCTCTTCCTTCTTCTCCTCCTGTTGTCCTATGTATACAGTGTTGTATATACTGTATACTGAATGTATGCCTGCACCCCAGAAGAGGGCATTGGACCCCATTACAGATGGTTGTGAGCCACCATGTGGTTGCTGGGAATTGAACTCAGGACCTCTGGAAGAGCAGCCAGTACTCTTAACTGCTGAGCCATCTCTCAAGCCCTCCACCTTATTTTTTGAGTCAGGTCTCTCACTGACCCTGGAGCATCTCTATTTGGCTAGACTGGCTAGTCAGAAAACTCCAGGGATCCTCCTGCCTCTGCAACCCCCCAGTACTGCCACCTGCAGTTCCTGGTACTGAATGTTTTTCACCTGGGTTCTGGGGACCTGAACTCAGATCCTCATGCTTTTGTGGAAAGCACTTTGCTGACTGAGCCAAGACATCCCCTCTGATCCCCTTGAAATGCATAGTCTCTCAAGGGGATTGGAGAGGTTCACAGAAATTACAGCATACTGTGACTGCCGCTTAGTAGGTGCTATATAAATATAAGTTCTCTTACTTGAGTTTGCCTCAAAGGGGAGATGAAGGTGGAGAGTTAGCTGGGCTGATCCATTCGGGAGCCCAAAATGGCTGCATAAGCGCTAGTTATCACATCTGAATCCCAGACAACAGAAACTTCAGCTCCACAGGGACAAATGCTAACCAGTTCCCTATGGACAAATAAGAGCTGCTTCCCTGAGCGTTCTGGATCCTGGAGAAGGACTGTGTGTGAAAAGGCAGACGGGAAGGATGGAGTCAGTGTCATTACTGCAGCCGACCCCAGGTGGCCCTCATACCTACAGCACACAGCTCTGGCTTCCTCTGTCCAGGTCTTGGCCATGTACAGTCTGCCAGCTACTGTTCTACAAAGACCCACAGTGGCGTCTTTGTTGCTGGTGCTCCGTGTTTACAGTCAGCAGAGGGGTAAGCATCCTGGGGCATGGGTGGATGCGACACAGTTGATCCTGAAGTTTTCAACCCATGGCCATCTCCCCAGTTGTCCCACTGAGCTTTGCCCACTGCTGGGTACAGTCAGGTATCACTAGCGTAAAACAGCCATCTCTCATGACTGATGTTGGGTAAAGCCCCAGGATGCACCAGGAAGCTCCTAGCACGTACTGTCAACCAGCAAAGGCCTATTAGACTAGTGGCCAAAAGACTGTGGACTCCAGTCACTAGGTCCACGTGGGCAGGAATGGATCCCGACATTTTCCCTTTCCTGCCTTGCAAGAGACCTGGCCTGGCTGCCACCGCCCCACCTGTCTGTGCTGAGGACCCTTCCCAAGCCCACTAGGCCCTGGGTTCCCCAGTGCCACATGCTTCCGTAAGATGAAACTTGCAATGACCCCAGCATCCTGTGGGCTGGCACGGGGAAGGCAGCCATGTGGATACAGGCGTGCTTGGCAGGACTGCAAATTGCTGACCAGGCTCTGGAGGTTTAGGAATACAGACAAATTCGTGGCTGAGGGCCCAGGCTCTGAGGTAGTTCCCTGGGTTTCCAGCTTGAACCTACACTGTCCCCTCAGGCTCAGGTTCTTGACCATCCATTCTCCAGCTGGTGGTGGTGTGAGGTTGCAGAACCTGAGGTAGGGCCCTGTGGGTGGAGTAGGTCACTAGAAGTGGGCTTTTGATGTGACACCCTGCCCCTAGTTCCTCCCTCACCCTTTGATTTCAATCTATCCCTCTGTGAACTGCTTCCTGTTGGACCTTTCCCGCCCTGGCAGGCTGAAACCTGTGAGCACAGATAAATGCTCACTTAAGGCACTCCAGCCTCGGTCTCCACATCTGGACAGTGGATCAGTGTGTCTTCCTGGGACTTTCGTAGGGTCACTTGACACAGGGCAGCTGATGTCACTGCCGGTGCTATTACTATGTACTCTGTGGTAGGGTTCTTTGTTAAGTCTTAGACATCAGGTACATCCTCTGGAATCTGGAAAGGTTTGTCCTGAACAGCTTCACATGGTGAGCCCTGCGATGGTAAAACCCCTCCACCTCCTGCAGCCTCAAGTGGGACAGGGTGACGGACAAACGGACATCCTAACCAGTGTCCCTTTATCCATCCCAGACATGGTCCATGCCACAGGAAGGACGGACAGACAGGTCTGTAGTTGCTGCTGCAAAGGGAACTGCCAGGCGCTTCCTACAGAGGGAGACCTGCCAGCCCCTCTTCCAGCAAGCTGCCAAGAAAAGGCAGGAACACAAAGGCAATGCTAATTACGTCTAATTAGTCAGAGGAGGGAAGCACCGCTTTGCTGAGGCCCTTAATGTGGTAAAGAGCTATTATTAGGCAGAGCTACAAAGCTGAGCCACAGCCAAGGTGTTGGAGGAGGGAGAGGTCTGGAAGCAGCTAGTCTCCAGGGTGGAGAAGTGAGGGCGGTGGGCTGATTGAAGAGGAGGGGACTAATATTGGGGAGCACTCATAAGCCCAGAGCCCTGGCCTTGCATCTTCAGTAAACATTCCCATATAGCGGACCAGTGTTGGATATGTTCTTGCTTGGCCGGCACCAGGGTCTACTGCTTTGAGTGTAGCCCATGTCCTGCACCTGAGTCCTCTGCTTGCTTTGGTTTTGTCCAGGGGGAAGGAAGTGCGGTGGGAGGGCAGCTCTGACTGGTCATCTGGGGTGAAGGTGTTGAGGGGCGGGGTTGGTAATTTGAGGACTTTCGGGGTTTGGATCCAGCCCTGCGAGAATTGCTCGAATTGCTCGTATTGCTCGTTAGGACACAGGAAGTTTTCTCAGCCTTGATTTCCTCATCTGTAAATGGGGCAGAACAGTTCCTGCCTGGAGGTAGCTTGAGAATTACAGCCACTGGGGAAAGACTGGGATGGATCTCAACTTGCAAGAGGCAGGTACGTGCAGGTACTCTCTCCAAGTGCTGGAGAGACCTGGTGTCCCTCATACACAGGCCAGTGGGACAGATCAATACTCACCACTGAGGACAGGTCCACGTTCTCCATCCTCCGGTCCTGCAGCAGCACAGGCTGCAGGCCTGCGACGCGGAGCTGCACAGAAGACGTGCGGTACACGAAGCTCAGGAGCCAGTCTCCCCTGCGGGCAGAAATAGGGGCCATCAGCCTGACCCCGGGCAGGTTGGGCCTCTGACCGCCGGGCAACTGGGCAACTGGGCATAGATACTACAGAGACTGGATTAGCCTCAAACTCACAATCCTTCCACTTCAGCTTCCAAGTGCTAGGGTGGGATGAGGGCACCAGAGTGGTCTGCTAGATGCTCTGAGGGGCTCTGACCTCCTCCTTCCTCTCTGGAGATGAATTCCTTTACATGGGACTCTCACCATTTGCTTTTTCCCTGTAGGCTCCTCCACCACAGGCCCTTTACTGACTGTCCCTCCCTCTGCCTTTAGCTGTCACCCGGAGCCTCTGGCCTCTGAGCCCTGCAGGGTGCTTGCCTGTAAGCACAAACGCTGCTTTTGGTCCTTAGCCCTGTATAAGTCGGAATCGGAGGGTGCCTGTCTGTGCATCCAACGCCTGGAAGGTGGAAGCAGAGGATCTTTGGCTACATAGAGAGTTCAAAGCCAGCCTGAGCTATATCAGAGCCTGCCTCAACAAAATAAAGGTCACCAGTCATCCCTCTAGCCTCCCCTTTGACTCTGAGCTTGGAGTGCCACCTTCAGGTCACTTGGTGACCATCCTTTGTGTTTTTTTGTTTTTTTTGTTTTGTTTTTTGTGTGTGTGTGTTTTTTTTTTTTTAGATTTATTTTATGTATATGAGTACACTGTAACTGTCTTCAGATATGCCAGAAGAGGGCATCAGATCCCATTACAGATGGTTATGAACCACCATGTGGTTGCTGGGAATTGAACTCAGGACCTCTGGAAGAACAGTCAGTGCTCTTAACCACTGAGCCATCTCTCCAGCTCCCATCCTATGTATTTGCTGCAGGTGACCTGTGGCGGTTGAGAACTTATGAGATTTGGGTTTTTTACAGCTAACCAGCCTGTGGGCTCCCTGATACAGGATTGTCTCACAAGGCTTGGGGTTGGGGTTGCTTTTTGGAGCTTGGGGATTTAACTCAGAATGAAACTCTGAGGGCTTCTCCACAGATACCCCTACAGACAGGGCTGCTCTCCTAATCCCTTCCTGACCCCCAGGTCCCAGCGCTTGCTAGAAAGGCTGTTGCCCAGGGTGCTGACTCTCTGTACTGCCAGCTTCTTCTACCTTCCTGTCCCTGCTCAGAAATCATTCTACAAAAATGGAGCCCAGATGTCCGCACTGCCAATGGTGTACACAGGCATGCCTTAGCCCCAAAGGGCTCTCATATAGACCCTTTTGTTTTTCTGTCTCAGGTGCTATCCCATGCTCCCTCCTTCAGAGTCATCCTGCAGGTGATGACACAGGATCCCACAAGACCCTCCTCTGCCATCCTAAAGGGTGGGACGCCTCTCAGATCTGAACCTCTGGCTCTAGCCACAGTGCTGACATGCCCACACCCAGCTTCTGGTACCTTTCTTCATAGAGACTTCTTGTCTCCAGAAAGGGTGGGGAAGGGCACACCAGAGCTCAGGAAATGTTGTTACCTCCCCCATGACACGAGGTTCAGACAGACCTGCAGTAGCCATTGACAATTCTCCCAGACACCACATTCCGGAATGGTTCCCAGTGCTTGGGGTCGCCTTCTACTGGTGCACCCAGAAGGACCACATCCTCGATGATCCCTTGGCAATCTGGTGAGAGATCCCAGAAGAGTCTGTCAGTGTTCCTGCACACATAGCATGGTGTGGGATGGATTGAGGTGGGAAACAGAAGGGGGTAGCATACATGCATGCACACAAACACACACCCCAGAAATAGAGGCTGACACAGGACTCTAGGTCCTAAGTTGACCTTCACATGTCTGATCTATTCCTGCAAAGTGTCACTGTGACAGTTAAGGTAAACAGCACACAGACACATAGACAGCAGGTGGCACAGCCCCAGTAGGAAACAAGGTGTTTTTCCACACCTCCTTGTGGCCAGCAGGGACAGTAGCAGGGATTCTGAGCAAACTTCAGATCCAGAGAGAGACCCAGGGAGAGAAGCCTAAGAGGCAACTGCTGTGGTTCTGAACTGAGCCTAGCCAGCGAGTCTCCTGTGTAGTGAGCCTAGCCAGCGAGTCTCCCGTGTAGTTCACAATGAACGCAAACCAGGTTGGCTTAGACATGAATTCCACTGTTGCTGAAGCCCAGCCAGGAGCTGTCTCACCAAGCCCCATCCACTCTCAGACGAGCTGCATTCAAAGGGGCTGCTCAAGGCATGGAATTTGCAAAAGATCGGCTCACTGTGTAGTATTTACAAAGGGTTTGCTCTCTGTATCGTGTGCAAGGGCCTAAGTTCCTGTTCCTACATTGAAAAACAGCCCTTATCAGGTGATACCTCCAGTGTCCAGCAGCCCTCAGGATATGGAGTCAGTACAGAATGCATCCACTGTTCAAGACTGACAAGACGCCAGAGGGCCAATGAGACAGCTCGGTGGGTAAAGATGTCCAAGTTGATCCCAGGAACCCACATGGTAGGAGAGACCAACTAAAGTTGTCTTCTGACCTCTACATGGGAACCGAGGCATGTGTACACACACACACACATGCAAATGCATACACACATTTATACATACACACACCATACACACATACAACAAATACACACACGTGTAGATATACACACACATATATACACACATGCACATACACATACAACAGATACACACACATACAAACATACATACATATACACACACACACACCAGATACACACACACATACACATTAAATAAGTATAAAATCATAAAGATGCCAGAGATAAACATTTAATGGCCCTGGCATCTTTTTGCTGTGGCAACAGTGTCTACCAAAAGTCACTGTCTGGTCCCGGCCTTCCCTCCTGTGAAAGTTTGAGGCATTAAATACAGAGCCCCAGGCCTGAGGATGCAGCAGAGGAACACTTACCTGGCCCGCGCCTTCCATCCCCCCCCCCCCCCCCCCCCCCCCCCCCGCCTCCACAAGCTTATAAATATTCATATTCTTATGTAAAGGGGGTGAGATTATCTTTGAGTTCAGAAGTCACAGACACAGACACTTTTGTGCCTCTCCGTTTTGAAACAGCTCCTTGGATTTTATTTATTCTCTGCTTGTACTATGGGAGTGGACGGCCCTCCATCCTGCTACACCTTTGGCAGTAAGGGGGTGGCATGCCTCTGGTTGAAAAGGAAAGCTTGTCAGTCAAGCCCTCGCCCTCCCTCTGCTCCAGGACTTTCAGTCTGCTGTTTCTCTCTAGCCCAGAAGCGATCCCTTAGGAATGGATGTCAAGGCTGGGGATGTGGCTCAGTTGGGAAGATGCTTGCCTAGCCTGCATGGAGCCCTGGGATTCATCCACACATGAGTTGGGTGTGGTAGCAGATATCTGTAATCCCAGCATCTGAGAGTTAAAGTCCAGAGGATCAGAGGTTCAAGGCTGTGGTGGTTTGAATGAGAACAGCACTCACAGGCGCATATACTTGAATAGTTGGTTCCCGGCTGGTGGACTGTTTGGGAAGGATTAGGAGGTGTGGCCTTGTTGGAGGGGGCGTGTCAATGGGGTGGGTTCCTCTCTCCCTGCCTTCTTCTGCCTGTAGATCAGGATGTAACTATCCAGCTACTTCTTCAGCACCATGCCTGCCTGCTGCCAGGCTCCCCGCTATGTGGATCATGGACTAATCCTCTAATCTACTAATTCTGCAAGCAATCCCCCCGGTCAAAGGCTTTCTTTAATAATTTGTCTTGGTCATGGTATCTCCTTGTAGCAATGAAACAGTATCTAAGACAAAGGCCATTGTTGGCTATATTGCTAGTTCTAGACCAGCCTGAGATACATGTATCCTAGGATCTCACGTATACTATTGGCTTAGGCCTAGCCGAGGATGGCCTTAAACTTGTGACCTTACTACTTTTACTTCTCCACTGCTGGGATCAGAGGTGTGGGTCACCACTCTGAGTTTATGAGCACTGGAGACGGAACCTAGGACTTCATGCACGCTAGGCAAGCACTCTGTCAACTGAGTCATATCTCCAGTCCCTTATCACTTTCAAGTGTCCAGGTCAGAGGGCTGGAAAGATGCCTCAGTGGTTAAGAGTGCTTTCTGGCCTTGCCAAGGACCCTGGTTCAGGTCCCAGCATCCATGCTAGGCAATTCACGACCATCTAAATCTCCAGGGATTGGACACTGTCTTCTGGCTTGCATAAGAGACTGCACTCACACCCCTACATAAAATGAAAAATAAAAATAACTCTTAAAAAAATAAAATGTTTGCTCTGTAGCTTCAAGAATATCCATGCTGTGCAGAGTTCTTTCTTTACTTTTGATAATATTTTGCTATCAACTTTACTCCTGTTCTCTGTCCTTCTGGTGTTTCTGGAGGCTCACCCTGGACTCTTGTGATGACATTTTCAGCACCTGGTACTCCCAGAAGTCTAGAGATGGCTTCAGTTTTCCCAAAACCCATCCAGGACCCAGACGGGTCATCATCCTCTTCTTAGTAACAGCCTTGAAAACTGTGTATGTGTAAACTCTAAAACTGAAATTTAAAGACCATGTCCCAGCGCCCCAGCTTTGTCCATGGAAACCAGTATAGCTGACCTGATCTCTACTGGTTTCCCAATATCAGGCCTTGTTAAAGGGAAGCCAGCGTGCACAGAGCTTCTGATGTCTCCTCAAACAGCCAGAGAGGTGCAAAGCGCATTCCTACATGCCTGTCACGTTGTCAGTAATGAGACTCTCTCAGCTGTACCTGCAAAGTGGCTGGATCCTCTCCATCCCATCAGGGGCTCATGTGTGCTGAGAGTGATAAGGTGAGAATGGGAGGGGGCACGGAGGGGAGAGCATCTGCCAGCCTCAGATCTGCAAGAAAGGCCTTGAAGGAGTTGCTATGAGTGGTATCTAACACGAACCAAGTCCATTGAAAAGATACTCAGATATGCACTCCGCAAAGGAAGTAGAAAAATATAAAAGGAGGGAGATGAGTTGGGAAAATGGGGGGGGGGGGTGATAAGGAGGGGGGAAGAGAGGGAATCCTGACTGCAGAGGCTGCCCCCTAGGGGAGGCTCACACTGGCAGGAAATCACCTAGGAACCTCTTTGGCCGTCTAATCAGGATTTAGGATGAATTCTTCAAGTGGATAACTAAGCCTTCAGTTCTGCTCTCTGATGCCCACACAGAATGAGGCAGCTATTACTGCTCCCCAGGAATCTCAAAATTAATCTGTTCCACCTGGCCTCTCCTGGCTGCCCCCCAGGCAGGCTGACACTAGGTTTGACTTGGTTCAAGCAACTGGTGGGTACGGTTTCATGGCTGGGAAATAAATCGCATCAAATGTGATTGTGTGTTATCACAGAGATGAAAGAGCCATCTGGCTGAGCCATGCTCTGCTGTGTATTTCTGGGGTATCTGGTGACAGCCACACTCATATTCAGCCAACTGGGATTGTAGGAACTCCAGGATTGGCTGATCAAATAAATCTGTAAAAAATACTTTATTTTATTATTATTTTAAAAATTATACATATGTGTGTCCAGGTATATGTGCACATGAACACAGTGCCCAGTAAATGCCAGAAGAAGGTGTTGGGTCCTGGAGCTGGAGTTATAGGCAGTTCTGAGAGGCCAGACATGGGTACTGTGAATCAAAATGGGATCTTCTGAAACAGCACTGCTTGCTTTTAACCACTGAGACATCTTCCTGTTCCCCTCCTTGACTTTGGAGACAGGGTCTTACTATGCAGCCCTATGTTTGGCTTGGAACTCATTGAGATCCACCTGCCTCTGCCTCCAGAAGGCTGAGAATAAACCATGCCTGGTTCCCTTTGCTTTCTTTAGAAGAACTGGGTGCGTGGTACATGCATGCAGCACATGCATGGCACGTGATGTGTGTGGAGGCTAGAGGTTGACGCTGGGTGTCTTCGTCAATTACTGTCTGCCTTCTCTTTGGAGATAGGATCTATGACTGAGCCTGGTGCTTACGACTTGGCTGGGCTCACTGGTCAGCAAACTTGGAGGCTCCACCTGTATTTTGCTTGTGCCTAGGTCATTGCCTGGCTGTCTTACATGGGTCTGAACTCAGGTCCATGCAAGCTACAAGTACTTTCCTGACTAAGCCATATCACCACCCCTACTACACCCTTTTTGTAAAGTTTTTTTTCTGTAAGACAGAGTCTCAATATATATAGTCCAGGCTGGTCTTGAATTTGTAATCCTCCTGCCTCAACCTCCCAAGTGCTGGGATACCAAGTGTGTGCCACCATGCCTGGCTCTCTTTAGTTTTTACCATTACTACCTCTTACTTTAGGAAAAGTTCAGAACCAAGTGACCCTGGAAGGTGAGCAGAACCCCTCCATTCTACCATGAGACATTCAGGCTCAGAGACCTACCAATGCTTTCCTGGTTCACACAGCGAGTACCATGCAGGGTTTGGGTCTTTCTATATTTCATCCCCTCCTGCCCATCTCACTTCCCTCTGTGATCTGATACAATTTTGAACCAAAATTGAGTTATTACACACAGACCACAGGTACCCACAGAGATGGCTACTTCCAGTTTGTTACAAGAGACACCCTGGCAACCTGAAAGAAGTCTCACACGTGATGACTAGGCTGAGGTATGTCTGAACCACGTATCAAACAGAAGCACATTAACAGATATGGCCAAGAAAGAGAAAGAGAGGCTCATGACCTCCTACAGTTTCTATCTGATATTTTTCATTACTAGGGATGGAACCAAGGGCCTTGTACATACTAGACAAGTGCTTTGCCACAGAGCTATTTCCCTAACCTTTGGGTTTTTAACACACACTGTGGTGGTTTGAATGAGAATGGCCCCTATAGGCTCATATATTTGAATATGGGGTATTGGTGGAACAGTTTGAAGAGGATTAGGAGATGTGGTCTTGCTAGAGGAGGTGTGACCTTACTGGAGGAGGCGTGGTCTTGCTGAAGGAGGTGTGGCCTTACTGGAGGAGGCGTGGTCCTGCTGGAGAAGGTGTGGCCTGTCTGAGGGTGGGCTTTGCTGTTTCAAAAGTCCATGCCATTTCTAGTTAGCTCTGTCTCGTGCTTGTGGATTGAGATGTGAGCTCTCAGCTCCTGCTACAGCACCACCTCTCCTTGCCTGCAGCCGTGCTCCCCACTGCGACGGTCATAAATGCTAACCCTTTGGAACTGTGAGCCTCAAATTAAATACTTTGCTTTATAAGTTGCCTTGGTCATGGCGTCGCATCACAGAAATAAAAATTAAGACAGAAGTTAGTACCAGCTGTTGCTGGGATAGGCCCGACCAGAGCACCAGACTGTTCTTTGGAGAAAACTGGAAGACTTTGGGATTTTGGACTAGGAAGGTGGCCAAATGCTGTAAGCTTGGCTTACTGGGCCATCCTAGTAGAAGCTTCGATGACAATAGTTGTTGAGGGAAGTATGAACTATGGAGGCCAAGCTTGACAGATATCAGAGAGGAACAATATTAGCAACTGGGCTAGAGAACATTTTTGTGCTCTAGAGTTTTCTACTGATTTCATTGACTGGTGCTTGTAATTCTGACACACAGGATCTTGGCTTTCCCATCAGAAATTGACAAGGTCTCACATTGCTAGGATGGCCTCAGACTCACTCTGTAGCCAAGGCTGGCCTCCCACTTCTCAAGTGCTACGATTCTAGGCATGAACCCCATGAGTCCTTCATCGAGTGTGTGTAATTTGGAAATACATTTTCTGGTAAACTGAGGACTGCAATCTAGCTGGGACTAGATGGGCTGTTTATGTGCTTGCTCACACTTGAGTAAAGGCGGTAGGCAGCCCCTGCTCTGCGGCAAACCATCCTCATTCAGTGGTTCTCAGTGAACAGTATTTATTCCCAAGAGTCTACCAACCAGGCATAGCTTCTCCCTGAAGCTCAGGCAGGACTCACTCCTGGAAAATTCTCAGGCATTAAACCCCCTCTCTCCCCTTGGCTCTTCTCTCAGATTTTGCATTAGGCGACCAAGGAACTTCCTCATTCCATTTTTCCACTTCCTTACCTCTACAAAGGCATTATGGGTAATTTCTACAAATGGATCTTGCAGTGGTTTCTCCCTTCTTCTGTCTAACCTGTTATTGAAGCATCCAGCATGGATTTCACATCCTACCTTCTCACGTCCAGAAATCTATCTATCTATCTATCTATCTATCTATCTATCTATCTATCTATCATCTATCTATTATCTATCTATCTATCTATCTATCTATCTATCTATCTATCTATCTATCCATCTATCTATCTTCTCTTTATGTAGCCCTGGCTGCCCTGGAACTCACTCTGTAGACCAGGCTGGCCTCGAACTCAGAAATCTGCCTGCCTCTGCCTCCCAGGTGCTGGGATTAAAGGCGTGCACCACCACTGCCCGGCTCATTATTATTATTTTTCTAGTGTCTTGTTAATCTGCTGGGTTTTTTGTTTTTTTTTTTTTTATATATATATATATATATATATATATATATATATATATATATATATCTTTCCTCTTTTCAGAGAGAATCTTCACATGAAATCCAGGCTGGCCTAGAACTTGTGGTCCTCTTGCTTCAGCCTCCTGGGTGCTGGAGTCAAAGGCTGTACTACCGCACCCTGGCTGTAGTTTTCTCCTTTTTTCTTTCTCTTTTCTTTATTAGATATGGTTGGAGTGGAACTTGACTTGTAGATCACATTGGCCTCAAATTCAAGAAGAGCTACCTGTCTCTCTCTCTCCTAAGTGCTACAGTTAAAGGCATATGCCATGCCGTGCCATGCCCTGCCATGCCACACCATGCCACTTCTGGTGTGGCACCTACTCAGCTGTAGTCTTAAACCTATGCTTTTAAGAACTGTAACATACTGTTTTTCTAAGCATGCGATCTGAGTCTGGATGCCTCAGCCTCCAAGTGCTGGGTCACAGGCCAGGACCCTCCTAACACCTCCCAACACCTCTCAACACCTCTCAACACCTCCCAACACCTCCCAACACCTCCCAACACCTCCCAACACCTCCCAACACCTCCCAACACCTCCCAACATCTCTTCTGTTTTTTCTTGCTTCTTTACAACTTGGGAGCTCAGCTCAGCACTTCAGGGAGGATCTGCTGCAAGTTAATTAGGGTTTATGGGGTATTTGTAATGGGAGAATTTACACTGCTAATTCATGGGAAAGCTAATTAGTCTACACAACTGCCATGCTAGAAATATGCTAATATAGACCCATTTCTGCCTGCCCCCTCACTTCCTGGGTCTCTTGCTCTTACTTTTGCTCTCTCTTTAAGACAGGAGCTCATCTGTAGCCCAGGCTGGCCTGGAACTCCTTGGGTAGCTCAGGTTGACCTTGAGTTTATGCTAATTCTTCCCACTGAGTATAAGCATTAGCTACCACACTTAGTATTCTTTCTATCTATCTATCTATCTATCTATCTATCTATCTATCTATCTATCTACTAACTATCTTCTATCTATGTATCTATGTATCTATCTATGTATCTATCATCTATCTATCTATCTACTAACTATCTATCTTCTATCTATGTATCTATCTATGTATCTATCATCTATCTATCATCTATCTATCTATCTATCTATCTATCTATCTATCTATCTATCTTTATTCATTTTGGTGGTGCTGAGGCTTAAACCCAGGGTCACACACCTACTGTGCAAATTCTCTACCACTGAAATGCACACAGCCTCTTCCCCTTGTATATGGGGGTGTCTCAGTTTGTTGTCCAGGTTGGCCTTGAACTCCTGGACTCAAATATTCCTCTTGCCTCAGCCTCCTGCCCAAATAGCTGGGGCTGTACAAGGCAGAAACTTGGCAAGTCTTTTCTCCATTTCTGGAATGGCTGCCATGGCTGCTGGCACAGAGCAATGCTTATGATAAGCTGGGATCCCTCCTTGTTTGAACAGCCCTGTGTCTGTAGAACTCTGGATTCCAGGAGAATAACTGAGAGCCAGCATAACCCATCTCTGAATGTCCCTGTAACACAAGCACGTGTCCACGGGCCTCTTAAGCCTAGGTCCCCATCTTAGAAGAGTCCCCAGTGACAATGGCTTCCCCTAAGCCTAGAGAAAACCAATGGTACCTTGATGTTTACTCTTCTCTGATTGGACCGTGCCCTCATCCCATGAGCCAAAAATAAGCCTTTAATCCCATAAACCACTGCTCATCAGGTATTTGGTCACAAAGATGAGAAAAGAGCCAAACGGCACATTCTGTCACTTTCTCACTAGAACCCTGGACTCATAGGCTGTGGGAATGGTTCTAGGAGAGGCTGCCTGGAAACAGCTGTCCTGTTCTGCTTTGTAGATTTGGTGCCTAATAAACTTTATCTAGGAAAATGAAAGCAAGGATAATATCGGTGGCTATATCTCAGGAACCCTTAACAGCTGGTGAGTTCTGCACAGATTCTCAATTCGAGGTAGGCTCTCCTGCAGGTGCCTGACAAGGTGTTGAGACCCCAGGGGTGAGGATCTAAACAAACCTTTTACAGGGGTCACCTAAGACCATCTGCATACCAGAGATTCATAACAGTTCATAACAGTAGCAAATCTGCATACCAGAGATTCATTACAGTTCATAACAGTAGCAAAATTACAGTTATAAAGTAGCAACAAAATAATGTTATAGTTGGGGGGGTCACCCCACGAGGAATTGTATTAAAGGGTCACTGCAGTAGAAAAGTTGAGAGCCACTACCCTAGAAGCTGGCCTCAGAGACTGGGCCATAGCTAGTGGCTGCTGGGCCCTCTTCTTCCATGAAGTGTGTCCCTGTAGGGCCACACCAATGTGGAGCTGCACTGACCACAGCACTGAGGGGTGTCTCCAAGCAGGGCACGACCTTAGGAACCAACAGAGAAGGTACAAGCTACAAAACCCAGCATACCCTGGATGTGGCCCCTCCTAGGAAGCCTCATGGGGCACTAGGAAGAACCCGATATGGATGTCAGCCAGAGGTGGCCATGCTACTCCTTCTAGACCAATACTCTGTGACAGAGGCCCCGAGTTTTCTGAGACTATTCTCTTGAAAACTGGTGAGAGGTTGGAGGTAGGGGAGGAGAGAGGGAGATAGAAAGAGAGGGAGATGTAGGAGGAGGGGGAGAGGGAGGAGCTGGGTAAGGGAAAGGAGGGGGGAAGGGGAGAGGAAGTGGGGGAAGATTTCTGCTAAAGATGCTGCCAGGTAGGAAGGGATGGCTGTCCCCTGTGGTCCTGTGCTCCAGGCTCACCAGCCTCTTCCCCTCCTCGGCTCACTAGATGGGGGACAGTATTCACCATCAGTGTTTGGCCGAGATCAGGCAGGACTGATCAACTCCGCCTTGATTGTTCTCTGAGTCTGTGATTTGCACGCCACAGGCCCACAGAGCTGCATCAGCCACCAGCCACCAGATTACAAAAACGCAAAGCTAACCAGACGGAAGACTCCAGACTCGTGGCCTAATTAAGTCTTCAGGTTCCCTAGGCACTCGCCAGAGTCGCAGTGGTAATTATCTGAAGTCCCGGCTGTGGTTCCCCGGTGCAGTTCTCAGTTCAAGCTGATAAAGATCTTTCCAGCCCGACCTCCTGCCCACAGGTCCCCTTTGGAGCCTCAGGCTTGACCTTTCTAATGAGCAAGGCAGAGACACTGAAGTGCGGCTGGTTAATTAAGTCTGAACAGAGTACATAGGCACTTTAAAGAAAGCGCCCAATGCAGACTGGGTTGAAATGGAAGGTCTAACAGTTCTCCGTGGAGGCGGCATTGCTATGTCCCCACGAGTTCCGTCCCCTGGTCTGTACCTTTTGTTTTTTGATTTGACTAAGAGGAAGCTAATAGCTAAATCCATAGCTCAATTACTGCACAGGCTAATAATAGAGAAACAGAGTGTCCTGCGCCTTTGTTTTTCCATCCAACCTGACAGAAGCTAGAGTCATCTGGGAAGAACTTCAGTTGAGAACACACCATCAGCCCATGGTGAGTCTGCGTGGGGCTGCTTCTTGGTTAGTGATTGATGTGAGAAGGCCCAGCCCACTGTGGGCGGGGCCACCCCAGGCAGGTGGTTCTGGGTTGTCTAAGAAAGCAGGTTGAGGCAGGGTGGGAATGTACACCTTTAATCCCAGAGGCAAGCAGGTCTCTGTGAGTTCAAGGCCAGCCTGGTCTACAGCACAATAGCCTGGGCTACATAGAGGAAAACAAAAAAGCAAAAACAAAACAAAACAAAACAAAAAAACAAACACCAACTCCCCTCCAAAAAAAACCCCCAAAATACAAAAAAGCAGTTGAACACGCCATAGAGAGCAAGACAGGAAGCAGTGTTCCTCCATGGTGGTATCAGCTCCTGCCTCCATGTTCCTGCCTTGAATTCCTGTCTTGGCTTCTCTCAGTGATGGACTGTAAATGTAAGGTGAAATAAACCCTTTTCTCCCCTGATTGCTTTTGGTCAGGGTTCTTATCATGGTGACAGAAGTGCTGAGACACGGGGTACTCATGACAGTGGCAAACCTACATGAAGATGGCTTCCCGGCCAGCCCCATACCTGCCTTAGAGACAATCTTCCCTTAATCCTATGGCTAGTCCCATGAAGAAAGCATTATGGGGGCCCATTTCTTAGGAGACTGAGGCTTACATACCAAACATGTGCAGTCTGCTCACTCAGCTGGGAGTAGTAGAGTTAGGTTTGGATGCAGGCTTAGCTGTGAGCACATCTGCTGGATCTAGGCTCAGCTCTCTGACATAGAAACTTCGTGATGGCTTTTTATCCCCTCTACCCCCCAGCCTTCTCTTTGTGGTGTCGGGGATTTTGCATGCTAGGCAGTTACTTTACCAGTTCCCCCACCCACATCGACATATTTTTCTGGCCTTTCCTGCATCAGAGGCAAGGTGGAGCCCGAGATGCCTCTGTCTCAGTGATGTTAGTTCTATTCTGTGAGAGATAACAGGCAAAGCCCTTTGTACATGGCGTGTCACATACTCCGCAGCCAGCAGGTGGCCACTGTTAAACAGAATAACTAGGACAGGCTCTGGTGTCCTTTCACCAACCAGCCTAAAGTCTGGAGGGCTGAAGTGACTTGCCCAAGGCCACCCAGACAGGAACCAGCAGAGGCTGGATTCAGGTCTCTAGACTCTACATCCAGTGCCCCTTTACCTGTCACTCTCCCTCGTCCTGCATGTGGAAGACACTGGGAAGGACGACAAAAGGAATCTGTGGATTGGGGAGGCATGGGGAGCCAGCCGGGTGGACAGAAGCAAGGGACCCCAGGACCCAGAAGAAGCAGGCTTTTTAATCACTTAGTAAATATGCCCTAAGGCTTGCTGGCCCAGCTCTGACTGCATGCACAGGGCCACGTGGCAGAGACAATACCTAGTGCCCTGAATTAATTCCCTCAAGTCCCTCTGGGATGAAGAGGAGAATGAATGAATGCAGACATGAATGAATGCATGCATGAGCGAATGCAGACATGAATGAATGCAGACATGAATGAATGCATGCATGAGTGAATGCATACGTAAGCTGAGGCAGGAACTGATTTCTGGGTTCAGAGGGCTTTTTCCTGGCTGAGGCAGCTGATATGAGTCAGTCTGAATTGAGCTCCTCCAAATGCCCGATTTTAAAAATCTTTTCAAAGAAAATACATAGGGAAAAAAAATAAAGGAACAGTCCATTATGTTTTGAGGCTACGAGTCTCTTAGTGAGAGCTCTGGTTGAGTGAGTGCTCTCTCAGAGGCTCTTCTTGGCAGCGGGCACCATCACCCTTACCCCTGCCACCAGCTGGCATCATTCCCAAAGCAAATTGATGTCCTTGGCTGGGAGACAGAGTATTGTTTGGGAGGGGGGCTGTTTAACTTGGGGTAATTCCGGCTCTGCTCATTTCCTGATCACTTGGCAGGTGCGCTTCCTGTCTGGGTTTTGAGAGGGTGGGTGGAGCAGGGTGGGTGGACTGCTGGGCAGTCTAGGGTGAAGCATCATGGTGTGGCATGGTCACTGGGAGGCTTGGACAATGGTTCAGTCAATTGGCCCAGGTGTCCTGTGCACTGTGGTGTCCTTTGGGCTAAGGCAGCCCATGACCTTGCCCCTCTTTTTCAAAAGGCCTTAGTGTTTTCTTTGGTAGGAAGAACTCCCAGCATGCTTCATGCCTGTCTTCAGGTATCTCATTCATGAGTCAATTACTAGCATGCCAAGTTCTGAGCCAGAGTCTGGAAATACAGGGGTGACAAGACAGATAGGGCCCATTCTGGAGGCAGGGGTTGGGTCCTGGAAGCCGGCTTCAGTGACTGTGGCTGTCTTCTGAGCCACCGGGATCAGGGTTTGGTATGATAGGTCCACGCTCCAGGGTGCAATGTGAAGAGATATCAGCTCTAACTAGGTGTCTGCCAAGAATGGACTGTGCAAGGCAGGAAGAACAGCATTTTAAAGCACCTGCTATGTGCCCGAGGCCAGGTCAGATGACAGGCACTCCATTGTTGGCAGGCACACACACACACACACACACACACACACACACACACAAACACACACACACACACACACACACACACAAACACACACACACACACAAACACACACACACACACAAACACACACACACACACACACAAACACACACACACACACACAAACACACACACACACAAACACACACACACACACACAAACACACACACACACACACACACACACAAACACACACACACACACAAACACACACACACACACACACACACACACACACACACAAACACACACACACACACATACACACACACAAACACACACACACGCACACAAACACACACACACACACAAACACACACACACACACACACACACACACACACACACACGACCCCAATCCATGCCTCTGGGAGGGCTAAGTTCCAGGAGGGTGAGGCTGTCACTGCTATCTCTCCACAGCCTGGTATAGAACTTGGCACACAGTAGGTACTCCCTGGATGAGCCAATGAACTGAAATATCACTGTGTCTGATCTAGGATGTGGCTGTGGTTGAAAGCTCACCGCCAGGATGGACTGCAGTAAAACCCTGGAACAGGGGCTCCAGAGTCGGAGAAAGACACAAGCGAGTCGCCCTTCTCTACCCTCCTGTTTCTGTGTGTGTGTGTTTGTATGTGTTTGTGTGTGTTTGTGTGTGTATGTGTGTGTATGTGTGTATATGTGTGTGTCTGTATGTGTGTATGTGTTTGTGTGTATGTGTATGTATGTGTGTGCATGTGTGTATATGTATGTGTTTGTGTGTGTATATGTGTGTGTATGTTTGTGTGTGTGTGTATGCTTGTGTGTGGAGATCAGGGGTTAACCTCACTGTCGCTCCTCAGGGACTGTCCACCTCATTTTTACTTGAACTTGATAACTGGCTAGACTGACTGGCCAGTGGATCTTACGAATGAGCCTCCACCTGGCTTTGCCTACACAGCACAAGGTTTACACACCGCCATGGCCAAATGCTTCTTAGGTGGGAACAGGGCAACAAACTCAGGTGCTCACACCTGTAGGGCAGGCTCGACACTCCCCGAGCCATCTCTCCAGTCCCTACTTCACAGTCTCTAAATCCCAATTTGCAAACAGAGGCAGAATGACCTGTCCCATGGGTTGGGCAAGACTTGAGGAAAATATGTATTAAAGTCTAACTGGAGGAAAGAGCAGAGGTTGGACCATCCTGGGGGACTGTAGCAGCCATTCCTGTTACACACGCCTTCCTAACCTTAGTGCCTTCCCTCTTTTCAGTCACCACGGCCATCCCATCCCCTCTGATTGCCTACATCCTGGGCACAGTCTAGAGCCAAGTGCTATCAAAGCAACCCTCACTTTGGCTGGGATCTGCCTGGCCCCACTCCCAGTCTCTCCGACTCAAGGCTGGGTATTGGCTTTGACGCCCTGGGTACTGCAGGAGAGCTGGCGGCTGAGCTTTTGAGCTCTGCGACCACCAGATGAGGCTCTCTCCTAAGGCCTCTCCAAGGGCCTCAGGACTTACTTTGCTTGGGCTTCCTCTAAGGGTTTCCCACACCTTCCAAGCTGGAAGGGCTGTTCTGCGAGGGAGAGCTAGAGAAGGAACTTCTCATTTTGCAGACAAGGAAACTGAGGCTCAGGTCTGTGATGTCTGAATGAGAATGGCCCTCCTGGGTTCAGATATTTGAATGCTTGCTTAGCAGGGAATGGAACTGTTTTGGGAAGGATTAGAGGCATTAGGGGGTGTAGCCTTGTGGGAGGAAGTAGTGTGTCACTAGAGGGTGGGCTTTGAGGTTTCAGAAGTCCACGTCAGGTCACTGTTTCCTGCCTGTGGATCAAGATGTAAAGCTCCCAGCTATTGCCCCAGTGCTATGCCTATCTGCTTCCTGCCATGGTGATCATGGACTAACCGGAAGCTGTAAGCAAGCCACCAATTAAATGCTTCCTTTTATAAGAGTTGCTTTGGTCATGGTGTTTCCTCACAACTATAGAACAGTAACTAAAGTAAGGCCCATATTGTCTTGACTGACCCCTTAGCTGAGAATTCATGAAAGAGACCAGAGTCCCGCTGAGGTATTCTGGCTGCTGGTTTCTATCATGGATTCAGGAAACAGAGCCTGTCTGGAAAATTGTTTTTATGGAGCTCTGAGCCTCCAGAGTAGATGTAAGATTAAGACACTTCAGATGGTGGTGGCTTTCAGCTTTTTGAGTACCTGGTAGGAAGCCAGGTGCCTCTCCTGTGTAGTAAGGATATCTGTTTTCTTCGCTTTGGTCAATGAGATGTGGCAAGTGGTACTTCCAGATAACAGCCCTCTAGGGGCCAGTGTATGACTCGAATTCTGTGAGCTTACAGAGGAGGCAAGGGTTAGGTGTTCGCCTGAGTGACTACAGCTGGAGCCTCCCTGCCAACCCACAGTGGACAGACGGCACGACAGACAGTGGAAAACTCTCTGTCGTGCTGTAGCTTTAAGAGTGGGGGTGTTGGGGCTGGAGAGATGGCTCAGTGGCTAAATGCAGTGACTGCTCTTCTAGAGGACCCAGGTTCAAGTCTAAGCACCCACATGGTGACTCAGAACTGTTTCTAACTCAGTCTCAGGGGAATCCTCCTTTCTCCTTTGGCTTTCCTGGGTACAAGGCACACATGTGGGCCTCAGACAAACATGCAGAGACAGAGAAACCCTGTCTCGAAAAATCAAAAACCAAAAACCAAACAACAATAACAACAACAAAAAACCATGCACACACTTACACACATGCATACGTGAAAACATGTACATACCACACATGAAAAACACAATGTAAAAAAAAAAAAAAAGAGTTGGGGTGGGTGGATGTTTGTCACTCCCCTATAACCTGGTCTATCCTGACACACTTGAGGTTGGTAGACCTCAGGTTCAAATTAGAGTATACATATCCTCAGGTAGAGTTATCCTGGGCACAGGGGACATGGGAGTCAGTGATAGATACCTATGCTAAGTGGCTTGCGGGTGTCACTTATATGAAAGGGAGATAACCTGCTGAGTCTGAGGGAAGGGCAGGCAGGCTGTGAGGGGCCCCTGTGAACTGTAGCTCAATCCTCAGAATAGCAATACCCAAGATCTATAGCATTACCTCACAAGGGACAGGAGACATGAAGACAATGGTCTACCCCTTCCCTCTGACCCCCACACCTTGGGGAGAGGGGAGGAAGAGTGAGCTAGTGTTGGGAGGCTGTAGGGGAATTTGGCAGAGGCTTACAGGCTCTGGGTGACTCTGGGATTTACAAACACAGATCACTGCTTGCTCTGAGGGGTTCCAGAAAACAATGGGTGGACTCTAACACACCAGAGCAAGTCCTTCTCTCCACGGCTCAGATGCTCAGATGGGCAGCTTGCCTGGGATTGGCAGAGGGTCTCTCTGTGTGCAGATTAATCAATCAGTGCTAAATAATCAGGGCTGCCTGGAACCAGTCAGGTGGGAGTTCTCTCTGCCACGAGTTCCAGTCACACCACAGGCCCTAATGTAACCAGTGAATTGATGAGAGACCCAAACCTTCCATATCCTGGGCTGAGATTGTCTTTCCTCCTCAAACGTTGACTACCTTGGGGATTTTGTCACATTGAAAGCTAGGGGGCTGCATATAACATAACCTCACCATGACCTTGTCATGCTCCTGAGTTGCTTATGAGTTAACTTTAGCTTGGGGAAGTTGGCTCACAGAATCAGTGCTTGGGTTAGGACTCATGCTACAAGTTCGAGCCTCAGGGCTGATGCACTTGCCAGCAGGCCAGGAGCTTCATAGTGGGAAGAGCTGTTCATCCCCTCCCCTAATGACACAGACACCCCAAATCCTGACTCTGCCACGGCTGGGCATGGGCCAGGCCCAAGCAAGAGCGTGGTTGTTTGTGACTACGTGGAGAGCCTTGTTCCCACTCATTTTGCTTTGTGGGGTGGGTTAAAGCAGTTTAGCAAAGAAAGACCCTGCTTTTGTCCCTACAGGGTCACCACAGAGGCTGGACACGCAGGGTGGGCTCTGGGGACTTAGGATCCTCAGTTTCCCTCCTCAGTGGGTGGTGTTTTACTTTCAACTTCTCGGGGGGGGGGGGTGTCTCTGAATTATGTTCTGGCAAGAAAGGGGGCAGAGCAGAAGTCCAAGCAACTCTCAGGTATAGCAGGAGAGATGTCCCTAGTGCTGGCATCTC
Source organism: Arvicanthis niloticus (assembly GCF_011762505.2). NCBI lineage: Eukaryota > Metazoa > Chordata > Mammalia > Rodentia > Muridae > Arvicanthis > Arvicanthis niloticus. The sequence continues at coordinate 15,841,962 of NC_047662.1, forward strand.
CAAGGAATCTGGTAGCACCACCATCTGGGTGGCCACCTGCACAGAGGGACCCTCCTCTATTCTGAGGAGAAATCTTGAGAATACAGACTGGAAGGCTGAGCACGGCAGCCTTCTGGAGTAAGTCAGAGGCAGCTGACAAATGGGCCCCAGGGGCATTCTCAACCAAGGAGAAGGTGAGGGGACATCTCACAGGAGTTGGGTCTCCCATTTTATTATCGAATTCTGAGAAATGAAGTCAGGTCTTAGTGACACACACCCTACTCACTGAGTTTTGCCACTGGCCCTGTGCCCAGGTGGCTCTGAGGTCCTAGGTCACAGTTACTCATGAGCTTGTAAGACAGCTGTGCAAAGAAGCAAGTGCCTGGGGAGGGTGCCTAGGGAGAGTGGACAGTAGCCTGGAGTGTTGGGGTGGATGTCACATGGTCTCTGCAGGCTGCCTGCCCTGCCACCTGCTGGCCTGGGATCTGGCTCCTCAGACTCTTTGCTTCAGGGCCCTCCCTCATCTGTGGACCGCCACGCTAATCAGAGCTCTCTCACAGGGCGGACTGCTGATGACACAGCCTATGAGAGCTCAGCATTTCTAGGACAGGGAAACACAGTTAATGTAAATGTGATTGCTGCTACTATCGAAGGAGAACATTCCAGATGGAGCAAGGCCTGCACTCAGGGGAGTCGTCAGAAGCAGAGTGGGGAGAGCACTGAGCGGCTACGCAGGTTGTCTGGGAACAGCTGAGTGTGGCTGCAGCTTCACCGAGGGGCCGGCAGGTGGTAGAGGGGATGCTGAAAGGAAGGTCACCTGTGGGCCCTGGGTGTCACTGGGAGAAGTCTGCACGTTGTGCAGAGAACAGTGGAGGCCCCTGGGCTCTGGGGAGTTACTGTGTGTACAGGTGTGGAGTAAGCACACACAGGTAGACCACAGGCTGCCCAGTGCCCACCCCTCCCACAATTCATCTGTGGGATTGACCCGACTGCTGGTTTGTTCCATGATTCAGAGACATCAGGGTTCCACCCAGTCAGCCCCAGCCCCACCCGCCTCCCAGCCTGTCAGCATCTCCCTCCATTCCTCATGAGGCTCCTTCTGTAGGCTGTAGAAACCTCAGACACTGCCACTTCTGGATGCACTCTGGGACCCCACCTTTGTCTGAGCTGATGACCTCTCTGCAAGCCCCCATAATGCTTGCCATTGTCCCCAGTCTGTGTCCTCTCTGTCCAGCACTGTAGTTATGAGGGAGGCCACTGGTCCTGCACCAGGGTCCTGTGGATGACTGTCTCTCTCACAGTCTTTCATGTGGGATGGAGAGAGAGAGAGAGAGAGAGAGAGAGAGAGAGAGAGAGAGAGAGAGAAAGAGAGAGAGCCACTACACCCATGCCCTGGGGCTGCTGTTTTGGGGGCTGAAATGAGGAAACACTCGCACAAGCTCGGAGCATAGCTGTTGCCAGTTCACATCAGCTCACACACAGGTGACCTTGCTTGCGTCCCTCACCCCAAGTCAAGCATGTGCTGAGCACCCCAACATTCCAGACAGTGGGGTGACAGTCAGGTACGGGCCAGACCCTGCCCATCGGGAGTTCATGTCCATTGTGGGGCTAGGACTTTTTGAAGCTCAAGGGCACAGAGAATAAAATCTCCTGTATACACAGCGTCCCTCTGTTCCGGTGCCCTGTATAATCTCATGTTAGAGCGCACGGGTAGAATTAAGTCTCCGCTGAGCACAACGCGCCAGACCCAGCTACTTCAGCACTGTGATCTCATTTTAATCCCTTAACCATCCTTCGGGGTAAATAAACAAAGCCCTATATTTAGCTGAAGACTCTGAGGCACAGAGAGATTAGGTAAGTGGCCTACAGTCCCATGCCCATCTGTGTCAGAGCTGAGTGTGTTTAGCATTCTTACAGGTAGGCCAGGAAAGGCAGAAAAGACAAAGAAAGTTGTTTGGGGCACCATTACTACCAAACGCTGTGTGCAAGGCCATCCAAGGATGGTGCTCTGGCCCACCTCTCCCCTTCCCTCCCTCCTTCCCTCCCTCCTTCTCTCCTTTCTTCCCTCCTTCCCTCCCTCCTTCTCTCCTTTCTTCCCTCCTTCCATCCCTTCTTTTCCCTCTTCCTCTTCTTCTTCCTCTCCCTCCCCCTCCCCCTCCCCCTCTCCTTCTCTCTCCCCCTCTTTCTCTCTCCAGCTTCCAGCCTCAACACAGGGAGTTTCTGGGAATGTCATTCCCAGGGACCACGTTAAATGTTGACTAAATTTCACGTACCCAGCAGGGGAACTGAAGCCGAAGCCAGGCTTGCATTATTAGCCCAATGGTTCTCAACCTGTGGGTCACAACTCTGTAAGCTGTTTGAAATCGGGTATCCTGCGTCTCAGATATTTACATTACAGCTCATAGCAACAGCACAGCTATGAAGTAGCAATGAAACAATGCTGTGTGTGGGGGGGTCTCCACACATGAGGAACTGCACTAAAGGGCGGCGGCGTTAGGGAGGGTGAGAGAGAGGCACTGTGGTAGATGGATCTGAAGCTAACACGTAATTTATACCATCTGGAGGCAGAGGCTGCCCTTCTTTCAGTCTCCATGAGAAACCTCTTCTATTGATAAGACTACATCATCCAAGGTAATGAGCCAGGTGCAGGGTTTGCTTATGGGGTGGGGGAAATGACAACTGTACAAAGGATGGCGGTGTTCCAAAGGCCTGAGGAGCAGCCTCAGAGAGCATCGAGGAGCCTGGGTGGCTGGCAGCCAGCATCAACAGACAGACGCACAGGTGAGGCCAGCGGGCTGTACCAGGTTGTAGCTGACCAGGTGTGTGAGAGCACGGGGGTGGGGGTAGGAGTGGGGGTGGGGGTGGGGGTGGGGGTGGGAGAGTGTATTCGCCTGCAGGGAATCATGGAGAGTGGTCAGGCTTGGCCATCTCAAGCTCCAGTGTTTGGAGACATGGTTTTTACAGCCGTCTCTAAGAACACACAGGATGCTGGGGTCTGGCATTCATGAGGAGAGGGTCTTAGGTGTATCTGCCTTTTTGCCTGGTGTTGGCACCCTGGGGAGCTACCAGAAGCAGAGCACATCCTAGGTGGCCACTGTTCTTGCCACATTCCAAGGAGAAATACACACAGAAATGATCTAAATCTAGCCAGCAGCTGACAGCGAAGTCCACTGACCCACAGCCAGAGCAGCGTCCATGTCGGACCGACAGACCACAGCAGCTCCTAGCTCCTGGGTGTATTTGTGCTGCACCCCTCCGAGTCTGGGCTGCTTTGTTATGCAGTGACACTGTAACCATAGCTGACTGGTACACCCCTTTGGCCACTTTAGAACTTGTACGTTTTCATATAGACAACTTCACCACTTGATAGATCTCCCCCGCTTTTTCCTAAGAGAGACAGGCAGTGCAGCAATCATGTGTATGAAGTAGCAATACAGAATTCAGCATCTCCAAGTTGCTAGGACTCAAAAATTCATGGTAGGAGAGGGGGAGGTTGGCAAAGATCTGAGGAAAGGGTGATGCTGGCTTTCTGGGAGTTCATCCAGCTGTCTAGAGCATCCTAGGTGGGTTACCAGAGACAGATGGATTGACCCTATCTGTCTGTCTGTCTGTCTGTCTGTCTGTCTGTCTGTGGTACCCGAGAGGGGGAAGAATGTGTACAGAAAGAGATGTTCAATGTCCTCCATCTTTAATCTAACGTTCATCTCTACTTTCTTCCTGGGTCTTGCCTGACCTCTGACCTCAGCTTTGGTTTTCCTGGTGAGCATAGCCCAGAACCAGCCAGGTCCTTTTGCATAATGGTTGCAGATAGACTAGAGCGACTTGAAACAGGGCCATAGTGCCTTTGCATTGCTTGTACTGACTAGACACAAGCAGAGGGAAGAAAGGTTGCTGCAAGCTAAAGGAGATTGGGGGTGGAGTAGGAGAAGGGGCCCAGGTGTTGACCTTCTGTGGCCAGTGTCAAGAGTGATATAGCAACATTGTCTGTAACCAGAGAAATGGCCCCTACTGTCAGGCTGCTGGTGGGGACATGCTTTGGTAAAAAGAACAAGATTGGACCAACCACACTCCTGATCTTGGTAATACCAGTGCTGAAATGGATCCTGACCCTTTTAGATCTGGCTGATAGTGGACATCCCATCTTGCCTTGCTCTTGCTGGATGGGGAGTGACCGTGTCAAGCGCTTGGGTTGACTAGGGTGAGGGGCAGCTGAGGATGTGCAGTGGCCGACAGGCAGAGGCTTCCCATGACATTCTTGCACTGACTGGTTTGAAGGTTGGCCAAAACACTGTATGGGCACCTCAAGTGCTCCTCAGAACATGGGGTAGGGCCCTCAATTCTGTAACTGGGGAAATAGAGGCTCAGAGTGGTGAGGTCCTGGGGACAGCGGCCACCACTCCAGTTACTCTGCCTGTCTACCTTGCAGTGTGCGCAGGAGTTCTGTCCCAGAGCTCTCTCTTGTCTTTAGTGTCTTGTAGGTATATGTGCCATCAGGGGCTGAGGAAGCAGCCTGTGTCGTAGCAAGAGTGATGTACCCAGAGTGCCCTGCAGCTCACTCCTCAAACAGCTTTCTTTCCAACAGCTTCTGCAGATGGATTTGGGCAGGGCAAGCATTGTGTCCTGAGGTTCTCACCTGCCAGTGGCCTGGCCCTTCAGCTGCTTTAGTACAGAGGGAATGACACAGGGCCTTACATACTCCACAGGTATCTATGGTAGGTTGAATGTGGCCTCACAGATCTGTTTAGCTAGACTTTGTAAATATAACTTTCTTGGAAAAGGATTTACGCAGGGTTAATTGAAGATCTTGCTATTGGTACTGGGTCAGAATGGGCCCTAAAGCCCAGTAATCCTCCCTGTTCTTGGAAGAAGAGGACAAAGGATGTGCTATGGAAGATGAATGCAGGGGGAGGAGCAAAAAACCTTAGAAGGGTCACCAAGGGTTGCCACAAACCACCAAAGATGACTGAATGCAGCTAAGGGATGCCATCAAGGGTTACCAACGGCTACCAAGCACCTCTAAGGAATGACAAGGATGCTAAGGACTGCCAACGATCACCTAAGGACACGAAGGGCCACTGAGGACCTCCAAGGACTGCCAAAGATCATAAGAGGGGGGCAGGGACCATCAAGGACCAACTAGGGATGCCAATAACTTTAACAACTGCTAACAAGAGACCACTAAGGACAGCCAAGACTGCCAAGGAAGGTCAAGGCACTGGAAGGGATACGTGAGGCTCCTTCTCTGCCAGCTTCATGGTGAGTGTGGTCCTGCAGACACCATGCAGTCTGACACTCAAGAACACGCATCCGAGTGCAGGGACACTGTTGTCATGACGGTACAGTCTTCCATTTGTGTACTGTAGTGTATATACAGAACCAGCCTTTCCATTTAAAACTATGAGCTGTTATTTTAAGGACTGGGAATGTACTTTGCAAAACTCATGCCCCCAGGCCCAGAACCAGTGCCCTGGGGACCAACTTGAGACGACTCTTGTTTGTCAATGCATGTACTTACCCTGCTCCTGGGCCATCTCCTGCAGACAGAAGTAGATGACTCTCGCTCCCAGGCTGAATCCAATCAAGGTGACAGGTCTCCGGCCCTGAGGGGAAACAGGACACAGGTGTCTGGAGAGGTTACAGCAAGTTTAAGTACGTCAGTCCTTGCATGGACTGCAAACTCGTCAGCACTTGCCTGTGTGCACATTACGGTTCCCACACTCTGAAGTGTCAATCAATGGCATCAGAGCCCTTGCATATGCTCAGGGGTTGGCTTCCTCAAGAGCAGGTGGTCTCTGGCTGGGCTAATTCCCTTTCATCTCAAACCATCACCAGCCATGGCTCTTCTTCCCAGGGACACAGAATAAGTCAATTACAAGGACTCCCCCCTTGGACTCATCTGCCTATGGCTAAGGACCGCAGTGATGTGGGGGTCCCTCTGAGGATGCAGAGATTAGATACAAGATGCAATGTGATAAGTAGGAAGTCGTGGGAGGGGCTTGGTTTTCCAGAGAGGAAGGTTCTAAATGATAAGACAGTATCTGGGGAGCTGGGGTGGTGGTAAGGCAAGGCATTATGGGACATGCTAAAGAAAAAGGAGACTGTCTGGAGAATAGGGTCCAGTTCCACATCAGAGGTGAAGGAGCAGGCAGCTAGAAGCTGGTGATGTTCCTAGTGTCCTTTCTCTCTTTGTCCTGAGCCTTTCTAGGCACAGAGAGGAAGCTTCTGGTTTGTAGTTAAGGGTGTTTCTAGGGTGGGAGTCCTAGCCAGGGCTGAAGACCAGGGACAGCCACATCTTTCAGGAATGCCTTTCATTTCTATGCTCCAACCCCTAAAAGTCTGGAGTGTGCACAGAATGTTTGTTAGGGGATTTATTCAGACATAGAAACTGGTGCTTGGCACAAGATGCCACAGGATTGAAGGAGGCAGGGCTCTTAGAAGACAGTGCAGTTATTTGAATGAGAATGGCTCCCCCTGGGTTCATATATTCAAATGCTTGGGCCCAGTTGGTGGAGCTGTTTGGGAAGGATTAGGAGGTGTGGCCCTGTTGGAGGAGGTGTGTCTCTGGGGTTTCAAAGGCCACAGCATTCCCAGTTAGTGCTGTCCCATGCTTGTGGGTTGAGATACAAGCCCTTAGCTATGGCTCTAGTGCCATCCTGCCTGCCTAGCCCTCTGGAACTGTGGGCTTCAAATTAAATACTTCCTTTTATGTTTTCTTTGTTATGGTATGTTTCCTTGGTCATGGTATCTTGTCACAGCAACAGAAAAGTAATTAAGACAGAGTAATAATGGCTTCTGTTGGGGTGTGCATGTACATCCTAGGAACCCGTGAATGTCACCTGCTGTCCAGAATAGGGATTTTGCAGATGTTTAGTCAAGACTCTCAGCTAGGCATAGGGGCTCATGCCTGTGATCCCAGCACACAGGATGCTGAGCCTAGATGACTGCTGGGAGTTCAAGGCCACTATGCTTCTAGTACAGCCTGGGCTATAGAGTGAGACAGTTGTTTCAACCAAAGCAAGACAAGTAAATAGAAACACAGAAATGAGGATTCAGCAATCAGAGTCAGAGGGACGCAGGAGTCAGAGGGATGCAGGAGTCAGAGAAACGCAGGAGTCAGAGGGACGCAGGTGTCAGAGGGACGCTGGAGTCAGAGGGATGCAGAAGTCAGTCAGAGGGATGCAGGAGTCAGAGGGACGCAGGAGTCAGTCAGAGGGACACAGGAGTCAGAGGGATGCAGGAGTCAGAGGAACACAGGAGTCAGAGGGATGCAGAAGTCAGAGGGACACAGGAGTCAGTCAGAGGGACGCAGGAGTCAGAGGGACACAGGAGTCAGAGGGACGCAGGAGTCAGAGGGACGCAGGAGTCAGAGGGACGCAGGTGTTAGAGGAACGCAGGAGTCAGAGGGACACCGGAGTCAGAGGGACACAGGAGTCAGAGGGACACAGGAGTCAGAGGGACGCAGGAGTCACTCAGGCAGAAGGGAGAAGCAGCAGAGAAGAAGCCTGTGGATGCTCCAGAGACCACTGGCTTTGAAGATGGAGGAGGGTTCACCAGCAGAGGACAGGAGAGAGAGAAGAGCTAGACCTCAGGGAGAGAGAGAAGGCTAGGAAACAGATGCTTCCTGGTAGTCTCCACAAAGAAAGCAGCCTGAGGAGGCAGGTTTGACTTTGCTCTCCATGTTGTGAGGAGAGTACACTTGTGTGTGAGGTAAGGATGTTACCAATCATCACCCTTCTTGGTTGTTGATACCCAGACTGCAACCCGGGAGGGGATAAAGTTCACTTTGCTTAGCCGAAGCCACTTCGGTCTGCCTTCCAGCCAGATCTGCCCAGGGGCTTCTCTCGGTTTCCTTCTCCATATTGGGAGGGAAAGCTACAAGGATTGGCTGGTGTTGGTAGTTCCCCAGACAACATTCCCACGTTGGCAGAAACTGCTGGGTCTCTCAGTAGCTGTGCTCCCCTTTGTCCACAGTAATTGAATTTCAGCTGGCTGCTTGCCCTTTCAGAATAAAGACTGAATTTCCTGGCTTTTTGGGCAGTGAAGTGTGGTCATGTGACTAGTCTGTGGCCAAGGAGAGGGTACCTGAGAGGCTGTAGGGCACCTGCTTTTGCTCCTCAGCTCTTCCTCTTGCCTCCTGAAGCTCAAATACTGTCACCTTGGTGCAAGATATTCAAGCCATACCAAGGGAAATCATGGCGTGTCTGTAACTTCCTGCTCAAGGCAAGGGGCTGCTCTCCTATGAGGCACACCAGCAGAATGCCTGATAGTTGCCCTAGGCTTCTCTAGTGGAAATTAACTTCTACCTTCAAAGAGAGAGAGAGAGAGAGAGAGAGAGCGAGAGAGAGAGAGAGAGAGAACATGTGTGCATTCATGTGTATATGTTTGTATATGTGTATATTTGCAAGTACATATGCATTCATGTTTGTGTGTATATGTATGTGCATATGTATGTTTGTATATGTGTGCCTGTATAAGTGTATGTATACATGTATGCACACTGTGTGTATATGTACGTATGTATGTGCGTATGTATGCATTTATGTGTATATGTTTGTATATGTTTGTGTATGTGTGTATGGTTTTGTGAAGGTGTGTATGTGTTTATATATGCATATGTGTATTTCTATATGTGTGTCTGTATGTTTATACATGTATTTACACTGTGTGTATGTGTGTGTATGTATGTGTGTGTGTATGTGTGTGTATGTGTGTGTGTGTGTTTGTATGTGTGTGTATGTGTGTGAATGTGTGTGTGTGTGCAGGCCAGAGGTCAACACTGAACTTTGTTCCTCAGGAGCTGCCTATCTCTTTTTATGAGGCAGTGTCTCTCACTGGTCATGGGCTTCCTGATTTGGGTACCCTCGGTGACCAGGCCCCAGGGATCTACTTGCCTCTGCCTCCCCAGTGATGAGATTAAAGGTGCATATAACTACATCTGGTTTTTGCTTTTGTTTGCTTGTTTTGTTTTGAGACAGGGTCTCTTTGTGTGGCCCTGACTGTCCTAGACCAGACTGGCCTCAGACTCAGAGATCAGCCTGCTTCAGCCTCCTGAGTGCTGGATTAAAGGCGTGAGTCACCAGGCCCAGCACTTTTTCGCTCCATTTTGTTTTTAAATGTAGGTTCTGGGGACAGGCACTTTATCAAATCTCTCTGGCCCTGGATTCAAATCTTATTTTAAAGCTATTTTTAAGAAAGGTCTATTTTGGCCGGGCAATGGTGGCGCACGCCTTTAATCCCAGCACTTGGGAGGCAGAGGCAGACAGATTTCTGTGTTCAAGGCCAGTCTGGTCTATAGAGTGAGTTCCAGGACAGCCAGGGCTACACAGAGAAACCTTGTCTCAAAAAACAAAAAACAAACAAACAAAAAAGAAAGGTCTATTTAATTAATTAATTAATTAATTTGTGTGTGTGTGTAAGCCACGTGCATATGTGCAGGTGCCTGAGGAAGGCTGGAAGAGGGAGTCAGATTCCCTGGAGCTGCAGTACGGGTGGCTTTGTGTATCCTAGGATACTTTCCTCATCTAAACTTGGGTGGCAGTGAAGACGACTTTCTTCCCCAAAGCGCTGGGCTGCTACTGATGGACTTACTGCTGGGGTTCCCATTGGTAGACGTGGTGTATCATCAGTATATAAGCTTCCCCCCGCCCCGCCCCTACCCTTCCTGGGTACCTGTTGCCGAGAGAGAAGGATGTGTGCCAGGTGCTTGCCGACCTCTGCTGACCGGTGGAGACACACCCCCCAGGGGTTGTCGATGACGTTGGCAACACTGAGGAGCGAGGCCGGCCAGGTTAGAGCTGCCACGATACCTGAGGAGACGGGAGCCCACAGATGAGGCGGGGGAGCCTTGCTAGGACAGTGTGCTGTTGGATGCTTTCTCCGGTAAATGTGGGTGGAGTCTGTATAGCCAGGAATCTGAAAGGTTTCCTAGTAACAGACTCTAACTAGCAAATGGGGAGGCTTAAAACAACATTTCTGATGCACAAACTACATCTCTTACCCAAGCACATGCCATTGTGAGATTCCAAAGATAGCCCCATTTGGTCATTCATCCAGTATCCAAGATCCTCTGCCCTGCCTAACCCAAGAGACTTGTTTATTTAGGGCAAAGAGATAATAAATAGGGGGAGGGGCTTGAGCTAGCCTTGGGTATGAGACCACCTCTGCTGCATCTCTCCCACTGGTATGAGTCAGCGTGGTGTCTTTGAGAGACACACGGGACAGAGCCAAGCCATTTAAGCTGCCTCAGGCTGGCCTGAGCCAGGGGTTAGTTAACTGACCCATTGATCCATGAACAGGCCCAGTGGAGATAAGCCAAGTCCAGCCTCTCCTCTCCTGAGCTGTTAGAATAAAGGATTATTACACCATAAGTTTGGGGGTGACTTGTCAGGCAGCAGTAGCCAAATGGATATACTGTATGATTGGCTGTTTCCTTGTCTCTTGGCACAAAAATTACAAATTTGTCACAGACAAAGCGGAGGCAGGAGAATTGCAAGTTAAGGTCTATCTAGGCTATGGAATGGGTTCAAGATTAGTCTGGGAAAATTAACGAAACCGTGACTTGAAATAAAAAGTAAACACAAACTTGGGGGAAGAATATGATCGAAATATATTTAAATTAAAAAATTGTCTTAAATAATAATAATAGAGACATTCTAGTTTAAGATCGAGATTGATGTGACCATTTGTCTTGTCTTTAAATGCACAATAAAATTTTGAGTTTTTTTTCCCTTTGCCACCCAGAATAAAAAGGACAAAAAGGTAAATTCAGTGCTGGAGATGAGCTAACAATCTTGGAATGCTCGCTTGGCATGCATGCAACCCTAGGTTTGTCTGCGCCCTTTGTCTCTAACACAGAGCCAGGCTTCCTTGGATTACAAACATGCAAGGATTTGGTGCCATGGTGTCCTACCATGGCTGATCAGTGAGGGGTGCTTACCAGAGAGCACGGTGTACTTGAGAGCCTCCTGGGCCACCATGTTAGCGAGGCCACTGAGGATGGTCTCAAGGGCATTGCCCAACTCCATCAGGTACTTGGCCTCCCAGGCCAGGCAGTACTGCTCCTGGCTGCGGGCTAGGGCCATCCATGGGGCATTAAAGGTGCCTGAAGAGAACACGAGATAGGTGTAGGCAGCATCCTCTACTGGCTGTGGCAGCGGGTGCTTCATCACAGAACAGGTGAATGGAGGATGACAATCTATAAAGATTACTGCATAGAAGGATGGGTGGCTGGGTGGATGGATTGGTGGATGGGTAGATGGATGGATGGATGGACAAGTGGGTGAGTGGATGGTAGATAGATAGATTGGTGGGTAGGTGGGTGGATGGGTGAAGAGATGAATGGGTAGATAGACGGATGGGTGGATGAATGGATAGGTGGATGGATGGTTGGATGGATGGATGGATGGATGGATGGGTAGATGGGTGGATGGATGGATGAGTGGGTAGATAGATTGGTGGGTAGGTGGGTGGATGGATGGGTAGGTGGGTGGATGGGTGAAGAGATGAATGGGTAGATAGATGGATGGGTGGATGAATGGATAGGTGGATGGATGGTTGGATGGATGGATGGATGGGTGGATGGGTGGATGGATGGATGAGTGGGTAGATAGATTGGTGGGTAGGTGGGTGGATGAATGGGTGGATGGGTGGATGGATGGATGGATGGGTAGGTGGGTGGTTGGATGGGTGGAGAGATGAATGGGTAGATAGATGGATAGGTGGATGGATGGATGGGTAAATAGACAGATGGGTGGATGAATGGATGGATGGATGGATGGATGGATGGATGGATGGATGGACAAGTGGGTGGGTGGATGGATGGGTAGATAGATAAATTGGTGGATGGATGGATGGGTAAATAGACAGATGGGTGGATGAATGGATGGGTGGGTGGATGGATGAATGGATGGATGGATGGATGGATGGATGGATGGATGGATGGACAAGTGAGTGGGTGGATGGATGGGTGAATGGATGGATTCTTATCTGGATAATGGGTGGTTGTGTGCACAGGTGGATGGATAGAAAATGGTCTTCTCACCACTCTTGGTCTACTCCCTCTCTGTGAAATGAGCCTCCCGTTCCCACCCCTTAGAGACACATAGAACAAACTAGCCCAGGGACCAACCAACAGAGGCAAACCCAGTTCCCATCTGAGTCCCTCTCCACCCTGATCCTCACGGTATCTGCCGGACCCGAGCCAGCCAGTGACAGCAATGGTGATGTGTAGCTGCCTGCCTTCCGTCAGGGGCAGGAACATGAACTCCTCAATGGCCCCGACTCGCTTCTTCATCTTGTATCCTAAGGACATGGACACAAGCAAGTGCATTTACATATTCATACATGGACAAATGCATTTCATCTGTGGACTCTAAGACAGGTGCCACTGTTGTCCCTGGTTAGAGGACAGGAAAACACTGCCCAAGGCCACTAGAGCCACAGGCCAGGGTCTGAACTCAGGCTCTGAATCACTGCCCTGTCCTGCCTCAGTTGCTATCTCTCTCCTGCATTTCCTGCTGGGCCTTAGCCCTCACTACAGCTGATACCAACTGGGATTCTTGGCAGCATTCCACATGCCTGCGTGTGACTCGGGGCCACTAGCACAGGCAAAGCTGGAGAGCCAAGACAAGGACACAAGGAAACCTCATGCCTCCGAGAGACGGTGCCTGGGTACTTCCTGAGTGATAGCAACAGACTGGGCTGGACTCTTTTGCTACAGCAAGGACTCATGGGATACACATGGGGAAACTTAGTTTTCCAAACTTTGTCCTGACCCTGGCTCTACTGATTACGTTTGAGATCCGCTGCAAGGCTGGCTTGGCTGTGACTCAGAAAAGGCAGAGCCATATTTTCTTATCCCCCCCGCCCCGCCCCCAAGAAGCTATATCTGGGGTATCCTTTTAGCTGAGTCAAGGTGGATAAAAATCTTTTCCAAGGCCCCGTTCCTTTTTAATCTTACCTGTCAGGCCAGCTCCAGCTGCACCAAAGAGCGAGGTCATAACAGCGATGCCAGCCACTGAGCCCAAGGCGGCTGCCCCAGCACTGCCTATGATGGTTGCGGCTCCTGCAGCGACAAGTGGGGCAGCTAGCCCCCCAGTCACACCTGCAGGGTAAGGACTCAGTCAGGACATGGCTTAATGGGTTCTTTCCCCATGTGCTGCCTTCTATAAAGCTTCCAGCAATGCCCTTAAATTAATTTTTATCTAGTTTTTAGTTTTAGAGACCATCTCACATAGCTGAGGGTGACCTCAGACTCACTAGCCAGCAAAGGATGACTTTGAACTCCTGATCCTTCTGCCTCTATCTCCTAAGTGCTGGGATTTGTACAGGCATGCACCACCATGCACGGGCAGCTTCTATCAGGGTTAATGAGTTTATTTACTACTGGCTTAGGTGCCTGTCACGTGGAGGGGCCACCTCCCCACTGATACACAGACCTCGAGCTATCCCCTGCAGCGGGGCCTCACCAATCACTGTCCCGCCTCCAACTGTGGCCAGGCCTATCAGGAGATAGCGTTTCCACTTCCTCCGTTTTTCTTTCCTCTTCCGGGATGCCTCTGCGGTCCTGGAGAGAAGAGGCAGGTCTATGGCTAGCTATGGGCCAGGATCCCTTAAGTCCCCCCACTTCACCAACCCCTAAAACGAACATCAATGGTAGGTAGGTAGGTAGGTAGGTAGGTAGGTAGGTAGGTGGGTCCTGGGCCCATCAGTGCCTGGGGAAATCTCAGTGAATGGAGCACACTACTTACCCAGCAGATCCATCCTAATGGGTGCAATTTAAATAATGAAAAGACAATAATAATAATAATAATAATAATAATAATAATAATAATAATAAATAATAATAATAATAATAATAATAATAGCAACAACAACAAAAGAGGCCAAGACTAACTTTTATAGAACAGATGGACCCAGAATGAATACAGAATGTACCCTCATCTTGCCAGCAGATTCCATCTCCCCTGGGGGTTTGGAAATCTGTCTCCTCCAGAGCAATTATGTGTATAATGGGCTAGAGAAACATCTGTATGGGAGATGGGCCCTTGTGGCAACAGCAGAGTTGGTTCAGACTGAAGACACAGATGCTGCGAATTCAGTCAAAGGTAAGAGGGTTCTCTGCAGGGAGAACGGTTGGGGTTTTTATAGTTTATATATTTAGCTCTTTGAGAGAGGGTCTCAAGGCCTAGGCAAAGCCTTAAATTCTCTATGTAGCTGGGGCTAACCTTGAATTTAGGATCCTCCTGCCTTCCTTTTTCAAGTGCTGGAATTACAGGTATATACTACCATGCCCAGTTTATATCCTTCAGACACGGAGCCCTGGGCTCTGAGAATGCTCGGTGATCACAGCATGGACCAAGCAGCCATCACCGGCCCTTGAGGATGTCTCAACGCTCAGCGTCAAGGTGCTCAGCTTCCCTGATGGACCTTTAGCCCTTGGCTGCTTTAAGGCGATCAGAGACAAGAAGAGAGGTGGAGGGTGGGCGGAGAGGTTGTTGTGAGAGAACTCTGAACTGAAGCTGGAATTTGGACAACCGATTGAGGCACGGTCATAAATGACGAGAAACGGTTAATATTTAGTGAGCGCTTCCTCTATATGGCATACTTCCCATACTTTGTCAAGAAGCAGTTTATTGCGGTCCCTTTAAGAGATAATAGTGGTATAGCCGGGCATGGTGGTACACACCTTTAATCCCAGTACTCTGGGAAGCAGGGGTAGGTAGAGCTCTTGAGTTCCAGCCTGGTCTACAGAGCAAGCTCCAGGAGAGCCAGGTGGTTACACAGAGGAAACCTTATCCTCATGCCCCAAAAGAGATAATAGTGGTTATCCCAGAGGGGCTGTGTGTGTATGTGTGTGTGTGTGTGTGTGTGTGTGTGTGTGTGTGTGTGTGTACACGCACGCTAAGAGAATGCTTAAAGTCTTCATGGAGCACATGTCTCTACATTAATTTAGTGTGTGTGTTTGAGAACAACGTATGGGGGGTATGGGGGATGGGCTATCTCCAGCCACCTCATAGGTTCCAGTGATAGAACTTGGGGTCATCAGCCTTGGCAGCAAGCGACTTTACTTGCTGCACCGTCTCAGTAGCCCGGCGACAACTTGCTTTGTGAAGATGAAGCCTATCCTATTTGGCCAACATGCATACCACAAATGGACAATGCGCTGCCCTCCCCACCCCACCCAGAGTCTTCGTGTCTGTGGGCTGAAATTCCCTGCCTCCATCCGTGCTCAACCAACGTGCCCATATCCTTCCTCACGAGGGGAATCCAGAAATGGATTTGCCTCAGGCACCAAGGAGTGGGCTTCTCACCAGCGCCAGCTCACCTCTCCTGTGAGGCCCCTGTGAGGAAAGCAGCCCCTCTCAGCTGCTTCCCTGCAGAGAACCAGAAACCAGAGGTGAGGATGTTTGCTGGTCATTGAACCCAGCGCTGGCTTCCATGATATATGGTACACATAGCCATTAGGAGGAAGGTGAGAGGTGACTAGGAGTGAGGGGTCTGGTGTCAGGCTCTAAACTGTGGGCTTCTACAGTTGTCCCTCAGTGTTGATTCTAGGTGTCCCGGAAGGCACCGGAATCCACAGGGGCTCACGTCCCTTACATCTGCATACATTTGCATATAACTTCTCATATCTTCTTGAGCGCTTTAAAGATATTCAGATTTCATATCTCTCATACAATATAGCAATGCCATGTGCCATTGTATTTATTCTGTTCGGGTAAAATGACAAGAGAAATAAAGTACATTCAGTACAGAATTTATTTTCTAAAAAAATAATTATTTTAGGCTAGGCATGATAGAGCCTACCTGGATCCCCAGTACTGAGAATATGGAGGCAGGAGGATCAGAAGGTCAATCTTGTACAGCCTTAGCTATGTATGTGTATGTGTATGTACACACACACACACACACACACACACACACAGAGAGAGAGAGAGAGAGAGAGAGAGAGAGAGAGAGAGAGAGAGAGAGAGACACTCTAGGCCATCCTGAGCTATATTACACCTTACATCTTGTTTCAAAAGTATATAAGAAAATAAAAAAATATTTCATGACTTGGAGGGCATAGAAATGTCATAGCCTGGCTGGAGAGATGGCTCAGCCATTAAAGGCTAGGCTCACAACCAAAAATATAAGAGTTTGGTTCCCAGTACCCACGGCTGTCTCTCCAGCCACCTTAAGAATAAATAAATAAATAAATAAATAAATAAATAAATAAATGTCGTAGCCAAAAACTGTGTACTCTTGTGCTCCCAGCTGCTGGTCAGCTTTGCTCAGGGAAACACGGGGTGGGGGTGGGGACATCATGACGCTGCCATTTCTAGAATCTTTAAAGGCCAGTTCAGGAAGCTGACAGGTCTTCTTTGCTTTAACCTCAGATGTCAGCATTCCAGATAGGCACCTATCCATCTGCTTAGTGCCCCAAACTAGGACAACATGGACATCCACACCCGATCTTCAGTGGATGCAGAAAGCAAGAAATAAGCCCTTGGTGATACAAGCCATGGGGATTTGGGGGCTATCTGTCACAGCAGCAAAATCTGCCTACCTCAGGGACAGAGCCATTCACTGAGCCTGTGACTCTATAGAAATTACAATCTGAACCTTTTCATGTAAGCACCCTGGGGTTAAGTGTGTGTGTGTGTGTGTGTGTTTGGAGGTCTGTATGAGATGACTCAGCAAGAGGACTATTTTATTGTCACCATTCAGTATGTTTGTTGATGTTATTATGTATCTTATTGCTGTGACCACTTCTTCCTACACAGAGGAAGGGATATACTCTGACCCTTTATTAATGACCACTCCGTCAGTTGAAGCAGGGGGATGACTTCTCAACAGAAGACCCAAGTGAGTCATTCTTGAGGCTGACCACACAGTGGGGTGGCTGACAATACAGTAGGGTGGCTGACCACACACACAGTGGGGTCCGGCAGTGTAGCTCTGAGCATCCTTCTACACGACAGACGTGGACTGAATAGCAGCTGGAAGCTGAGGAGGGAAGAGGTGCAGGGGTCCAGCACAGCTGGATCATCCACTCCTGGGTCTCCACCCTCCGCAGTTTGCCCTGGACCTGGGTGGTATTCTGGTCAGGTTTCTTTTTTTGGGTACGAGTACACATGTATTCAGGAGCATGTGCCCATTGAGCGAGCATGCGGAGACCAGAGGTCTACAGCAGGTAGGTATATCTCACAATTGCTCTTCATCTCCTCTTGGGAGTCAGAGTCTCTCTGTCAACCTACAGCTCACTGATTTAGCTACAGTGCCTAGTGGGTTTCAAGGACCTGCCTGTCTCCACCCAATCCCCACCCTGAGCGCTGGGGCTCTAAGCTCATGCCACAGCACTTGAATTTTTCACACGGGTGCTGGGGATCTCACTCGGATCGTCACCCACTGAGACATCTCCCAGGTTTTTGCAACATGGTTTTTGCAACAAAACCAATTACTCCAGGAACTACATGCTACTTTGTTTCACTTAGGAAAAGCAGAGTGACACAGAGTGGACACAAGCTAAAAAACAAAACACGCAGGTGGAGTACAGGCCAGTTACCACCCACTAAGAAACTTGTGGAACAAGAGAACAAATGGGAAGTAGCAGAAAACGCCTGAGTTCAAGGCCAGGCTGGTCTACACCGCATGTTCCAGGCCAGGCAGGGCTACAAAGTGAGACTTTGTCTCAAGTAAACGGATAAACAAAATGTTCAAAATTGCTACAAATGTCTTTTAGTAAGAATCTACTAAGATTTTTTTTTTTCAGCCTGGCAGTGGTGGTGCATGCCTTTAATCCCAGCACTTGGGAGGCAGAGGCAGAGGCAGGTGAATTTCTGAGTTCAAGGCCAGCCTGGTCTACAGAGTGAGTTCCAGGACAGCCAAGGCTACACAGAGAAACCCTGTCTTGAAAAACAAAAAAAAAAACAAAACAAAACAAAACAAAAAAAAAAATCCAAGTTAGTGCCAGTGGCATGTTAGTGACATGGCACTGACAGCTTCTAGATTTCTCCCACAGTGACGTCTGTATACTGATGGTACCAAATGGTCAGCAGGTGTAACTCAATTTGATGGCAGAAGGTCTACAGAAAATCAATGGGGTCCCCGAGGCCGGTGTGGCTCAAATGCACAAATGGAGCTGGCTCATCAGAGCGGTTCTGTAGACCACACAAGAGGCGCTCTGATCCCTGGCAGTTTTCTCCACGTTATCATTTAAATGTTTGCAAACATTTTTTTGACTAGAAAAGGTGAGATTTTTCTTTCTTTCTTTTAAAAAAGCTTTATTATTTTGGTGTGTGTGTGTGTGTGTGTGTGTGTGTTTGCCTGCAGTGGTCTCTCACATGTATGCAGTGCCAATGAGGGCCAGAAGAGGGCGACAAAGCTCATGGAATTGGAGTTAAGCTACTTGGGTGCTGGGAACTGAAGCGCAGCCAGTGCTCTTAACCACTGAGCCATCTCTCCAACCTCCCCTTTGTTTCTTTTAAAAATGAAATAAATGTCATTTTCCTTTTTCATGTTTTATTACATTTTTACTGCATGTCTATATGCATGTATGTCCATTTATGTGTATGCATATGTATGGCTGTTTTTGTACGTAGATGTAAGTAGAGGCCAGAGGATAACCTGTGTGAATCAGGTCTCCCCTTCACCTGGGTCCCAGGGATCGAACTCAGGGTGTTGGCCACAAGCGTCTTTGCATACTGAGCCATCTTGCCAGCTCCCAAGAAAGTGTTTTGCTTAAAAGGTACTTAGCAGCTGAGACCTTTGTCTTTCAATCACATGCATGGTCTATTGATTTCCATATGTGACCCCTCTTAATAACTGCTTTCCCTGTAAGCAGTTATTTCCTTTCCTTATCTTTGCTAATAATCACAGTGTTTTATCCGTGCAGTCATTTCAGTAGTCTGGTTGAGTTACAACACTGAGTCACAGCCAGGGTGCTTCCTTCCTTTTCTTTGGAAGCTGAAATTCTGGGAATTGCAAATCTAAATGATGGCTTTATTCCTGCCATGGACTTTGCCATCTGATTAGACACAATGGCAGCCCATACCTTCAGACAGTCAGTCGATGGCCACACGCACTTTCTAAAATAGGAGGCATGAACTTGAGAGCGTTTCCATGTCAGCCTAGGTCAGACCCCCAATCTTTGAAAATAGCTCAAGAAGAGGAGGGCACCAACACTGTTCACAGAGTGGAGCCACCAATCCGAAGGACTCAAAGCCTCTGCTCTCCTGTGGGATCGTGCTCTCTCTAGCCCCTCCCTTCCACCAGTTTCCAGTGAACTCAAGGCCCTGCATATGCTAGGCAAACACTCTATCACCATGCTTGCCGGCCATCAGCTTAGCTCCAGCTTCAGCGAGAGATCCTGTTTCAAGGAAATAAGATGGGCAGAGAAAGAGCCCCAGTGTCCGTGTCTGTCCCCACGTGCACACCCTGAGAGCTGTTCCTAGATAAAGCCAGGAAGGAGGGACTCTGGGGTTTCAAATTGGGCCTCAAGAAAATAAGACAGAAGCCAGGTGGTGGTGGTTCATGCCTCTAATCCCAGCACCTGGGAGGCAGAAGCAGGTGGATCTCTGGGACTTTGACTCCAGCCTGGTTTACAGAGTAAGGACAGCCAGAGCTACATAGTGAGACCCTGTCTTGAACACTGCCCCTCCAGCCCCCCAAAAGGGGAAAAAAATCAAATAACACAGGCTCAGGCTGGACATGGTGATTGAATCAAGAAGCCATGGAACAGCTACGTGACCTGGGCCAGCTGACTTCCCACAAGGATGCATTGAGAGCCAAATGGGGCAGGCCCTGGGCTTGTATCAGGAAACACTTGGCAGGAGTTGGACACTGGCCACGCTTCTGTAGGAGTTATAAAATCCAGCCTTGTCTCGGCTGAGGGTCACCAAGCCCTGCTGCATAGCAGGCAGTGTCCCAGGCTTTTGATGTGAGGTAATTAATTTAATCCTCCTCCAGTGATTTAGAACAACCACTAACCCCACACCAGAGCTGAAGGAACCAAGACATGGGGAGGTGAGGTCCGTTAACAGAAGGCATTCAGGTGAGGACCAAGGACACTGGGTGACACGCCACATTCTGAATCCCACCTACAAAGAAGCACTGCCGACACCCAGTGAAATGCCTCAGCATTAAAGGGGATGTCTACACAGCCTGATCCCTTAAAACAGGGTGACAATCTGGTCCTCATGCCCAGAGAAGGTGAGGAACCTGCCTAAGGCCACAGCAGGACCAATAGAGAGCCTGCTCTGCAGAGTTGCCTTCCCTTAGTTTCAGATCCCTCTAGAGAATAGAGTTCTCCACAGTCTCTCAAGCTCCACATTCAGAAATGATGATAGCATAATTAGAATCCTCACTGCTAACAAACAGATGATGACCTGCATGCCCCCCCCCATCAGCTTCCTTTCAACCCCCACGGAAAACCTAGGCAAAAGGTCTTTATTGCTATCCTCATTTCGAAGGTAAGAAAACTGAGACCCAGAGAACGTCAATAACTTTCTCAAGATCATAAATCTGCTGGGAGCTGGGCTGTGCTGGATGGAACTTCTGGTGCCCATCTTCTCTGACTCTATGAGACTGATGGAGTCAGAACAGACCCCTCTGGATCACACACTCCTGTCTGATAACAGGATTGTCAGGCACCAACTGGGAAGTCTCTCCATCCCAAGGCCTGCGAGGCTGACACCTTTTCTTTTCTTTCTTTCTTTCTTTCTTTCTTTCTTTCTTTCTTTCTTTCTTTTTTGTTTTGTTTTTTCAAGACAGGGTTTCTCTGTGTCGTCCTGGCTGTCCTGGAACTCACTCTGAAGACCAGGCTGGCCTCGAACTCAGAAATTCGCCTGCCTCTGCCTCCCAAGTGCTGGGATCAAAGGCGTGCGCCACTACCGCCCGGCGACACCTTTCCAACATAGTTGAAGAACTAGGTGGTAGTTCTTGGGATTAAGGCCATTGGTCCAGGCCTGTTTGTTGCCTGGCATAGTTCTGAGCATCAGTATAAATGTTTTCAGATTATTTCTCTCTCTCTCTCTCTCTCTCTCTCTCTCTCTCTCTCTTTCTGTCTATGTGTGTGTGTGTACATTTGAAGACCAGGGGTTGACAGCAAGTGACTTCCTCAATCACTGTCCATTTGGTTTTTTGAGACAGGGTCTCACCAAACCTGGGGCTCAGTGATTAGCACCAGGGACTGTCCTGTCTCCACCTGCCCATTGCTATGGATACAGGTGCTCACTGCTGTGCCCAGATTTTACACGGGTGCTTGAGGCCCACATGCAGGTTCTCACACTTGCATGGAAAATTCTCTACTGACTGAGCCATCTTCCCACCTTCCCCTTAGGCTATTTCAACAAACTGCTAGTGCATGTGCTGGCACATGCCTTAATCTTAGCACTCAGGATGCAGAGGCAGGTGGATTTCTGTGAGTTTGAGGCCAGCCTGCTCTACAGAGCAAGTTCCAGAACAGACCAGGGTTACACAGAGACTTAAAACAAAACTGGCAAACCCAAAAACCAAAACCAAAACCGAAACCTACCCTGGCCACTGTCTCTCGTCCTTTTGCCTGTAAGTTCTGGAGGGAGACAGCTCTGCCTCTGAACTGTGCTTTGAGTTCTCTCTCCCACTGGGTACAACTGCTAGAACTGGGCTTCTCAGCCACGGCTGTGGGGGAGGAAGAGAAGCCCATGCTGGGTAGGTGTGCCTGACTCCTGATGCCTGGTGCCTGTTGCTGCCGCTCAGGGTCAAGATGGAGCTGGAGTTGATTTATGATACTGGGATCAGATGACGCCCAGAGCTGGGCTCTGGCCAAGTCACAAGGATAATTTTCTTTTCCACATTCTTAATGTATATATGGGTGTCGGCAGCAGGGTGCGTGGTGTGTGTGTGTGTGTGTGTGTGTGTGTGTGCACATGTGGGTCAGAGGACAAATTCTGTTTGGCATTTCTCAGACACCATCCACTATTTCTAATTTTTAATTTTGAAGCAGGGTCTCTAAGTGGCCTGAAAACTCACCAATCTGGTCAGGCTAGATAACCAGTAAGTCCCAGGGATTCACCCATCTCTGCTTCCTGAGTGCTGGGATTGCAAGTGCACACCACCGTAACCAGCCTTTTCTTGTTCTGGGATCAACCATAGGTCCAGTGCTTCCACAGAGAACGCTTTGCTGACTGAGCTGTCTCCCCATATTCTTCACATCCCTGACCACACATGGCATGGGGGTTTGTGAGGGAAGGGGAGGGTTCACATCCATCAAGCCCTTGGCATGTGCCAGCCTGGGCTGAGTATTTTCTGTGGTGATTATATTCCTTTCTCTAGTGACCCTGGGGCAGTGGTGGGGAGCTATCCCTATAGCCATGTTGTATCCAGGGATACTGTAGTTAAAGAAAGTATTATAGAAGCTGTAAGTGGAGTGGAGTTTTCAGGACCACAGGATGGTGGAGGACCACTGGATGGTGGAGGACCACAGGATGGTGGAGGACCACTGGATGGTGGAGGACCACTGGATGGTGGAGGACCACAGGATGGTGGAGGACCACCAGATGGTGGAGGACCACTGGATGGTGGAGGACCAGCGGATGGTGGAGGATCGGTGGATGGTAGAGGACCACAGGATGGTAGAGGACCACCGGATGGTGGAGGACCAACAGATGGTGGAGGACCACCGGATGGGGGAGGACCAATGGATGGTGGAGGACCACCGGATGGGGGAGGACCAATGGATGGAGGAGGACCACTGGATGGTGGAAGATCACTGGATGGGGGAGGACGACTGGATAATGGTCACACATCCAGCGCCTTTAACAAGCATCTCTTCTTGCCTCTGCAGCCAAGCCCAGAGAGGGTGGCAAGTGATCTGCTAAGGTCACACAGTGAGTTAGGGGTACTAGAACTCTTTGTCTAGTGCTCCTTCTACATCAACATATGGTTTCTACACGGGAAGGGGGCCTGAGATGGACAAAGATCCCTCAAGCAGGAATTGAGGCTTCTGCCGGGGGCCACAGGGCTGCCTTACTCAGACTCCTCCTCCTTGGCGTCCTTCAGGCTCTCCAGGAATACCTCTTCGAGAAGATCCAGCTCCTCCATGGGCACCTGGAGCAGGGAGGTCACATGACAAACGAGTACTCTGGCCCGGGCATCATAATGTCCTTACAAGGAAACAGAATGCCCAATGAGTAAGTTCAGGTTTTCAGTCAGGGATGCTAGCAGGGGTGCAGACAGCAAACCCTAAACCTGAAAGCAAAAGTAACAGCCCAGGGAAGCCAGCCTACGGGACGGGTGCTTGGCAGCTCCCACTGTCCTCAGGATTGTCCCCTGGCCCAAGCACACCAGGTCACACGTCCCTGTGTGCCTGTGACCCTCCAAGTAGAGCACCCTCACTCCCTATCCCAGTGGCCCAGGATCATGTGAATCTCTTTTTTGTTTGTTTTTGTTTTTTTCCAAATAGAGTTTCTCTGCTTAGCCCTGACTATCCTGGAACTCACTCCACAGAGTAGACTGGCCTCACTCAATTGGGAGATCTGCCTGCCTCTGCTTGGGTGCTGGGATTAAAGGCTTGTACTACCAAAGTCTAGCTTCATCCTCTGATTCTTAGAGAACAAACACCAGTGTCCCAGAGCAGGGCTTCAGAATGCTAAGCTCTACTCATTCGTCTGTGTTGCTGCAATAAACTGCTGGGCAGGCTGGGCAGTGGTGGCGCAAGCCTTTAATCCCAGCACTTGGGAGGCAGAGGTAGGCGGATTTCTGAGTTCGAGGCCAGCCTGGTCTACAGAGTGAGTTCCAGGATAGCCAGGACGACACAGAGAAACCCTGTCTCGAAAAAACCAAAAAAATAAAATAAAATAAAATAAAAAATAAAAAAATAAAAAAATAAAAAAATAAAAAATACATAAATATAAAAATAAACTGCTGGGCATAATATTTTTTAAAAATAAATTGTGTGTGTGTGTGTGTGTGTGTGTGTTTGTATTTGTGCACTCGTGTGTGTAGGCCACAGGCCAACAGGTTTCCCTCCATTTCTGTCTTGTCTTTTGAGACAGGGTCTCTCACTGAACCCGAATCTTGTTGGTTTGCTAGGCTGACCACCAGGTTCCAGTGATGCTCCCATTCCTGCCTCCCCAGTGCTGGAACTGCAAGCACTGAGTGTGCCACTGAGCTTGGCTTTTATGTGAATGCTGGAGACTGACCTCAAGTCCTCATCTTATGTGGCAAGCACTTTAGAGACTGCACCATCTCCCACTCACCAGGTTCTCATACACACACCTGCTCCTGTTTTCATACAACAGTTTGATATGTATCCCAGGCTGGCCTTGAACTCACTAAGTAGTCCAGCTTCGAAGTTCTAATCCTTCTACTTCATTTAACTGCCATACCCAACTCCTTCCCCAGGTTCTAAAGGCTGCCCACAGTCCTTGGCTCTTGGTCACATGACTCCAACCTCTGCCTCTTCTTCTTTTCAAGATATTTATTTATTTATTTACATGAATACACCAAACACACTAGAAGAAGGCATCAGATCCCATTACAGATGGTTGTGAGCCACCATGTGGTTGCTGGGAATTGAACTCAGGACCTCTGGAAGAGCAGATGGTGCTCTTAACCCTCTGAGCCATCTCTCCAGCCCCAAACCCCTGCTTCTTACTAGGTTTTTCTCTCTCCTCCAGGGATTCTGGGACTCCATCCTGCTATCCAGATGGTCTAGAACCACTTCCCCATGTTAAGGTGCTTCACCTGGACACGGCTCCAAAGTCTTCTTGTCACATGGGCAGCAAAGTCAGGCATCCCACAGAACTGAGGGACAATACCTCTGAGGGGCCCGGATTCTATCAAGCTTTGAACCTTTATTTTCCCCAAGATAAGGCTCAGCCAACACTTTACGTCCAGACCCTCCCTAGATCACACCTTGTGCTGGGGCCTGTGGCCCTGCATGCAGCCTCTCTCGGCACTCCTCTGAGTGACTGGCTTGCCTGTGTCAGACTAGACGACAAGCTGACTCGTGCTAACGTCTGATCCTAGCACTTGCCTCCAGTGGGGTGCAGTGTAAGAGCTTAAAATCAGATTTTTTTTCTTTCTTTCGTTTTTGGCAGAGAAACAGTTACAGCACTTGGCATTCATCTGCTCTGCAGTTTCATGGTCCTGTGGAGACACAAGTTGTCAGAGATGCTGTTCTCAGTTCCTGCTGCCCATCTGTGTTGTTTGAGGAACATGGCAGAGATGAGGATTCCTGGCTGGGGACAGTTTAGTGGCTGAGCTGGCCTAACATACACTGGGATCCATCCTTAGAACGCACACACACACATACACACACACATACACACACACACACGCACACGCGCGCACACACACACACACACACACACACAAGAACGAGCGCACACACACATGCACACACAAATCAGTTCCTGCCTTGCCTGGTGGGGGTTGGGGGAAAAGGGTCCTCAGAGCCGGCAGATACGTGCTCTTCTGGGAGCTGCCTACGTGCCCAGAGACAGTCAAGCCTGTGTCCCGTCTTGGGGGTCACTGGGTTAACGCAGACAAAGGCACTCCTTTTTCTTTGAAGGGGAAAGCTTGTGACTCCCAAGTGATAATCAGGTTGTGGAGAAGGGTTTGCCATGGTGATTAATGGGTGGCGATTGTAATTAGCTGGTAATAATACTCTAAGGTCAAGGCTGCAGTGATTCAGGCTGCCACGTGCATGGGTGATTAATATTCAGGGGTAGTATCAGGCACAAGGCTCCTTCCTGTAGCCTTTGGGAAGAGTTATTTCAAAGACTGTGTGGGCTGGGCTACTGGACTGCGAGCAGAGCTTCTGTTTGAGGCAGAAGGGTGGGTCCTGAGTCCTCGGCTATCTCAGATATTTTAGAGCAGGTTCCCTCCCAGCTTACCAGATGACCAACTCACTTGTAAGAAGTGGCCCAGCCAGCCATCCACTTTGAGACTCAGGCCAAGATCCTGGGCATTGGTCTAGGGCAGTGGCTTTCAACCCATGGGTGGCAACCCTGGGGATTAAACAATTCTCTCATAGGAGTCGGCTACCATCATTGGGAAGTACAGATATTTACATTACAATTCATAACAGTAGAAAATTACAGTTAAGAAGTAGCAGTGAAAATAATTTTATGGTTGGGGGGGTCACCACACCATGAGGAACTGTATTAAAGGGTCGCAGCATTGGGAAGGCAGAGGACCACTGGCCGAGAGCCTTCTGATTTTCCCAGCCAAAATACAGGTCATCAGCTAAGACCAGAACTGCTCCTCCTAAGAAAGGCACTGGTTCTTAGCGCTTTGCTCTGCCTCCTCTGTTGCCACCACCTGGCATGGGTGTGAGCATTGTTCTCTGACCTCCAGTCACCCTGCTGGTTCCTCCTCTTTCATTCTGGCCTCATGCACTCTGTTAGCCCCATGATAGCCAGAGAGATCTATTAAAATCTCCTGCCAGATCCTTTTCCAGCTCAGCTTAAAACTCCGACAGCTCCTGATGTCTGTAGAATAAAACCAACACATCTGGCCAAGGCCTGCCATGGCGTCTCCATTCCCAGGCCCCCGCCTGACATCCTTTCTCGCATCCTCTACTGCCTGTCTCTGCTACAGGCTAAATGCACGCCGACCTCAGAGCCTCTGCGCTCGCATGCTTGCTATCTGGAAAGCCCTTTTGCTAGTGTGCTGCTGGGCTGGCCTGTGTCCACCAGTCAAGCTTCAACTTAAAATATCAACTCCTTGGAAAGACCACTGGCTCGTTACTGAGAGCATCCCAGCCTCAGTCATTCTGTTTCTCTCAGCCTGCTCCTGGCTGTCTCTTCATACCTGTGCTTAGTAGGTACACTCACTGACAGACCACAGTCCTCCTGGCCTACTAGGTTCTCTGCTGTGTCTATAGCCCCACGTGGTGTAAAAGACTTTTTTTTTTTTTTTTTTTTTGTCATCTCTACGTGAGATACATGTTTTCAGGAACTCAGAGTCTTTCCTTCTCAGCAGACATGGGGTGAGAGAGCAGAGAGAGAAGCTTGCTAAGTCTCTCTCCCAAGACCTTATTATGAGCCGAGCTCTGACAATGCTTGGAACCTCTCGGAGGTTCATGCTTAGCTCAGTCCTTCTCAGAGGTCACCTGGGGGAAGCTCTTGTGGATGTCACATCATAGCCTCTGTTCTCCTGTCAGCAGCAGTTCCTACCGATCACCATTTAGACGGGGCAGTTGTGGAGCTGGGACGGTAGCTCAGTTGGAAGACTGCTTGCCGAACATGCACGAAGCCCTGGCTTCCATCCCTAGCACCGAATAAACCAAGCACGGTGGTGCATGTCTGTCATCCTAGCACTTCAGAGGGGGAGGCAGGAGGATCATCCTGCTACCTGGTCTCAAGCAAACAAAGAAAAATCAGTATGTCAGTGGTTTGGTCGCCTACTTTTGTTACTGTCTATCTCTCTAGAATACAAATTCCAAACCCACCGTGCACCCCTAACTGTCCAGCCCTGCTTGAAACAAAGAGAGGTTTATAACCTGCATGGGTAAAGGGAGGCCTCTCTGGAGGAATGGGTAACCCAGACTGTGGAGGGTTAGTCTGGATGAATTCGTTGCTCCCTTCTGGTAGAAAAATTCGTGGGCAAATAGATGGTTCAGTAGATATAGGTGCTCGCCACCAGCATGACAGTCTGAATTCAATCCCCAGAACACATATGGTGGAAGGAGGAACCGACTCCCACAGTTGATCCCTGCCCTTCACACAGGCACCGCACTCTGTCCCCAGTAAATAAATGGAAAGAAAACCCAACCAACTAACTTAGGAGTCGTAACCACACTAATCCAGAAGTTTCAGCTCTCCACATTCAGAGCGACACTTCCGTTCTAGCCGGCTTTCTCAAACCTTCTCAGCTCCCAGTGGAGGCAGGCATGGCTACTCACACCACCATGTCAGAGAGAACAGTACTGGACTGGGTCACTTGCCCAGGACTCTTAGCAACTTGGTAGAGAAGTGGCCTGTGCTCTTGAGCCTAGCTGTGATGTGTGTGTCTGTGTGTGCGGGCACACCAGGATGGAGCTCGGGGTCTTAGGCACTGTGATGTGTGTCTGTGTGTGCGGGCACACCAGGATGCAGCTCAGGGTCTTAGGCATGCGAGGCAAATGTTCTACGCCAGCCCCAAGAATGTTTTAAATCTGACACTGTTGAGCTGTAACCGGAGGATACTGTGAGTCCAGCCAGCTCTAGATGCATGAAGTTCATGAAGACACTCTGTTTTGTTTTGTTTAAAGGCAAAGTCTTATTTTAGCCCAGGCCGGTCTCACATTCTCAGTCCCCCTGACTGCACCCTGAGTGCTGGATTACAGCCATGCACCACCAAACCATCCCTAAAATTACTCTTCATGTTGATACGCTCATTCTATTACTTGTAAAATGGTTCAGCGACGATCGAGGCACAAGTTCGCATCCTCTCTAATAAGTCGTGGTAGCAGCTGCCCTCTGAGCTGGGGCTGGGAGCAAGGCTGGGAGCTGCCTGGTGCTCCACAAGGGCTGTGTCCTTTAACCCCTCTCTCCCTCACAGCATCTGGGGACAGCTCTCACAGGCCGCACTAATGTACCTGCCGGCCTGCTCATTGCACTGCTAGCTTCCTGTTCACCAGCATTCCTGATTATGAATTTCTAGGAACATTTCTTATTTATCCCTGTTCTTACTCTAATGGAAAAAAAAAAAATCAATGAAAGAGAAGCCATGTGGCCAGGGCAGAGGGCACAGAGATCTACTTCAGAGGCTGTCTCCAGCGGTGCCTCCTTGGAGGCAGTGCCAGCCACGTGGCTGCACGCGTGCCTATGTCACTCAGGCCTGGAGGTGACACAGCAGGTTGGAGTGAGCTGTGGGTGATGCCTCGGGATTAGAACCCACCACCTGGCTTCCAGCTGTGTGGCTGCAGACAGGTTATCATATCCATTGTGCTGTATTGTCCTCTCGTATAACATGGGGACAGTCATTGCATCTGTCTCCTAAGGGACTGGATGGCTTCCACCAAGGAGTGCTTGGAGCCCTGAGCTGGGAGCCAGGCATCCAGCAGGCACCCAGTGAGCTCCGCTCTAGGAACTGTACCCAGAGCTAGGCTGGTGCTCACAGCAATAGTTCAGAGCTTATCGGCTGGATACTGCAAAATTAATCAATTGCCCAAATCTCAAGGGACTCAGTAATTGGGTCACAGGAGGGACATTTCAGCCAGGCTAGCCACAGTCCACAGAGCTCTGATTATTAGGACACAGGGGTACAATCACTCCAGGAGGACTTCTCCCAGGAAGTAGAGTCGAGTGTGAGACACACTGCTTCGGCTCATGTGTGCGCACGTGCCGGGGACCCTGGCTTCATATTGATCCCCAGGGGATCCATAAGAGTCACCCAGAGTGCGTAGGGCAAAACTCAGGGTTCAGTTGCCCTGGCTCTGATTCAGAGTTCACACTGGGGTTCATGCTTCCTTAAATGGAACTTTGAAGTCTAACCCTGGCCTGCCTGTCTCACCTCTGGGGCCTTGATTTCTTCCCTGTAAGTGGGGTTAACAATGCACAATTCCATATGAGGTTACCTACTAGGCAGTAACTCACAATCTGTATAAAGGGCCCAAAGAGCAGCCTGGGTGACTTCTGAGGATTACCGAGAGCAAATACACAGGTCTTACCTGCCATAGCAACATTTTGAGTTTGCACTGATATTTGTGTGGAAGTGGATACAAGAGCACATGTATGAGGTCAGAGGTCGCCCTCAGTGGTCTTCTCACTCATTGACTCCGCTAGGCTGCTGGCCAACGGGCTCCCCAGCTCTGCCTGTCTCCATGTCCCCAGTCTCCATGCCAGCATGATAGAGGATCACTCCTGTGCTTGGCTTTTCCATGGGTGCCGGGGATCTGAACTCAGAACCTCGTGCTTGTACGGTGAGCACTTGGCTGACTGAGCTATCCCCTCAGCTCTGGAGATACTGTTGATTGTCACATGCGATGTGCTATTGACCTACAATGTACGGAGGCCAGGGAGGCTGCCTGACGTCCTTCAGCAGGCAGGATGTCCTTTCACAGAGGATCCTCTGCTCCAGACTTCCACAGAGCCAGCTGTGTGAGAGCTGCCAGCTCAGGGTGATTTACATGTACTGCATGGCTGGTTTTTACAGCTGTGTGGGCAAATAGTTGGTGGGTTGCCATAGCATAAGGGAAATGATTGACAACCCACCCGATTGCCAATATGGGATCGCTTTGTAACTATTATCCACAGATTGTCAATAAAGGTCAATCTTCCAGGAAATTCTGAGAAATGTGGCCTTCTATGGTGACTTCCTGGGCGGATTGCATGGGTGCTCATCCTGCCTAACCCAGGGAACAATCCAGTCTCCCTGCTGGGCAACCCCAGCCAGCCTCTGGAGGAGAAGGATGCTCAAAGGGACTGCCCAACCCTGATTTAGGTTTGTTTTCTGAAGAAAGACCATCTGCCAGTCATTCTGAGCCTCTCTCTGTCCCCTCTCTTCCCATTCACCATCCATCCATCCATCAATCAATCATCCATCCACCACTCATCCTCCATCCATCATCCATTCATTCATCATCAATCCATCCACCTATCCATTCACCATCCATCCACTTATCCATCCATCCACGCATCCACCCATCCATCCATCTACCCATCCATCCATATATACATATGTAATACCCTACCTACCTGCTTTCATCCATCCATCCATCCATCTATCCATCCATCCATCCACCCACCCACCTTAGTAAGGGTGCTTGGTAAGTGGTGGGTTTTCTTAATACAAACACAAAGGCAGTGCTGGTTGAGACACTACATTCAAAGAAGATGCCCTGAAGAGAGAAGGAAGCCATTTTAAACCCATGCAATGATCCTGTAAGAGCCCTCGCCAAGGTTGCTCATAGCATGACGGTATATGTTGATGCCCACATGGGCTCATGATGGTTTGAGGTTTGCTGGTGAGATGAACAGTAGTCACATGGCTTTCTGGTAAGAAAGGAAATTAAGGCAGATGAAGGAGCAAAGCCAAGGCAGGTCCTTCTACCCGGTGGAGAGGCAATGGGAGAAAGCAGTGGCCTGAGAGGCTGGTGACCTGGTGCTGACTTCTAGCCAACTTCTCACTGTGCTTCCAAGAAGACTACCTTCCCTTTCTTGACTTTGGTTCTCCTGTTGAAATGAGATCGTCCAAATTGGCCTCGATGGGTCTCGGGTCTATAAACTGAGGCACATGTCTGAAGTGCCTCACTGGGGGGAGGGGAGTCAGGTAGCTGCGTGAGCCCCTAGACCCATACTTGGGACAAAATGTGCTCAACACATGGTGTCTTTCTTGTCGCTGAGATCACACTATCAGCTGTGGGTTAAATGTGCCCATCAAAAGCAAGCTGGAAACTTAGTCTTCATGCCTGTGCTATGTGGTGGTGGGACCTTTAAGAGTAGATTAAGCCAGGAGAGATTAAGGCTGACACAGCCAGAGTGGGTCCCAGCCCCATCTGCTTTCTCTCTCTCTCCTGCCCTCCCTCGATCTTACATTTTCTGTCTCAGGACACTTTGACATGACGGCTCTTGTCCGACACAGGTTCCTTGATATTGAACCTGGCCCTTCAGAACTTTAAGAAATTGATCTTTGCTCAATGCAAGTTACCTGGTCTCAGGGTGTCTGTCATAGCACAACACAGTTTAAGAAAAGGACCCAGCATGGGGAAGTTCACTCAGTGGGTAAAATGCTTGCACAGCAAGCATGACATCCTAGGTTCTGATCACCTGAACTCAAGTAAAGCTGGACATTGAGGTGAAACCGGATGGGGAGAGAGGAGAATCTCTGGAGGCTGGTGGGCTGGCTAGCCTGGTGAATGCCACAGGAAGTAACCAAGGGTCCCTGTCCCAAACAAGATGAAAGGTGAAGACTGACACCGAGGTTGTCCTCTGACCTTCACATGTACACACAATTTATGCATACCCTGTAGCATGTTCCTTTCACAACTGAAAGAATAAATAAAGGACTAAAAATATCCTCTGGGCCAGAGCCTGAAGTAGTCTTCTGGGATCAAAGACCGTTATCGATAACATTATGGGCCTGCTGGGGCCAAGACTTCAAATTATCAGCAAAGCTCTGGGGGATGGGGATGCGGGTAGTGGTGCTGACGCTGGTTCAGGTGCTGGTGCTGATGCTGGTACAGGTGCTGGTCTGTAGAGCACACTGGGAGAAGCAGGCATAGAGATCTTTTCTAGCAACACAAAATACTTTTTTCTTGCAAGCAGTAGCGTTCATGAAGGGTAACCTACAAGCTCTGTCATCCTGTTGGGTAGTGACCCCACCACACAGACCCTTTTTAGTGAGCACACACGAACAGGCAGACTACACAGCCCGTGTATGACCTGAGGAAGCCCTGGCTCCCCACTATTCAAGGGTCTCCAAATACCACCTTACATAAAAGGGTCACCAGAGACAAATGTCAACATTTCCAAGATATCCTGGCTACAGGTGCCAGACAAGCAGAATCCTAGAGCTGAGGCAGCACTTCTGGGACTTCCTGTCTCTCCTCAAATCTCTCTGCAATTCCACAGAGTCTGTCGCAGGACATTTTCTCCACAGCCCTCTCTGCTGCTCAGCTGTGACTGTGGACCTCATGTCTGCCCAGGCAAAATGCACCCTGACCAACTTCCAAGCCTGGTCACCCCCAGCCCTTGCTGGCCCCTCTCCCTCTCCATCTGCGGCCCCCTTGACTGTTTCTACTCTTGAACCAATGTGCTTCCTGTCCTCTCCTGAGAGTTTCCCAGGTGTGTATTTGTGGGGTTTTTGTTTTCTTTAGGCTGTGTCTCACATAGGCCAGGACGGCCTTGATCTCCAGAGACTCAAGAGTCTACCTCCCGAGTTCCATGAATAAAGGCATGTGCCACCATGCCTGACATTAATCATCTAGCCCAGGATTTCCTTATCAATCCCCCCGCCCCAGCCTTTTCATTGGTTAGTAGAATAAACACCCAAGGCCTTGGAACTAAAAGCTCAGATTAAGGAATAAGTATTACCTATGAGTTGGCAGAAGGCGGTGGACAGCAGCTACAGGGTAGCAGGTGCCATCTGAGACAGTTAGGCTGCTTAGCGGGTTGGACAGCAAGTCCCCCGCTGCTCCTCCCCCATTAAGATGCACCCGACTTTATGTCAGGTATGACCTTTGTCAGAAAAGACACTTTTTCAGATATCAAATTAAAACTCTCAAGATGAGGTTTTCCTGATGGGATGACCTTCCAAGAGATTCGCAGAGGGGAAGCAAGGGAGAAGGTGGGCCTTAGGAAGGCCAGAAAGGGGTTAGGACCCGGGTCAAGGTGCTCTCAGAGCACACAGAAACTCAAGAGACACAAATCCCGTTAGAGCCTCCAGAGGGAGCACCATCCTGCTGTCTGCATTTCAGACTCTGGGCTTCACAGAGGACACAGAGAAGTCAGGTGGCTAACAGGAGCCTCAGGAAACTACCTCAGGCAGAATGGGGCCCTGCCACTCACCGAGTAGTAACTTTGGCAGATGACATGGTTAACCCTCCCTGAGCTGCCTCCCCCCATAAAAAAAATCAGCAGATCTATCTCCTTGAACTCATTCAAGAGGACTTTGCTAAGTACCTGGTCCTAAGCTTGACTTACTAGAAGCTTCCCAGGAGTGGGGACGTATTTATCAAGGGGACACAGAAGAAAGTACAAAGTCACCTTTGTGGTCCATACTGGGAGGCCCAGTGACTCTCAAGGACTGGGAGCAAGCCTGAAGAAAGGGAGAGAGGAGAAAGCCAGCTAGCTAGAGCTGAGTGAGCACCACCTTTCTCTGCTTCCTGACTGCAGGTGTCATGTGACCTCGCCTCATGCTCCTCCCACTACAGCCAGAAAAGCTTTCTGTCACCAGGCTGTCCCCTCCATGATAGACCACACCCTGAAACTATAACCCAAAATTGTTACGTCTCAAAAGCCAGGACAAACGGCATATCAAAGCAGACCTGGCTGCCAGGTTCTCTCTGCATCTCTCAGTCCCTACCTGTTACCTGGTATGGCTGGGGTGGACCATCCTCTATCCTAAACTTTTCCAGCCCAGTGTGGGCTGCTCTTCCCTCAGCTGCCCTTCCCTATATAATCCAGCCATTTTGGATACCTGAGCCTCTGTCTCCTCTTTATTTTCCTGGCTCTCCCCTCCCCACCTCTCCTCTGGCGTGGCTCAGGGTTGTGTTCACTCTGGACTCCCCCTGATGTCCCTGCCTCTGACTATGCGCTTTCTCTCAGACCTACAATAAAGCTTTTCCTCTGCCATACTTGGGGCAGTCATGTTCCTTCCTTTTTATTTCTCTTTTTATTCAAGAATAAACCCTTTCTTGCTTAAGCTGGTGGGTTTTAAAGGCCTTTCTTTTTAATGTGGGTAGGTGTTTTGCCTGCATTCGTGTTTATGTGCCAGATTACCTGGGACTGCAGTTATAAATATGGGTGCTGAGAACTGAACCCAGGACCTCTGGAAAAGCAGTCAGTGCCCTTAACCTCTGAGCCATCTTTCCAGCCCCAATAGTCTATTTTTAAATTAAAATAAACAGACAAACAAACAAAAACAGGGGAAACCAGTTCTCCATTACCATCAACTATGCAGCTGAGTTTCCCACAGTTGGGGAAACCTCAGGGGTCAGAACACCCTCAGTGCAATGGATGAGCCTCTGCCCCGGGAAAAAGTACCTTCCTGTAGCGACCCATCCGCCAGGACAGTGTCCTTATGTGCTTCCTGTCAGGTACTTAGTCATAGCAATGAGAAAATCGATCAGTACAAGAAACGTGTGGTGGTAAGGAGGGCCATGGCCGTCCCTGCCAGTGTGGTGGGGTGGTTTGTAGACTTGTGGAAGAGTCTGAGCTGCAGGCTAGAGGATTCTAGAATGCTGTACCAGAGCTTAATGGGCCGTCCTGGAGAGCCACCCATAAAAGGCTCCAACTTGTGAAAAACGCAAATGTATTTGAATAAAAGAACTATAAGCTGTGAGGCTTTCTTGGCTTGAACTCAACTTCCTAGGAAGTGCTTTCCCAGGATCAGGCACCAAGGGGCACAGGGGAGAAGCAGGATCAGGCACCAAGGGGCACAGGGGAGAAGCAGGATCAGGCACCAAGGGGCACAGGGGAGACTACCGTTTTTTAGCAGGCGTGCTGGCTGGTTTTATGTCAACTTGACATAGGTTAAAGTCATCTAAGAGGAGGGAACCGCAATTAAGAAAATGCCTGTATAATATCCATTCAGCTGTAGAACATTTTAATTAGTGATTTATGGGGGCGGGCCATCCCTGGGTGGTCCTGGGTTCTACAAGAAAGCAGGCTGAGCAAGTCATGGGGAGCAAGCCGGTAAGCAGTGCCCCTCCATGGCCTCTGCATCAGCTTCTGCCTCCAGGTTCTTGCCCTGCTTGAGTTCCCATCCTGACTTCCTTCAGTGATGAATTAGGGCATGGAAGTGTAAGCCAGATGAACCCTTTCCTCCCCAGCTTGCTCTTTGGCCATGGTGTTTCAGCACAGCAATAGAAACCCTGAGACGGCAGGTGTGCACAACACGTGAGTTACAGGGTCATAGAAGCCTGTACCAAAGTTCCAGAAAGCTGAGGGCTCTGGGCAATGTGTAGCAGTTAGAGTCCCTGCAAGGAGGCCCCAAGAGGCCATTGGATGAAACTGTGAAGGTGAAGTATGAAATCCAATGGCGACCCCAAGAGGGCGGAGAAACCAAGACCATGGGATGCATGCCACAGAATGCTACAAACACCCATTGAAGCGTGCAGTCGGCAGAGCTGGGGATGGGGCTGCTGGGGGCTGCTGGGGGCTGCTGGGGGCTGCTGGGGGCTGCTGGAGCCTGCTGGAGCCTGCTGGAGCCTGCTGGAGCCTGCTGGAGCCTGCTGGAGCCTGCTGGAGTCTAGCACATGAGGAGGGACCACCTAGAGCTCAGGACGTCAGATTGACGGTTGCAGGCTATGTTGTCTGCCCTTCTCTGCCTCTATTCCTTCCTCTTGGAATGGGGTTGCTTACTCTGTGCCTTCGGATATTGAGAATATATAACTTACATTATTGATTTTACAGAGACTTAGAGTTAAAAGATCACCTTGAGTATCAGAAAAGACTTTGTGCTTTTGGACATTAGAACTCTTAAGATGAACTAAACACACGTTGTGTTAGGAGATGGCCGCAAGCATTGGGGTCGACATGGGTAGAATGTACCACTAAAAATTATGTGTCAGGGTATCACGTTGACGGGGTGTGTGTGTGTGTGTGTGTGAGAGAGAGAGAGAGAGAGAGAGAGAGAGAGAGAGAGAGAGGACTTATCAGTGGCTCAGGGCATGGCTGTGAGTGTGTTCCCAGACAGGTTACATGAGGAAGGAAGACTCACCCTACATGGGCAGCTGCACATGGGTTGGGGGCATAAAAAGGAGAACACAGCCGGGGAACCAGCATTCATCTGCCTGCCTCCTGACTGGATGAAGTGTGACCGGTTACCCCGCTCCCATACCTTCCCACCAGGATGGGCTATGCACTCAAATTGTGAGCTTAAAATAAATCTGCCACCCTTACATCACTTTTGTCCAGCATACCAACACACCCAGCAAGTGAGGGCTGAGTGGAAGGAGGTAGGGACAGAGCAAGCAGATGGACCAAGGACAGAAAGTTATGGGGTCCGGCCTGGGGAGCATGCACAAAAGGGGAAGGGGACACTCAGAGAGCTACATGGAGCCACAGCTGGGAGAAGCCACACTCGGGGCTGGGGCTTGGCTATATTAAATGAGGAGGTAGGAGAGGGGATGAGCAGCCCCTCCCCCCAGGGTCCCGAGGCCACACTGGAGGTGCTGGAATCCCTTGCTGGGTATGAGGCAGGGAGACAAGGAAGGCCACACAGGCCTCTGGAAACATCATTGAGACCTAAGTGGACAGCAGGGGACTGGCTGGAGTACCAGCAAGGAGAAGACCCCAGCTGTCACCCAGGAGGCTATGATGCTGCTACGCCCAGGATGCTGGGTGGTGGGGAGGGGACAGATTTGAGGGTTAGGGGGCAGAAATTAAACAAGTCCCATCAGTATCACACGGTGCTCATCAAAGACACAGGGAGAGACACAGGTGCGGCATGGTTCCCGGCCTCACCACGTGTGGACCACACCACAAAGGAAGCAAATCCACTTACCATCCTTGAGTGAGAAGCCCAGGAGGTCCTGTGGAAAAAGGAGTCAAAAATCAGTGAGGTGCTGACACACCACCATCCAGCTCATGGGGCAGCTGAGGATTGACTCCTACCAGTGGAGATGGCAAAAGCCCTCCACCCTACAGTACAGCGGTGAGCCAGGTGCCAACTGGGGCCAAGGTGAGGAGGGAAAGGCCTCGTATCCTGCCTGTGCACGATGCTACCAGCAGCCTATGCCACAAGCTCTGCCTACTTACACCGCACTCAGAGAGGGTAAGCGACATGCTCAAGGGCACACAGCAAAGCTGCTGCTTCAGAAGAAAGGTCACCTTAGCTTGGTAGAATGCAGGCTCTGGGGTCAGACCACCAAGGTTCAAATCCTGGCTGTGGCTACTTCTAAGCTGGGTGACCTTGGGCAAGAAATTTAATCTCTCTGTGCCTCAGTCTCCTCAATATAAAGTAAGGATGATTATATAGGTTAAACATCCCTAACTTAATAATCCCATATATGTGTGTGTGTGTAGATGTATATATAAAACTATGTATGTGTATGTATACATGTATATATATGTATATATAACCATATATGTATACATATATACACACATATATACATATATATTTATATAATGTATTATATATGTATATGTATAAATATACATATGTATATATTTAAAGATTTATTCACTGAGCAGTGGTGGCGCACACCTTTAATCCCAGCACTTGGGTGCCAGAGGCAGGTGGATTTCTGAGTTCGAGGCCAGCCTGGTCTACAGAGTGAGTTCCAGGACAGTCAGGGCTACAGAGAAACCCTGTCTCAAAAAACAAAAATCAAAACCAAAACAAAACAAAAAAAGATGTTATTCATGTGCGTGCATATGTGAGCACGTGTAAGTTTATGTGCACCGTATGCTTGCAGGAACCTGAGAAGGCCAGGAGAGGGCGCTGCATTCCCCAAAACTGGAGTTCCAAGGGCAGCACACGCTCTTAATGGTTGAGCTGTCCCCAAAGCACCCCACTCCCAGTTCCAAAACTATTTCAAGTGAAAAAAAATTTCCATGCTGTGAACTGTGGTTCCATGCACAAAGCTGTAAAAATCATATAAAATTACCTTCAGACTATGGGTATAAGATACAGGAAACAAACACCCATTTTGTGTGTAGAACTCTTGTTCCACCTAAAGATGCCTTATTATGTGTATGTGTATCCCAGCTGTGGGCTACTGGGATACTCCTTTAATGCACAGAGATTGCTTATTTACAGACCTTAACGTTTTTGATTCTCAAACAACCTCCTGCAGTACGAGACACAGGCTGAGTACCCAATGCCCAAAGTGCTTGCAACCAGAAGTCCCTTCAACACTTCCAGTTGGGGGGGGGGATGCTGGAATATTTTCTTAACATTTATTTTTATTTTATGTGTATGGGCGTTTTCGATGCATCTGGCTATGCACTACATGTGAGCAGTACCCGTGGAGCCCAGAAGAGGGCGCTGTAAATGGAACTGGAGTTGTAGATGATTATGAACTGCTACCCAGGGGCTGGCGTACCTGACTGACTGCTGATGGGTTGTCTTTCAGAATGGGGTCCTTCAATAAAGTCTGAGCAAAGATGTCAGCTCCTTCGCCTCCCAGGCCGCTGGCAAAGGCTGTCATGGTTGGGACGACAGTTTCAGACAGATGCAGCCATTTCACCAGGCCCGTCACAAATTCTATGCAGAAGGAGCTAAAAAGAGACATAGTTAGATCCAGACCTTCTGGGGAACGTTGGCCTGGAAAGGCCAATGGTGGATGGACAGGGTCACATATGTCAACCCCTGACTAGGGTCCAGGAAATACAGAGTTGGTCCAAACAGACTCTTAGGTGACACAGCTAATACCTTCAGTCCCCATCAAGACTTTTTACCAAGAAGCACAGAGGTGAAGGCAGCTGCCACCTATGTGACCTGGCCTGGATCCATGCTGGGGAACAGGGAACAGAGATGTATGAGGACAGAGGGAGGGACCTAGGAAGCCCCAGTTCCACCTGCAGTTGGGCAGCCACCCCAGGGAGCCAAGTGAAGTGCCTGGATGTCACCAGGGGCTCATTCCACTGTGAAGGTGGGGTCCTCACTCCAGCAGGCGTGCTGCATGGCACCTGCTAGGGGACAATGGGGCCACTGTGGAGAGGCGGGAGCCCCGTGATCTAAGAGAGGAGAAATGCACTGTATCTTGGGGACCGTGGCAGAGTCCACACTGACTTTTGATGCAGGCTGTCCTTGTGTGCAGGGCTGAGTTTCTGTCAAGGAATGGTGGGGCGTGGGGAACAGGAGAATTCATCAGGAAGCAGAGAAATTGGAAAACGTTGAAGCCTACCCGTGGAGTTCCAGCCGGCATACACTGCCCTGGCCCTCCAGCCCAGGGCTCTGCTCCTCACAGGAAAACTGGCCAGACCAGGGTGGGCTCCTGGCGATATTTAGAGCTCCCTGGTGGTGAAGGAACCTAAGGAGCCCCCACCCTTAAATAGCACAGCCCACCCATCCCATTGCTTACAGCTGCTGAGGAGCAGACAGGCCTGGAAGGCCAAGGCTATTGCAGCGTGGGGTGGGAGCTAGGGTCTAGATCCTGGCTTTGCTGTCACCAGAAGTGAGTCTAAAGGAGAGATTATTGGGGCTCCCCTGGGCACCAGCATTTATAGACGGGAGGCAGAGAGCTGGGCACAGGGTGGACGGCAGCTGAGCTGTAGGCATCATCTTGAGGGACACCTGAACTGACACTGCTATTGAGCCTGGGGGAAGTTCTCAAGATGGGGTGTCCCAGTGGCTTCAAATGATGACTCTATGCCAGCTATCTTGGGGAGTCAGGTGACATTTTGGGAATGTGGTTCTGTGTAGCTGGGGCAAACCCCAAAGGTTATAGCCAGTTTAGGGCTGAGCTGACAGCCCCTCCTTCATTCCTGTTGTCTTCATTGTCTGTGTCTCTGAGTCCTCATCTGTAAAATGGGTTTAAGAGACCAGCTTCAAAAGGCAGACAATGCTCAATGCTAGTCTGCTATTGACAGGTGACTGAGGTGAGACAATGGAGAAAAGGGTGAAGTTTGACCATGGTGTCAACTGTCCTGGGGAATCTTCAGAGTCCCCAGTTCACCTCTCTTATTTTCTAAGGCTATAAAATGTAGGTGACAGACATCGGGATCCACCCTAGGAGTTATATAAGGAGATAAAATGACAGGAGCAGTGGGTGGCATCTGTAGACCTGCAGTAAACATTATCTCTTGTGATGGCCTGTGATAGATAATTCACTTCCCAGGGGATCATCCCAGGGGAGTGACCTAGGGTAGCAGGTGGGTGTGGACAGGGATGGCGTCGGGAATGATTAAGTGGGTGAACAGATAGTAATCAGTGTATGCACAGGAATGGCTCAGGGCCAAGAGAGTAGTCTAGCCTGCCGGATGTTGGGGAGGGCTTAGACCTAAAGAAGTAGCTTGTCATATAAGACAGGGTTAAAGAGCATAGCCACTGGTGCTGCCACCAGCGCTGCCACCGGCTATGTGGTACCGGGATTGGTTACTCCGCTTCTCCGTGCCTCAGATTTTGAATATGTGAAATAGTTAATAATAATGATGAAACCTACTTCACAGGGTTGTTGCAAAGATTAACAACGTTACTTTCAGTCCTGGGCAAAGACTGGCCCATGTGAGGCATGACCTACTGACATATTTCCATAATGGTTGCTCTCTGTTCACTTCGGTTGCTATGATAAAACACCCCACCAAAAAACAGCTTAGGGAAAAAGGGCTTATTTGGCTTATAATGCCAAGTTGCAGTCATCACCTCAGGGAAGTCAAGACAGGAACTTACAACACCATATTTACACGCTTAATCAGAGATGGAACAAGTCCACAGATCCTTGCTTGTTTCCTTGCCCTCAGCTATATAATGCAGTTCTTTACTATTCAGGAATCCTGCCGAGGGAATGGCGCTGCCCACAGTGGGCTGGGTCTTGCTACATCAACTAAGCATGGAGACAGTCCTCTACTGACATGCCCACAAGTCAATGTGCTCTAGAGAGTTCCTCATTAAGACTCTTCCTAGGTGGTTCTAGCTTGTGTCAAGTTGACAGTTTAAACAGCACAATGGTTTAGTGGAAGCCTGTGCATGTGGGTGTCTGCATGTGTGTGTGTGTGTGTGTGCAAGGCCTCTGCTTCCATCTCTAGTGCCATCAAAAATGAGATAACGCAGCACAGACAGTGATGCTCATACCTCTGAGTCCACCTCTGCGAGTTCTTTCTACACACAGACTTGTTGAATTCTCACTACATCCCCAGGAGGTCAGGGAGGTCTGCCTGGCCTCCTCCCCCAGTTATGGCAACCTAGATCCCGACACAGTAAGTTGTAGCTCTAGACTCACACACCTGTCTTGCACCCCCAGGTGCCATACTTACTCACCATGGAGCCAGCCCCTCTCCAGCAACTGTGCCACCCAGGGTCATCATAGGCTTGTCACTCACTAAGATCACCCTTACAAGTAGGATGCCCTGGTTTCTGGGGTTCAAGCTCTCCAGGATCCCAAAGGGGAACAGGGGCAAGGCATCCTTGGAATCTTGGCTTCCTCATGCTTCCTCCAAAGTTCCTTCCCTCAGACCACAAACGATAGCCTTCAGGAATCTGGCCCCTGGCTTGCTTTTATGAATAAAGTTTTATTGACACATAGCCAAGTTCTTGTTGTAGCTACTGGGGGGGGTGGGCTACAACAGAGAGGTTAAGTAGCTAACACAGACCACAGCCTGAGAACCAAAAATACCTGAGCCTTGGCAGAAGGAGTTGTGCTGAGCTTTGTCTACCCTATTAGTTTTGACTTTTTTTTTTTTTTTTTTTTTTTTTTTTTGAGATGTGGTCTTAGTATATAGCCCAGGTTGGTCTTGAACTTGTGACTTTCCTGCCTCAGCCCCTGAGAGCTGAGGTTAAAAATTGTTAAGTGTGTAGCAGAATAGAGGGCTGGGCCTGGAGCTGCTGCACCTGGCTCTACATTGTTTCTTTGGTTTTATTTTTGTCTGTCTCTCTTTTATTCATTCATTTCTTTCTTTTTGCAGTGCTGGGACTGAGCCTCCTGCATGCTAGGCAGGCACTCTACTGCTCTATGCTGTCCCTGCCCCCCAGCTCCACGTTTTGAATAAATCAAATCAATTGTGAGGAGCATCCTCCAGGACAGATAAGAAATAAATAGTGGAGACACTGGCTTTGATGTCCCACGGGGACAAAATCGGCTACCAACTGTTTTCGAAAGATAACAGAAACAACAGCAGCAGCCTATCTGGGAGCTAAAAAGACAAAGGTTTTTTTTTTTTTTTTTTGCTTTGTTTTTTTTTTGTTTTTGTTTTTTTTTTTTTTTTTTAATGTGTTTTGCTTTAAAATTCATATGGAACACAGCATGGGAAACTGAGGTGAGGAACCGGGGAGCCCAAGTTGACTACTGGGGGACATGGGAACAGAATTCACATCCCTGTACCCTCTTAGTGGTGTCAGAGCAGGTCAGTGGTGGGGTTCATCAGGTCCTTCTCAAGATGCATTCAGTTTATTAGGTGGTAGCGGGGTACCCAGCTCATCTGTTTAAGGGAGCTTTTGGAAAGATGGTGGCTTCCCAGGCTGGGTGAGAGAGATAGGGACTTCCTTGGTTTGAATGAGATGTCCCTCAGGCATCTGAATACCTGGTCCCCAGTTGGTGGCATTTGGGAAGGGTTAGGGGGTATAGCCTTGTTGGAGGAGGTGTGCCCTTGGGGGTGGGCTGTGAGTTCTCAGAGCCTCCTGACAGCCCCAGTGTGCTCTGAGATATGAGCTCCCAGCTGTTCTTGTCACCCTGTCTGTGCTTTGCAATTGCGACCGCTAACCCTCAGAAACCGAAACTGCAATCAAACACTTTCTTTTATAAGCTGCCTTGGTCATCTTATCACAGCAATAGGAAAGTGACTGAGACACCTAGGGATGGAATATCCAGGATGTTTCTCACTGCGAGACGGAGGCCATAGGTAGAGTTAGTAGAAGCCCATTACCAGGTACTGGGCACCTACTGTGTGCTAGGCACTGTGCTGTTTATCCCTCAGATGCAGAGCCAGACTGCTGGTCCTCACCCAGGTTCAGTCAACCTCCCAAAGTCACAGGAGACTGGAAAGTATCCAAGTCAGAACGGGACAAGAGCTGAGCGTGCAGCCATGGAAGGCTCCGTTGCTCCCCAAGCCAACCACTGCTGTCACTTTCTCAGAGACTTCACTAAGGCCCAGGGCTCCACTGAACTTTGGGAAAGTCCTGGGATTCCAAGGTGGCACCTGCCTTCCAAGGAGCTCAGGGTTCAGGGATGGCAGGTCTGGGAAGCATTCCACTGGAGACTAGGGGAGGCGGCCACATGCCCTACACAGATCAGTGGGGAAGACACTCAGTTGCCCCATGGGATGAGGGCAGGTTGGAGAAGCCCACTCAGAAGTTGGAGAAGCAACCCTAGGCTGGCAGGTAGGACATTCAAGAGTCATGGAGTGCCTGCGGGCACGGCACACTCTTGCTGCTCTCTCAGTACCATCTCTCACCCCTGGGTTCTCTTTCCTTCCTCAGACTGCGGAGTCC
The DNA here is from genome assembly GCF_011762505.2 of Arvicanthis niloticus. Taxonomy (NCBI): domain Eukaryota; kingdom Metazoa; phylum Chordata; class Mammalia; order Rodentia; family Muridae; genus Arvicanthis; species Arvicanthis niloticus. Next base: position 15,885,651 of record NC_047662.1, read on the forward strand.
ATTAGCTCCGGCTCTGCCTCATTCTCACAGTAAGAAGGTTCCCATATCAGCTCCACCCTACTGACAAAGATGGGCCCTGCTGTGCCCTCCCTCCATGCCATGTTTTGAGTGCCCAAACCCTGCCCCACCCACTTCCTTGTAGACTGAAGCCCAGGCTCCTAACTACCCCACTACACTGCCACCAACATATGACTTAAGCCGGCACCTGGTAGATAGCATCAGTGACAGACATTAAATACATATAGGCACCTAACATTCCTTTATCCCCACGATGCCCCCCATCTTTGCTTGCCACTGTCACATCTGTCGGGAAAGGGGTGTCTCCTGGAACTAAGCATTCTGAGAGTTCATGCTTTTCAGTTTCATCAATATGGCTGGCACTATGCCCAGCATATAGTAAGTGTTCAATAAACACATGTCCTCTCTGGACAGTGACCTACTGGAGGGGAGGGATTGGGTCTGTCTCACTTATCACATACACAATGTCTCCCATGAACTGAAATCATGCCTAGCATTCCATAGGAGCGCAAAAGAGGCTTAGGGACATCATACATGAGAGATAACTGAACAAGAGGTACCTTATCCTCCTGAGGCTGAGACTCCCAGAGGCAAGGATGGGCCCCAAGGCTTGGGTTTATCTGTGGGACTTGGGAGCTGACTGGCTGTTGGGAGTCACCTCCCTGAAGAGGCCTAGCCTTCCCTCTGAGAGACAGAAAAGCTCACCTTTGCTCAGGTTCTGGAAACAGCTGTGACAGAGAGATGCCACAGAGGGCGGCATAGGCGAAGCGGTTGGCCTCCGAGAGCTCTCGGCCCAGGGGCTGCTGGGAATCCCCTTCTGCAGCTGGCTCTGGTGCCACAGGCTGCCTTGGGTGTGACCTGTTCCATGCGGCCATTCCCAGCCCCTGCAAGAGAGAACCCAAGTGAGATGCTTCCAGGGGGAGGGCGAGGTTCCTAGAAGACACAGAAGTCATCTCTTATAAACTAACTGTAGAGGCCTTGCCTGTAATCCCAGCACTCGGAAGCCTGGGACAGGAGGACTGTAAGCTCCCAGTCAGCAAAGATTAACACATTAGTGTCACTAAAATGATGGTTTCTAGTCATACCTTGTTTTGTTTTGAGACCGGGTCTCATGTAGCCCAGGCTGACACCAAAGTTGCTACATAGCTGAAGATGACCTTGATCTCACACTTTCTATCTCTGCGTCCAATGCTGGGATTACAAGCCAGGCCACTATGGTCAGGTCTGTTCACACATGGACTGGGGGGTGGGGTGGTGGTGTACGCCTTTAATGACAGCATTTGTGAGACAGAGGCAGACAGATGTCTGTGAGTTCAAGGCCAGCCTAGGCAGTGTAAGGGAAGGCCCAGATCTGGAGTTCATTGGCCAACCATCCTAACTCTAAGCTGCTGAGGTCCGGGTTCACTGAGAGAGACACTGTCTCAAAGAATAAGGTGGAGAGGGATTAAGGAAAACACCTGAGGTCCACCTCAGCCTTCTTACACAGCATTTACATGTGCAGACACAAAAATACATCATGTATGTATGTATGTATGTATGTATATATGTATGTATATGCATATACACATGTATATACCTACTATACACACAGAATAGTTGGTTCTGTACTGGGATGAAATATATCTATATATTTCATTCCTAATCCCCTAACTGTGTAGATTAACAACTACACACATAGGTTATTTAGAGATGACTCAAAGTCCCCCTCGGATGTGCTGTGCATCTTACGTGGGACTCTTCTGCTGCTTTAGACAAGGGCACTTGAGCATTGTCACACTCAGGTGTCTATGAGTAGTTCTAGAACCAGCCCCATCCCCCCCATGGACACCGAGATGTCACCGCGGTCCCCAAATGGAAACAGCCCCAGTGACCACCCACAGCAGAGGGTGGAGATTGAGTCCTATGACCATCGACTGAACACTGCACAGCAAAGAAAAAGAATGAGCCCTGGAGAGAACCATCATAACCGAGACAACCCACAAACCACACACAACTACCAGAGAGCCATACACTGGGTCCCGTGCACACACAGGAGTCTCATGTATACACAGGAGTCCATGCACACACAGGAGTCCATGCACACACAGGAGTCCATGCACACACAGGAGTCCATGCACACACAGGAGTCCATGCACACACAGGAGTCCATGCACACACAGGAGTCCATGCACACACAGGAGTCCATGCACACACAGGAATCCATGCACACACAGGAGTCCATGCACACATAGGAGTCCATGCACACACAGGAGTCCATGCATACACAGGAGTCTCATGCACACATTGGGTCCCATGCATAGGACATAGACACATACTGAAAGGTCCGGGACTCCCCAGAAGAGAGGTCCACTTAAGTCACAGGATAGCACGCACCCAAAGGACACATGAGAGTCCGTCTTGCTGTAAAGTACATGAGGTGCTTTATTAAATCAGAGCTCTGGGCCAGCCCATATCCCCATATCTCACATAGGGGATAGAGGGATTGACCTCGTGGCTCAGATGTCTAGCGCTTATATATGGGTGGGGTGGGGAAAAAGCGAACTTTAGCGCGGGTGCACAGGATTGGTTGGTTTACTTTTTTTTTTTTTTTTGAACACTAGCAGGCCGTACCATGGGGGCAGGGTGTAGTTCCTCCCTTGGCCAGTCAGTTTCTGGGATGTTCTTAACAGGCCTTTGTCTTGTAACTCCCCCTCCTCTGTAACTAATTAGATGGGCCCAAACCTGCTGGCAGGCACTTTTAACCATTTAGGTTAGGGAAAGGGCCCTGTTATTATTATTAGTTTCGGTCTATTGTTTGAGGCTTGATTCACATTCACCTGGAATGTGTCCTGGGGTGGTGAAAATCTTACATTCAGTTCCTCGTTCTGGAATCTGCACTTTTTTGCCCAAGGTCTAAGGCGAAATATCTACACACATTTTATAAAATGGCCTTTATAATTTTTTACTCTACAATAGGTAAACAGTAAACACCATCAGCAGGAGAAACAGTGTCTCTAAAGGACGTGCAGAGGCTTCTGGGTGATGGAAATGTTCCCTATCTTGACCTGGGTGGTGGTCACATGCCTGTAAATATGATCAACCATCATGAGGTGTATTATACCTTAGATCTGTGCACCTGGTGTGTACCACACCTGCATGGATGACTGAAGGAAGGTAGAGAGAGAAGTTCTCCTTCATTCCTTGGGGAGAGGGAGGCATAGAAAAGCAGAGAAGAGAAATGGGACAAGCCCAGCCCAGCCAGGCATCCAAGCAAGGAGCAGAAGGAAGGATTCAGGGAAGGACACACCCCAGACACCCAAGTGTCTGGGATAAGGACATAGGCTCAGACCCTGATGGACCTCTAGGCCCTTCCACCTGATAAAAAGGAGACCCTGGGTGGCTGGGTGTGTTGGTGCACACCTTTAATTCCAGCACTCAGGAGGCAGAAGCAGGTGGATCTCTGTGAATTCCAGGCCAGCCTGGTCTACAGATCGAGTTCTAGGACAGCCAACAGAGAAATCATGTCTCAAGAAACAAAGAAACAACAACAAAAAAAGAAGAAGGAGGAGGAGGGAAGGGGAGGGAAGGGGAGGGGAAGGGAGGGTAGGGTAGGGTAGGGTAGGGGAGGGGAGGGGAGGGGAGGGAAGGGAAGGGAAGGGAAGGGAAGGGAAGGGAAGGGAAGGGAAGGGAAGGAAAGGGAAGGGAGAGACCCTGGTAGTTCAGCCTTGCTATACCTTGACGTTTGTCCCTGACAAATGACTATGTAGCTGCCCAGGAAAGCCACTCCTCAGTCACCAACAGAGCCCATGTGTGGTCAGAGCTGGGCCCGGGGCTCACACTACATACTGCTTGTTAAAGGAATGATTGTGCCGGGCGGTGGTGGCGCACACCTTTAGTCCCAGCACTTGGGAGGCAGAGGCAGGCGGATTTCTGAGTTCGAGGCCAGCCTGGTCTACAGAGTGAGCTCCAGGACAGAGAAACCCTGTCTCGAAAAACCAAAAAAAAAAAAAAAAAAAAAAAAAAGGAATGATTGCTACTGGGCATGGTGGCACATGCCTCAATCACAGCACTTGGGGAGGCAGAGGTAGGAAGATCTCATGGGTTTAAGGCCAGCCTGATCTAGCTAGGCTAGCTGGGGCTATACAGTGAAACTGACTCAAAAAAAAAATGCTTAGGACACTCCACAAAGAAATGCTTCACTGGTGCCTGGTACAGTGTACAGGTATAATAAACAATGAAATCTAATACTAGGCTGGGAACATAGCTGAGTGCCTACCCTGCATGCACCTGCCCCTGGATCCATCCCCTGTTCTGTACAAACCAGGTGTGGGAGATGTGCCTGAAAACATAGCACTCAGAAGGTAGAGGCAGGAGGATCTCAAGTTTAAAGTCACTTCAAGCGATGCAGCTGGAAGTCATCTTGGGATACACAGACCTTGTCTTGAAGACAAAGCTGTCTGTCCCTGGGTGCCAGGACTGTGACTCTGACTCCAGGTTGCAAGAAGGGCTATAATACACAGTTTGCACACCCTCAGTCAGCCTCAGAGGGGAAGCCACTGGACCTGGGCCACACAGCCAGCAATGGTAGACTGACAGCACCCAGGCCTACACTCTGGGCCATGGACTCTGTTTTAAATAATGGTCACGATTCTAAGAACTTGGGCAGGAGGGGAAGGAGAGAGGAAGGAGGAAGAAGAGAAAAAGCACCATGGAATAGAAGAGAGAGCAGGAGGGAGGAGAGCCACCATGGCTCAGGGCCACGATTAAAGAACTAACAGCCAATCCCACAGTCCTTAGCCCCTAAGTTTGTTCATATATGTGTATGTATATGTATATAAACTCATATATAATACACATATATATGTTTTTTTACAAATGATTTCTCATATGTCCACAACCAATAATGTTTGCAAAACATAGGTTTTTTTGTTTTGTTTTGTTTTGTTTTGAGACAGGGTTTCTCTGTAGAGCTTTGGCTGTCCTGGAACTCACTCTGTAGACCAGGCTGGCCTCGAACTCAGAAATCCACCTGCCTCTGCCTCCCAAATGCTGGGATTAAAGGCGTGGGCCACCACTGCCCGGCACAAAACATAGTTAAAAGCATCCAACTTTTTTTAAAAGGGTACACTTAAATATCAACTTTATTTAGGACAAATTGGACATTGGTTAGTCTCTGGTCTCTGTAATATTTATATTTTTTTTATCAGTGAATCACAGTTAGCAAAGCACTTTCTAATCTATTTAATTCTCACAAGTACCACACAAGGTTGAGTAGGGAGTGAGGCGGAAGGAGTCCTTCCTACAGCTGAGGCGTGGACACAGGGAGGCCAAGCTCCTTCAGTGTTACAAGGTAAATGAGAGAATAGGCCTGACTTGGACTTTTGATTTGAAACCTCTTCTTCTCCTCTCCTCTACCCCGGCATTATGAATCCATCTTCCCTTGTTTCAGATGGAGAAACTGAAGACCAGAGAGGTAAAGACCTCAACTGAAGTCACCCAGTAAGACTGGTCTCCAGTGGCTGTTCCAGAACCCTAGGCTGGAGACGGCAAGCGGGTCGGCCTGGACCTGAGGAGTGGCTGTCAGCATGGAAGTGGGCTAAGGGTCCCACATACGATGAGGGCCACACAGTCAGCAGCTTCAGCAGTCACTGCTGTGTGCCATTTGCAGGTGGTGGTAATTACACCTATTATCCAGGGATAGTCCAAGATGGTACTGTACTAGGCTGGCATCTGGGGAGCCTATTAAGTTCTCTGAAGAAAAGGCAGCCTGTGACCAGACGAGCATGTGCCTGCTTGCTCCTAACCGCTGGGGAGAAGTGTGCTAGGCACAGTGAAAGCCAAGCTCAGGCTGAACACACTGGTTCATTCTCCACAGTGCCCTGCTGTGCAAAGCATTCTCTACAGAGTGGGCTCTCATGACCTTTGTGTCAGAACTGAACCTGTCACTCTCCTGTTTAGATGCTTCCCAGCAATGGCTGCCATTAGTGGTTTTCAACCTTCCTAATGCTGAGTGAGACCCTTTAACACAGTTCTTCATGTTGCCACTTCATAACTGTAATCTTGCTATTGCTATGAATCACAATGTAAATGATCTGATATGTGACTCCAAGGGGGGGGGGGTTGCGACCCACAGGTTGAGAACCACTGGCTTCCACGCTCCACTCCTGTCTGCTGCAGAACCCTATCTTGTGGTCTGGTACCTGTCTTGTCCCTCCCTCCCTCACCACGATGGCTGCCTCTCTGCTCTCACATCTGCCTGCTGCTCTTCTCTGAGCCTCTGCAGGGCCCCTGCCCCCTGCCTGGAACTCCCCTCCCCTTACATCACATCTGGCCTCAGCCTGAATGTCACCTCCTCTGGGAAGCCTTCACTGACCACCGGAAAGCTTCTTCACCCCTCTCAGCCAGCACCCTGCTGTACCTTAATAATGCTTATTTATAACTAAAAGAGTGTTGCAGTGAGTTGGCCTGGGTTGTTTGTATTTTGATGTTAAGTCTGCTTTCTGAAGAGGGGCTGCCCCTCCCCCCACAGGCACTCCATCATGTACTTAGGTGATGTCATGTGAACCTTCTCCCCATTTTAACTGGTCAATAAATACCAGAGCCTGTGATTGGGCAGTGGGGGGAAAGGTGGGACTGGAGGTTCAAGAGTGGGGACGGGTAGAAAAAGAGAGGGTGGAAGGAGAGAGAAAGGAGGAAGAGGAGAAAAAGCACCATGGAATAAAAGAAAAGGAGCAGGAGGGATGAGAGCCCCCATGGCTCAGGGCCAAAAGAACGTGGCCCAGAGGGCTGCCCAATTGGGTTCGGAGCAGCCCAGATGGAACACAGTGAATAGTAAGTGATAATTGGGGATATTGAACGTAGATTCTAACAACATGTGCTGCCTAAGGCATATTTAAAAATATAAGGCTGTGTGTGTCCTTCATCCTGGGATATCAATGATCTAAGGTGGGTAGAAACCCCACACTGCGATTTTTAATTTTTGTGTGTGTGTGCTTTCCCAAACTGACTTACCTGTGTGTACACAAAGGATGTAAGCCTCAAGGCAAATGGAGTCCCCTAGCTTCCTCTGGCTCAGTCTACGGCATGCGTCAAACACACTTGCTGAAGAATGAAGGGGCTTTCATTCTGCGGGGACACAGATAACATACTGACACTCAGTGACACAATTGTCATGTAACTTAGTCAAAGTCACAGACGTGAGAAGGGAAGGGGGGCTGGCGGGATGCTGGCAGGATCAGTGAGCACTTACTGCTCTTGCCTAGGACCCAGGCTCCAGCCCAGGATATCTGGTGCCCTCTTGTGGCCTCTATGGGCACCTGCACACACACACACACACACACACACACACACACACACACACACACGTATATGCATAAAATAAAAAAAATTAAATCTTAAAAAAGAAATGAATAGAGAGGAATCAAGACTCATACACAGATCTAGCTGTGGAATTTACACCCTTAACCGTGTGCCAAAGTCGAGGGATGGATGATGGAACAATGTAATCCAGCAAGGCGCAGGTGGATGGGAGGGAGCCAGTCACATAGGCTTGGGCGGGCTGGAAGGGCGTGTCCTGGGCAGAGGAGACAGATAGGTGGGCAGGCTGGAGGGGCATGTCCTGGACAAAGGGGACAGTATGTGACAGATCCTAAGGCAGAAGAAAGACTAGGATTTTGAAAAACCAGGATAGCCAAAGCTCTGTTAATGGCTGCGCATGGAGGATGGCCCAACTGATGAGACTCTGGGTGGGCGTTGTCATGATGACCAGTCCCAGTGGTCCAGGGAAAGCTTTTCTCATGTTCAAAGGCAGTGGCTACCCGGGATGAGAGGATATGGGATCTCCCAGTGTTAGTTCTGTAGCTTGCTTTATAGCGGACATAATTTTGAAATAACAGTCAAAAGAATTCCATTAGGAGGATGTAGAGAAACAAAGGTCTTTTCTTAGGTCTCAAGCCAACTGTTAAGTATCTATCCCCACTACAAAGTAACCAGCTATTGATTTAAGAAGCATGTACTGGCATTTGCCAGGTAGCAGACACCGAGCTGTCTGGTAGGGACATAGAGGTGGCCATGCTATGACAGAGACAATGGCTCCCCCCATGGGGACTGTAGGTAGGGAGAGACAGACAATGCCAAGGATCTGCAGCAAAGGAAACCCCAATGGTTCTTACCCAATTCTTGAGAGCCAATGTGGGTGTGGGTGTCCCTCTCTGTAAGCCCAAGGGCAGACTGTAAAACTTCAGAGGGTTCTTCAAGGAAATATGCAAATTGCTCTACAGACCAAACCAGAAAAACCAGCCATGGCTCCAGAGGGTGTGGAACCTGGGGGGGTAGGGGGAAGAAGGAGAAGTTAGCCTGAGCCGTGCCTCTTTACTCACTCAGGAGCCTGTCCCAGCAGAGCAGCAGCCAACCCCCACTTAGTGGTCATCGAGTGCCAGGCACTCAGCCCATCTCTCGGATGTCCTTGTGCTTCGGGCTGGGACTATACCTGGGCCCTGGGCTAGCTTTGGCCCTACAGGCAGGAGTTCTCTCTCTGTATTGTTAGATCCAGCACAGTGGCTGCTCAGAAAATACTTGTGAATCAGTTAATGAGCTAAGTTTAGATGAGAAACTTCTTGCACCCCAACTGGGCACCGGATGGAAAGGAGAGGTGGGGCTAAGTGTATGGCATCACTCAGGGATGGTCCCAACCCAGGGTAACCCCAAACTTCAAACAATTTGAACTCCAGTCTCTGTCCACTTGTTAGCAACATTGGTTCACATGTGCTAGGCAAGAGTTCTACACTACACACACACACACACACACACACCACACCACACACCACACCACACACACACACACACACACACACACACACACACTCCTAAATTGCTCAGTCTGTCCTCAAACTTGAGGTCTTTTTAAAAAGAGTCTGACTGGCTTGGAATTCACTACGTAGACCAGGCTGGACCCAAACTCATAGAGATCCACCTGCCTCTGCCTCCCCAGTTTCCTTTCTGCTAAGATTACAGACATGAGGTAAGATGCCTGGCCATGAGCCCTTACACCTTTGTGGAAATCAGCTGTTCATATGTCTGGATATCTTGTGGCCCTGCTTTATCTGATGCTCTGTCTGTCTGTCTTGTGCGTCGTAATGTAGTTTTTAGAAGTCTTGAAAGCAGGCAGCGTGAACTTTGTCCTTGTGGTTTTTTTTTCTTTTCCCCTTACTTAAAAAATTATTGTGTGCCATGGTACTGGTGTCTTCAAAATGCTGGGGTCTTCCTCTACAACTGGGCTGTTCTTGCATCAGTAGCCTCTCCTGGGCTCCCTTTCTGGTGCCAAAGCCTTAACTTCTCTTCATGACCCCTTCAGTCCCGAGCCTTCAAGTGCTGCTGAGGCTGCAGCTGCACCAATGGCCTCTCACAGTGCCAAGTCTCAGCTGCTCTCCATGACCCTTCGCACCTTCAAAACCAGTAACACCTGGGAGAAATTTACACAAGACCAAGTTCAGCTGCAGCACGAGGTGCAACCTTGGCCACCTCTGGTGCTTCTGTGTGCTGAGTCTCAGGGAACACTTCCCAGAAGATGTCACCTCACGGCTGCTGCTGGCCTCTTGTTAATCACTGCTAATTTCCCAGCTCCAGCTGACCAGCATCAATTGTCCCAACAAAGGTTTCACTTTAGTGGCTAATCACAGTCACTTCTTCAGCCCCAGCTAACTGGAACCACAGGTTTTGATTTCAAAATATGTAATGGCCTTGATCAAGTCTTTAAGGGACTCTCAAACTTCCCTCTGGAACTTCAGAAGCCAGGCCTGTCACCTGCACGTCTTCCATTACACTTATCTTCCGAGATCCTGTTGAACAGCTCACAAAGGCAAGAATGCTTGATGGCTTTTCTAGCCCAAACTTCTAAAGTCCTCCCACAGTCCCTCCCCCAAACATGGTCACGAAGTTCTAAAGTCCTCCCACAGTCCCTTCCCCAAACACGGTCACGTCGGTCACAGCAGTGTCCTGGTACCACTTTCTGTCTTAGTCAGTGTTTCTATTGTTGTGGTGCAACACCATGACCAAAAACAACTTGGAGAAGGACGAGTTAATTTCACTCACAATTCATCATGGAAGGCAGGTAGGGCAGAGACTCAAGCAGGGCAGGAACCTGAAGGCAGGAGCTGATGCAGAGGCCATGGAGGGATGCTGCTTACTGGCTTGCTCCCCATGGCTTGCTCAGCCTGCTTCCTTATAGAACCCAAGACCACCAGCCCAGGGATGGCATCACCGACAGTGGACTGTGCCCTCCCCCACTGATCACTAATTAAGAAAATGTCCTGCAGGCTTGCCTACATCCCATCTTATGGAGGCATTTTTTCAAATGAGGCTCCTTCCTCTCAGATGACTTCAGCTTCTGTCAAGCTGACATAAAACTAGCCAGCTCTCTCTCTCTCTCTCTCTCTCTCTCTCTCTCTCTCTCTCTCTCTCTCTCTCTCACACACACACACACACACACACACACACACACACACACACACACACACACACAGTTGACTAGGAAGATTACTTTTGCCTCTTTAAAAGCTAACCAAATTTTAAATACTTCATCGGTGCACAAGAGTCCCTAAAAGTGAGGAAATTTGAACTGACTCACATCCTGTGGGAAAACCACACAGAGAGAAGAAACTTGACAAGGAGGGTGTTTTCCAAAATCACTTCTGCAAGGCAAACTGTCGGGGATGTGAGTGTATTTAATCTGTTTTCTCCAGTAAAACCCCTTTGAACTTTCTAGAAGGTGCTGTGTGTGTCTGTCTTGGGCAGGCAACTACTGGACATGTTGTCAGGATACTGGCCATAGGCCACTCCAAACGGAGAGGAGCAGGACTCAGGGTGATTTTAGTATTTTCCTTTTATGTTTGTGTTTTGTGCATTTATCAATATAAGTAAATACCAGCTCTAAGATCAGAAAAAAATAGACATTTAAAATTTATAATATTGCTTCAGTTTATAAAGTGTCCCTCAAAGGTTCCAGTAGAAAGGGCTTGGGGTTCAGTCTGTTACAATGTATGGGGGCCAGTGATGGCACCACCTTTGAGATGGGGAGCCCAGTGGGAGGAAGTGATGTCACTGGGGTCTATTGGGTCTGCCACTTCCGATCTCTCTTCTTCTTGGCTACTGTGGGGTGAACCGATCACCCCACATTCCCACCATGATGCCCTGAGCTGCCACAGGCTCCAGGCAGCAGGGCCAAGTGATCCTGACTGAAACTTGAATCTTTGAGCAAAACCCGACCCCTTTCCCTCATTAAATTAACTGACTAGCAGACATGAGGGTGGAGCTGGCTTGTGCTGGTCCAGATGTGCTGGCCTGTGAGCATCAGCTCTCATCCCAACTCTGTGTTCAGTGCTGCTGTCAGCGTGCAACTGGCGGTGGGGACATTTACACCACAGGAAATTGGCAAATGCTACAAACTGCAATTTTTCCCCTAGAGAAGTGACTAACCAGCATATTGCCATATATATGTGTACATACATATAGAATTTGAGTTATTTCTTAAAATACTTTTATTTTTTTATGTGTGGCAGACACATGTCTACATACATGACAGAGGTGCAGGTGCCTGAGAAATTCAGAGGCACCAGATCCCCTAGAGCTGGATTTACAGACAGTTTTGAGCTGCCTGATGTGAATGCTGGGAACCAAGCGTGGGTCCTCTAGAAGGGCAGCCAGCGCTCTGAGCTGCTGAACTGTCTCTCCAGCCCTCTAGTTATGTATTACAACATGTTTACAGAGTAAAAAAACTGAGTGGACCTCACTGAGATCTTCATGATCCTTGTCTCTTGGCCAAGGGACTAGAGGTTACTGGGTTTTATTTTTCTAGCATATTATAAATGAACTTATTGATATTATTATAATGGAAAGAGAACAGTCAAATTAAAAGTCACACTGTGTGTGTGTGTGTGTCTGTGTGTGTGTGTGTAGGCACACATGACACAATGCACATGTGGAAGTCAGGGGACAGTTGGTGGAAGATGGTTCTTGCCCTCTATTATATAAGACCTCCAGAATCAGACTTAGGATGTTAGGTTTGGCAGTAGGCACTTTTATCTGCTGATCCATCTCCCTGGGCCAGAAAAAGATAAATTAAAATAACAGTCCCGTTACTTTCTTCTTGGAAGGTAGTGCTTTGGGTTAGAACACTGGCTCCATGTAGCCCGACCAACTAGATGAAGCCTGGGTCACCGAAATGAACCATTGTTTGACCAACAGGTCCTGATAGTAGCAAAATAAATGGGCCAGTTACAGAGAGAGGTGGTCCTTAACCATCTACAGTGTGGGGATGAAGGAGCCTGTGTTTCCAGCTCGGGGTTATGTGACCGTTAGGCTGTCACACCCTTCCCCCCCCACCCCCCCACCCCCCCGCATCTAAGGAGTATGGTGGCACCTGCGGGGTAGGGGAGGTGGTGCCACTGGAGCTGTGAGCTCTGGTCCTGGGGGCCCTCCACCCCTTGCTGTGGGTCAAAACCAACACCCAGCCCAAAGTTGAACTGGGATCTTAAAGTGTGTGTGAGGAGACACTGATGCTAGGAAGCCCTGGATTCCTGTGGCAAGAAAAACATGCTGTTGGTGCCAGCATCTCTGTGTTCTGCATTTCCCAGCAGCACCAGGGGCAGGAGGTCGTGATGGAGGGAGTAGCCACTGTTTCTGAGAGCCTCCTGGAGATCATGTCCTTTTCCAGGTACTATAAAGACATCTAGGGACTCCAAACAAGGTCCATGTTTGATCTAGAAGAACACCATCTGCCGGGGTAGCAATTTTTACAGCCTGAGAGCCACCACACCCACAGTGAGACTGTGTGTCCAGACTCGTGACAGACAGGGATGGTTCTGGAAAGACCTCATTGTGACCCTCAGGGATTGTGACTTTTAGCCAGCCAAGCACATTACCTATCACTAAGGAAAATGCTGCTCAAGTGAATTTTGTCACTCGTGGGACTGAGAGCCAGGCATTCTACAACCGGCAGCCCTGGACCTTGAGAGCTCCCAATTGGTGTTTGTTGACTGGCACCAAACACAAGGCAGTGTGATTTCTCCTAAGGAAAAAAAATCCCAAAGCCAGCATGGAAAAGGACATTAAGCATGGTCAATATCATGTTTTAAATCATCCAAACACTGCCTGACCCAGACCTGGATAAGACCCCATACAAGAATGGACGTTGTTTTTCCAGTTGCAGCTCTCTCTTCCCTGAAGCAGTCTGTGAAAAATCAATGTCTGACATAATAAGAATGTGTGTGTGTGTGTGTGTGCGTGTGTGCATGTGCACACGCATGTGTCTGTGTCTCTCTGTGTGTGTGCATGTGTGTTTGTCTCTGTGTGTGAATGTGTGTCTGTTTGTGTCTGTGCCTGTCTGAGTGTGCATGTGTGTCTGTCTGTGTGTCTCGGTGTGTGCATGTGTGTCTGTGTGTACATGTGTTTCTGTGTATATGTGTCTGTGTGTGCGCATGTGTGTCTGTGAGTGTGTGTTTGTGTGCACAGAAGGAGGTGTTTCTCTCCTTATTCTGATCATGAGTGGATTTTTAGATGGTTCTCTCAGATAATCAACAGAGAGATGGTTACAGTGTTTAGAGAGGGCTGGAAACTTGAAGCACAGAGCCAAGAACAAACATTTATCCCAAAAGCCCATTCCAACATTGAACCACAGTGGGTTCTTTAAACTAGAAACCTTTAAGAGTATAACTGAGGGACTGGAGAGGTGGTTCCATGGTTAAGAGCACTGACTGCTCTTCCACAGGACCCAAATTCAAATCCCAGCACCCACATGGCAGCTCATAACTGTAACACCAAGATCTGACACCCTCACACAGACATACAGGCAGGCAAAACGCCAATGCAAACAAAATAAACATAAGTAAATTTGAAAAAAAAAAGGTTCAATTATTAAAGAGCATAGTTGAAAGCTGTGTGTGTGCTGGGCGGTGGTGGCGCACGCCTTTAATCCCAGCATTTGGGAGGCAGAGGCAGGCGGATTTCTGAGTTCGAGGCTAGCCTGGTCTACAGAGTGAGTTCCAGGACAGCCAGGGCTAGAAACCCTGTCTCGAAAAACCAAAAAAAAAAAAAGAAAAAACAAAAAAAAAAGAAAAAAGAAAAAAGAAAAAAAAAAAGCAAGCTGTGTGTGTGTGTGTCTGTCTTGCGCGTGCGCGCGCGCGCGCGCACACACACACACACAGAGACAGACATACAGCAAATCATAAGATGCTTCTGGAAGCAAGGACTCTAGCCCCCCCTCCTTGCACCCACCCATTATAATATTCACTCAATAACCCTGCCTCAAAGTCTAGTTGAAAGCTAGAGATGAATGAGGTATGTTAGGAGATCTCCATAGCAACGCTTCCACCACAGAGCACCTGGGACAACCTCCTCACATACCAGGAGAAGATGCTGAGGAGCCTGGAAGGAAAGGTACCACCCTCCTCCCCTCCCGCCAGCAGCCTGGAGGATGGGTGCAGGGCCGGCTCTGTGGTCTGTGTCCACATTTGCCACTGCTCTCTTCCCTCTACTGGGGCGCTGGCACAAGCCACCCACATTTCCACGGGGTCACAGAGGACGCCCTTCACCAGTCCCATGTCTGTCGGTCATTCATCAGACACCATGAAGACAGCACCGTCCCAAGGCAGTCACACTGTACCAATCTGCTCCCTTCTCACCCAGGCAAGGCCTTTACAAAGGGGACAGGGCCACAGGCAATCTGGTCCCATGATCCTGCTGACATTTCCCTCCCCCGCTTCTCCCTGCTAACATCCTCCCCCCCCTTCCTCCTCCCTCACACTGCTGTTGCCACACCACCCTGCTGTTCCCAAGTCCCCCAGATACTGTGGGAGCATGGCCTTTGCACTGTCTGTCCCTTCGATGAAATGCTCTTTTCCCAAGATGACCATGGCGGTTGGGGTTGGGATGGGGTGGGGGTGGCGACTACCTCCCTCTTCGAGTCAGTCTGCCTCCATCCCTAACTTATGCAGTCCCCTTCTGCAAGTGGGACTCCATACATAACAAACAGTGCTAACAGCATCTGCCGAGGTTTCCTAGGGCACACTGTCACAATCCCCACCCCACCCCCACTCTGCTTCACAGCAGCCTTGTAAGGAAGGCACCATCCCTGTCCCCACTTGACCCCAGGAAGCCAATGCTTATTAAAAGTGAAGGTCACGTTAATGGCTTGCTGCAGTCCTACTATGCACCCTAGGCCAGTGTGACTTCAGTCACACTGCCAAGCTCAGTGACAGAGTGACACTAGCACACACAGAGGCTCCCAGCACTGAAGAAATATGATAAAAAACAAAACTAAATAAAATAGAGCCCCAAGTACTTTTTCTTCTTCTGTTTTACTAAGTGGACCCAGCTGCCATGAGCCTTCCTCGGTTTGTAGAGCCAACACAGGGCTGCTGCCTCCGAAGCTATGGTCGGAATCCTACCCCTTCCTTGTGTGCCTGCCTCTGTGACCAGGAGCATTAGGGAGAGAGTGGCTGAAGTCCAAGGCACTAGTGTGTCCCTGTTGCTCCACCCCAGGACCCCATGTCCTCATGAAAGCTCTAGGTTCACACCAGCCCCATCACCCCAGTCCTAGTTAACTCTTCTGTCTTGATTTGTCTGCTCCAGATGATGTCTGACAAGAAAGTGGCATTCTGGTTATGTTGTACGAGGTACCCTGTGATAGCATCTGGTAGAGGCAGAGCTGAATAAATGAATAAATGGATGGATGGATGGATGGATGGATGGATGGATGGATGGATGAATGGATGGATGGATGGATGGATGCCTCTCTCTACAATTGAGAAATGACTTCAGGGGGCTGGAGAGATGGCTCAGCCGTTAAAGGCTAGGCTCACAACCAAAAATATAAGAGATATGACTTCAGTATATATATCTTTGCAAAGAGCAATGGGTTTTATATACAATTGAGGCCCCCAGTTTTCCCAAGAGGTTCTTTCTGCGGGTAGCTTTCATTATAGAACATCTATCTAACAAGCAGCCCCCAGTGGGATTCTAGAAGTCATGGGCAGGTACTCGTGGGCTGACAATTTGAGTTCGTTTCCACTGGGGTTTAACCTCTGACACAGGTCCCATGACTTGTGTGGCCTGGACATTTGGAATGCAGAGCTGGGCTGGGCTAAAAATCTGATGAGTGAGATATTTATCAGAAAAAAAGAGTAGGGAGGAGGTGAGGCAGAGAACTGTTGACCAAGCTCTCTGCGGCACGCAGGCGGTTACAGCGGGCACAGGTTTTAGGCAGAGGGTAGCACTGTGGCCCAGCTGTCAACACAGGGAGGTCAAATGGAAAAGACTGAATTCTGCCTGCTGTAACATATTCTGTACCCCGAGTCTATGCTAAATAGCAGTATTTCAGAGCCCAGGATCTCTGCTGGGAGAAAGCTTGTTCCACACACATGAAGCTCTGTGTTCCTTTTTTTTTTCCCCCATCTGTCTTATCCCAGCACTCAGGAGGTGGAGGCTGGAGGATCTGGAGATCTAAGTGGTCATCCTTGGCTACATAGTGAGTTCAAGGCCAGCCTGGGCTACATGAGACTTTGTCTCAAAAACCCCAAAACCACTGAAGGCATATAAGAAGACTATTAACTGCCTAATGTAAGGACCACCTTCAGGTCCCACATCAGCCAAGCCTAGGTTCTGATTTACTCTGCCCAGTCAAGGTATCCAAGTTCAGGCTGAACAGCAGCAAGCTAAAGTCAGTTGTGCTCCCAGCCACGCTAAAGCCTGGGCCTATGATGGCTCCGAGGGTTCCAGAGGTCACCCTGATTTGCTCCTTCAGTCAAGCTCGCAGACAGATATTTTGTAAACGAAGCTGAGGTGTTCCTGAAAGGTCCTGGCTTGCTGGGGGCCACTCAGGAAGCTGAGGAATACACCCTGACTGCCTGAGCCTTTGGGAGTCTGGAGGAGAGCTAAAACTGGAAATGCAGAGTGTGAGGTGGGTGTTATGTTTCCAGCCCTGGAGGGAGCCTCAGAGTCCTCACCTAGAAGGCAGCCACCCTAGCTCTGTCTGCAGCTAAGGTTTCGCTACTGAGGAGAACAGGTTATCAAGTCACTAGACCTGTGAAGAAATGCATCTCTGCTTGTTTGAGGCATAGCTCAGTGGGTTTTAGTACAAAAGAAGAAAGCTTGAGTTAGTCTTCAGCATCCCCAAAAAACTGTTTGTTTTTACTTTCTTTTAAATTTTTATTTATTTATTTTCAATTTTATGTACATTGGTAATTTGACTGCATGTATGTATCTGTGTGTGTGTGTGTGGGGGGGTGTCAGATCCCCTTGAGACAGGTGTCACAGCCAGTTGTGAGCTGCTATGTGGTTGCTGAGAATTGAACCCAGGTCCTCTAGAAGAGCAGTCAGTACTTTTAACCACTGAGCATCTCTCCAGCCCTGTTTTTGTTTTTCAAGACAGGGTTTTTCTGAGTAGCCTGTCTGTCCTGGAACTCACTCTAGGCTGGCCTCAAACTCACAAAGATCTACCTGCCTCTTCCTCCCAAGTGCTGGGATTAAAGCCGTGTGAGCCTCCACCACCTAGCTGCTATCTGTCTGTCTATCTATCTATCTATCATCTATCTATCTATCTATCTATCTATCTATCTATCTATCTATCTATCTATTTTTTTTTTAAGTTTCTTTACATAGCCCTGGTTGTCCTGGAACTCACTATGTAGTCTCAAATTC
Organism: Arvicanthis niloticus; assembly: GCF_011762505.2. NCBI lineage: Eukaryota > Metazoa > Chordata > Mammalia > Rodentia > Muridae > Arvicanthis > Arvicanthis niloticus. The sequence goes on from NC_047662.1 coordinate 15,903,339, forward strand.
ACAGTTTGAGAATAAACCCCAAGCGCCAGGATTAAAGGTCTGTGCCACCATGCCTGACTTTAATTTACTTTTGATTTGGGTACTGTGCTTTCGAATTCATGAAGCATCTTGACAGTATCTTCAGCACCGGACGAATTACAATCCTTTTGTGTTAAATAAGGAAATGGAGGTGGGGGGTGGGGAGACACCCAAGGTGACACAGAAAGGAAGTGGCGGTACCAGGCTTCCCTGGGGCTCCTAAGTTCATTGAGGGTACCTTTTAAGTCCAGGGGTCTCTACTCACTGACCTATACTCAGATATTTGGGGAGTGGGAAACTCAGGCTGGAAGAAGCATCTTCAGTGAGGCCCAGAGGTTCTAACTAGGAGGATGGGCCCTGGGTTCCTTCCTGACTTCTCCACATACTGGGTAGTTGGGGTTTCAGTGGCCTTGTCTCTCTGTTCAGCAGATTCACCCTGAGGAGTCTTCACTGCTGTGTTTTCAGAGCCTAAGCAATGTACACGATAACACATAGTAGGTGCTCAAGAAATACACAGTGAGTGGAGGCCTGGGAAGCCTTATAGGTGTGTGTGTGTCCTCTACTTCAAGGCAGCAGTGGCCTCAGGATCAAATCTGCAGATTCAGCCAGCCCCTGCTTCTACTCTGGGTCACCCCTGGGAAGAACAAGGACATCATGGAGACCAACTTTGAACCTAACACTGGGTCAAACTCTGAAGTCAGCTCCACCCTTGATATCTATCCTCTTTGCTCTGATTGCCTGGTCTTGACCAAAATCACTCCATTGTTCCCAGCCTCAGTTTTCCCGTACATAAATCTGCTCCTGCAACAGTAAGGGGAAATGTCCCCTACTCGGTAAGTAGCCGCAGCGGGGCGGAAAGCCACGCCCCTGTCACAGCAGGAAGGGGCCGGGCCTTTCCCGGACTCTGGGGCTTCCCAGGCCTCGGGGAATTGAGTCTGGAGACTCAGAGGGTGGGAGCGGGTGCCTGGAGCTTCCAGTACTCAGTGGGTGTCCAGTGACCCTGCGTGACCTTGGGCAAAGTCCTTTCTTCCCTCCCAACCCAGCACCTCTCCTTTCAGAGGAGTGTTTGGTGTCCTGGGCTGTGCTGGCAGGCAGGGGCCGCCAGCATGCTCGCAGGCATCAGTTTCCCCTCCAGCCACCCAGCTCGAGTCCTAAAAGCACTTCCGGGAACGGAAGCGCAGTGTCGGCTGTGTGGGGGCGATCGGGGCTCCCCGCGGGCTTACCTGGTGGCAGCAGCGACAGATGAGACCACGACCGGAATCCGGGCAGCCCTGCTGCTCCCGCCCTGGAGCTCCCCGCCCGTCCTCGCCCTGGCCCAGCCGCCCCACACCGGCCTGGGCCGGTCCCGCCTGCGCAGCCCTAGGGCCTCGGCCTTCCGGGCTGGGCCGGGCGCACCGCCACCTAAGCCACCAAAGCTATCGCCTGGGTGCCGGCCCCAGGATGGGACCTGTGGATCTGCGCCTCCCCCTACTCCCCCAGGAAGCGAGAGCCTGGGGCACGGGAGGGCTCTGCAGAAAGTGCTCCCCAGGGGCTCGGCTGGCTGGAGGGGAGTACGAGCAGACACTTGAAGGGGAAGCTTCTAAATTTTGCCGCCACACATGGAAAGAGCCTGTCCCAGAAGCATCCTCCCCCTCCTGTGCACATTGCTCGGTGAAGTTTGCATTCTGCCTTCTGATTCTTCTTTCACTTTCTCTAATGCTCGCCAGTCTGCACCCGGGGCTCTTCATTCCCACAGGCCTCCGTTTTGGGGGTTCCATTCCTGTGAGACTAGCCACCCAGTGAGCTTGAGCCATTAAACAAATATTTGCTGAGCCCCTACTATGTGCCAGGTTCTGTTCCAAGGCTATGGATCAGCACACCAGGCCTACGGGCCCATATTTTTTTGTTTGTTTTTCGAGACAGGGTTTCTCTGTGTAGCCCTGGCTGTCCTGGAACTCACGCTGTAGACCAGGCTGTCCTCGAACTCAGAAATCCGCCTGTCTCTGCCTCCCAAGTGCTGGGATTAAAGGCGTGCGCCACCGCTGCCCGGCTACGGGCCCATATTTTAATCACTCTGAAGTTGATTGTTTTCCTGTTTGTCAGTTTACAATCTGGATATCCCACTTAAAGGACCCAGGAATGGGGGTCTCCCATGCTTCCTCCGCTGCTCTCCTCACTTGGGAGATGAGTCTTGTTGCCCTGGCAACCTGTGAATTTTCATCACACCTGTGAATTTTCATCACACAGGCGAGGAAGTAGGCGGCCGTCCTGATCAGGGCTGGAATATGAGTCACCATGACCTCTAATGTCTTTCTCCTGGAGAAGACAGGTTGGAGTTGTAAGTGGAAAAAGGACTTGAGCAGACAGGTCAGACGTGCGGCGTTCCAGCCGGGAGCCTGTGACTCAGGATCCTACTGGAATGCTATGGGGCCTCCATCACCTGATCTCCCTATCGGCCAATCAGGACCTAGATCAGCAGGGGGGGTTATTGTAGGTCAAAAAGGACAGTTGTGGATCTTGAAGGATTCTAGCTAAAGTTCTGGGCATCACTAAGGAGGGGCAATAACCATACCAAAGTGGCACGCCTCTCCCCACCCCACCCCCTTAAAAAAAAATCCCACGGAATTTTAAAAGATCGGATTGTTGGCTATGAGGTATGCAGGACTGGAGTGGCCTGAGGTCACCGATTAAGAAGCGGTTCTGGGCTGAAGTAGCCTCAGCCTGAGCAACTACCTACCTCAGCCTTTCAGATGTGAGACGGCTGCCGTTTCTATTTTAGCATATGCTGATTTAGCAAGTTCTTGATATAAAAAATAAATAAATGTAAATGAAAGTTTTTTTTTTAAAGGGTCATTCGCTAATGGAGAAAGGAATAACAGTAGATAAGGAAAATCAATATGGAAAATAGTTTTAGAAAAGAAGTCACACTCAATACAAAGTGGTCCCTTATGTGGGGTTCGGGGACAGTAAAGACGTAGGGAAAACACTGAGCAGCGGAGAGCCTATGCTTTTTAGTCCATAGCCACATATCAATATTGATTTTTTTACATCTTGACCAATGTATCAGTGTTAAGGTTGGAAAGCAGGGCAAAGGGCACGTGAATTTTTTGCTGAGGACTCTGCACTGTTTCTGAAACTTTCCCGTTGGTCTCTCCAGAGCCTTTGTCACATATTTTGTCACATACGCTTGCTAAACAAGTGACAGATTATCATCCTTAGTGTAGTTACTGGTTGCCTCTGAGCTAAGCCCTGCTTTGCCTTTGTTTAAAAAGATGATCAGGGCCGGATGGTGAAATGCTGAAACCACAGCTTCTTGTTGCAGGGTGGTGCCAAGGCTGAGGCAGGGGGATCACAGGCCTGAGGCCTTCCTGGGCTTTACAATGAGTCAAAGGTCATTCATCCTAAGTAGTTTAGTGAGACCAGATCTCAAAAATAAAAGGTGCCTTGTCCAGCCCCTTCCTGCTGTGACAGGGGTGTGGCTTCCCCCCCCCCCGCCCCCATCCTCATGCCCACGGTATTTAGCTGTATCTAGAGGAGCAGCTCAGTGGTAGAGCCCCGGTGGGGCAGGCTCCACCCCTCAATATCCATAAAGAAGGAGTATTCACCCCTGCTGGGCCTGCTTTTAGAGTTTGAGGGCAGCAAACCGGCTTTTCCACAGAAAGAAATGAGATTGGTATTCTCCCAGAGCGATTTAAGACCTTTTAACATGTGTTTACGTACTAGCTAACAATGTATTTTTTATCACCAGGATATGAGTCTCCTCAGACATTAAAAGTGAATCAGATTACTGGGCGGATGTCAAGGGTTCTCTTGTCCTTATTGGAGGTTGGCCCCAGGGTCTCGAATTAGTGTTGCATTATAGAAGTTTATCCCTGTCCCTCTTTTTAGGTCAGAGGAGGACATCAGGTGTCCTGCTCTGGCACTCCCCACTGTTTCCTTCAAGGCGGGCTCTCTCCATGAACCTAGAGCCACCCTCCCATCTCCAAGGGGACAGCCAAAGGCTCAAACACATTCTGTAACTTCCTTCAGTGTGGGCCAGAGCCCCTGTAGCACGCCCGACTTCTCTGCCCACTCCAGGGCAGCAGTGACCTTGCCTGCATTCTTGTCCCCAAGTTTTGAAGTTCCAGAAGATGGTTGGGACCAGGTCAGCTTCAAAGGGACAGTAGTGTTAGAACATCTTTGCCCAGGGACCCCAAAGATGCCTTGGCTGGGACCCATCCTAAGCCAGGAATGACAACAGGGGCTTGTAGGTCTAGGTCCCAAGCTAAAGCACAGGACAGTAGTCATTTGATCAGATGAGGACATTCCTCAAGCCTGGGGACTCCAGTGCTCTCACCTGTGGGGTTCGGGAAACTAGAGGGGGGTTAGTCAGCAGGCCCAGCCTGCTTTTTGTCACTCTTCTGAGACCTGAATCCCATGGTCATTCATCTCATATTTTCTGTGACATTTTTGTTCTATTTACAAAGGAGGTATTGCATTGAGACAAAACTCTAGGCTAATGCCTAGATCTCTGGCATAGACTGACTGTGCAACCTTAAGAGGTAAATTCACCTTTCTGATCTCAGTGTCTGCCTCTGCACGAACAGGAACACAGTGGTTTAGCACCACAAGGTTGTTAGAAAACCATAATTTGTTCGTTAGGGAAACGCCTGCGTGTCTTACGAGTACTGGACAAACACACTCCCACCAAACGGTAACAGAAAGGATTTCCTTGACCAACTGAAGACTTGGGGGTGGATTTTGTCTCCAGGAAGTAGAATGGGGCTGGAGGAGCAGGTGGGGAGACAGTGTTCTTTTGCTGTCTGACTGGCAGTCACCCCAAGCTTCACACACCCAAGGCCGATGGTGGAGATGCTATCTGTTCACCCTCTGGGAAAGGTGAACCATACTGGCCACCTGTAAGAAGCTGAGTTCATGCATGCCTCCAACATTCTCGCTGCACCAAGAACTGTCTGACCTTATAAGAAAAATAAGAAGATGCTGTCATTTTTAGGGCAGTATATATACCCATGCTTTTTCTTGCTTGGGTATTTATTTTGTGACACCAGGGATGAGTGGACCTAGGGGTTCACACATTCCAGGCAAACACTTTACCACTGACCTCCACTCTCAGTCTGACACACAGTCAGATGGAAGAAGCCCCTGAGGCAGCCCTTGCAGGCATTCAGAAGCATAGGGCCCCTCCATCCGCTTGTGACTCAAGCTGTGCTGTGAGCAGTTGGGACATCCAGGGCGTTTTAGGACTAACTGAGTCAGACTTAACTCAGTCTGGAGAAAGGGAAGCCGAGAGCCAAAGACCTTGCTCAATAGCATGTGACCACTGATCAGAGCCAAGCACCCAGGACCCAGTGGCAGAGTCCTCTCATCTCTCCTGACAATGTCACCATGAACTGTGCCCTCCTGTTATTCTTGGACTGCAGGAAATGGGGTGAATGGGAAAGGACAGTGCATAAGGCCTGGGGAGTCCCTCCAGAGTTTTAAGTCTGATCACAGGGACTTTCCAAGCTCTCATGCTGGACTCCTTGCTCTTCCATCTCCTCCTTGCCTGAGCCCTGATCCTGGAACCCACCAGAGCTCATTTTTGAGGGCAGATGCCCCCTGCATGAAAAAGAAGCCCAAACAGTCTTGAAGAGATGACCCAGGGACCTGTCTAGTGACTGTCACCTTGAGGCTGAGGTGGGGGTGGCATCGCCGAGGGCGAGGACCGTTGCATTTACGAGATGTTTTATCTTTATGACAAGGGAGCAAATAGGACCATAGATGTGATAAGAAGAGAGGCGCCATCTGGAAAGCTTTTCTTCTGTCATGTGTGTCTGGGAGTCTGATGGAGAGCTGGGGCCACTGTGTGTGTGTGTGTGTGTGTGTGTGTGTGTGTGTGTGTCCATTTCTCCTTATAACTCTGAGATTCTCTGAGTCAAGCCCTCATGGTACACAACTGGAGATCTCAGCGTGGAGCCCGGGGACAATTCCTGGACCCACCCTCTCCACTCCTCCCCATCTCTGTCTGTTGAACCTCAGATACCCCCTCCCCACTTTACAATTCCAATCCCATGTGTACTCCACCCTGGGGTGGACCCTGTGGGAAACCGGAAGGAGACTTTTGAAATGCAAAGTTTGGGATGGGTGTAGCAAGCCACTCTGGAGAAAGCTCGGCAGTGCTCCCATGGGCTCTGGCATCCCAGGAGTGAAAACGTACAATGGCTAGAGACGGCCACAAATTTCCCAGCACATAAAACATCAAAACCCCGATTAAAAAAAATGAAGCCAGCTACATAGATTACAAAAGAGACCTGGTTCTATTTGCTTTGTAGTAAGGTCACTGTCCCAATACATCCACGGAATGATATACACAAAACCCAGGAGCTCTAGAAGAGGGGTAGGGACCCCACCACCCTTGAGTCATAGTCACTTATTTAGGGGATACGTCTCCTCCCTTTCCCCCTTTCCTTTCTATGCTACACAAGGCCAGACAGGTGCAACCCCATTGTTCCAGCATGGGGTCCTTGGTCCAACATGGCCAGGCTGGCTTTGACATACATGCAAGTCCAGTTCCAATGTGATTTTGAAAGGAGGCTCCTAGCCCCTCACCTGTGCAGACTGTGAGATCTGGGGGAGACAGGGAACCTTGGCAGTGCTGGGCCTGTAGAGATTCGGAGTTTTCAGGCAATAGAAGTGATCTGGGTTTGCTTTTGCTGTCTGCAGAACAGAGTCCGGGGGCAAGGCCAGTTGCTACTCTGGCTCTGTGGGTGACAGCAGAATAGGGTGGACATCAGGAGCGCCAGGGCAATGACAAAGGCCAGCACCCACCGGATGACGCCGGGGTAGATGAAAGGCAGGATAAGAACAATGAGAAGAGCCAACAAAAGCAGATGTACAGCCAGGCGCCGGGCAGCGACACGGTTGACACTCACTACGTCCTGTTCATCTTCTCCTGTCCAGTTGGCTGGCCGAGCTGCTGAAGCAGCAGAACCCACTAGCCTCTGGGGACATAGGCGCACCTCTGGGCATGGCAGACGCCCCACCATCGCCTCCTGGTCTCGTAGACTGCAGATGAGGCCTCCCGGGACGGCAGTGACCTTTCGGCACAGTGGACAGGGGATGGACCAGGTGTCTTCCTGCACACATAGCAGAAGCTTCAGACATACAGCACAGAAGGTATGCTGACAGCTAAGCAGCTTGGGGGACCGGGCACAGTTGTAGGGCTCTCGGCACACCAAGCATTCCAGGTCACCCTCCACAGAGATACTGAGACGCCCAGTGGGCCCCAAGGCAATGATGGTGCTTGTGGTGGTGGCACCCGCTGAGATAGGCTGTGGGGCCTCAGTGCAGGACATTGTGGGGATGGAGTTAGAGGGATGAGGCTGTTCCGCGCAGGGGCATCCGCATGGGGTGTCCGCTGGAGCTGCACAGGGGCACCCGGATGGGGTGTCCGCTGGAGCTGCCAGGACTTGCATGAGTTCCGGCCCTGTGGGGACACTTCCAGTCTCCTTTCTGCTCTCTGCGGGTACCTGCTGACAGCAGATGTCTGGCATCTTGCTCTCCTCGTTGTCCAGCTTGTTTCTCGGCTTACGTTGGCCCTTCAGTTATTATTATTTCTTTACTCGAAACCCAGGGTTAATCAGTAACTTGGAGACCTGGAGACTTTGAATTACCTGATAGAAGGGCCAAAATGGGTGGAGTCTAATGAATCAGGACTTTCCTGTTAGGGCCATGCCTGGCTAGTGTCTACATGATAACCAATGGAAACATTGTGGTGACAGATGGCCCTACTAAGCTCTGGAGTGCGCCAGTGACACCCCCACCTCCACCCTTGGCCAATCAAGGCCCCTGGTGTGGGGAGATGAGTGGACTCCCCACAACCTTTTAAAAATTACATGTATTCTCTGTATGTGTCCATTTATACTTATGATACATGTATACATTGTATATATGTGGAGGTCAAAGGACTTGGAAAAGTCAGTTCTCTCATTTCACTACAGGGGGTCCTGGGGGATAGAACTTGGGTTATCAGGATTGCTGGCATACTTGCTGAGACATCTCACCAAATGTAAAATATCAGGCTTCGGGGCACAGAGAGGTAGATGCAGTAGGCCTGGATGGGGTCTAAATAGCTGTAAACTTCACCAACACCCCTGTGGTCCTGATGAGGGTGACAGCGTGAGGAGCATCCCTTTGAGAAAGGCCTCCAGAGATGCGTTTCTGACCAGACCTTCTAGATTTCAGAACCAATGCAGAAGAGAGTATTTGTGCCTTGAAAACATGAACAAATGAGTGGCATCAGGAAAAAAAAAAGAGAGAGAGATATTTTGGGCAAAGTGTTCAGAACAGAAAAGTCTGAACAGAAAACCAAAACTACCAAAGTGCCCATTGGCCCATTCAGTTTCTTGTCATCCTGACAGCTGGATTAGCAGCTTCTGGTTCCCAGGTATTTATCGCTCCCGTCAATGCACCACAGGAACAGACACCTTAAGATTAGGGACCCGGCTCTAGGCACTGAGGCATGAGCATAAACTGCTTTTATTTGGGTCTTTTCAGAGCAAGCTCTCTGGCCTGGGTCCTCACCTGTGGTCTCCTGGAATCCCAGCTCTATAAGGAAGGTCTAGGCAGGGTGTTGGCTTGTTGGCTGCCCGCCAAGGGGCCTACCACAGGGGCAGAATCTTGCCGTGTCCAAGGTCTGGTTCCCAGTCTCATGGAACTCAGCCATGTCAATCCATGCAGATTCTATTGGCCTCCGAATGGCTGGCTTGAGCTGGTAGAACTCACGTAGGATGGCAGATAGGACACAGCGTGGCAGTCACAAAATTCTGTCCCCTTTACCGTGCCTGGAATGTAAGAGCTGAGATGGATGTCCTTTCCCTCAAAACAAACAACGAGGACAACAACAACAACAAAAAACAGTGCTACAGTGAATCCAAAGATTGCTTGTCAGCGGTTACTGATGTCAAGCTTTTTGGATTAAGCCCTTCCCTCCACCCCAGGGAGGCTGTGCCTGTCACAGGTTCAGCCTCTGTGTGTGGAGTCCCCAGCAGGCAGAGGCTACTGGTTCTTGCTTTTTCCCCCACCCCCATGGTCCTCTCACTCTGGATCCCAGCACCAATTCCCATTCTTTCTGCCTTAGGCTGGGTCAGCAGGGATTTCTTTCTACCCTGATTTCTACCAGGTTCACAGAAAGGCTCCTTGGCTCTACCCCTGGGTGTCTGTGCCCAGTATATTTTTGACTTTCTGACAGTGACCTGTCTTCACTTTGGGTGATTACTGCTGCCCCACAGCCCTTTTATATTGGTCTGTGGGAGACAAGGTGGGGGGGGCATCCTGGAGGGGAGGGGTAAGGGGACGGGGACAGGATGAGGGGGGGAACATCATGGGATCTAGGGTGGAGGCTGGGGGTGCTGTGAGATTTAAGCAGGACCAGTTAGCATATTTCATCTGGCTGGATGCAATGGTTGGTTCTGGCCTAGCACATGATCTAAGCAAAGCCAATGAGACTGGATTCTGGGACTCCTGTTGGAACTTGTGTGTATGTTAGGGTGGGTGAGGGTGGCTTTCCAAGCATAAGGATAAAAGCCTGTACTAGGGGACAAAACCACAGTGTACAAAGAACTTGCCCAGAAATAAGGTCAAGCTGTAGGACATTCTTTTAGAACCTGGATCCAGCCATGCCTGAAGCTAGAGAATTTATCTGTAGCTTTTTAAATGATATGAAACGTACTTTTCTTTTTCTTAGTACTGGGGCTCAAAACCAAGGCCTCGTGTGCCTGGACTGTCCCTAGCCCCCCAGTTCACAGTAAGTCAAGTCAAATTGGATTTCTGTTTCCTACAATTGAGGAACATACAGATAATACTCTAGTAGCTGGGGAAAAGCACCTTGGCTCTCTGAGTGGGTGAGAACCCATAAGCTAGCATGTATACAGGGTGACACAGTGTGTCACTCTGAGATACTGGCTTCTCCTGCCTTAGCCTTATGCCATGTTCCTTTCTGTTCACTGGGTCTAAGGAGGGGGAGGGGGGGAGGAGAAACTTGTTTATCCACATTCATTTAATAGATAATAAATATATAATACAATTAAAAATATCAGAGGGCTATCAGAGAGACATGAGATGGCCAGTGTCTTCTCTTCCTTCACCCCCTCTACCTATGGGAAGTCAGATCATCAGAGGGTCACTAAAGGAGGGGCTGGGGTTATAGCTCAGTTGATAGAGTGTTTGCCTAGCATGTAAGAAACCCTGGGTTCAATTCCGAGGCACAGCACAAACCAGACATGCATGGTGGGTGCATGGTGACATGCACCTGTAATCCCAGCACTTGGGAGGTAGAGACCGGGGAGTCAGGAGTTCAAGGTCATCCTTGACTACACAGTGAGTTCATGGCCAGATGGGATACATAAGACCCTGTCTCAAAATATAAAGGGAACCAGAGAGAAGCCTAGTGGGTAAAAGGATTTGCCATGCAATCCCAATGACCCAAGTTTGATCCTCAGAACCCATGTAAAATGCTGTTTCATCTATGTGCGTTCATCTGTAATCCCCGCACCCTATCTCCAGATGGAGGTGGCAGGAGAACCATCCAGAAGCCTGAGGGCCAGCTAGACTTCGGTTCAAAGCTTCAGCAGTAGCCTCAGCAAGGTGGAAGGAAAGAACCAACTCCCCAAAGTTGTCCTTAGACCTTCAGGTGAGCACACAAGGTGGTGGTGGTGGGGCGTGTGTGGAGAAAGAGACAGTGGGGAGACGGCAATGTGATGGAGGGAAGATACTCGGGGTTCCTGTCTGAAGAACAATCCTTTGATGTCATCGTAACTGTTGATGGACTGAGAATGTGGATCAGAGGCAGAGAGCTTCCCCCAGCGTTGGATCTCTCAGTGCAGAGATAAAATCAGTTTATGGTTGTAGTAACCTAAGAATAACAGAAAGCTACAATGGAGAATCTGAGCTGGAGTGGTGGCTCGTGCCTGCAATCCCTGCACTCCAAATACTGGGGCAGAAGGATTAAGGGTATTAGCATAAAGATCTTAACATATGAAGGCTAGCCTGGGCTAGATATTGAGTTCCAGGCCAGTGTGGGCTATAGAGGGAGACCCTGTGGCCGATAAAAAATAAATAAAATAAAATCTGACTATTCCTTTTACTACCGCTCATGAGACATGACTGCTATTGAGACAGAGAGAGAGAGAGAGACAGAGAGAGAGAGAGACAGAGAGAGACAGACAGAGACAGACAGAGACACAGAGAGACAGAGACACAGAGAGACAGAAAGAGACAGAGACAGAGAGAGACAGAGACAGAGAGAGACAGAGAGGGACAGAGAGAGACACACAGAGAGAGACAGACAGAGACAGAGAGAGACAGAGAGGGATGGGGAGAGACAGAGAGAGAGAGAGAGCAGGCAAAGTTGTTTACAAGTCAAGACGGTATGATTAAGACAGTATGAAGAAACCCACTTCCTTCCTTCCTTTCTTTGTTCTTGATACAGGTCCTCCCCACGTAGGCTAGCCTTGAATGCAATCCTCCTGCCTCACCCTTCCAGTGCTGTGGTTACAAGTGTGGGATCCACAGTTTTGTTTCATGAAAGCTGCTTGACTTGAGGGTTGTCAGCACCAACTTCCTAGTTGGAAATGGCACCAACTTCCTAGTTGGAAATCTGGCTCCTGTCGATTTACTACGTGAGGTCCGGCAAGACTGTCAACCTCACCAAAGCTTGATAGAAAGGGACAACACTTCAGATAATTATGGAAGTCCCCCATTCTCCTTGGAACCTGTCCAGAGGAGACTCGAGAACCAGGGCGCTCTGGCGACTGATCTGGGTGTAACTCAAGACTGGGGGTGATCAGCTAGGGCTTCTGAAAGAGAAGTGACTCTAGCAGAGTTTGGGCTCAGTCTGAGGTCCTCTATCCCAGGGCAAGCGCCAACGGTTTCTGAAGACTGACCACGCCCCATGCATTTGGATTTCACCTTCAACCTTGTGCTGTTTGTTTTCGGCAGTGTTAGAATCTTTCTATCGATCCAAGTCAAACTTTTGTTTGTTTGTTTGTTTGTTTGTTTGTTTGTTTTATTGCTGTACAAATACAACCATTCATTTTCAGCAAAGCTTGTGTTTTTTATTTGGAGCTACTGACTCTTCCATCCTGAGGCTTCCCACAGCCTGAGGGTGGTATAGAAATTGAAGCGAGTGCAAACCAAGAGCCAGCACTTAAAGGGGACCTCCCTGGAAGTCACTCTGCTGAGGTCTTCTGGCACTTCCCCTTGAGCTTCAAGTGCTGTGGGAAAGCCTTTGAGGTAGCTACGGTCATATTAGGCCTTCCAGAGAGCCCTGTCCTAGCCAGCAACACATGCATGCATGCGCACACACACTTTTCTTATCTTCTGTCCACCTGCAGTCTTCTCTCACCTTTTTTTTTTTGTCCTGAAAGTCTCCGCTCTGTGCTTTTAGAACTCAGCGACAGACAGTAAAAACTAAATAAACAGACCTGATTTTGTTAGTCCCGACTTTTAAAATAAAGTATTAACAGAATTAAAGGGTGTGGCATGTGCCCCATACCCCGACCCTCATGCTGGCAATCAAATCCAGGGACTTGCTGTATCACTGAGCTACCGTCCCAGTCTCAGAAACCTTATCTTTTTTTTTTTTTTGAAGATTTATTTATTTATTTAATGTATATGAGTATACTGTTGCTGTTTTCAGACACACCAGAAGAGAGAGCATCAGATCCCATTACAGATGGTCGTGAGCCAACACATGGGTACTGGGAATTGAACTCAGGACCTCTGGAAGAGCAGTCAGTGCTCTTAAACTCTGAGCCATCTCTCCTGCCCCCTAGAAACCCATTTTCATAAAATATTCTCCTCTCGTCTTCCTCCTCTTCATCCTCCTCCTCCTCTTCTTTTTGGCCCCTGGTTTCTCTTCCCTTCCCCTCCCTTCCTTCTCTCTATCACTTTCCCTTTTTCCTCTCCTCTCCTCTCCTCTCCTCTCCTCTCCTCTCCTCTCCTCTCCTCTCCTCTCCTCTCCTCTCCTCTCCTCTCCTCTCCTCTCCTCTCCTCTCCTCTATTCTCTCCTCCCTTCTCCTTCTCTTTTTTCCTCCCCTCCCCTCCTACCACCCGTCTCTCTTTTTTCTTTTTATAGACTCTCTGGCCCAGGCTGCCCTCACACCTGGATCTTCCTGCCCTCCTGTGCTGAGATCACAGGTTGCCCCCAAAAGACCAAGCTTACAAATCCTGTTCACAGTGTCTGACTCTGGGTCTGAGACATAGTTTGGGAAATGCCACTGGATCATGCTTGGCCATCAGAAGGCTACTCAGATATCCTGAACTCTCCAGTTACCTGCTTCCCAGTTTTGCTTTGGCCACCAGGAAGCTCAGTCATATCAACAGTAAAATACGACCTTTGTGATACATGGCCCAGTCCCTCAGCTTGCACCTCTTGCTCCAGTTTCTGATCTACCCAGTCTTGGTGAGCCGTATTTGACTTTTGTATTTATATTTCATTGATACCCATTTCTTGTGAGCAATTCCAGTGCTTTCTGATTATGAAAAGAAGAAGGAAGGAAAGAAAGAAAGAAGGAAGGAAGGAAGGAAGGAAGGAAGGAAGGAAGGAAGGAAGGAAGGAAAGGAGAGAAGTAGACGGAAAGTTGGCAAATATAGGCCAGAAGACAGGAGTGGGCACCACTTGGCATCCTCAAAGCTAAAGCTGCGGGAGGAGGAGGGGCATCCACCTCCTTCCGCTCACACACACTGTCTTAGACATGGAAGGCTGGAGACTGTGTGTACCTATCTCAGTGAGAACATTTCTCCATCTGTTCCTACACACATTCCAGGGAGCAGGACGTGGTTCACTGGACCATGTGAAATTAACCCTCCCAAGCACAATTTGTGATCCATTAACTCATTCTCCAGGGTGTTCAGCTTGAACTCTGGAGGCTGCCTGATCACCCCCTCTTTTCTCTCCACATGTTAGGTGTCCACTTCATGGACACCCCTCCCCCTGAAAAACAAGAACATTTGACTAGTGAATAACGTGGGTTGGGAGCACAGGAGCTTTGAGTAGAAGGTGTAACAGCTGCTTTTCAGAGTAGATCAAATAGACCCTGTGTTCCAACTCAAGCTGTGTGTCCTTGGGTAAGCAGTTTAACCTCTCTGAGTTTTTCTTTACTCCTCTCTGTCTCTGTCTGTCTGTCTGTCTGTCTGTCTGTCTGTCTCTCTCTCTCTCTCTCTCTCTCTCTTTCTCTCTCTCTTTTGAGACAGGGTCTTTCTGTGTAACAGCTCTGGCTATCCTTGAACTCACAGAGATCTGCCTGCCTGTGCCTCCCGAACACTGGCATCACCAGTACCCAGTTTTTGTATTCTTAATGGAGATGAAAATGGTGTTTTTGTTCCAAATCCTTTTTGGTTCTAAGAGTTGAAAATTTCAACTCAAGCTGTAGTAAACTCACAAAGATGGGGGACACTTTTCAGTTTGTGTGACAGAATTCCAGAGGGAGAGTGGTATGTTTTGACCACGTGGCTCTTAAGAACTAACATTGGGAAAATGCTGTCTTTAGTACAGTCATCTGAAACACGCCTAAGAAGTAAATATCATTTCTGCTTTGCACGTGAGAAAACTGGGTGCCAGAAAGATTAAGTCAGATTACAGAGCTCACAAATGGAACAGCACCTGGGACACAGTCCAGAGCGCCTTACCATTGAGCCAATGCTCTGAGGACTGAACTGTTACCTCCTTGTGGAGGTTCTTCCAGGTGGCTGTGCATGGTCCTCCCTCCTGTCCTCAGTTTATCTGTAAGGAGTTCTTTTGCACATGTATGTTCATGTTTGTGTGACTACATGTGTCTGCATGTGTGCATGCATATGGAAGGCAAAGGAGAACCTCAGAGGTCATTCTTCAATCAATACTGTGGAGGAATTGCACTAACTGGTTTCTATCAACCTAAGACTAAGAAGAGTCACTTGGGAACTAAGGCTGAGGAATTGCCTCCTCCAGACTGGCCCCTGGGTGTGCCTGTGGGCATTTTCATGACTGTTAATTGATGCAGAAGGTCCCAGTCCACTGTGGGTGGTGGCATCCCTAGGCAGTGGGGCCTGGTTATATAAGAAAAATAGCAGAGAAGGCCAAAGGGAGCAAGGCAGTAAACAGCACTCTGCCAGTGTCTGCTTCAGTTCCAGCCTTGAGCTCCTGCTCTGGTTTCCCCTGATGATGCAACGTGATCTCTAAGCTGAAACAAACCCTTTCCTCTCCAAGTTGATTTTGGTCACACACACACACACACACACACACACACACACACACACACATTGTATTTACATCATTTCCACTCCTGTCTCTCCCTCCCCATAACTCCCCATGTCCTGCCCCAACTCCTATAATTACTAATATTTTACACACAAACACATATAACTTACCAAGTCTATCTAGGGTTACTCTTGTGTATATGCGTTTAGAGCTGGCTAAGTGGAATTGGACAACTTTTTGGGGACTTCTTCCCAGAGAAAACTGATTCTCCTTCTTCACGATTACCAATTGTTATGTTTTTTGTTTTTAAGAGTTGGAACCCTGAGATATTTCTCCACACCCTGAGATATTCCTCTGTAACTTGTTGATTAGTGTGTTCATAGCACGGGTCTTGTGCAGGTGACTGCATTGCTGAGATGTCACGTGTGCAGCCTCCCTGCCATGTCAAGAAGACTCTATTAGGCTGCAGGTGTTTCGGCCCTGTGCCTTGTAGCATCTTCCCATTCCTTCTTGCTTTATGTGCTCGGAACCTTACGGACTGGAGGCATGTTATCAACCGGAGCTGATACCATTATTCTCTGCACCGTGGCCAGCTGTCGATCTTTACAGTTGTCTTCATCTGCTGCAAAAAGAAGCGTCCTTGGGCAGGCAGATTTCTTTTTTCTTTTTTCTTCTTCTTCTTTTTTTTTTTTTTTTTTTTTTGTTTTTTTGTTTTTTTGTTTTTTGTTTTTCGAGACAGGGTTTCTCTGTGTAGCCCTGGCTGTCCTGGAACTCACTTGGTAGACCAGGCTGGCCTCGAACTCAGAAATCCGCCTGCCTCTGCCTCCCAAGTGCTAGGATTAAAGGCATGCGCCCACCACCACCTGGCGAGGCAGATTTCTAAGTTTAAGGCCAGCCTGGTCTACAGATCGAGTGCCAGGATTACACAAAGAAACTCTGTCTTGAAAAAGAAAGAAAAAGAAAGAAAAAAGAAAGAAAGAAAGAAAGAAAGAAAGAAATAGAAAAGTAAGAAGCGTCCTTGATGAGGGGTGAGAATTACACTCTCTGTGGATATAAGAATAATTATTTAGAATATAGTCAGAACCTATATTCGTTTAGGAGAATGGCTATAGTGGATTTTCCTCTAGGGTCTATGACCTTCCAGCCACAGGTGCTTGGCTAGGTTTACTGGACCAGGCATGAGTTGGGTTTGTTTGTTTGTTTGTTTGCAGACTTCGTCTTTCATGGGCTTGGGGTTCACCGAATATACTAGACTGAGAAGTGTATTTTCTACTGGTTAGCTCTCATGATGCTGCAAGGTGCTGTTCATGGGAGAAAAGTCATTAGCAGGCCTCACTCCACTGTGGAGTCTGGGAGCCACAGTACCAATCTACTAGGCTAGATGTGGCCACTCGTGCAGTAGCAGCATGGTTATTAAGGGGGCGAGCATCTCCTTTCTGACTGGACTTGAGACCTGCCAGGGGTTGGGAGATGGGATTCTCATTCAATGTCATAAACCCATCGAAAGCCTGGAGAAATGATAGGCTCTAGGGAGGAAACTACGACTGCTGTTTTACAAAGTGGGCAGGTCCCACCTGTCGAATTGCATTCTAAACACTTGAGGTATGCCTGCAAATTAGTGCTTCCGTCAGCTCTTGTCAGAGGCACTTCTGTTTGCATCAGGTGACAGATACTGAAGAGATTCATAGTTGGTCATGGTGCTGAGAACAAGTGTCTGAACAACAGTTCACCTTAAATGGGAGTAAAAGTCTATGTCTATGTTAAACCCTCTCCCTATCCCCTGTCTCTATATCTGTCTGTCTGTTTGTCTGTATTTATGTATCTATCTAGTATGTATGTATGTATGTATGTATGTATGCATACATGCATCTATCTATCTATCTATCATCTATCTATCTATCTATCTATCATCTATCTATCTATCTATCTATCTATCCCTCCAAAGGCTCACAGGACATTGCAGAAGAGAGCTTAGAAAGACTATAACATCTGGAGAGAGGGGGGTGGAGCGATGTAGAACACTGTTCCAGGTATGAACGGCCACTGTGCTCTTAAACTCTCAGCAGCTCTGATTATCTGCACAGGATTGTGCCTGTCACAGAGGGGAGAGGGACTGACGAGGCCCCACCCCTCCCTAAGGACCTCTAGGAAGTTGACAGTTGCTGGGGAAGGGAGAGACATTTTTTTTTTTCCAGGAGTGTAGCCACTGTTAGGGTGCCTGTGCTCCTGTAAGCAATCCTGATGAAACTCATTCATTTATGCTCTCTCTCTCTCTCTCTCTCTCACACACACACACACACACACACAGAGGAAAACAGGAGGACTAGCCTTGGCAGCCTTGAGTGGTGTGAAGAGCAGATGAGTCCTGAGTGGATAGCTACTCCTCAATACAGATGGGGCTCGTGTGAGAGGGAGCGTTCATGAGATGAGACAGCAGTCCCAAGAGCTGGGGACGGGCCAGCCTTGTTATTTTATAACCCTCTTGAGAGAACAAACCAAGGTCCCACAAGAAGTCATCAGCTCCTTCCAAGGACACTATCTTCAGTCATCTGTTCACCTCTCACTTAAGGGTTCCACCCTTTCCCACAATGCTTCCTGGGGGATAAGCTTCCAGAACGGGAGACACCGGAGGACATAGTCAAACCATACCCAATGCAGCAACCCAGCCATTCCACACCAGGAGGACACCCAGCAGAACTGAAAAGTGGGGCCTTGGCTGTCTGCCCACTAGTACTACCAGGGTCTCCACCAATAACAGCTAAGATGAGGAATTCACCCAGGTGCCCATCAGTGAAAGACAGATGGGCAGATGGCGGTAGAGCCACCCAATGGAGTATTACTCAGCTCCAAGATGATGGTAATTTAGACACGGGCTGCACTCATGTGCTTTGAGGACAGCATGCTGAGGGAAATAAGCCGCTCATAAAACAGAGTCTATAATTCCATTTATGCGAGGTACTTGGAGCAATCAAAACATAAAGGCGGAAAGTCAAGTGCCTGTTGCCAGGGACAGGGGAAGGGGGCATGGAGAATGGTTGTGTAACCTTTAGAGTTTCAGTTCTGCAAGACAAAGAGCGTTAGAGAGGTGGGTGGGGATGATGACCATGTTCTGAAAGTATCCGATGCCACTAAAAGTCATGTTTGAGATAGGTAAGGTGGTAAATCATGCGTGGTATGTATTTCTCAACAATAAAGAGGGAACAATACCATAAAGTTGAATGATGCCTGATGAACACTGGTGTATCTGCCACGGGGATTCTACCACCAGCGTTCGATGACACCTGCTTTACCGTATCCCTGTCATCCCAATCGTCCTCAAAGCCATCGATCTTACACAATTAAAAAGAACTTTAGATGTCAGCCCATTTAGCTTCCCTTAAATGCCATCCTTAAATAATATAAATAATGTCTTCTTCTACTTGTATAGTTTTTTTTTTGTTTTTATTTTTGGTAACCGTTTATTTTTATTTCATGTCATGGGTATCTTGCCTGCATATCTGTATGCCTATCATGGCTGTGCCTGGGGCCCAAGAAGACCAGAAGACGGCATTAGATACCCTGGAACTGAAGTTATAGATGGTTGTGAGCCACCATTCTGGTACTAGGACTAGAGCCTGGGTCATCTGCATGAGCATCCAGGGCTCTAACAACTGAGCCATCTCTCCAGCTCAGGTTTTATTTTCTTTCTTTTCTTTTCTTTTCTTTTTTTTTTTTTTTTTTTTTTTTGGTTTTTCGAGACAGGGTTTCTCTGTGTAGCCCTGGCTGTCCTGGAACTCACTCTGTAGACCAGGCTCACCTCGAACTCAGAAATCTGCCTGCCTCTGCCTCCCAAGTGCTGGGATGTAGGGAGCCGCGGTGAGCGGTGACAACATTCGCCATTACAAGATGGCGCGGGCATCCTGTGCTCCCACAAGTAAACAACTAAACTGTGCAGGTGCAAATACAAGAATAAAGCCTCGTTGTAGTAACTACCCGAACACTGCCTCCCGTGTCTCTCTTGAGGGCGAGGGGACTCGGAAGGGGTGCGGAACACTGGGATTAAAGGCGTGCACCACCACTGCCCAGCCCAGTTTTATTTTCTAAGACAGGGTCTTACTACATACTCCAGGCTTGAACTCACAATGTAGCCCAGGTTGGCCTGGAATTTACAATCCTCCTGTCTCAGCCTCCTTGGTGCCGGGAGGGCTTGCCCCATGCCTGAGTGAGTATCCTTCTTTTCCAGCTCAGCTGACACAGGTTTTTATTCATCACTGACCTCCCTGTCTCCAGTCTCAGTGTGCAGTCCTTTCGGTTACTTACATGAGAAAGCAGTGTTCTCTGCCTTGCTGTTACTTCCCCTTTTCTACTGGACTCCCTCAGGTTGCTTCATCTCACCGTCTGAGTCTCCTTTGCTGATCTGTCTCAGACCTACTTCTGCTGGAGGCTCCCAGAGGTCAGCCCCCCGCCCCCCATCTTCTTCAATCCCCTGTCCACCTACACTTGCTTGCGAATCTCATCCATCCTTGGTTTATGCATCACCTATTGTCTTAGGGTCACTGTTGCTGTGATGAAACACCACACCCAAAGCAAATGGGGAGGAAAGGGTTTATTTGGCTCACACTTCTGTATCACTGTTCATCATAGAAGGAAGTCAGGACAGGAACTCAGGCAGGGCAGGAACCTGGAGGCAGGAGCTGATGCAGAGGCTGATGCAGAGGCCATGGAGGGGTGCTGCTTACTGGCTTGCTCCTCTTACTGCTCAGCCTTCTTTCTTATAGAACTCAGGACCACCAGCCAAGGGATGACTCCACCCACAATGGGCTGGACCTTTTCTCAACAATTACTAATTAAGAAAATGCCCTACAGGATTACCTACAGATGGAATTTTGGATGGAGTTCCTCAAGTGAGACTAGCTTGTATCAAGTTGACATAAAGCTGGCCAGCTCGCTTATACACCAACAGCTCCTTGTCTCATGACTGAGGCTTGTCCCCGAACTCAAGATTTGCATATTCCACACCCCACATCTCCCTTTTCAAGACTGGCATTGCAGGTAGCTTCCACATGTCCCTAACTGAACTTCTGTCCCCCCCTGCCCCCCCACTTCCTTTCATCCCAGAAAGTCTAAGCTATGTGCATCTTCCTCCTGCCTCAAAATGAAAAGACGTTTAGATTCTCAGAGCAATTGTAAACTCACAGCAAAAGTAAGAGTAGTACGGGGCAGAGGGGAGGTGGTTTAGTGCTCAAAACGCTTGCTGAGCAGACATGAGGAGTGGAGTTGGGGTCACCAGGCAAGTAGAATAGTCAGTGTGTAATTCCAGTACCACCGCCGAAGCAGAGAATCCTGGGTATATATTTATAAATATAAATAGCAAACAGGAGAGGTGAGCAGCAGGTGCATTCATGGCTCCCTACTTCCCGATTGTGCACGCAATCTGCGGCAAGTTCCTATTGCCTTAACTTCCCCACCATTATGCTATGAGCCAGAATAAGCCTTTTCTTCCTTAAGTTGCATTTGTCAAAGGTTTTTTTTTTTTTTTCACTAGGATAAATAAACTAAGTTCTGAACTCACCTATGTGATCTCATTAAACTTAATTACACTCATAAAGACTCAGTCTCTAAACAAGATCACTCCAGGGACTGAACTTCAACACGTAGGTTCGAGGGGACCCAATTCAGTCCACAGGGGATATTCTAATTTTCACTTTCTTTCCGTGATAAAGTAATCAGTTCAAAAAGCAGCTTGCGGGAGGAACAGGTGTCTTTCAGCTTACACTTCAAGGAAACATTCCATTCCATTTTAGAGGAAAGTCAGATCAGGGTCTTAAGGTAGGAATGTGTGGCAGAAACTGTTGGTGAAGTCTGCTTACTGGCTCACTCGCTGGCCCACCTGCCTAGGGATGGTGCTGCCCACAGTGGGCTGTCCCTCCTACATCAATCACCATTTGGGACAATCTCTCACAAGCCAATATGATCTAGGCAATTCTTCAGCTGAGGTGCCCTCTTCCCAGGTCACTCTTGGTTGTATCTGGTTGACAATACAAACTAACAATATTCTTATTATGTAGTTATTATGCTATCTCCCAAAGACTCATTTGGTGACTTGAGGCTGGTATGGAATTCCACTGTGTCAGGGATTTAGGCTTCTAACCTTGATGAATGTTAGTTCATCTTCTACAGGATAGCTGGCCAAATCTGCGTTCTAACCTGTGCAAAGGAACAAGAAGCAACCAGAAACTCCAGCCCACCTTCAAGGACACGCCTCAGAAGCTGTATAGATCAACTGTGTTTTTATCTTATTATTAGCCAAAACTTAATCACACTCCACTATAAAGGGTTGCGGTGAAGGTAGTCTTTATCTGGGAAGCCCAGTGCCCAGTTAGAGTCTCAGACTCTACTACTATTGCTTGCAGAGACCCGATTTAACAGTCACAGCTAGCAGGGAACTGGTTTAACAAACAGTCATGGCTAGCAGAGACCTGGTTTAACAGTTATGGCTATCAGGAAACCGTAAGGAGTCACTCGGAACACTGAGTCAGGCTCATAACTGCAAGAGAACCATTTGCATGCCCGGCAAATAGTTCATTCATTTATCCAACAAACGACAGGGAGTGTTGTTCTATTCTTCTTCTGTTGATAAACATCATGACCAAAAGCAATGAGGAGAGGAAAGGATCTGTGTGCTTATACTTCCAGGTCACAGGTCAGCCCATCACTGAAGGAAGTCAGGGCAGGAACTCCAGCAAAAACCATGGAAGAGAGCTGGAGAGATGTCTCACTCTCTGGCTCATGCTCAGTTTGGTTTTTTATACGGCTCAGCCCCCACTGCCTAGGGAATGGTGCCGCCCACAGCAGGCTGGGCCCTCACCCATCAACCGTCAATCTGGACAATTCCCTATAGACATGTCCACAGGCCAATCTGATCTGGGCAGTCCCTCATATGAGGTTCCCTCTTCCTAGGCAAATCTAGTTAGTGTCAAGGTGACAATAAAAACCAGAAAGACAAATCTCAGCTATGAAGTAGTCAGGGCACCAAGGACACAGTGATGAATATAACAGACAGTCCCCACTCTAGGAATTTGGGGACAAACAAGCCAACAGCAAATAAAGTGTCTGTGAGAAAGGACAATAGAGAGGATTATGACAGGGTGACAAGGTCCACGGTCACTGGGGAACTATTTAGATTGAGAGTCAGGAGGTAATGGGTAAGCTGAGTTCTGAATGAGTATTCAATCATTGAGAGTAATTGTTTTCAGCGAGGAAAGAAAACAAGCCTAATGACTTGAGTTTGTTCTTGACCTTGGCCACTGTTGCTCTGTGCTTTTGGACATCACACTTAATTGATGCAAGTCTTAATTTTCTTGTCTAAAAAAAGAAAACTTCTTTTTCTTCATGTCTGTTCCTGGACAGCTTAGTTTCAACCAGGGAAGGTAAAAAAGAAAAACAAAAACCAAACAAAAAACTAAACCACTAGAGAAAGAAAGGTATCCATCCAGGCAGGGCATGGAGTGGTATGGTGGTTAAAATCGATTGTTGGCATGACAGGCTCCAGAATCACCTAGGAGACAGCCTCTGGACATGTCTATTAGGGGGACTTGAGATTAGGAAGAGGTAGGAAGGAAGACTCATTCACACCATGAGCAGCAGCAGCCTGTAGGCTGGGGTCCTGGACTGGATCAACAGGAGAAAGCAAGGCTGAGGATGCCCTGTGACCAGCTGCCTCACACCCTGGCCGTCACGCTTTCTCCGCCAGGATGGACTGCATCCCTGAACCTGGCCTAAATAACTCTCCCTTCCTTAAGCTTCATTTGTTGGGTATTTTGTCCCAGCAATGATGAAATTAATCAACACATGTAGGTCAGCACCCGGAGTGGGACTGGGAGAGGGGTGTTACCTATTCTAAAGCATCTGTCAGGAGTGCCAGGCATTCTTCAACTTGCCCAAAGATAACAGATGCAGCAGCAGTTGATACAGATAAGAGGCTAAGCACAGTAGCTTAAAAGGAAAGGGAGACAAATGGGGTAGTCATAGATGATATGAAGAACTCTCATAGAGACTCATACATTTGTATTTAGTCGCTGTGTGTGCGCATGTGCGAGCATATGCATAGGCACCTGCTTGCCATGGGATGCGTGTGGAAGTCAGAGGGCTGCTACTAGGGATCGGCTCTTCCCTCTCACCCTATGAATTGCAAGGGTTGAATTGAAAGGTCATTACCATGACCCTTGATGTCACCTTTACTGGCTGAGCAGACTCACTGGCCCCTATTCCTGGGAATCTAGAAAACCATATGGATGTGTAGGGTCCCGGGAATGACAAGGGCTGTGTATGGGTTCAGTGAAAATGTGGCAAACTGTAAAGTGTTATCTCTGTCTAGTTGTGACGCTTAGCATAAGCAGGAAGTGAGGACTAAGGCAGAGCTGTCAGATGGTGCTCCAGCTGTCTGGCTGGATGTTAAAAACTACAGGAAGAGCATCCCGTGGCAGAGTGTGGGGGGGGGGGGGACTTACAAATTCCTGCTATTTGGGGAAATTTCTGTCTAGTTGTTGACTATCTAGCAAGCTTGCTGAACTTCAAAACTCACACCCAATCAGGAATACAAACTTTCTAGATAGCTTATAAAAGCCAGGAAAGAAAACACACAAGCAAAACAACAAGCAGTTGTAACAAACTTTGTAGACAAAGACTTTAAATAAACTATTTGGAATATATTTAGGGGCTGGAGAGATGGCCTAAACTGGCTCCAAACTTGCCACGTAGCCAAAGAAAACCTTGAATTCCCGATCCTCCTGCTTTACCTCTCCTGTGTCAAGGTCACAGGTGTACGCCACCACACCCAACTTTATGCAGTGGTGGGAACTGAACCCAGGGCTTCATGTAAGCGAGGCAAGCACTTTACCAATGTCAACTATGACCCTGTAGGGCTCTAAATGTAGTTTTATAAGGAACATAAAAGATAATATAACAGTATCTTCATACTACTTTTGGCCCTATATGATTCAGAATACAACTAGATAGGACCAATTGAAAATATATATTGGGGGACATAAAATGCATGCAGGTGTAGTTTATAAGGCAATAACAGCAGAGAGGAAGGAGATAGATCTCATAGGAGTAATCCGAATTTGATGGTGATAAATTGAGATGGGTTTGGAATCCATAGAACAACCACTATGGAAACAACTGGAGGGGCTGGAGGGATGGTTCAGCAGTTTAGAGCACTTAGCAATGCTTACGGAGGACCCAGGTTCAATTCTCAGCATCCAATGGCAGCTCACATCTGTCTGTGACTTCAGTTCCAGGGCTTCTGACACCCTCACAAAAACATACATGCAGGCAGGCAAAATACCAATGACCATAACATAAAAATAAATTGTGTGTCTGTGTATTTGTGTATGTATGTGTATATGTACATACATACATACATACACACACAACCAAAGTGTATGTAGTAAAATGAAGAATGTGGAAATTAATATTTTTAATAAATATTTTAAATGTTTATTTATTTTTATTTATGGGTACACTGTTGCTGTCTTCACACACCCCAGAAGAGGGCATCAGATCCGATTACAGATGGTTGTGAAACACCATGTGGTTGCTGAGAATTGAACTCAGGACCTCTGGAAGAGCAATTAGTGCTCTTAACCACCCAGCCATCTGTCCAGCCCTGGAAATTAATAGTTTTTAAAAATTTAAATTGTGTGTGTGCAGTTGCCACAAGAAGAGGCCAGAAGGGAGCATTATATCTCTGGAAACTGGAGTTGAAGGCGACTGTGAGCCATCTGACATGGGTGCTAGGAACTGAGCTCAGGTGCTTTACAAGAGGAAGAAAGACATTCTCTTTAGCATGAAGCAGCATCTCCAGCTCCAGAGCAGAGAAATTAAATCAGCCCAGGAGAAAGTCACTACCTAACACAAAAGAAGGCAGTCACGGAGAGCCACGAACGCCAGGAACAGAGAGAAGACATTAGAAAACAAATAGCAAAATGACAAAAGTAAATCTTGTGCCATTTGGGTCTGTCTTATCTCTAAGCTAATTGAACGCTCCACCATCCATGGATGGTTTAGGCTGAGCAGTGTTTACCATACAAACATGAGGATCTGAGTTTGGATACCCGACACCACATAAAGGAGCCAGACATGGCTGCTCACATGCGTGATCATCACCATGGTGATAAGATTGGAGGTATCCACAGATAGCTGTAACCAGTGTAGCCAATGGGGGAGCTCTGAGTTCAGTGTAGCCAATGGGGGGAGCTCTGAGTTCAGTAAGAGACTCTGTCTCAAAAGAGAAGATGGAGAGCCACAGAGGATTCAACACTTAATGTTACCTGTAGTTTTCACATGCACATGTACATATATGTAATCACATACACACACAACACACACACACAAACGAAACAACATACTAGAAGATAATTTCTTGTCTAAAAGAGATGCAATTTAAATTCATTGACAAAATGGATTGAAAGTAAAAGAATAGAGAAAGACATAGATGGAGTAGTGAACAGAGTGGAAACAGGGCTTTCTTAGTATCAGACCAAATAAATCCGGTGTTGTGAGAGGCAGTGATCTATCAAGAATATAGAGATGCACACAGAAAAGCAACGGAGTCTGGAAATACATTAAGAAAAACCTGTCATAATCACAGATAAAACAACAACAACAATTGTTTACTAAGTCAACAAAGAAAGTCACAAAAGGCCAGGCATTGCTTACTGTGTCCTGTCTAGATTAGATAGCCATACAGTCAGAAGGTCAGTTAGGGGCCACTGGCATCAGAAGCTTATGGGATGGGATCAGAAGGCTATGGAGGAAGAGCAAGGGCTTCACCCATGGATACAGGGTGTCTTTTGGGAGTGTCAAACATGCCCTAAAAATAGATACTGGTAACAGCTATAAAATATTGCAAACACATGGAATACGGTGGGTGGAAATACTTTCCTTACCTATGTGATTTTTTGTGGCTTGATATTCACGTCTCAATAAACAAAGTGAGTCCGAGGCTTCATTGCTCTAGAAGGAAAATGCAGGAGAGAAAGGGAGAAAAGTGAGAGAAAGGGAGCCTTGGGGGAGTGGAAGGGAGGAAGGAAAAAAGGGAGGGAGGGAAGAGGGAGGAAGGGAGGGAGGAACAGAGGGTAGGAGGGAGAGAGATAATAAGTGGGCATGCATGACCATAGACACACATACTTGAGAGAACACATTCCTCATCTTGTCCCTTTTGAGACTTGGGATCAGTGCTATCCCTATGACAGTGAGCGTGACTACCCAAGCCAGATCTCCAGTTCTCACTAATGTTTTCCATCCAGGATTCTGTTAAGGAGTCCAGGAACCAGGGCACCTTGGGAAAAATGACACCAAGACTGGAGCAGAGCTGGTCCACGATGGGTTTGCTGTATCAGACAGTGAGAATGTGCTCAAAGCACTGCATCCTTCTGTCTAGGTGAGGAGCCGTTAAGGCATCAAAATAAGTCATGGTTATAGCAGACTCAGAGTCAAAAAGGACTGCAGAACTGTATCTAGATAGAAGTCAATAATGGGAGGGTTGGAGGAGTGTCTGCACCAATTGCAGAAGCATCATTTCTTGGTGCGGGGTGGGGGTTGGGGTATGGTGGTGGTGGTGAAACAGACATAGTCTTTGTTGGAATGACTGCCATTGATAGTGGGGTGTGTCTACAGATTGCTTTCTGAGAGGGTGTGATGAGAGGACTCAGGATTGCTCCTGAACATAGGATTTCCACTGAGTGTGTAAAACCTCAGCAGATAAGGCAGCAGTCAACCCCAAAGTTAGAGATATTTTATAGAATAACCGGTACAGAATCATCAGAAATGTAAGTGGGTAGGGAACTGGGGGATGGCTCAGTTGGTAAAGAACTTTCTGTACAAGCCCGAGGACCTGAGCTCACATCCTTAGCACTCAAGTGAAAGCCAGACTATGTGGTTACATCAGCAGTCTTAGCACTGGGGAGACAGAAGGACCCCGGGGGCTGGCTAGCCCTTAGTCTAGCTGAACTGGAGAGCTTCAGGCCAATGAGAAACCCATCTCGAAATTTAAGGTGGGAAGCAATAAAGATACATGGTGTTACTCCCTGGCATCTGTGGCTACACACACACACACGCACACGCACACACACACACACACACGCACACGCACACACACACACACACATGGAAGAACATACCACATATACTAAGTAAAATAAAAGTACAAGAAAAAAATGTCTTTGTGTCAGTGGTGCATTGTCAACTTCTTGACTCTCTTCAGTGACTTGTGTTGCCATGGTGAGAACATCATCCTCCCTCAGTATCCACAGGACACTGGATCAGGACACTCCCAAGAAACCCAAGCCCACGGATGGACACTCAAGTCTCTTAAACAACAGGGAGGGTGTTTGCATATGCCATCCTTAGTGTAGACCAGAGTAAGCCCTCTCTATCTCTCAGGTACTGGCTGAGCTCAGTGCCCTGAGCACTGAGTAATGACCGCGTTCAATGAATAACAAGAAGGTATGCGTACGTCAGTGCAAAAGCCAGGCTGTTCTCAAAGCCTTTTGTGTCCAAATGGCTGATTCACAAATTCAACAGAATCCATAGAAACAAAGTCCAACTGTGTTTACGTGAAAAGCCAAGTTCATTTGTCCTTTTGTTTTCTCCTCACTCCCACCTCACTTGCCTTGTGACCACACGTATGCACATTCCTCATCCTGTTTGTGTGTAGATAGATGCATGTATGTGTGAACATGTATATGTGTGTAGGTGTGTATATATGTGTGTATGTATGTGTCTATATGTACAGAGTGTGTGTATGTGTGTATTTCTGTGTATGTGTATATATGTATATGTGTGTGAGTGTATATGTGTGTATGTATGTGTGTATGTCACAGTGTGTATATTTGTGTATTTCTGTGTATGTGTATATATGTATATGTGTGTGAGTATATATGTGTATATGTGTGTGTATATCTGTGTGTCCATATATATATGTATAGTGTGTATATGTGTGTATATGTATATACATATGTGTATATATATCTGCGTGTATGTATGAGCATTGTAGATATCTATATGTACCTCTGCATATGTATGTGTACATAAATGTTTATACATCTGTGTGTATGTGTGCATGTGCATGTGGCATATACAACTGTGTTGATAGGAACAGGCACACATATGTACAGCCAGAGCAGGATAGGATGCTGTGTGTCTTTCTTTATCACTCTCTGCCCTATTCCTTGAGGCAGGGTCTCTCACTGAACTTGGAGCTTGAGGTTGGGACAGGCTGTCTGGCCAGGGGCTCCTGGGATCCACCTGTGTCTGTCTGCCCCAGCACCGAGGCTGTAGGTGCATGCAGACATGCCTGGCCTTTTCTGTGAGGACTGAGGAGTCAAATCCAGATCCTCCTGTTGTCTGGACAGAAGGCACTCATATCCACTGCAGCACCTCCTTAGCTTCACATGTCTTCTCTCAAACTTTTATTTTTTGTAAACTTGATTGTTTATTAAACCTTTAAAGACAGAAAGCAGTTTTGTAAGTTGCTTCTGAAACTCCAACATGTAATAGATACACAAAGAACATTTTGGAATTTTTTTTTTTTTTTTTTTTTTTTTTTAGCTAACTGGAGCAAAATTCACTTGGTATTCTTAGCGGCGGTCCTGTGGGTGGGAATCATTGTGGCTTTCACTGGGCAAATTGTGACCTTGATTTGAGGACAGCATCTGTCTTCATCTTTCTGGCTTGGTGTCTGACATCGCTTTGGTACACAGTGGGAAAGGTCAACCTCAAAGTACAATTTAAGCTTCCAAACCTCAAGCCGAGTACGATGCTGCTCAACTTTAAGCCTAGCACTTGGGAGGCACAGATGGACCTCTGTGAGTTCAAGGCCAGCCTGGTCTACAGAGTGAGTTCCGGGACAGCTAGAGCCACATCATTAGATCCTGTCTCAAAACAAACAAACAAACAAACAAACAGAAAAAAACAACCCCCCCAAACAAAAACAGACTTCAAACCTCATGTACATGTTTATTTTAATCAGACACATGCTGCATGAGTGAATAATTATCATACTTTTTAAAGATTTCATTTGTGTGTTTATGCGTGTGTGTGTGTATGAATATGTCACAGGAGCACAATACCCTCAGAAGGCAGAAGACAGTGTCAGATTCCCTGAATCTGGAGTTATACGGGGTTGGGAGTTGCCCAAGTGGGTGCTGAGAACAGAAACTCGATCATCTGGAAGGGCAGCAAGTACTCTTAATCATTGTAAAGTGTAATACAGGACTGAAGGTGAAGCTTGGTCAGTGCAGTGCTTGCCCAGCATGGACGAAGCTCTGAGTTCGTTTTCTGGCATCACCCAAATGGGCAGTGATAGGTAGCCTGCATCTGTAGCTCCACTTTTGGCTTAGCTCAGCTGGCTTTGGTGAGCAGGGTCACTGTTCTCTCCTGGGAATGATCTCTCTCATATTCTTCTTCTGAGTTCTCCTCAGTTGTGAGAACTTTCATTTCCCTTCCAAAGTTCATTCATGGCAAAAAGCATACAGTCAGGGCTAGGGAAGGTAGCCCAGAGGTGGAGGACTTGCCTTGAAAGTGTGAGACACTGGGTTTCATTTCCAGAACTTAAAAAAACAAAAACAAACAAACAAACAAACAAACCCAACAAATCTTCACTGAGCCATCCTGCTCTACACAGTGTGAAGCCCTAGTTTGTAATCCTAGAGCCGTGTTGCAGAAAAAGGATAGCCAGGGATGTCGCTTTGTTCAACAACAGAGACCTTGTGCTCTTTAAATAGCTGTGACTGCAAAGGGGAGGGAACAGAGACAGAATATCTTACATCTAAACATGAGAAAGACTGTGCGTGGGTGAAACGGTGGTGGCTCTTGGAAGGTGGTCCTTTTATTGGTAGCCACATGCAGAAGAGGTCTTTATCGAGTCATACTCAGGAGCTTCAAAAACTGGACTGAGCTGTCAACTGAAGACACCTTTGTCCCGTGAGTGTTGGGACCTAGGACTGAGTTCAAGGGCTGACATTGTCAGCTTCCTGCCTGCTGTGGTTTGAACTGGGAATGGCCCCCACACGCTCACGTCTTTAAACACTTGGACGGCCTGTTGGTGGCGCTGTTTAGGAGGTTATGGAATCCTTAGGAGGCGGAGTCTTGATGGAGGACGTGTGTCAATGGGGGCGGGTTTTGAGCTTATCCCCTCTTCCCACTTTCAGTTTGTTCTGTTTCCTGTGGAAAGTTGTGTGTTTTCAATTTCCTACCGCTACCATGCCTTCTCTGCCACTGGGGGTATGTAGCCCCCTGGAACCATCCTAAATAAAACAAGCAAGCGAGCGAGCGAGGAAGCCAGCGAACAAGAAACCTCTCCTTCTTAAGTTGCTTTTGGTTACAGCATTTTATTTTAGCAGCAGAAAAGCAGACTATAACAGTGCCAAGGTTCTGGATGCTCAGGGAAAAGAGAGAGAGAGAGAGAGAAAGAGAGAGAGAGAGAGAGAGAGAGAGAGAGAGAGAGAGAGAGAGAGAGAGAGAGAGCGCACATCATTAATGAACAAATAGAACTCTCTGAAAATAACAATAAAACAATAAATTCATGTGACATTCTCTCAAGCACATCTGCTCTACAGTGGGAGGCGTCAGGAGGGCTGAGGGAGGTGCTTAGAAAGCCACTTAAGGTCACTTGGACAGGACAGAGATCCTAAGAAGAGTGCCAAGAATTGGGGGGGGGGGTGCAGTTATTTCTAGATTTTTTTTTAACAATTTATTTATTTATTTATTTATTTATTTATTAATTATTAGTAAGTACACTGTCGCTGTCTTCAGACACCCCATAAGAGGGCATCAGATCTCATTACAGATGGTTGTGAGCCACCATGTGGTTGCTGGGATTTGAACTCATGACCTCCAGAAGAGCAGTTAGTGCTCTTAACCACTGAGCCATCTCACCAGCCCTCTAGATTTTTTTTTAAATCACAAGTCCCCTACCAGGATCTAGGATTTGGGTCAGAATCAACAGCAGGCAGATGTGAGTAAGAAGGAAGTCAGGAAGTCCTATAGCTCAGGGTACTCCCTATGTCTATGGCCATCCAGGATGGCTGTGAACTCCTGATCCTCCTGCCTCCACTACCCAAGTGCTGGGTGAGAGGACCAGGGATGCAAAGTGACCAGATCAGATCGAATTGGCAGCTTAAAACAAGCTCGGGTTTGTTGATGCAGCTCTCGGGCAAGGTTCACCATTCCCAGGGCTGGGGCTAGAGAAGAGCTGGAGACACAAGATGGTTGGTTCTAATAGTCCCAGTCAAATCAGGCAAAGAACTGGCCTTTTTCCATATAAGCTACTGGTTTGAGTGCATGGAGTTCTTTCAGGAAGGGGGCTGGTGCCTGGAACTCAATTTTGGTGCCTTAAGGTTAAGGGGCTGTAGCAAGCAGAAGCATGGGTCTTTCCGGCCACGGCTATGCTGGTCTTTGTCCCGGTCTCAGCCTAACAGTGGGATTCCAGGGGTTGTCTGCCCTGCCTGGCTAAGAGGAGGATTTTGAGAGAGCTCCCTAGAGACCGGGATGCACGAAGACACAGGACAGTGGTGCTGCTCAGGAGCTGGGACATGGAGCCAGCAGAAGCTTTGCTGAGAATCATCAGTCACAGGCTGTGCAGGGAGGCTCTGGTCTCCTGAAACGGAGACCCCCGGTCTGGGTTTGGCTCCAAGGCAGCAGAGTTGCCACCTTGAAGATAAGTCTAGAATGAGGAACCTGACACGATCGAAGGGCCCCTCCCTGAATCTTCCAAATGACACAAGCTCCTCCGGACATTTGCACAACCCTGAAAAGAAGAGGGCCTAAAAACCATGGCCAAGATGGAATTTTCCAGAAGCCAGGGAGGTGGGACTCACCACTGAGAAGGAACATTTTCTGTCTGATGGTGAGGGAGCTCGACACACACCCACTACATAAACACTGACTTTGAGCCACAGAATGTCTTCATCCTGGTACCTTGAATTTGATCCGCCCGGGTTCGTTTAATAGTTCATAAGAGGCTCATACTGCATTTTGGCAGCAAAGAGAAGGCAGGTGTTGTCTTGTTTGCTGAAGCTTGGCGGGGAGAAACTTGATCCATGCATGGGTCTAGGAGGCCTTGCTTGGGTGTCACAGGGTAGTGTTCTAGTCTGCTTTTTTACTGATAAAATAAAATACCGTGATCAGGAATCTGAATCCACTATATGTCTGGCCTCAGGAGTCTCCAAAAATTTGCTTGCTTTAACCCTCATTCCTCTGTCAGCCTTGGTACCCTATGCAAACGAGGATATCTGATCTGTGTCCCTTGTCAACACTCAAGACCTGGCTATGATCCCAGTAAATCCTAATCTCCATTTGAGAATGTTCCCTCTTTCTGGTTTTACCCTGTTTATATGGTTACACCTGCTGTGGGCACTTCCTCCTGCCAGCTATGGGCAAGGCAATCTCAAATGGCCCTTCATCTGCTTTTGTGTGCGCAGTAAAACTGCCTGTGGTGGTTTTGAATGAGAAATGTTCCCTCTCTCCCCTCCATGGGCTCAATCGTTTGAACATTTGGTCCCTGGTTGGTGGTACTGTTGGGGAGGTTATAAGGTGCAGCCTTGTTGGAGGAAGTACACCACTAACTGGGGGCTTTGAGAGCTGATAGACCCCATTTCCAGTTTGCTCTCTCTCTCTGTTTCATGCGTGTAGTTGAAGACTTATTTGGTTGCTTGGTTTCTTGCTCCTGTCACCATGCATGCCGCGTGAGGGCTCCCCACTATGGAGGATTCGTCTCATTGGAACCAAAAGCCCAAAATAAACCTTTTCTTCTCTAAGTTGCTTCTGGTCATGGTGTATTGTCACAGCTACAGAAAAATACCTAATACTGCCTGAATTTTAGATGTAGAATCTGAAGTTCAGGAGGGACATTCAGAAGGCTATTTCAAGGTCATCCAGATAGGAACTGGTACAGACAGAAATTACGAGCTTGCTTCTCTGACTTCAAGCCTCCGGTCTGTGAGTTCCCAGGGTCTCTAGCTATTTTCAAAAAGAAAGTAAGTGAGGGCTAGGGCTGGGGATATAGCTCAACTGGAAGAACGCCTGCTTACCTAGCATGCACAAAGCTCTGGGTTTGATCCCCAGTTGGGGATAAAATGAGTGCCGTGGTGTACACTGTAATCCCAGCACTTGGGAGGTGGGGCAGATCACCAGACGTTCAAAGTAATTCTCTGCTACGTAGCAAGTTCAAGGTCAACTCGGACCATATAAGACAGGGGTGAGGGGAGGGAGGTAGAGGGGGTGGGGGAGGGGGAGAGATCTAACCTGCTCTGAGTTTGCACAAGACGTAGTGACTAAGTTTTGACTTACCATAGACACATGGTCACAACAGAAGCCCTAATTCATGTGCCTCAGTGTCCCCAATTGAATTCCATGGAACAAACAGCTATTTCACTGGCTGTTTTGCAATCAAGAGAGGCCACCAACAAAGTGTAGAGAAGGGGCAGGAAACACAACTAACCAGCATGTGTGGGACACATGTATCTTACAATGTTTCCTGAAAAAAAAATCTTTTTTTTTTTTTTTTTTTGTCCAAGACAGGGTTTCTCTGTGTAAGCCTGGCTGTCCTGGAACTCACTCTGTAGACCAGGCTGGCCTTGAACTCAGAAATCTACCTGCCTCTGCCTCCCAAGTGCTGAGATTAAAGGGGTGTGCCACAACTGCCAGCTTTGTGTGTGTGTGTTTCCTGAAATTTTTTTGGTGGGGGAATCTCCTTGGCCCATTTTAAATGGAATCCCTGAGTTAGCTTTCAGTTGCTCTGATAAATACCCAAGGCAAACAAGTTAAAGAGAGAAAGAGTTCATTTGGCCCAGGGTCTCTGAAGTTTCAGTCTGTGGTTGATTGGCTCCATTGACATGGGATTTTAGTGAAGCAGAGAGTGGTGGTTGATGGGGAGTGGAGGAGAAAAACTGCCCATGTTATGATACCCAGAAAGTAAATGATGCCCAGAGAGAAATGAAGGGGCCAGGGACTAGTCATGTCTCCATGGCTTGCCTTCTCAAAGTAGACCCCACCTATGGATAGCCTGAAACAGGATGACCTCATGAATTAGTCCTGAACCAATCAGCTCTCTGTGCTTTTATTTCTGAATGCTGCTGTCCTGGTGATGGAGCCTTCAGCACACAAGCCTCTGGGGGAACATTCTGTGTTTACAGTGTACCATGGGAAGCTTCCAGAGCCACATGGAGGGAGCTTTAAGACTCAACCATGGTTTCACAACAGTTCAAAGCATTTCAGTGTGTCTCCCTGTCACCCCTGACAACCACCAAAGCCATGCCGGTCACAGCAAAGAGTCAAAGGAAAGTCTGCACTGTAGCGCCTACCTCTGGCAGAAGTTGACAGATCCATTCTGGAGGCCAAGTGATGCCAGAAGCAGCACCCCTCCAGCCCACATTCCCAAGGGACAGCTGTGTCCTGAGAGAGAAGATGACCCACCCTAGGCAGCCAGCCAGGACTTCAGTCCCAGGTTCTCTATGCTTGGCACCAAAGGGTTAAATATTGCCAAGATGCAGGAATGTCGTCCATTTTATCTTGTTTAACTTTAAAAGAATGTGGGCACACAGAGTGGATGTGCTTTGCATTTCATAGCTGTAATAACCGTAAAACGCAGCTTGCCAGGTCAAACCCAAGATGGCCAGCTGCATAGGAGTTTCTGAAAACCAACAAATAATACTTCTACTAAAAAATAAATAAACAAACCTACCCGACTCTTATCTGGATTCTTTGTTGTTGTTGTTCATTAACTAGTAATGCCTACATGGGAAGACTTTTGGCTATGGTCCAGGAGGAAGCATGGGAAGTATTTTGTTAGCACGATAAGATCCTAATTTGGCTGTTTGCAGACTTCGTGACCTCGAACAAATTACTTAACCTTTCTGTTCCTCCAAGAGCTGTATTCAAATTCACTCAAAAGCTTACTTCCTGGAACATGAACGGCACAGTACCAGAATGTAACTGATCCCCAAAAGGCAGTTGTTACATTATTATAATTTTCTTAAATTAACACTTTCTCAGGGACTTGTCCTGACGTTGATCCTGGAAGATTCAGTTGGGCCTGAATATTTGACCTGGGAAACTTCACCAAACCAGTCTCCACCACACTCCGCCCACCACCACCCCCCACCCCCCCTTCTCTACCACTCCCTCCTACCATACCACCGCCCACACCCCAACCACACCCCCACCTACCATAACTCCCACTTCCAACCCCCTTCACACCACCCTCCACCCTTCCCTCCCTCTCCCACCCCCTCCAGCCTGTCCTCACTCTTCCATTCCCACCTACTCCCCCCACCCCCCCACCCCCGCATCACAGCCAGAAAAATTAAAAGCATGAAACACTGTGGGCTAGAGCAAGTGCAGCAACAGTACCAGACGCCTACTAGGAAGGTGCCTACCATGCCATTGGGTGGAAAGCAGGTTAAGAAAGAGAATATAAAATCACTACATAGGGGAGTAGTTGGAAGGGGCCTGCCCAAAAGATGCCTGGCATGCAAGTTTCCTTAGTTCTACAGTTAACCTACGGAGAAGCCTGCCTCATATCCACTCTTAATTTTGAACATAAGTTACTTTCTTTTGGTGGCACTTTTTCTAGCTTTAAAAACAGCTCACCATTTCATGCTCTCTTACAGCTTGGCACGGTCAGAGTGTGACCCAATTCTGGCCAAAGTGACAGCTTAAGAAACCAAGGAATTCAAAGTTATGACTGGTTATGTAAGTTCAGGGCCAGCCTTGGCTACATAAACCCCTATCTCAGAAATAGCATAGCAAGGGCTGGAGAGATGGCCCAGTGGTTAAGAGCACCGACTGTTCTTCCAGAGGTCCTGAGTTCAAGTCCCAGCAACCACTTGGTGGCTCACAACCATCTGTAATGGGATCTGATGCCCTCTTATGGTGTGTCTGAAGACAGCTGCAGTGTACTCACATACATAAAATAAATAAATAAATAAATCTTTAAAGAAAGAAAGAAATAGCACTTCGAGGCAAAACAAAACAGGAAGACACAGCCTCACCTTTACTCTGCTCCTTTTTCCTTCTTTCTTTTCCCTTTTTTAAACAAATATTTATTTATTTTATATGAGTACACTATCACTGTACTGATTTTAGAAGAAAAATAATGGACTTAGCTGTAAAAAATTAGTATAGTATTTTATTTATTCATTTATTTTTGTTTTGGAGATAGGGTCTACATAGCCTTGGCTGTCCTTGAATTTGCTACGTAGACCAGGCTGGCCTCAGACTCCGAGAGATCCACCTGATCCTGCCTCTCAAGCACTAGGATTAAAGGTGTGCACCATCATGCCCGGCTCAGAAAATTATTTAAATAAAGGATGCATTAGCAAAAGTAACAGGTGGGGTAGACCAGGGGTTGACTTTAATATTGAGATCCTTTCATACTGAGAGGCTGAGGGTGGAGGTGCTTCTCAGTGGAATGGCATGTTTCTTAACATGCATAAGGCCCTGGGCTTGCTCCTTTGCGTTGCAAAAATGTGTATTTGTACACTCCAGGTCTGAACCATCCAACCTAGCTGTCACTAGCCACTGTTCTTTACTAAGGACATAGTTTGGATTGAGACATAAGTGAAGAGATGCATCAGCTTTCAAAGACATGTAGCGTCTTCTAAGGACCATGGGGGCATCTCCATGATTTT
Organism: Arvicanthis niloticus; assembly: GCF_011762505.2. NCBI lineage: Eukaryota > Metazoa > Chordata > Mammalia > Rodentia > Muridae > Arvicanthis > Arvicanthis niloticus. The sequence continues at coordinate 15,940,224 of NC_047662.1, forward strand.
ATACCCACGACACATTTATTAGCTTACAAAAACACATTGCTAATATCAATTTTACCTATTCGGTTTTACTTTTAAAATGTGACTATTGACATATAAAAGGAAAAAGCAACAGTTGAGGGGTTAGAGACATGGCGCAGTGATTAAGAGCACTGGATAGTCTTCCAAAGGACCTGGGCTTGGCTTGCAGCACTCACACAGTGGTTCACAACTATCTATAACTCCAGTTCCAGGCATTACGATGCCCTCTTCTGGCCTTCTTGATACGGCACTCATACAGTGCACGTGCAGGCAAAACACCCATCACCTGAAATAAAAACAAAATCTAAAGATCTTTTTCAAAGAAAGAATTTGAAATACTTGCATGTGTAACATTTCTATACCATAAGCATCCTAGGTTGTACAAGATACTCTTGTACTTCTTTGGGGATGAGGAACAAAATGCCTAATAGGAAAATGAAGCGAGGTTGTGAATTAGAATTCACAGAAGAAGCTTTTCTGGTGGCAGCACTGAGCACAGTGAGTAGCTTGCATTCATGCTTGCAGCTATGCCTTCCAAGGGTCCTCTGCAATCCAAGCAGGTCTTTGGTTAAAAAAAAAAGTCACAGCCAAGCCGGGCAGTGGTGTTGCATGCCTTTAGTTCCAGCATTTGGGAGGCAGAGACAGGTGGATTTCTGAGTTCGAGGCCAGCCTGATCTACAGAGTATGTTCCAGGACAACCAGGGGTATACAGAGAAACCCTGTCTTGAAAAAAACAAAACAAAATGCCACAGCCATGGTGCATGCAAAGGGGAAACGGCTCATCAAAGTGACAGATATCCATCCCCTAGAGATGTCAGAGCCAGGCACGATGTAGTACAGGTTACTGGACCCCATTCTGCTTTTGGGCAAGGAACGATTTGCTGGTGTGGATATCTGGGTCTGTGTGAAGGGTGGTGACCATGTGGCTCAAATTCATGCTATCCGACAGTCCATCCCTGGTGGCTTCTTACTAAAAGTCTGTGGATAAGCCTCTAAGAAGGAGATCAAAGACATAGTTATCCAGTATGGGCAGACTCTGCTTGTAGCTGGCTCCTGTTGGTATGAATCCAAAAATTTGGGGGGCCTGGTGCCTGTGCTTGTTCCAAACCAGAAATCTTACTGATAATCCCATCTCAAGGATCAGGGTTCACCTTTGTAATAAACATCCTAGGATTTTAGTGCTTAATAAAAAAAGAGTTTACAGAAGGGCCCCCCCCCCCCCCACACACACATGAAGTGTCTGCCTCACTAATAACCAGAAGAAACAGATGAACACAAGAACCGTGCTGGCCAGACATCCATCAAACATGTGCACAATTTATCCTATGACAGTTGGTGGAATTGAAAGGTGGCTACCTTGATGTCTGCTGAATGAGAGGCTGCTAGGCAAAACCTAGTCTAAAGCTTCAATAAACTGTAAGACCCATGCTTGGGGCTGGAGAGGTAACCGCTCAAGCGGTAAGGAGCTTGCCGTGTAAGCCCAAGGACCTGAGTTCGATCCCCTGGAAACTATGTGGAAAAGCTAAGTCTGGTAGCATGCTTGTAATCCCAACACTGACGATCCAGAGACAAACAGATCCATGGGGCTGGCTGGCTCTCGAAACTCAAGCATGTGTGCCGCTCGTGCACACACTCACACACACACACACACAGCTTCGTAGTTAACAACCCACAGTTATATGTGGCAAAGTGGATAGGTCTCAAGAAGTGTCAGGAGTGGACAGGGCAGTGGGAAACAAATGGAGTGAGACTTCCAGTTTAATTCCCTTAGTGCAAATTAAAAACAACACAAATGGGGCTGGAGAGATGGCTCAGTGGTTAAGAGCACTGACTGCTCTTCCAGAGGTCCTGAGTTCGATTCCTAGCAACCACATGGTGGCTCACAACCGTCTGTAATGGGATCTGATGCCCTCTTATGGTGTGTCTGAAGACAGCTACAGTGCACTCATATAAATAAAATAATAAATCTTTAAAAGAAACAACAGAATCAACAGGGATTTTATTTTCAGGTTTCTACCTACATCCAAGTAAGGGAGGGGAGACAAATCACATGTGTTTGCACAAAATGTGTCAGGGCTGGTGCTGATGGAGAGACGGAAGAACAGAAGCCGACTTGGCAGATGGAGGGAAAGGAGGGAAAAACAATAAGATAGAAAAACAAAGTAACAAAATGATCAAATAAAACAAACAAATGCTTTTCCCCTCTCCAGTTGTCCAATTAAGGCAGCCATGACAGGGGCCACCTGATTAAATTCGAAGTATAGGTGAGTAACACACCCTTCTGCAGGGGCCTATCAAACACTCCAGTTAAATTTGCATTTCTGAGAAATGCCTCGCTGTAAAGTTTATCAGGTTACTGTTGTTGGTAACTTGGTCCCTGATTCCCGTGATGACGTCTTTAGGTGAACCCTGGCACTAACTCTATCTGTGTCACTAGATATGGCCAAGGCTCAGCCCTCAGCAGGACTGTAAGTGATAAGGGTCTTTCTGGACCTTTCTAGTAATAGCCACTCCTGATCCTCGTTTAGCCTGGGCAATGTGAAAGGCCTGTTCTCAGAAGCATCCGCCCGAGGAGCAGGGAGAGAGCAGGCAATGGGGGAAATCACGGGTGTGATTGCCCTTCCAGCCTTGGCGCACACGTGATCACAGCACACGGGAGGTTGAAGCAGGAGGGCCACAAGTTTGGGGCTAGCTTGTTTCATAGTGAGACTGGGTCTCAAAACCTCAGTCTTCACGGAGTCTCAGTTCTGGGGTTTAGTGGTTGCTTCCCTTCTGAGCCTTTGGGTTTTCATCAGTAGAAATGGGAGAGAAAAAACAAGCCAAATTCCTCAGAGGATCACAATAAGAGAAGAGGCGCAGGAGGGAGCCCAGAAGATCACGTACTGGGTACAGTGCAGCTACTGCAAATACATATTACACATGTATAGAAAAAAATACAGAAGATAACAAGTCAGTGGCAAGTCAATACTGTGAAATTAATTGTACAGTACTTGGCACATGACAATCAATAATGCCTTGCTGAAAATTCTTGAGCCCTGGGTTCAGGGAGAGAACCTGCCTCAAAAAATCAAGGCAGAGAGTCACAAGAGCAAACCAAAGCCCTCTTCTAGTTCCATGATGCGTACGCAGTATGTACCTTGCCATATGCATGTACACCATGTACACATACATTAGATACACACACGATAGATAGATAGATAGATAGATAGATAGATAGATAGATAGATAGATAGATAGATAGATAGATAGAAAGCTTGGAGCTGGGCTCAGGGGTTAAGAGTACTGATGGCTATTTCAGAGATCCTGAGTTCAATTCTCAGCGACCACATGTTGGCTCACAACCATCTGTAATGGGATCTAGTGCCCTCTTCTGGTGTGTCTGAAGACAGCGACAGTGTACATAAAATAAATGAATGAATCTTTTTTTAAATGTGTATGTGTTTATTTTATTATTTTATTTATTTTATTTTATTTGGTTTTTCGAGACAGGGTTTCTCTGTGTAGCCGGGGCTGTCCTGGAACTCACTCTGTAGACCAGCCTGGCCTCGAACTCAGAAATCCGTCTGCCTCTGCCTCACAAGTGCTGGGATCAAAGGTATGCACCACCACTGCCCGGCAAATAAATGAATCTTTAAAAAAAATATATAAAGAATAAATCTGGCTACCAAGATGACTCCTGCAGTGATGACTCCTCTTGCCAAGCCTGAAGACCAGAGTTTGATCTTAGGGACTCACATGGTGTAAGGAAGAAGAGACTCTGAATTTTCTTCTGACCTTCTTAATTTTGGCCAAATAGCTAATTTGAGGCCAGCCTGGGCTACATGAGACCCTGTCTCCACCGGGAAGCTGGGGAGGTGACCCAGCGGTTAAGAGTATTGCTGCTCTTACAGAGGACCTGAGCTTGGTTTTCAGCGCCCACACTGGGAAGCTCACAGCTGCCTGTAACTCCGGTTCCTGGAGATCGAACTTTGCTGCTATTGTGCACTCACCGGGTGCTCACACAAACAAGTAGCAAGCATTCATACACACATGTAAACATTTAAAACCAAACAACATACAGACAGTAGCCCAGGCCTACCCAGAATCAGGATCTTGTCTTCCCCCCATCTTGTCCCTCTGTAAGGTCTTTGGCTCTCTGTCACCTCCTCCGGTAAAAATGCCCACTTCTGGAGTATGCCCCAAAGAACCCTCCATGATGTTAAATGAGATGTCATGTGTTTTATTCAACAACTGATTAAGCCAAGTCATTATCATAATTAGTTATTGTCATTTCGTTTTGTTTTGCTCTGGGGCAGATTAAGGGTTGCATACAATTATGGGCATCAGGACTCCCCAGGCCTGGAGGGCGGAGGCTCTGTGCTTAAGCAAACTGCAGTCATACCCAGGACCATACACACAGCGGTAATAAAACACTGAGCAATACCAATGAGGGAGAGAAATATGGAGCAAAGCAATGAGACTTTTCACTTCCGTGCCCAGCACCAGGGAAGTCACGACAGGAACTCAAACAGGAACCTGGAAGCAGAAACTGGAGGAGAAGCCATGGAGAAAAACTGCTCATAGCTTGTTCTCCGTGGTTCGCCTGCTTTCTGATAGCACCTTGGACCACTCCCACCCCTTCCTAAGTTTAGGTAATTATATATTTGCCTCTTCAGTTTTAAGTACTCAATAGGTAGAATTGGGTACTGTATCTTGGAGGCTTCCCTTTCTTCCTCTTCCTCTTCCTCTTCCTCTTCCTCATCCTCTTCCTACTCTTCCTCCTCCTCTTCTTCCTCCTCCTCCTCTTCCTCTTCTTCTTTCTCCTCCTCCTCCTCCTCCTCCTCCTCCTCTTCTTCTTCTTCTTCTTCCTCCTCCTCCTCCTCCTCCTCCTCCTCCTCCTCTTCCTCTTCTTCTTCCTCTTCTTCTTTTAGTATAGAATAGAGTTTATTCAGGGCATGGGGAGGGGAGTTAAGAGGGTAGTAGAATCAGAGAGAGGGAGAGAGAGAGAGAGAGAAGAGAAGAGAAGAGAAGAGAAGAGAAGAGAAGAGAAGAGAAGAGAAGAGAAGAGAAGAGAAGCAGAGGCCAGCCATGAGCACATGGAGAGGGGGAGGGGAAGGGTTTTGGAAAGGGGGAGAGCCAGAGCAAGAGGGAAGCAAGAGATCAAGAGCTCTTATGAGTTACAGTATTAGCAAGCAAACATCGAGGAATGTCCCCTAAGTTCCCCTAAAATCTGGGGGGTTGTGGGGTGGAACATATACATGTGAAAGAAATGAAACTGGAGCTACTGAGCATCCTTCCTAGAAGCCTCTACCTCAGGATAGGGCTTTGCTTCTTCTGATGTGGAAAGGGACAGCTCTATCTGCAGTTTTGGTCAGTGTGCCCTGTCAGAAAAGAAGGGATGCTCCAGTAGCCAGGCCACTGAGACTGCCTTCATGTGCCACGGAGACCATTTCAAACTGCGGGCCTCTGTGCTAAGTGTCTCTCTATGCTTCCCCCTGAGCTAAGATGGGGAGGGGCCTCCCTGGGGGTGCCCCTCAATAGCAACTGAACTTCATGCATTGTTGGAAAGAGATCAGTAAAGTGACTGGTGGACACGTGCCGTGCTCTTGGCTGTCGGGGTGGTGAGATGGGTGTTCCCAAGTGTGTCCTGGTTGTTATGTCAACCTGCATGTCAGTCAGTCTGCATCTACCCTGCTGTTTCCAGATAAATCCCCTGCTCTTCCTGGTTGCCCTTTGATCTGGTGTTTAGCTTCATGGCCATGACTGTTTTTCTATTCTTTATGTTCACATGTTTACGTGTGGGGTATGCATGTACGTGCAGATGTGCTTGTGGTCATGTATGTGTGGGTGTGTGTCAGAGACAATGGTGGCACTTTTTGTGGAAGCCCTCAGAATGTTTAGAAGTGCATTTTGGCCAGGTGGTGATGGTGCATGCCTTTATTCCCAGTGCTCAGGAGGCAGAGGCAGGGGGATCTCTGTGAGTTTAAGGCAAGTCTTAGCTGCAGAGTAATTTCCAGGACAGCCAAAGCTATACAGAGAGACCCTGTCTCAAAAAAAAACCCAAAAACAAACAAGTGCATTTTGAAGCAATAAGTGCATTTTGAAGCAATACATATGTTTTTTTACAGGTGTGTGTGTGTGTGTGTGTGTGTGTGTACACATGCCCACACTTGTCCTGGCTCTGTGAGGGAGTCAGAGTGCAACTTTTAGAAGTCAGTTTTCTCCTCCCTCTTTATGGGTCCCAGGAATGAAAATTGAGTCTTGGCAGCAGACACCATTATCCACTGAGCCATCTTGAGAATTTTAGAAGTACGTCTCAAGGTAGGCAAGGAAGCAATGGAGGGTCTTGGACTTCAAAGTGCCTGCTGAGGGCTGGAGAGGTGGCTTAGGGGTTAAGAGCACTAGCTGCTCTTTCAGGGGTCCTGAGTTCAAGTCCCAGAAACCACATAGTGGCTCACAACCATCGATAATGTGATCTCTTCTGGCACATGGGTTATGTGCAGATGGAGTGATCAAATTAAATAAATAGCTCTTTAAAACAAACAAACAAACCAACAATAAACAGTAAAACCAAACTGCCCACTGTTTCCTAATGAGGTAGATACCTAAACATTCTACCTCTAAGCCTTGGTTCCTAATCTAGGAATGAGTTAGTCTTTAGAGGATCCAGACGGGTTACAAGAAAAGGCTTGAAATGGATCACGGATGCACCCATGGCACCCTGAATTATTATCCATGCCCAACAAACTCAGGATGTGCTTTTCTCCCCCCACCCCCACTGGTTCCCTAGTCTTCTTTACATTTGCTTAGAAGTGGCATCCTCTGGAAAATCCCCCTGCTGCAGGAAGGTTTCCAGGGTTGGGGGCAAGTGTTGGATTGTGATCTCTGGAGATGATTCACCTGCTTGAGTTGAGAACTGGCAAAGTGGGCACAATAAAGTCTTTCTCTGTTACTGCCCCGCCCTTGCCTTCTCATTTATGGGGCTGGCAAGAAGGCTGCTTGGTCTCTAAGGCGTTCTGATCTCCCATGAAGATAACCATACAGCAGAGCCAAGGATGGTGGAGTTTGTGGAACTGAATATCAAGCTTCAGAGAAATCCCTCCCTATTCCTGGAACTGAAGGCTTTGCTGTAACTATGCACATGTCGGGTAAAAATATGGAGGTTGGTGTTGGAGAAGCAAGATTCCTTGGATGAATGACTGAGTCTGAATGCATGCGGTAGGACAGAGGTCCTCATGTCTTTGACGTTTTGTTTAAAACTTTACTGTGTTGTGAGGTGTGTGTGTGTCTGTGTGTATGTGTCTGAACACACATGTTAATGAACACACACATATAACCCCCAGCCATTTCCAGACAGTATGAACACATGAATAGAAAGGAATTCATATTTAGATATTTAATGATGGAACCCCTCTGATGGCTATATATTTTTGGGATCTCCTTCCACAGTGCCCAGTCTAGTCAAATGTTATCCACAATTCGAAACTTGCTTCAGATCTAATAAATGTCATAATATGTCTAGTCCCTCCTCTCCCTCCCCCAGGCCTGAGTGAGGAGGCCCATCTCTTGGTTCCCACAACATCTTTGACTTGGTGTTTTCATTCTCATGCCTTTATCTTTATCTTTCTGTCTTTTCTTTTTCTTTATTCTTCTCTTAGCAGTACATCCCGACCTCAGCCTCCTTCCCCCTTCTCCTCTAAGTCCCCCCTCTCCTTCCAGATCCACGGCTCCTCTGTTTTTGTTTTTGTTTTCAGGAAAGAGCAGACTTCCCAGTGATGTCAACCCAACACGGGATAAGAAGATGCAATAAGATTAGGCACAAACCCTCCTGTGAAGGCTGGACAAGGCAATCCATTAGGAGGAAAAAGATCCTGTGAGCAGGCAAAAGAGTCAGACACCCCCACTCCCACTGTTAGGAGTCCAACAAAAACCCCTAGCCACACAACTACAGCATGTACGCAGAGGGCCTAGTGCAGATCCACGCAGGCTCTGTGATTGGCACCTCAGTCTCCGTGAGCCCCTGTGAGCCCTGCTTAGCTGATTCTGTGGACCATGTTCTCCTGGTGTCCTTGACACTTCTGGTTTCTGCAATCCTTCCTCTGCCTCTTCTGTGGGGTTCTCTGAGTATCACGTACTGTGTAGCTGTCGGTTTCTGCATCTGACCCCATCAGCTGTAGGAGGAAGCCTCTCTGACTTACTGAGTTAGACACCGATCTATGAGTATAGCAGAATATCATTAGGAATCATTTCATTAAGTTTTGTTTGTTTGTTTGTTTGTTTGTTTTGTTTTGTTTGGTTAGTTGGTTTTGGTTTTTTGGCTTTTGGTCAGTCGTGTTTGGCTCCACCCTAGATCTCTGAGCCATTCAGCTTCCAGATCCCTGCCATCCAGGCAGTGTCCCCTCTCATGGTTAGACCATGGCTGGCCACTTCTGCAAGCTCTGAGCCACCATTACCCCCAGCACACCTGTCAAGCAGGACAGGTTGTGGGGGGTTGGTCTTGTGGCTGGGTTGGTGTCCCAGTCCCGTCACTGCGAGCCCAGCCTGGTTACAGAAGAAGGTGGTTGAGGCTCTGTAGCCCCTATTACTAGGAGTTCTTGATAGGGTCTCCCTCATAGGAAGATCCAGGAAGTTTCCATCCCACTAGGGTTCCACATTGTGCCTTAAACACCCACCTATTTCAGTCTCCTCTCTCTGTACCCCCTTTCCCACCTGATCCCTCCTGTTCCCATCCCTACCTGGCCCCAGTCCATGCACAAAATCTATTCTTCTTTATCTTTCTTTTTCTCTTGCAGAGGGGAAAGGATATGTTTGTATCACTCAACCACGATTCCCCAGAAGATGGCTGAGAAAAACTTGCTGAAGGATGAAGGGTACAGGTATTGTTGGAACGTCACTTGATAATAACCATCTCCTGTGCTCTCTGTAGTTACATGAGATACAATGTATGGATCAGATTATTTATCATATCACACAGCTGTACCCTCCAGGGAGTGTGTTTCAAAACCCTGTGACGGATATCCCAAACTGTGAATACAGATGGTACCAGATGTGTGTTTGAGTAATGTTTCTTATACTTACAATAAAGTTTAATGTATAAATTGTTATCTACATACTATTAAATACACCACATGATTATTATTATTACTCATAATAATTGAGAAGTAGAACAATGATAACACGTTATAAGATAAGCTATATGAATGTAGTCTCCACCCCTCCTCTCCACAAATATCTCAGTGCAGGGGCTGGAGCAATGTCTCAGTAATTAAAGGCTCTTCCTGCTCTTTCAGACCAGTAGACTTTCATTTCCAGCACCCATGTCAGCTGCTCACCACTTTCTGTAACTCCAGCCAATGATTGGCAGCTATGAGGAGTCTTGGAATGAATGGATTTGCTTAGAGATTCTCACAGTGACGCATCTTCATGAATCAAAGTCAAGTGCGATGGACTAGTGCCTGGAGAATAAGGGGTTTGATCTTTTCCCCCAAAGGGCCTGAGCACTTTGGTACCAAGTGAAACTTGGGAGCAGGCTGAGAGCAGAGGGTCAGAGGATGCTCACCCGTTCAAATGCATCTAGCTCACCAAGGGTGGGAAATCTGCTTTTTTCCTTTGCAAAGTTCTTCTTCCCTCTCCTTCTCTTCCTCTTCCTCCTCCTCTTCTTCCTCCTTTTCTTCTTCCTCCTCCTTCTTTTCATTCAACAACACACTGCACAGGTCATTCCATTCTAATCTAGCTGTTATCTTCAAGGACTCTCCAAATGGCTTCTTTCCCTCCCTCCCATCCCCCACCTCCTTCTTTGAGACAGGGTCTTGTGTGTAGCTCTGGCTGACCTAGAACTCACAATGTCACCCAGGCTGGCTGTAGACTCATGGCACCTCCTATTTCTGCTCCCCAGTGCTGGAATCCCACACGTGAACTGCCATGTGTGGCTCGACATGTTCCTCTTCAGCAGATAGAACATAGTTTATTGGAAAATTCCCCAATAGAAGGCACTTGGCTTGTTTTCAACCTTTCCTGTGATCCTAAGCACTCCTGTGATGGCTTTGGAACCAGCTATTGAGTTCAATGGCATATATAGGCCCCTTTCAAATATGATGTATTTTCCACTAGAAATGTGGGGAAATTCCAGCAGATCTGTCAAAAGGCTAATTTTATGAGTTTATTATTTATTTACTTTTAAAATTTTTATTTATTTTATATATATGAGTATAGTGTAGCTGTCTTCAGACACACCAGCAAAGGACATCGGATCCCATTACAGATGGTTGTGAGCCACCATGTGGTTGCTGGGAATTGAACTCAGGACCTCTGGAAGAGCAGTCAGTGCTCTTAACTGCTGAGCCAACTCTCTAGCCCTTATGAATTTAATTAAATGCATTCCCTGGTCTTGTGATTTCCTTTTTTTTTCTTTTTTCTTTTTGTTTTTTCTTTGTTTGTTTGTTTGTTTTGTCTTTTGAGACAGGGTTTCTCTGTGTAGCCCTGTCTGTCCTGGAACTCACTCTGTAGACCAGGCTGGCCTCAAACTCACAGAGATCCACCTGCATCTGCCTCCCAAGTGCTGGGATTAGAGATGTGTTTACCACTGCCCTGTGAATTTGTGATTTTTAAAAATTATTATTTTATGCACATGGATATTCCATCTGCATGTGTATGAGTGCACACAGGTGTATGCCTGGCCATAAGAGGGTGTCAGAACCGCCAGAACTGGAGTTGCGGTTGGCTGTGGGCCACCATGTGGGTGCTGGGAATCAAACTCGATCCTCTGGAAGAACAACCAGTGTCCCCAGCCACTCTGCTGTCTCTCCATCCCGAGTTTGTGAATTTTTTTTAAAGAAAGAGTTCTTTTATCATTAATTATGTATGTGCAAGTGTGTGCATGTGTGTGCACAAGCACGAGTGGGTATGTGTCTGGGAGGCAGAAGAGGGTGTTGGATGCCCTGGAGCTGGAGTTACAGGTGATTGTGAACATCTCATTGTGAGTGCTGAGAACAGACCTCTGATCCTCTGGAAGAGGAGCAGAGCAGCAGAGCAGTGAGTGCCCAAAGGAATCACTTGGGGCAAGATCATTTTCTTCTAAGCAAACACCACAAATATATATACACACACACATAAACTGCATGGCTTAGCTTCATTTTGGCTATCTATATCTGTATGTAATCTCTACCTACATAGTAAAGAATTATCTTTGCGTTACTAAGTGATGGAAATCTCAGGTTTCCCCTCCTTTGGAGATGCTTGTCTTAGATGTTAGGGTTTTGTATCTGGGAACTTCAAAGAGAATGCCCACTTGCTTGAGAATAGTCCCAGACTGGAAACATTAAGGGAACATTTCCAGAAGTGGACGATGTGTAAATTTCCAACCCTGCACCTACCTGAACAGAGTAATAAAAGCTGGTGCCATCCTGCACCATCCCGCCTGCGCGTGAATCATGCCTCTGCCTGGTATGCCTGGGTTATGCAACGGTCTCCACCCATCTGCCATTCAGCTGTCCTCTTGGTTATCAGATCAACTGTTAATATCCTCAGGACTGCATTCAGTTAACCCTTAATTAATATAATAACGGTCCCAAGGGCAAGAATACCGAGGACATCAGGAAGACGCATCGTGAATACAGGCTCCGTCCTGTCTGCAGTCTCGGGCCTCCTCTGGAATCACATATTTCCTGTAGATGGGGTGACCATGCTCACATTTAGGAATGGAAACTGGGTCCTCTGGGGGCTTTTTCCAGTGTTCTCCCTCCTCCTGTATGGTCTGGACAGGGTGACTTAGAAGTGGCATCAACATGAACTGCTCCCAGATTAAAATATTAAAATACTCCCTCCCTCTTGTTACTGTCAGGCTGCTTGCCTGAGCATCCAGCAAGTCAGGGATTTTTTTTTTCATTTCTTCTTCTTCCTCTTCCTCTTTTTTCTTCTACTTCCTCTTCTTCTCCTTCTCCTCTTCTTCCTCCTCCTCCTCTTCTTCCTCCTCTTCTTGTTCTTCTGGAACAAGATGTCATGTAGCTCAGATTGGCTTTGAATCCACTATGAAGCTGAGGCTGGCTTTGACCTTCTGGTCCTCAACTTGCCGCTGCTTCCTGACTGCTGGGATTGCAGGCACCTGTGCACCTGTTGCAGGTTTTCTAGCACGCCAGATTTCAGTTTTTTTTCTCCTTATCTTTGTCTGTTTCTCTCTAAACCTGCTTGTGAGGTCTCTGGAGCACCGTAGAGGGCTAAGACTGACAGAGCCTTGAGCAAATCAAAATACTTAAGAGTATAATAAATAAGTAAATAAATAAATACAAAGCTGGGCCGTGTAGAATTTCCCTCTAATCCCAGCTTTCAGGAGACAGCTGCAGGCAGATTTCTGTGAGTTCCAGTGTAGCCAGGAATATATAGTAAAACCCTGTATCAGCTAAACAGAGGCAAACGAATGAACATGTCACATGTGTCTACATGGATAAAAGAGTTAAAGTATCTGCACACTGTTTAGACAGCAACAAAGGTTAGAGAAGATAATATTCAATTTGGTCTCCTTTATATGAAGTTGGGCATGGTAGGTAACAATATATACTGTGCAGGGACACATACCCTGCCACAGTGAACACTGGGTTTGTGTGGGAGGCAGGGCATTTCTGGTAGTAAGAAGGACATAAAGGATTTCCCTGACAGTCTCTTGTATGTCTCAAGTGTTTCTGCGCACATTCGAACGTCAGACTTTAAAGACAAACACACGCCCACGCACAGAGAGTACTATCTTCATTTTGTATTTTCAGAGAGTTTATGTTTGGCATGGAGAGAAGTTAGATAGTTAAAGCACATAAAACTACCATCTGGGTACAGATGGGTATCTAGGGCTGGGCAAGGTGGATCACCTCTGTAATCATAGCACTCTGGAGTTTGAGGCAGGAGGACGCCCATGAGTTAGAGATCATCCCAAGGTACATAGTGAGTTCCTGGTCAGCCTGAGCTACAAGGAAAAACCCAGATAGAAGATATGTGTGTTGGTGCAGGCGTTTGTGTGTGTGTGCGCGTGCGTGCGTGCGTGCGTGCGTGTGTGTGTGTGTGTGTGTTCGACAATATCTTAGGGCTGTAAGCACAACACAGCAAAGGGCAGCAACGATTGTCTCCGAGAGTGTGAATACAGGCCACCTTTTTTACTCCTTACTGTCATTTTTGAAGGTTTTATATCATGAACGTGTTATGTCTTTTTCACCTTTGATAAACCTCAGGGGGCACGATTGCAGGCCCCAGGGACTACTCAGGTGAGGGAGATGGGAGGTCGCGGGCTGCTTTCTGCTCTGCCGCTTTATGGGCAAAGTGACTCACATGCCTAACTCAGGGCTGAGCTCTTCTGGTCCAAGAAACAGGATCATTGTGCTGGCCGCACTTAGTTTGCCTGCAGGCCTTGGTTTAAGCTGGCTGCAACGCTCCCTGACGCTTCAATCACAGCACGTCTCTCTGCTGCTCCCTTGTGGGCTCTGCAGGACCGACAGGCATCGCTCTCTGCCTGCCTAGCTGGCTCCGAACGTGGCAGAGTGGGTGTGGTCCTGGTGCCAGGCACAGGGGAGAATGAAGCAGTCACAGTAATGAGTTTATCGCAGCTGAGGATTACAACAAAATCCGTAGGCAGTTAGATCCTGGCACAGGGATGTCAAACAAAGAAATTGCTGCGGAGTTGTAAAAGATAAGCCTGCGGCTCAGGGGCCACCAAGTTCACCAGAAGCGGGAGCAAGTCCCGCCCTCTTGCCCTCTTTTCCCTATTCAGATCGGGAGATGGCCTGATGAAATCAAGGGAGGGTCACCCACAAACAGAAACTAATGTGTCTTAATTCTCCTGGGAGCAGCTTGCTGGAGGAAGTAATGATGGATATTAAATTCTTTGCATATATAAATAATTTAGTATAGGGGCTACCGGGTTTATAGGAAAGCGGAGAGGTAGACAGTGGAGCTGGGAGAGACTCCAGAAGCTCTGTTGTGCTGACAGCTAGTGAGGGGCCGGAATGGAAAGGGACCAGACTCCATCCTTCCATTCCAGAACTCGCTTTAGATCCTCTGTATGTTACATGGGTGAGACAAGAGGCTGCATCCTAAAGATGAGGACAATGTCACAGAGGTCAAGTGGAACTGACAGTACCACCACCTGCAGAGGAAAAAGAGGCGGGGCTGGGAAATGGCTCCATCGGTACTGGGTTATCAGTGTAAACATGGGGAGTGGAGGTCTATTCTCAGCATCCATGTAAAGCCTAGTGTTGTTACTAAGTGCGTAATCCAAGCATAGGGGAGGTAGGGACATGAAGATCCAGCTTAGTTGAATCCGTGGGCTCCCGGTTCAGTAAGAGACCCTGACTTAAATAGTAAGGTAGAGAAAGCAACTGAGGAAGATTCCTGATGTTGACTTCTGGCCTCTATACACAGGAACAAGCGTGCACATATATACCTGTGGGCATCAAAAATTAAAAGAGGGGCTGGAGAGACGGCTGAGCAGTTAAGAGCACTGACTGCTCTTCCAGAGGTACTGAGTTCAATTCTCAGCAACCACATGGTGGCTCACAACCATCTGTAATGGGATCTGATGCCCTCTTCTGGTGTGTCTGAAGACAGCAACAGGGTCACAGGGTGCTTACATAGATAAAATTAAAAAGAAAAACAAAGCCACACGTTGATAATCCAGCTCACTCTAGTCAGAACGGCAGTCATGGAGAAATCAAATGGCATCCCACCGTGCCTGGGATGTTGGACCAAGGGAGTCGCTTATGTTGGTGACGATGTTCTACATACAGACTACATGAAGCGGCTCATTCTGCTGTGTCGAGGAGAGCTGCCCACATGATCTGACCTTCTTCTTTTAAATGCTGTGTAGTGTTGTGTGACTGTTTCAAAGCAGGAGACGTGGAGATCCCGCTGAAGTGTACCTAGGCTGTTTCTAATTGGCTCGCCACACATCAAGGGGTCCTAACATCCTCGGATACAGTCCTGAGATACAGCGTATGATTTGCTTTAGGAGGGACGATGAGATGTTCAGGGTAGACACTCCCCCATCCACAGATTTCAACGTTATTTCTGTTGCTGTGATAAAATACTCGGACAAAAAGCATTGCAAATGAATTTTAATAAACCCTATTAATTAATTATCAGTGTGACAGGATCAGGCCCCCCCAATAACTGAGGCAGAGTCCTGTGGATTATTTAATCAGCTCTTGTACAATTACTGGGGGATTGCCCCTAATCTACATTTCTATTTGCTAGACTGTTGGTTCTCAGCTGTGCTCTCCAAATACTTGCTGTTTGAAATCTAGCCTGGGCTACTTCTTCTCCAGCAGTCTGTCCTGGGGGGACATTTCATTCAGGTACATAGTCATTGTCTACCAGGTCTAATGGAGACCTCCTGCTCTGTCTCCCTCCTCCTCATGATCCCTAGCTGTGACCCCGCCCCCCAGCCCAGTAAACTCCACCCAGAAACTCCACCTTTTCTATTCTCTCCAGTAATTGGCTGCAGCCACTTTATTTTAACCAATAGCTTTACATCGGGGAGCAAGGTTTACACAGCATCACTTGGCTTACATAAGGATCTGCTCCCAGCGGGCAACTGGATCTTGAGGGCCAATATTTAGCATTTGAATACATAGCAGCAGCAGACCAACCCCCAAATACAGCAATTTAAGGGAGAAACATGTTACAGCCCATCACAATTCCAGGTGCCAGTCTATCACTGCAGGGGAGTCAAGGCAGGAGCTTGAAGCAGCTGGTGACATCGCGGCCACAATCATGGGGGGGGGGGGGCGGGAACACGTGCACGCATGCTCCATGCACAACTAGCTTTCTCTAGTCTTACACAGTCCAGGGCCCCAGAACAGAGAGTGGTGCTGTCCGCTTTCAGGCTGAGCCTTCTCACACCAATTAACATAATCAAGATGATTCCTACAGACATGACAACCGGCACGTCAACATGACACACGGGCACAACACTAAGTCACAATCCTCTATCCCTTGTCCACAAGGACTCACGTTTATCTCATAGCGTAAAATATAGTCTAACCTTTAAAAGTCCTCAAGTATTTAAAAATTTACCTTAAAAGTCCTAATTCTCTTAACTCTGAGCAACTATAAAAAGAAAAAGAAGTCATGTACTTCCAACATACATTGGCAGGGAACAGAAAAGACCAAGGAGTTGGAGAGCCTCCCTTTGTAAGAACTCATTCTGGAAAAATACAGTGTTCTTTCAGCAGAGTGGAGCTTTCATGAACCCACTTTTCTTAAAAGAGACTTAGTTTTTATCTATGTATAAGCATGTGTGTGTATGTGTACATGAGGGCAGTACCTGTAGAGGCCATAAGAGGGCGCCAGATCTTCTAGAGCTGGGGTTAATGGGTTAGGAGATGCCCATGTGTGTATTGGGAACCGAACTGTATCTTCTGAAAGAGTACCAAGTACTCTTATCCATTGAACCAGCTCTCCAGTCCCAAACCCTACTTCTTAAAGGTCTCGCCACTTCAGCACTGCCAAACTGGACACCAAGCTTCTGATGCTTTTGGAGGCTGAACCATGTCCAAACCACACAGTACATCCTTCCTTCCATCTCCCACCTAAAGGCTCAAACCTCACATTCCTTCAGTTCCTCAAAGCCCAGGTATGGTGCTGGAGATTCAATAGCATCTGCTCTGGGGGGCTTACACGCATCCTTGAAGCTCTGACTGAGAATTTTCTAACGTGAGAGGTTGTTTTTTATCTTTGAACTTCTTCCCCTTGATAACACACACACACACACACACACACACACACACACACACACACACCTTCCTAGCAGCATTTGTTGTACAGTCTTGCCATCCTTGCTTATATAAAACCTTTGGATTTGGGGGTTTCTATAGTCAAGGACCATGTCTCTATTTCTGCAACTTACCATGTGCTGTGTAGCAATTTCCTCTGAACTGAAACATTCTTTCCAAATGGAGCCTCGTGAGACTCAGGAAGTAAACAACTTAGGAGTCTCGGGAAGTCCCTGAAGCTAGCCAGACCAATTTATGGAAGCAGGTGGAGGAGACTCTCTGACTTGGTGAGCTGTCTGCATGCTACCCAGGGAGACCTGGGGATGCAGCTTTTCTAAGTTGGGGCATCCAGGCTGGGGTGGGCTTTTGGTGATGTAGCTGCCATTGGGACATCCCTACTTCTGTAAGTAATTCCTCATTTATGCTCCTATAAATCAGCCCAATAAATGCTGTTGGTTCTCCAACTTGGCCTTTGGTGGAATCATTACTTATTAATTTTATGACACAGGGTCTCACTTTAATTTAGTGTAGCCCAGTAACTCTCTGTAGCCCAGGTTGGCCTCAACATCACGGAACTCTCCTGTCTTTGTCTCCCCACTGTTGGGGTTCATAGAAGCGTGAGCTCCCACGCTTGCCTCGTGTTCCCAGGATAGGTAATAAAAAACCTCAGTCTGATAGAAGGTTCAAAAGGGAAGGCAGTGACATTATTGTGGAAAGAGAGTGCTAAAGATAGAAGCAGCCAGGATGAGAGAGACATAATTACTGGTGGTGTTAACCCCAACAAGTGGACACAGTTTAGAGTAAACAACTATCCTGGTTTTCCCCAACACTATCAGTTTGAACCAGAAAGTTGTGTGTATCCCAGGAACAGCTTCGGTCCAGGAAGACCCAGACTGGCCAACCCAGGATGAAATCCCGATTATTGGATGAAAGGGCTCTCTCTGCTCTCTCCTTTGGATTGTAGGGGAAGGACAGGAGTAATGAAATATCTGGGTTCTAGAGTCAGAACAAAGCTTTGCTTCTCAACTGTGTGGCCCTCACAGTTACTTAACTTTTGGGGTCAAATTTCCTGTATTCTGGGGGGAAAAAACGAGTCACACAGAAGCATTTCTCTCAATGATGTCTGTGTGTGTGCTCCTGTGTATGAATGTATATGGAGGTCAGTGGTCAGCCTATTTTCCTCTGCACCTTAGTTTTAAAAAAGATCTTGGCATTTTTATTTTATGTTTATGGGTGTTTTGTCTGTATGCGTGTGTGTGTGTGTGTGTGTGTGTGTGTGTGTGTGTGTGCACCAGGTACATGCAGAACTTGTGGAGGTCAGAAGAGAGCACCAGCTCCCCTGGAACTGGAGTTACAGACTCTGTGAAGCACCCTGAGATGCTGGGAGCTGATTTGAGATATCCTATAAGAATCACAAGGGCCCTTAACCACTGAGACATCTTTCCAGCCCCTGCACCTCACTTTTAAAATAGAATGTCTTTTATTTATTCTTTGACAATGTCATACATAAACAAAATGCATTTAATTTTATATACTCTCAGCTCCTCCTTCCCACTTTCCCAGGATCTCCACCATTGCCTCCTTCATGTCCCCCCCCCCTTTTTTTATAACCCATTAAATTAGTGCTTCCCGTTGAAATATTGACTGGCCTTGTTGACTTGATAGTTCGTGGTCCATCTTATTTCTTGTGACAGGGTGTCTTAGGGGTTTATTGCTGTGAGGAAAAGCAAGTTGAGGAAAGCCCTCCCTGAGATCCAGCTGCAGGGCTTTTCTCAATTAGTGATCAATGGGGGCGGGCCCAGCCCATTGTGGGTGGAGCCATCCCTAGGCTGGTAGTAGGCTGCGTGTTGGCAATTCCTCTAGGCTCCGCCCAACAGCTACCTAGCAACAGCTTGCGTCTCTACCCGCCAAATTCGAAGACTACTGTTTACCACATTCTCTCTCTCTTCTCCACATGTCCTTGGCTGGCCTCTACCTCGCTTTCTCTCTTCTCTCTCTTTCCGTCCTTCTCTGTCCCCCTCCTGTCTCTGCCTCTCCCTCTTTTCCAGGTTCCCTTCCCTTCCCTCAATAAACTTCCTTTTGTTCTAGGCTTGGTGGTGATTCCTCAGGGGATCGCCTAGACATGGACCCGCTGAGGTGCTCCCTGTGGCCGCATTATACCACCGTTTTATAAAACACAACACTGAGCAAGCCGGGGAAGCAAGCCAGTAAGCAGAGTCCTCGATGGCCTCTGCATCAGCTCCTGCTTCCAGGTTCCAGCCCTGCTTGAATTCCTGTCTTGACTGCCTCCAACGATGGATTGTGATCTGAAAGTGTAAGCCAACTTGTAGCTCACTGATTGGCTAAGCTGGCTGGCCAGTGAGTTGCAGTGAACTGCCTCCACTTCCTCAGTGATGGGATCACAAGGACTCCCTGACACGCCCACCCGTCTTAAAGTGGGTGATGGAGATCCGAACTCAGGTCGTACCTGGCACGTGGAGCAAGCACTGTATGGACTGAGCTATTTCCCTAACTACTGTAGGCTCAGTGTTTAAAGGGTCTGTGCACGCACATGCGCGTTTGTAATCAAACTCGGATTAGCGCATTCTAGACAAGCATATTCCCTCATCACCCGTCTTAATTTCCTTCTTTTTCGAAATTTTGCATTTGTTCTTGCTTCTTCCTCTTCTGACATCCTCGGGCATCCTTGACTTTCCCTGTCTGGTCCCACTGCGCCTCACTGAGCACTACCCACCACGAGAGGGCAGAAGAGACCCAACCAAGACAGGTGCTTCTCTAGCCCTCCCATCATTCTCTATGGTGCCTACCGGCCCAGCCTCCGGGGGGGGCGGAGTTACCGCCACGTGACCTGGGTGCCAGGCGACCGCGCCGGCGCAGTGGCCGCGCCGCTGTCTCCAGGCGCCGTCCCCCTGCGCCGCTCCGCCGGGTGGCGGGCTGAGGCTGCGGCCCCGGGCTCTGCGGCTCCGGCTCCTTCCGCGGCAAGCCGTGTGCCGCCGCAGCCATGTCCCGAAAGCAAGCGGCGAAGAGCCGGCCTAGCAGCGGCGGCCGCAGAGCCGAGGCGGAACGCAAGCGGGACGAGCGGGCGGCGCGCCGGGCGCTGGCCAAGGAGCGGCGGAACCGGCCCGAGCCTGGCGGCAGCGGCTGCGAAGAAGAGTTTGTGAGCTTCGCCAACCAGCTGCAGGCCCTGGGGCTGAAGCTGCGGGAGGTGCCGGGGGACGGGTGAGGCGGGCCGGGAGTGCGGGAAGCGGCGCTGGGGATGCGCAGGGTCGGTCGCCGAGAGGGAAGCAGTGGCCAGGCTTGGTGGAACGCTGCAGCAGGGTACCCCGAGGGTCCGAGCCCATCTGATCTGAGAGGTGACCTCGAGGTGCAGCTGTCATGAAGCCGAATGGGAAGGAACCTAGGTCCCACTTGGTGTCATGCTGGCCCTCTTGGCTGTCCTCGCCCCCTTCTGCACTGGGATAACGAGGGTGGAGAGCTGAAGGTAGCTTCCCAGTGCTTGCTTCCCACGCTTTGGGTTCCCCAAGTGAAAGGCATGAGAGTCCCCGGCCAGCTGTTTCGGGGAATCCGATACAAGAGTGGCTGCTGGAAACTGAGAGCGGAGGAAGGCGAGGGAAAGCAACTTAATGGAACGGGGACGTGGGTCCAGGAACGTGGGGAGAGAGAAGGAAAAGAGTAATGAGACGGGGAGAGGAACGGGTTAGCAGGTCCGAGGGAGCCTGGCTGCGAGGTGTGTTGTTGCAAGAGGCACTGTTAGTGTGTTCTCCTTGATGAATGGTCAGGTTGAGCAGTGGAAGAGTAGAATACAGCTAAGGAGTCTACAAAGGCAGATGTGGCACTGAGGCTGGGGGATTGCTGTGAGCCTGGGCTATAGAGTGACAGAGTTTCAAAAAACAAAACCAAAGAAACCTCGAGAGCCTTAGTTAGAAATTGGGGGGGGGGGAAGTTCCTTTGTTCCTGTTCTTCCCCCACCCCTCCTCTCATTCTCCACCCCCTCCCCCATTGAGAAAGTTTCTCACTATGTAGTTTTGGGGCTGGCCTGGAATCCCCTGTGTAGACCAGGTTGCCCTTAAACGCATAGCCTGCTGGAATTAAAGGTGTGTTCCTCCGACTCTGCATAAAGTGTTTTCTTTACATCATACACTAATTTTATTGATCAAGACTTAACAAATTAATTCCATTTATCTCTCCTGCCTTCAGAGTTTCAGGCAAATTGGATAGGTGTTTTGCTTAAGTTGCAAGTAGAATTTAATTGTATTCGGCTACCACCTCTGACAGCTTTTGGGTCATAGAAGGCACTCAGGACTTTCTTGGTTTTCAGGGATTAAAAACTAACAAGGGAGGCTACCCAGCTCCAGTAGAAGCATAAACTGCTGTAGACATCAGACCATCACGTGAAGTGGGCGAGGTGGCGCATGTCTTTAAACCCAGCACAGGGGAGGTAGAGGCAGCGGATCTCTGAGTCTGAAGCCAGCCTGGCCTACAAATGGAGCCTGGGTTGTTAAACACAGAAACCTTGTCTCGAAAAACAAAACAAAAAGCATCAAAGTTGACTGCAGTAGACCCAGGTATGGCGGTTCTGCAAATGGTTAGATTGTATCTGTCGGACTGAGAATGGTTTCTCTGTATTAAAGAAATAGGCTGGGGAACTGGGAACGCCACGATTGCTCGAGAACCACAAGCCTAACTTCTACGAGGACTTCCGCGAGATTCTGAGGAAATTTGGGAGTGTCCCTTTTGTCCTTCCTCCCCCAGGAAAGCAGATTTCTTCAGTTACTCCTCATAGATTGCTAGCGTGGAGGGCTGAGAGCAGGATGGTGGCTGAGATACAGTAGGTACACAGTAGGGAGGCATGTAATGGTAGGCCACTTATATTTTGGTTTTGGGGCATTTTTGATTCTGAAAAATTGCTGAGGAGTAAGCAGACATCCATAGCTTACTATTTACCATATTTAAAGACACAGTAGTATACAGACATGGACCCATTAGCCATCCTGCTTTGAGACAATAGCCTTTTTAAAGACAGGGTTTCTTTATGTAGCTCTGGGCTGTCCAGGAACTCACTTCTGTGTAGACCAATTCCAGTTTACAGAGATCCACCTGCTTCTGCCTCCCAAGTGCTGGGATTAAGGGCCCTGCACCACCTTGTGGAGTGAGTCCCGAGAACTAAGGTAACTTACAAGAGAGAGTGAGGATGAAGAAGATAGAGGCCTTTGTTCTGAGCTTACAGATACCCTGAAGGGTCTCAAGGCCCCCTGGGCTATTAGGGAGCAGGTTGATAGTTCCTCATAAGGGACCATTGAGAGGAAGTAGCTGACATGCCTTGAAGTGCCAAGGAAGACCTTCCCTTCCTCAGCCAGCAGAGCCAGCGATTTCCATGGGTAAGGTGCTGGAGCAGGTTCATGAAGTAACAGGAGGAGTTTGTGTCTGTGGGATGAGTACCGGGTAGAAGGCCAGAGCAGGTGTGTCTGATAGCTCCGAATGCTGCAGTTTAATCAGGGTAGGAGCACTGTGAAGTGAGGGGCAGAGGCTAGCCACTTCCCAGTCTGTTGTTGGGCAGTGTTAGGTGGCTCCATGCTAGCCTCCTGCTGTGTACAAACCTTTGCTGGGGTAACATCCACGGGCTGGCTTGGCTGCTCTAGTGTTGTACTGTCATACTTCCGTCATTGAAGTGTCCCATGTAGGTGGTGGTTTGGAAGGGTCACAGATCTTTCCTCGAGATAGGATTTCTCTGTGTAGCCCTGGCTGTCCTGGAACTCACTCTGTGGAGCAGGCTGGCCTCGAACTTCGATTGTCTGCCACTGCCTCCCGAGTGCTGGGATTAAAACCGTGCGCCATCACTGCCTGACTACTAGATTATTTTATGTGTTAATATTTGTTGAGTAGTATTAGGCTAAGATATAGTGATGTTGCTAATTTAAAAAATAGTTTCCAGTTCCTATGTTCTGTTTTGGCCTAGTTACATTTCGAATGGCCCAAGATGGAGACGTGCTACAGGCATGTTCCTTGAAGCATTCTGTAATTGGTTGTTTTTCTGAACTGTAATGCAGGACCTTACATCTGTGTATCCCTAAAGTGCAGTGTTTCTCAAGCAGGGATGGTTTTGCCTCCCAGGGGACAATTGAACTGCCTGGAGACATTGTTGGTTGTCACAGCTGGTGAGGAGGGAGGTGGTCCTGCCATCTGGTGCCCTTGGCCAATGGTGTTCCCGAGGATTGACAGTGAGCAGGACATTCCTCACAGCCCAGACTGACCTCAGGTGTCCGTAGTGCGGGCCCTGAGCAGCCTGGCTGCCCTGCAGTAGTGGGACCAGCCGGATCTCTGGGAGGCCCTGAGGGCCCTGATGCTGGGCTTGGTGGCATCTTCAGTGTTTTCAGGGCTTCCTAAGGGAATCCAGGCCATTGTTGTGTTGTTATATTTCCTCTGTTGCTGTCTTATAATCCCGTTAATCCAGAAAAACACGTTAGTCTTTAGTGGGCTCAAGTAAAGGCTGGCAGATGAAAAGCGTTACTTGCACACAGGATAAGTCCAGCTAATATTTGGTGTTAATGTTTGGGAGAGCCATGGCTAGAGCCAGGTTGCCCGAGTTTGCATCTTGGACCCAACACTTTTCCCACTGGCCATCTTGATAGCCCTGTCACTAGCATTTTTAATTTTAGAGAACAAATAAGACGCTTAACAGTGGCGTTGTTCCCTGGTGACAAGGTGAGCGAGCCTGGGGTTGTGTCTTTCCCTGGCATGCTCAGGTGCTTCTTCCTCGGCTCTCGGTAGAGCTCAGACAGGTGCAGACTTCTGCTGGTTTTGTTTGTTAAGTAAGCACTTAGTGAGTGACGTCCTAGCTGGGCAGTTCTAGTGAGGCTTGGTTCAGAAGGGTATGGGTAGGTGTGACATCATTTGAGAATTTTAGACCTTAGGCCTGGAGTGGTGTGTGAGCTCTGTGCCCCGAATCGAGGCACTGGTTATCACCTCCACCACTGGACCAACTGAGGCCCTGAGAAAATTTTATTTTATTCTTTGAGCTGGTAAACAGGGATGAGAATCCTTATTTGCTGCCTCTAAGTGGGTGATAAGGCTGGAGTCTAGAGCACCCTCAGCCAAGGTGTCTCCTCCCCTGAACGTAAGGACAGCCAGGCATGTTAGAAGAACTCAGTCGGGTTTTGAAAGATCTTAACCAGCATCTCTGTTTTGACAGCAATTGCCTGTTCAGAGCTCTGGGTGACCAGTTGGAAGGCCATTCCAGGAACCATCTTAAGCACCGACAGGAGACTGTGGACTACATGATAAGGCAGCGTGAAGATTTTGAGCCCTTCGTGGAAGATGACGTTCCCTTTGAGAAGCATGGTAGGTTCACCGTGGGACCCTGGGTCCTTCAGGAGTTATGCTGGGTAATCAGCCCACCAGCACCTAGCCCCCACTGCCAGGGCTTGCTAATGTAAACGATGCCATTCATTTACCCAACAAACACTTTGCTTGCATATTCTGTGATAAGCCCAAACTGTACCACTGGGAATCCATAGATTTAGATGTATGTCTCCTTCTATAAGAGATGGTTAGGGGCGTGGCTCAGCCAGAGGGGGCTTGCCCCCATCACCTCCCAAACAGAAGAGACAGAACAAGGAGATGATGCTGACTGATCAGAGTTTGTGACCTCTGTCAGTGGGGTAGGGAGATAAGCTGTGCACACAGTCGACTTTTTAGGCAGTCCTCGTGTGGGTGGTACATGTGTGCAAAGATGTTGCATTTTATGGTGTGGTAGACGTGTGCAAAGATGTTGCATTTTATGGTGTGGTAGACGTGTGCAAAGATGTTGCATTTTATGGTGTGGTAGACGCATGCAAAGATGCTGCATTTTATGGTGTTTTTTCTTGCTTTTTAAAGTTTTATAAAAAAGGAGACAATAAAGCACCTGGAAGGATTTTTTTTGTGTGTACGTGTGAAGATTAAATTAGGTAACAAAATTAAATTCTTAATAAGTTAGCTGTTTGAGGATGATGGAACTATAGATAGGTTTAATTGTTTTCTGTAGTTTTTTAAAAATCATGTATTTATAATTAGAAAAAAGAAATTGGCGAGCCCATGATAACATCTCACCCTAAACCTAAACACAGCCCTTCCACTGCCCCTTTTTGAGGCAAGTCATTGGCTTTAATTTTAATGATTCTAATTAGTTGTAACTTAATTTGCCAAAAATCTATCAAAAATATATATGAATTTCAAATGTTAGTGTTGACAAATTATTACTAAGGATCTATTATCCCAGACAAATTTATGTTTTATAGATACCATTTTCCTTTTGGTTTGGGGGTGTGTGTAGTCTGACCTTTTGACTCTCCCAGATGTTACCCATGTCACCACACCCAGTTTATGAGTGCCGGGGATGGGGTTCATAGCCTCTCTCCTGTTGAACAAGCACTCTCCAAGCTGAGCTGCATCCCCACCCACAACCAGCATCTCCACCATGTGGTTTACATCTGTGTCTTCTCAGGGTCAGGCAGCGTACGTAGTCTCTGTGTTCTGAGGGGCCACACTGAGAATGGATGGGAGCTAGTCTAGGAGGAGAGGCTGCTGGGTGCTGAGAAGGCTCTCCATACTGGCAGTTCCAGCAGTGATATGGGCCAGTCCAGTTTACTCGGGCAAGAAGACCCAGGGGATTTAGCTCTATCCATGGAGGACAGAGGGAGGGGTATGTCTGGGTTCACTCTCAGTGACCCAGTGCCCTTATTAGTCCTTACTGGGAACGGGCACATGGACCTCTGGGTGGGTAGTGTGTACCTGGTACCTGTCACTGAGCTCTGGTGGCCCTCTCCCTGGGATTGCTTTTCGAGCAGGCAGTTTCAGAGTTAGTATTTTACAGGTTTGTGTGTGTGAGAGAGAGAGAAAGAGAGAGGAGAGAGAGAGATTTTTAAAACATGAGTCCTGTTACTGGGTGTGCAAGTGCACACTTGTCCTAGCACTCAGGAGACTGAGACCAGCCTGGCTGTAAATGAATGAAAAACACCTGTCACTTTTCCGTGTTACTTTGGATGAAATTTGATCTGAATTCCACTTGGACATCCTTAGGGAAGGTCTTGTAGTGGGTTTGGGGTGTATCAGTGTGTCAACAGGGAGCTCAAGGCTTCAGCTGCAGTGTGAGGTCACTTTAGCTGTGAAAGGTATTTTCTTGAAATGTCACTGCATGGCTGAGTACTGATTTGTAAAACCGTGAGCATCAAACAGGTGACAAATGGCTTAGGAGCAGAAACGAAAAGTGTTGAATGTCAGGCCCACTGCCTTTATCACCCAACACAGGGCCAGTTTTTATGTCTGTCTGCCTTAGTAGACTGTAAGTTTTTCAGAGACAAGGTGTAGTGTCTTTGTTCAGATCCAGCCATACCTGGCATTTGGAGGCATTCCTGTAATATTTGCTGGATCCATAGGGGAATGTCTCAGTTAAGTGGTGAGGACTTGGTGACCTTTGCACTTGGCTCTATTTACAGAATTATTCTCACCCTCTGTTCCGAGGCATTGTAGAGTCGGCACCATCTCTCCCCATCTGTATGGATACCCAGATCAGAACTCTAGCTGTCCTAATGCCTCATCTCCCCATCTCCTCCCACCTGCTCATTCCGTGGGTCTTGGCAGTTTTCCTCAGCAGTTTCCTCTTCTCACCACCTGGGTTGGGTAGTTTTTATTGTCACTTGACATAATGTAGGGTCACCTGGGGATGGAGGCTGCTCCTCACCTCAGTTGCAAATTTACCTGTGGATATGTCTGTTGGGGGATTGTCTTGATTGCTGACTGATGTAGGAGGGTTCCAGCCCACTGTGGGCGGCACCATCCCTAGGCTGGTGGTCCTGAGCTGCTTGAGAGATGAGCCAGTAAGCATCTTTTTCCTGAGCCTGCTTCCAGGTTCCTTCAGTAAATGGACTGACATAGAGGCATGCGATGCAGTAAGCACCTTCCTCCTCCAGATTGCTTTGGTCACCATGTTTGCCACAGCATACAGCTAGACCACCACTTCTGAAACTTGGGTGTGGTGACCGTTCCACTTCCCTCAGTGCAGTGGGACTGGCCTATGGCCCTGTGATCAGTCAGAGTTGTGATGTAAGTTTGTTTTCCTCCAAAATCTGTGTGGCTCCCATTGATCTGAGGACTTACTTGTGATCTGTAATCTCTCTTCTCTCTCACTTCTCACCATCTTTGTCTCCCTCTACCTCTGCGGCTCAGGTTCCTGACTGACAGTGCAAGCCACAGTAGCTCTGGTTCTGTTTGGAATGTCATTCACTGCTCCTTTTAACTCCTACTTGGCCTTAGAGTATCCTGGCAGTTCATCTGACACACGTCCCGTCCCTCTCCTCCCCTATGCATGTACTCAGCGCGTGTACACACACACACACACACACACACACACACACACACACACACACACACACGCGCGCGCGCGTGCACACATGTGTGTTTCAGATGTGGAGCGAGGATATGAACATAGCACAGCTGTGCAAATTCTGACCCCCACCTGCAGGTTTCAGATTTCCCAACAAAGGTAACAGGGGAAGACCCAGGCCAGCCTCAGAAGGTTCCTCGCACAATGCTTCTTTGTTGTCCTAGGGAAGTTTTATGCTCTTAGCATTTCTGTGTTATGGCACAGAGCAGTGTTGTCAGCTGGAAGTTGCTTTCTGCAACTTCAGAGTCCAGACTTGAGTGTTTGTGTGTAGCACATGGCTGCCCTATGTATAGTCTGTTAGCAGCTCTAGCCTAGGGCCTGTCATGCACAAGCACTCACCTTTCTCCTTTGGAAATTCCAAAGGATTGGAGGTTACTTTGTGAGAGCCTAGGGTAAAGGTCAGAGCAGCCATTCCCTGAAGCACACATTTATCAGTATTGTTTGTCCTTGTTATTCTGATTGATCTGGGCAGAGTGACAGAGTGGCCACTAGCCAGGGCTGTGGAGTCAGCTGTGGGAGTGAGAGCTCACTCACCAAGTCAGGCTCTGTGGCCTTGGGCTAGTTTTAGCTGCCCTCACCTCAGCTTGTTCCTGTTTCTAGTGGTGAGTGTACGATCCTTCCAAAGCCCTGCTGTGATGGTTAAAAGTGATGATTTCTGAGAAATCCAGAAAACTGCTTGACCCGCGCCTGCAGCGTCCACTGGTGTGCACTGCCGCTGTTACTGTTCGTGGTTTGCACACCATGTCTCTTATATAGCTGGGCAGATCAGAAGCATGCAGCACTGACTGAAGGAACTAATCAGCAGATCCTTGCTGATGACAAACACCCTGCGTGTCGTTCACCTCTAAGTTCCTAGACTGACAGTTGATGGACTTCGCAGATGTGTGTGTGTTCTTGCTGCTCACCGCTTGCCGCTGAGTAAATACCCACCATGTTTGCATTTGCTCTTTCCATCATAAAGACTTCATTTTTCTTTCCTGTTTCCATGCAGTGGCCAGTTTGGCAAAGCCTGGTACTTTTGCTGGCAATGATGCAATTGTAGCCTTTGCAAGAAACCATCAGTTGAATGTGGTGATCCACCAGCTTAACGCCCCCTTGTGGCAGGTAGGTCACCTGGTTAGGAATTTACCTATAAGTTAGCTCTGGGCATGTCCTTTAGATGATGGGCTTCACTTGTGACGCTGACCTCCAGAGAATAGCGTGGACCATGAGCCTGAAGAAGGGATCTTGTGGGATTTGGAACTACCCCTGTGCTAGCCGCAAATGGCTCTGGAGTGTGAATGGGAAGTAGTTTACGATGCTGGGGACATTACTCAACAGTCAGCTGCGTGGGTAATTTAGGGACAGAACCTAGTGTGGAAATACTTCAGATAATTCTGTTAAACTATCTTGGTATATAAATACAAATTGTAACTTTGAAGTATGTCCATCTCCTGTGGTTTGATGTGTGTGATTTTTAGGGGTAGAGAAGCGTCATAAAGTCCATTATAACGACTGCACTGGCTGTGATGACTGAGACGTGTTGTCTGATCAGCAGAGTGCTACTTTTCATTCAGCCTGATTTCTTTGTTCTGCTTTTTCTACAGTAAGTATTTTATGGCAAGTGTTTGCTCCAGGCTGAGACATGTTAAGCCACACACCTTCCGCTGTGAAGTGTGTGTCCGTTCAACTCCTTCACTTTCTCTTTGCATCCTGCGTTAACCTCACCTGTCAGTCATGAAGCCAGACGATCTCCACTGTGCACCCCACTCCCTGAGTCATTCTCCCAGAATTCAGAGGGTTTCTGTCACTTTGCAGCTCAGTTCCACACATGGCCCGTGCTTTCTCTGACCAGCTGCTCTGTGTCACCATTTTGAACTTTGTCTTATTTAGAAAGTTAAAATGTTTTAAGTGAAGAAAAACTAGGAAATTCAGAAAAGCCCCTGCAGGTGAGTAAGGTCACCAGGGTCACACTGACTGGGATTGTGACTGGTAACATTTTTAGCGAGTGTCTGCCATTTACCCGACACTTGGGCAGCCACCCTCTGCTTTCCCTACAGATAACCATTACGTTTCTTTATTGCCCCAATTCTTACCTTTTTCCAATTCTTTCTGTAGTGTTCTGGCTTATGACTTGCAAAACAATGAAACTATATATTTAAAACAAATTTATCTCCTCCGGCTCTACCTGCTTGGTGATGCAGTCACGGCTCTACCTGCTTGGTGATGCAGTCACGGCTGTGAGCTCTTGAATTAATGATGACTTGGCTCAGACTCAGCATGGATACGGAGACCTTCCTTGTCTCCTGCGTTGGCATGCTCTTCTGTGAGCAGTTTCCACGTATAATGTAGCACACAGCAGGCCTGGCAGCGACAGCTGGTAGACGTGGCGCCTAGCAATTTTGCTGACTAATCTAGTTGCTTTGTGCTCATAACATACATATGTTGTTAGTACAGTTAGTAATGTTTAGGAACTCAGTCATGTGAAGACAACACACAGTGCTGCCACTGTGTGGAATGTCCATTCGGAGCATTGTCTATCAGATCTAGACGGTCTACAGACACTCTCACGGGTCTGCATGGGGTTTGTGTGGTCCCGTGGACTTGCTGGTTTTGCACAATGAATTCTGTTTAAGTTAACAATTGTCTCAGATTACCTGGGACTTTGGAGTGAAAACAAGAAGAGTGGGTATGTTGGAGTTTTAATGGCAGCACAGTTACTGGGGGGGCTGTAGGAATTATTTTCGTTTCTGTGACATGGTCGTTTTGGGGTAATCTACCCAGGCTGGCACCTAGTTTTGTATGTTTTTGCATGATTTTAGGGAGGATTTTGGTTCTTGTGTCCTAGGATGTAGTTGAGATGAAACACTTTGTGGCCAATGTACAGGTCTACATGGTGTGCTAGTATGGTTTCTTCTGTAGAGTTTTGTCGTGGAACTGGTGTGAGTAGCAGATTTTAAGATTGTTGCTGCTTGTAACTGTCACTGACCGACAGAAAAGGAAGGTGTGTTTACTATAGGTAATGAGCCACTTCAGGCCCGTTTGCATGGTTCCAGTTTAAGGTCTTCAAGAGGGTCTATAAACCTTATACTTGACATTTTGTTTCTTTTCTTCAAGGATAATCTCAAACTGTTTGAGCTTCAGGCATAGCACATCTGGGTCTGTTTCTGAGTCTTCCCATTGGAAGGAGCCTGAGCACTCAAGAGGCTAGGTACTTAATTTTAGGACTTAACTGCAGGCCTGCCCCTGGCTTCTTATTCTCTTCCAAATAGATTCATTTGCATGTTGGCAAATGTTCCTGGGGCTGAGAGCTCAGGAACTAGAGTCCTAGCAGAGCTGTGTCTGTCTGTGTAGGGCCTGCAGGCCCCGACTCCCCCACAGGCCCACCCTCCAGATCTTCTCTGTGTCCGGCAGATTCGAGGCACAGACAAAAGCAGTGCGAGAGAGCTCCACATCGCATACCGGTACGGTGAACACTATGACAGCGTCCGGAGGATCAATGACAACTCAGAAGCGCCGGCTCATCTCCTAACCGATGTGAGTGAAGCCCAGCTCCTGCTTTCAGACCTGTAGGAAACAGGCACCGAGCTGTGTCCTTCAGCTAAGTACCATGGGCCAGCTGTCGTTCATGAAAAGTGCTCTCAGGGAGCTTTCGATCCAATTGCTAAAATATTTCAGGTATCAGAGGCACTGGCTGCCCAGCCTGACAAGCTGGGTTCCATCCTAGGAACCACATGGTAGAAGGAAAGAATCAGCTCCTACAAGATGTCTTCTGAGATGCACACAGGGTCATGGCATGGGTGTGAGCATGTACACACACACACACACACACAAATGTAAAAACTAAACATGGTTCTTACATTCTAGTGAGGTGATACCCTCCTCCAGCAGGCACCGGTGGTCAGAGCTACACAGATGCAAGCTCTCTGTTGTTCCCCTCAGTAGACTTCGTGTTGTCACTTAGTACTTAAAGGATGGGTGAGGTTGCATTATTATGGCTTTGTTTCCCAAACCCTCTTGTCTGTCTGTGTGTGACTGTGGTTTATGTGCTCATGAGTATGTGGGTGCATGCGCCTGTGTGTACACACAGAAGCCGGAGAAGGCATCGAGTGTCCTGTTAACTCCGCCTTATCCTTTTGAGGCAGATATTCTGATTCTGAGACTTTCAAGGGATTTTTGTTTGCTTTGCCTAGACTAGTAGCTGGTGTGGCCCAGCAGTCCTCCTGTCTCTACCTCCACAGTGCTGGGGGGTCAGGTCTGCCCTGGGCCATGCTTAGCTTTTTATTGGTAGGATCCAAATTCAGGTCTTCCTGGTTACACAGGGAACACTTGTAACAAATGAGCTATCGCCAGCCCATGTCTGCTATTTTTACCCTTTCTTCAGCGCAAGCTGTAGCATCTTGTAAGTACTCAGACCCTTCACACATTCTCTTTACACTTAATACATCTTGGAGTTTAATTCATATCAATACACAAAAGACTTCCTGAATCTTTTTGAAGGTTGCGTGTGAAGGATCTGTGCGGATCCATCTTCAGCTGTCAGCAGTCTCTGACATCATCCCTCATCGATGCCTTCGAGCCCATGCTGTTAGAGGCAATTCATCGTGTCTTACGTGTAGCTCAGTTCTTCAGAATCAATCCAGGGCCTTCCGTGTATCAAGGTGTTTTGAAACATGTTTCCCTATCACTTGGGTCCTGACTGCAGGATGCAGGTCACTGTCTTCAGTTTGCATTCTAACTTGTAGTGTATAGCTCTTAACATACCCTTTTAATTTTTTCTTATGTATGTATGTATGTATGTATGTATGTATGTAGTTTTTTTGAGACAGGGTTTCTCTGAAATCCACTCTGGAGACCAGGCTGGCCTCGAACTCAGAGATCCCCCTGCCTCTGCCTCTCCAGTGCTGGGATCAAAGGCATGCATTACACCACCTGGCTGCCACACCTTTAAAAAAAAAATCAAGTTTTTGATCTTTGTCAGGATAAGGGAAAAGTCTTTTTTGATTTTTAACATAGTGGATTTTTAGTGCGAGCGTGCGCGCGCGTGCGCGCGCATACACACACACACACACACACACACACACACACACACACACACACACACACACACACGGGTGCCTTAGAGTCCAGACAAAGACATCATCAGATCTCCTGGAGTTGCAGTTACCGGTTGTTGTGAGCTGCCATGTGGTCCCTGCAAGAGCAGCCCGTGTGTGCACACACCTGGCTGCTGAGCCCTGCTCATCGTGGTTTCGTGAGCATTTTGTCATTACTCAGCCTGCACCTTCCCTGTGTTTAAGACCTACTGGGTCCTTCCTTTTTTGTGAACTGCATTTTTTTGTTGTTGTTGTTCTTCATTTTTGTCTTTATGTCTAATGCTTTTAGGAGCGTCATACGTTAGGGGACTGCTTCTGTGGGAAGGTATAGGTATTTCCTAGTCTGTTACTTCTGTCTTTCTGTCTGCTGTGGTCTTTGCTGGTGAAAGGTTTTGGGGTTTTAGGTAAATTTATCAATACTTTTTATGTTCATTCTTCTCTTCCGTCCCTCCCCCCATCCTCCTGTCCTCCTCCTTGAATGTTTTATTTAGTGGTGCTAGTTATCAAAGATGCTGGTAGCTGCTGTGAAACGCTGACATCTCCTGGCCCTAACAGTGGTTCCTTACTGTCTCTAAGTCATAACTAGAATGGCCTTTCCTGCTCTGAGGTTAGCGAGTGAGCCACAGCTGCTTTAATGCTTTTATAATTACATTTTTGTTTTCTCTGCTTAGCTCTGGCTTTTCTGGAACTTACAATGTAGCCCAGGCTGGCCTCCAACTCAGAGATCTGCCTGCCTCCGCCTCCCGAGTGCTGGACTGAAAAACGTGCACCAGGCCTGACTTATAGTTGTATTTTATTTTTATGTTTGTTTATCCTTAGTTTTAACTTTTAGTTTTTGAGGCAAGGTCTCCCTGGATAGCCCTACGCTGACTTTGATCCCCCCCGTGCTGTGACCCGCCCCCCCTACCCCCCCCCCCAGTAGTAGAGTTATTACAGGTGTTGATCCCTACACCAGACCCAGTTTGTCTTACGTGAAATCTTGGTCCATTTGGAATTTACCTTTGTGAGGATGTGAGGTGAGGTCTCAGCTATCTGTCCTCTATGCCTGCCTCATGCAGCCAGACTGTCTGCACTGTGCATGCTTCCTCCCTGGGTGAAGATCCATATTGGCTGTACACACATCCCCATATGTGTTTGTGTCTCCTTTTAGCTGGGTGGTTCTGCTCCTCTGGCCTCTGTGTGTTAACACCCGGCTGTTTTCATTAGTGCAAGTCTGTTGTAAAATCTGGTAGTTTTTTACTTGCTATTTTTTTTTTGTTTATGATTTCCTCTTTTTAAAAATGGTTTGCCTTTTTAAAAAACTGGAATCTTTTTTTTAAAGATGTATTTTTTAAATCTTCAATTATGTGTTGATGTATATCTGTCTGAGTGCATATGTGCAAGAGTGAAGGCACCTGAGGAATCAGGGTGTCAGACCCTCTGAAGCTGGAGCTAACAGGTGGTTTCAAGCACCCGGTGTACATGCTGGGACCTGCTCAGTCACCTCTCTAGCTCCTCTCACCACTTCCTCTGTGTTGGTTTTCATTCTGTGTGAATGGGTGTTGTGCCTAAGTGTATGTCTGTACCAAGTACGTGTTTGATTCCCTCAGAAGTCAAAAGAGGGCATTGGATTCCCTGGAACAGGAGTTACATATGGTTGTGGGTGCTGAGAACCAATCCTGGGTTCTCTGGAAGAACAGTCAGTGCTCCTAATTGCTCAGCCTTCTGCCTTTTGTTTTGCTTTTGAGGCAGAGTCTCACATAGCTCAGGCTAACCTTGAATTTTATATGTAGCTGAAGATAGATATCTGATCTTCCTGCTTCTACCTCTCATGTGCTCAGAATATAGAAGTGTATCTTTTTCTGTTCATGTTTCCCAGCTGGTCATTGTTCAGATGAAACCCTTTGACTCAGTCACAGGTTCTATAGAATTTTTCTCTCAAGCATTGAGATAAAATTAACCTACCATGAATTGAGTCACTTCATACATAGCCTCCGCCACAGTTGGACACCCCGAGGCCCTTGACCATGTCTTCTCGTGGCTCCAAACCCTCATCACCCCCAGAGAAAGCCTCACAGACAGCAACAAAACGCTGCTCCTCTACCCATGAGTGGAATCCTGTATCTGACCCTTGCTCTCTGCCCTTTCTCACTTAGCATGGTGTTTTGAGATTCAGCCATGCTGTAGCATGTGACAGTGCTTCTTAACGATGACATTCAGCTGTGTGAGTGTGCCGCACTGCCGTGCTTACGTTTCTGTCGCTGTGATAGAACACAGTGGCCAAGGCAACTTTTAAAAGAAAGTGTTCAATTTGGGACTTAAGGCTTCTAAGGGTTAGACTCCATGATGGCCGAGCAAAGGTGTGCTGGCAGCAGGAACAGCAGTGAGCTCTTATCTGATTGACAAATTGGAAGGAGGCGGGGACTCACAGGTTTTTTTGTTTGTTTGTTTGTTTGTTTGGGTTTTTTTTTTTTTGCCATTTTTTAAAAAAGAAATTGGGCTGTCATTTTGTTGTTAGCTTTAAACATTCTTTATGGATTCTGGCTACTAGCTTCTTACCAAATACATAACATGTCAACATTTTTATACTTGTGCTGTGGTTGCTATGGATTTTCATGGTGGTTTGTTGGTTGTTTTGGAGGGTACAGAATTATCTTGTCTAAGTAGTGGATTCTTTTTTCCTATTTATCCCAGAACCTCTGTTGTTTTTTGTGCATCAGCTGATAAAATTGAACTGTCTATCCATTGGTGCTGATGTCGGTAAACCTTCACTGTGCTAGCTTCTAAGTGCAGTGGTGCCGCAGCCTGAGGGCGGGCACAGTGATCACAGTACCGTGTTGGGAGACCTTTAGTTTTTTTCTAGTAGGTGGCCACTGAAGATAACATCTCTATTGACCTGTATCTCACATGTGGCCAACTTCCTGGGCTGAGAGGGTGGAAAAGGGTGCTCATTACCAGAGGGTCTCTCAATAGTTGCTTTGTGTTGAGACTGTCAGGGACATAATCCCCACAGCCAGACTCCACTTAGAGTTTTAGTGCAAAGTACAGAAACGCTCATGCCCATTTATTGATGGGCGGCAGAAGGAGATGGTGGCTGTGTTGTCAAAGGGTGTGTGGGGGTTAGAGTTCTGACTTGGGTTTTGTCACAGAGGCCTTTGTGCCTGGAGTGAACTGCACTGTAGTGCGGAAGCCTTTGACAGGGAGTGTGGTGTGCCTCACAGGTGCTCAGAGTGTACTGGTAATCAGAGAACATGGCAACCAGATGAGAGCTGGGTCCATGTGTTTTCAAGGCTAGCATTATAAGTTGAGAAGCTCAACAGGTGTGAACATAGGGACAGTCCTCTGTACACAGCAAGCAGAGGCAATATGTGCTGCCAGGCTCGCTGTCGCTGCTCAAGCACTGCAGGTGCCCTGCTGCTGCTGCTGCGTGGTCGCTCCCAGCCTCCATCCTCAGGGCTGTGCCCTGGGTTCTCAGGTTGTAGGTAATTGTAGCCACTGCGGTCTCTTCAGTGTGAATGCTTCCTTGTAGGTTTCAATGGTTTGTGCTTCACTGTCTTCCTGGGTTGGAGAGTTGAATGGGATTTGCTGGAGCACTGGTTCCTATGTTATGTTTCTTTTAGTTCCAGATGCTTCATCAAGATAGAACAAATAAAACAGAGAAGATGAAGACAAAAGGGGTGGATGTTGAAGATGGCCTGAGGGATGATATGGAAGATGCTGTCCAGAAAGTTGGCAATGCAACTGGATGCACGGTTAGTGCCCTTCCCTGCAGCTGTGCCTCACAGCTGGATGCTCAGGTGCTGCCATGTCAGAGCTGCCCTGCCAGAGCCCAAGGTACTGGAGAGCTACTAACTCATTTCCCGTGTTTGGTAGGTTTCATCTTTTCTGAGAAGATTTGCCCTTTATTAGAGTAAAGGTCTAGCTTTATAAAGACAGCGTATTTATAGATGCATTGACATGGCTGCTGCCTTGTTTGGACTTGATGTTCTTGGTAAATGAGGGCTTGGAACCTTGTCAGTTCCTCTGCTCTGTGTTCACATGTGTCAAGCTGATGAGGCAGAGCTCTGGAGCACCCACAAGCCACAGTCCTAAGTGTTTCTCTGTTTCTTTGATAGGACTTTAATTTAATAGTCCAGAATCTGGAAGCTGAAAATTACAACACTGAATCTGCAATAATCGCCATGCTTCAGATGAATCAGGGGACAAGAAACAGTAAGTCTATGACTGAGACCTGGGATAAGCTGCAAGGGTTACGCTGGCACTCCCTCAGATGCTGTTCACAGTTCTGATTGCTGTAGTGTCCACTCTGTCCATCTGCCCCCTTCAGGTGCTGTGAGCGTCTGTCAGTCAGGACAAGCAGCAGCGCTGCCTAGTGTTGATGCATTTAAATCTTAGCAGCCACTGTGTCGGACAGTATAGGGTTAGTTAGGTCACGTGGTGTTTCTAGATTTGGGATACAAATGAATACTTTATCCCTAAAAATTATCTTTAGAAAGTTTATCTAAGAAAACAAAGCCTGCTGGCAGAAAGTTGGCTGTGAGCCTTGCAGCTAGCCAGGGCTTTCCGTGTTCTTCCTGCGGCCTTCCTTGATGTGAGAGTCGGTTCCATCTCAAGGAACCTGGCTTTGAAAATGACGGGGATACGGGGACCTGGTGATCTTGGAGTCATTTAACTGCAGTTGCTTTGTGTAACTGTTGGGTTCCTGGTTTTAACGAAGTGCCTTTCTTTGGAAGATGCAGAGAAGAACCTTGAGCCTGGTGACAGAGTGAAGCAGCGTGACCTTTTGTGTGAGGAGGCAGGCAGCGGCTCCAGACTCTCTGGAAATCAGGGCAGAAATGAAGGCAGGATGGAGACCAGTGAGGCTCGAGCCAGCCCTGCTGAAGGGAACAAAGCACGCAAGAGCCAGCTCCCAAAGGTATGGGCGGGGTAGGGGCCCATGCATGCCCATGCCGGGTGGGAAGGAGGACCTCACCCTAGTGTGCCCTTTTCTAAATGGATGGAAGTAGATCTTGTAGAGCATCTGGGGGCAGGCACACTAAGACGCAGACGGCAGAAGGGTGTGCCCACCCTCTCTGTGCCAAAGCATAGCTGCCTTCTTCCATCTGGTGTTACTGCTGAGGGGCACAGGTGTCTTTGTATTGTCTGTAGTAAATGGCTTTGTGTGGAGATCTTTGTGCTTTGCATTATTTCCTAGCATGGAGTCGCCCAGGTGAAATGTGTGAAATGGAGGGCGTGTCTCTAGTGAGTGAGGCTCTTGGTAACCTGTCAGATAGATACCTGCATCCCTGCCCCCTGCTCCAGCGAGTGCCTGTGATGCCAATAGTCTCCTCAGGTGAAAGCTCTATAAAGGCAGATGTTCTGAGCTGGACTACCACTTAATGTGCAGAAAACGATGGTGCAGTCTGGGGTCTTATTGCAGTTATCTAGGGTCTTAAATGATGGAGAACATGTCTCTAGGCCCCTGCGAAATCCATTGGCTGCTGGACTAGGGACACTGTCTTTGTGGGTCAGGGTTAGATTGGTTTCTGAAGAGGATTGATTTTATTTGGAGCTTCAGGAAGGGAGCATAAATTTCAAAGTATATTTGAACAGTACGGGAAAAGAAATCATCTGGTCTCTTGGGCCCAGAGTCCTGCAGCCCCAGAGACCCACATGGCTCCCGCCTATTCCAGGTCACAAACAAGCAGCGGAGGGAACAACAGCGGCTGGAGAAGAAGAAACGTCAGGAGGAGAGGCACCGCCTCAAAGCCCTGGAGAACAGAAACAGCAGCAGAGACACAAGCAGAAGTGAAGCGGACGAGAACACTCAGGTCACCTTGGTGAAGACTTTCGCTGCTCTGAACATCTGACTCTCAGGCCCTGAGCGGTGAAGGGTGTGCATTGCAGACAAGGCGTCCCAGCTCCGTGTCCTCTGAGGACGAGACAATGTAGGCACCCACACGCCTACAGCAGCCAGTGTCCTCCAAGCTGCCTCTTTCTGTCCTGTGTTTTGTTGTGTGACAGTGTGGTGACACCATTCACCTTCTGGTGGGCCCTGGGGCAGGAAGGCTTTGTTTGCCTTGCGTGTCAGAGTGTGGTGGTTCTAGGCTCTTCCTTTGATGCGTGGGGTGGGTTCCTTGTAATTATTCTTGAAGTCATTCAGCACAATCATTAGAAATCTTCAGTGACAACGCCCTTCGTTTCTCTCTTTTTCAAGCAGGATGAGTGTCTTGGTTTCCCAGCTCAGGAGTGTGCTGAGATTTGATTTGCTTCTGATACAGGTCACTAGGACATGTCAGTGGTAGGACAGGATGGGTAGCTCACAGCAGCTAGGGAGGTCACGGCCATCTCTCTCCCTCCTGTCTCTGATATCCTCTCAGAGAGTGTGGGTGTCTCTCCCCTCTCCAGCCACGTGGTGCATGTGCCTGGCTGTGGGTGAGACCTGGGTTTGCTAGTGCAGGGGACTTGGGGACAGTTAGGAGAAGTGGCACTGATTATGGCATACCTCTGAGCTTAGAAGTGCAGGCTGAGTCTCTTGCTGTGCAGGGGGGAGCTGGGGCTCTTCAGTTCTGCCTTGGAAGAATGTTCTATGGCAGCAGGCTACAGGAATAAGGTTTTCTATGCTTACATCTTAAGTACCTATAGTTTTTCTTTTTGTTATGCTAGATTCAGAAAGATGCCTACAGAGAAATGGCTGGTTGTTTGATCTCCCAGGCTGTAAGCTTTCTTAACATGAAGATGGCGTGAGGTCCCATAGTGTAGCTTGCATGCTAGCTCAAGCCAAGCCTGTAACCCCAGCACTGATGCAGAGGCAGGATTGCCTCAAGTTTGAGGCCAGCCTGGGCTATATAGGCTAGCTAGGGTTAGAATGAAAGGTCCCATTTCACTCCCTACCTGTGAGGTGGGGGGAATCTTATAAACAGGTATGCTGAGGGTTGTTTTTTTTTAAATTTAAACTTTATTTGGGGTTTTGGTAGTGGAGAAAGTATAGCAGTGGCTGAGGAGGCTGCCTGTGGCTAAGCTCGATGGCAGGGGAGAAGGGGGAGAGAACCTGCACCACCAGAGGTGCCGTTCCACAGCCTAGGTTATGTGGACATTAAACTGTCATGTGTTGGATGAACATCCATGACCAAAGTCGATGTCCTCTGGGAACCTAGTATTTGGACTAATCCTGTACACTGGGTCAAAAGATAAGTTATTTCTTGTCACTAAAGAAAGGCAAAAAGAAAATTACAAAAGCATCTAGGCGCAGGCACCACTGTCTGGGCAGGTCTCGGGTTCATCAGTCGACTGATGAGTGGGCTGCGAGCGTCTTCAGGGTGATGATGTCCTCTCATTGTCTGTTTAGCTTTGGAACTTTGTGTTTGGAACACCTGAAGTGTCCTGGACTCTCTCCCAGGATGCTGTGTTGCTTCCTACTTACAGTACAGGACACCGCAGTGCTGTGCAGATTTGCAAATGGCATGGTCAGTCCCAGTAAGTAAGTGAGGGAGGGAGGGAGGTGGTTGCTGCCCTCTAACGGACAGGATGCGGCTGCCTCTGGGAGCCAGTGTTCTCTGAAGTCACCTGGGCAGCCTCTGAATGAAAGCTCTCTGCTCCCAGCTTTGTATTGCCTGATGGCAGAATGCCAGGTCCTTGCAGAAAGGTCAGGGTTGTTTACCAAAACCTCAGGACTGGCAGTCAGAAGTGGCAGGCCTGGGGTAGGTAGCAGTGCTTGATGGTGGACCACTTGCCTCGTGCATGGGAAGCCTGGTTTCCAGCCCCAGCACTTCAAAATCCAAGCTGTGACTATCTCTCTGCAGCCCAAGTAGTGTTGCCTTCCCAGAGCTGCTCTCGGCAGCCCAAGTAGTGCCTTCCCAGAGCTGCTGTTTACCTGGCAGAGGAAGCTAGCTGCCCTGGGTCTCTTGGGTGTCAGAGCTCCTGGGGAGTCATAAAGGAACACCTTTCTTTACAAATTTACATCTAGTTCTGGGTTACCTGCCTGGCAGTAGCCTCTGCTTTCTGGAGCACAGTAGCACTTTCTTCAAAACAAGTTTGTCTTGTCACCGTCTAGCTTTCCTGCTTCAGTTGGTGTATTTCTATGTGCTGATTATTGGAAATGGGGTGCTTGCACCCAGTTCAGGCTCAGAATGTGGGTTTCACTACCTCAGTCTCGTGGAGTGAGAGGTGGATGGTCCATTGCATCACCACGTTAGTGGGTACCTGACAGTTACCTCATTGGCAGCCAGGGTGAGACCCAGTGCATTAAGCTTTGGGGAGATGATGGTTAACACTTGTTCCTCCAGTCTGGATGCTCTCAGAGAAGCTGTCCTGGGAAGGGAACTGTCAGCCTCCTGGCTGT
Source organism: Arvicanthis niloticus (assembly GCF_011762505.2). NCBI lineage: Eukaryota > Metazoa > Chordata > Mammalia > Rodentia > Muridae > Arvicanthis > Arvicanthis niloticus. Next base: position 15,980,763 of record NC_047662.1, read on the forward strand.
ATCCTGGCTGCTACCTGAGAATGTCATTGTAACTCATAAGGAGGCCACAAAGGAAAGCCACAGTGCTTCATGGTACTTCACTGGCCTTAATACTGTATAGAGAGGTTTTCTAGGTTTTAAGAATAATTTAAGGTTAAATTTTTAAAAAAAATTGTTGGCAGAACCTTTACACTGTAGGCAGATGAATTGGCACAGGCTAGACTTGTAGATAGCACAGCCCACCAGGAGGTAGTGCTGGGGATAGATCAGTTCATTCTGTTTTCAACAATAACGTCTATCTTGAGGAAGTGAAGTGTGGCCAGAAACTGTGGCAGCGGGAGGCACTTCAGTGTGTATCAGGGTTGCCTGTACTTTATTCCATGAGCTCTGAAAACACCTCCGATCCTATCTTGATTGTGAAAGTGAAGTGGGCTGTCCTTGCAGGGCAGCTGGGGTGGGTATCAGTGGGGAACCTTCCTGTAGCTCAGGCACAGTGCCCACTTCCCTGGGGAATGGAGCAGCGTGCCCTGCCATGGTGGGGCTGGCATCAGTGGCTCAGGTTACCAGGTGGTGTCAGGTGGACTTGGCCAGTGCACTCTGCTCAGTGAGCTCCGCTTCAGTCTTTCACGGTCTGAGGAACTACTGTCTACCTGGGTTTTACCAGGATAACATACAGTGTGCCCTTACTTTACCTCTGAAATGTTCAGCTCGGGCATCCGGCTGGGTAGAGGAAACCTGAATCCCCAGGCAGAGTGGACTCAGTCTCCCCAAGCAGAGGATACGAGCAAAAACAGGAGGCACCTCCCCAGAGCCATGGCATTTGTGGCCCTCCTGGGCCCATCTCCAGCCCCAACTTCAGCTTCTCACTTCTTACCGCTAGGCCCAGATCAGGTGCAGGGCTTCAGCTGCCTCTCCCAGGCTGGGGACTGCTCACACCCAGGGTTGTCTCGAGCAGACCCAGAGGGACTGTTGTTGTTGTTGTGGTTGTTGTTGTTGTTTCCTGAGACACTCTTTCTGTGTAGCCCTAGTTGTCCCGGAACTTGCTCTGTAGGCCGGGTTATCCTCAGACTCAGAGATCTGCCTGCCTCTGCCTCCTGTGAGCACTGGGATCAAAGCCTGGGCCACCGCGCCTGGCCCCAAGAGGCACTTTCCCAGGAACATTCCCCACCTCCTCACATGGCATCTGGTCCATGGTCGCCTTATGTTTGTTTGGCCCAGTTGACTGCTGGGCCCAGGTGGTGGTTTCTATTGAGTGGAGGGAGGCCACCACACCCCTCTGCTGTAAGTGGGGGCGCAGTGGAAGTGGAAGTGCAGGGTGCAACTCCCCTGCGCTTGGAGGCTGGGCTCAGAGAGCTCTGTTCCAGGTCACGTTCTGACAGTTTGTTCAGTCTGTTCTCTCTAGAGTCTCACTTCAGTAACTCAGTTGAAATGGTGACTCTCCTCACGGTTACTGGAGAAGGCTGGTAGCTGTGCGGAGGATATTGTCCCCTGCATACAGTTGCACACTTGCACAGTGAGTTTACAGTAAGCAGGGCATACCTGTGGGCCAGGGCTCCTTTTACTCTGTCCTGAGCACAAGAGGAAACCTTTGGGGTCTGGCTCTGATCCTTGCATATGAGCATCCTGCAGGCCCCTGTTACAGCACCATGGCAGTCATTGAAGTTGGTCAGCCTGTGCTCTGATCCCCGACAGAGCCCTCTGTTGAAACCTGAGCCCCGCTGGTGTGGGGCTCTTCTTGTCTTCCTATTCTTCGGGGCGGATTTTCCATGGTGGCTACCCTCCCAGCCTCCCTTACTAGAACTAAGATCAGGAAAGGGGAGACGGGCCTTGAGTCAGGCTCAGCACCCAGCACCCCGCTCCCCCTCCTGGTCACAGTGACGGTATGTCCATCCCCCTAGGAAGAGGGCCAGTGTGTCTGCCTTCTCCCCTTTTCTAATTGCACTGTACTTCTTCTGGCTTCAGTCTAGAGGTGTCTGAGGTCTCCATGGGATTATGACCCTTAGACTCAGCAAGTCTGCCTTAGCTCTAGAGTGCGGCGATGAGAACTCACCATTTCCTGGTGTCTTGAGCCCATCTCCCTCGGGCTGTGTCTCTCCACAGCATGTGTTCATCTCAACCATTTCCTTTTTGTTTACTGAAGTACTGTACCTGGCTATCTGCACTGTTTTAAGAACCAAATGTTTTTGTGTTTTTACTCCTCAACACTTGGTGCAATAGAAGCCGCAAAGACGTGCCACTTTATCTTTGGAACTGATTTTGTATAACAATAAATTCTAGTTTAAAGGCAAAGTTCAGGTCTGCTTATTGTTGTCTGTTGGCTTCACTTGGGTAAGTGAGGGGGGCTGAGAAAGCATGTTGGGAAATGTCCCTTCCCAGCCGGGTAGTCATTTAGGATCTGGCAGAGGTAGGAATGAACACAGGGGAGCATGGCTGTCTCATGGCCAGCCAGGTCATTGTCAAGACATACCCAGCACCTCATATGTCTGACTATCTAAATGTCGGCTGTCACACTGAGAGTCGCCCTCTTCAGGACACCACCAGCCTGGCTTCCTCCTGCAATGCCCCTCAGGCACTTGAACAAGTACCCTTGGCCTCAGCCAGCAGAATTCATACATTTCCCTGCTCTGGCCCAGTTTTGCCTGGGCTGCTTGGAAAATGGATTCTCTGAGACTACACTGATGTGTACTGAGGGCCCGCAGTGCAGAGAATGGAGACTGGTCCAGCTGCTTCAGAGATTCTGACTTTGCACCTCATCTGAAACTGGCCCGACTCTGTGGCAGAGGGATCTGAGGATTGCTTGTATACATTTTATTCACTCACCCCAAACATCTGCAACTATTGACTGTTGGGTCTTTGGAAACAGCTGGAGACCCTGTTCACTAAAGGTGTAGAGACAAAAGCAGACACATAACTATGATCCACGAGAACCTGTGGAGATGCAGGTCTGTGGGTTGTGTGCTTACCTTGCACCCACGAATCTCTTAAGATCCATCCCTAGCACCATATAAACAGCATGGAGGTGCACATATCGTAAGCCCAGGAGAATCAGAAGTTCAAGGTCATCCTTGGCTATATTGCAAATTTGAGGTGAGACCCTGTCTCAAAAACAGAACAATAAAGGGACCCAATCCCCAAACAAAACAGGACCTAAAAGGCTGAGCAGATGGCTCAGGAATTCACAGAAATCAAGGGAAATTTAGTGGTCTGTGCGTGAGGTAAGAGGTGGATACAGAGCTAGGGAAGACGCTCTCCAGCAAAGGACCAAGGTGAACAAAGCCCCCTTGGGTTTAAGGGAGGGTATGCCTGGAATACTCAAGTTGGGAGGGAGATTGGAAACGTTTCATCAAAGCTCCTCAGAAGAGCAATTCTGTGCTTCCCCAGTGAGGTTGAGGCACGAGGCACACTGAGTACGGCTGTGCTGTGCTTGGGGTGTGTGGACTTGGCTCGACTGCATTGTGTTCTAAGGACACAGCAGCTAGCAGCCCTCCAGAACTAAGGCTGCATCTCTTCAGCTTCATCTGTTTGCCTTTGGGGACATCAGCTCAAAGGCATTGAAGGCTAATGACTCTCAGGCATCCACTTATGCTCCTGCCCCCATGGTGGGAAGCCAAGGAGCTGGTCAAGTGAACCAGTCTAGTGTGTATCAACTGTGTATGGCATCCCTCTCCACAGAGAGTTCCAACTGAAGCAAGCATTTGGAAACAGCCTTTGCTAAGAGTCACCGACTCCAAACTTGAGCTCACAGGCAGCTGAAAAACTGCTGTTCTTGCTTTCCTTTGGTATCTGTCCCCTTTCTGCTGGCTCAGACTCTGCCTGACTGCACTGGCCACTCCCGTTCTACCTAAGGCCTTCAGGACTGAAAACACACAAAGCCATGGCCTTAAACCTGCAGTCACCTTGGATTCCAGGAAGAGCAAACCATGCAGGGTGAACAGCCAGAGGCTGAAGGTGATTGTGTTTGCAGAGGCTGCAGCCTGGGGCTGAGCATCCTGTAGAAACTAGATTGGCCCCTTGGAGAGGGCTGGAATGAACGGATTTAACAATTCAGGGCCAGAATTGAGGCAGTGATGGGCAGGATCACATCATTCATCAGGACTCCCGCCACACGCCTCTTGCCCTCTGTTTACATCTGAAGCTCTCATCAGCTTGGAATCATTAGACACCCACTTCTCCTCCTCCCCACCTGTTGTCTAAACCTCTCAACTCCTTGGCATTCTTTTTGCTTTTTAAGACAGGTTCTCTTATAACTCAGACTGGCCTCCAGTTCACTGGGTGGCCTAGGGTGGCCTTGAACTCTTCACCCTTCTGCCTTCATCTTCTGAGTGTCAGAAATACAGTCCTCCTCTACCAGATCCAGTTTATGCAGTTTGGGGATCGAACCCAGAACTTCGTACGACGGGCAAGCACTCTACCAACGGTGCTACATTGCTTTCAGAATTCTGTCTCTTTAATTAGGGTACTGGGCTGAGTGTCTGAGCCTAGCCTGTGGAGCTGCTGCAGCCAGAGCTTTTGCCCTAAACTCCGGGTACATCGTACACCTCTGGAATCAACTGGACAGATGCTTTAGCCTCATTGGTGCAATGAACACAGTAGATGAAGCAGATGTGCAAGCAGTAACTGAGTGTGGATGGAGTGTCCATTATGCCCCAGGCCCTCATTTAAACCTTAACACTGTTGGGGATGCTGGTGGATCTGCCTCATGATCATCAGGCCCTTCAGTTAATGCGGGAACTCTGTCGGGACATCATTTATTAAACAATCTGCATAATGGAGCACTCTGGGTATCACTTTTCTTAGGACCAACAGCACAGAAACAAAGATGGTCCCAGAACAAAGATGGCTACAGAGGCAGAATGGAGAGCTATGAACGGACCCACATAGCTGGGGAAGGCAACGCTAGGAGAGAGCCAGACACAGTTCGCAAGTTTGGCCCAGGCTGACACCCACTCCGGGTTGGAAAGGTGGAACTTGGGATGCGTTTGGAATACATGAGCTACTAGGATGAGGGAGTTGTGGCCGAGGACAGACTACAGACAGGTGGTAGAGACATCCTGGGAACAGTGAGAAGAAGCTGACCTACAATTGCACTGCAGGGGTGAGGTTTGTTAGGACAAAAAGCCCTCCAGACCATGACTGGGCCTCGTGGAAGAACATTAAGGAGTGTTGAGGCCCACACTGCCCCATGCTTGGGGGCCACTATGTCCCAGCCAGAGCTGCTGCTCCGGTCCAAGGGTCAGGGTCTAGCAAGAGAGAGTGGGGATAGAGGGGCAAGAGACGCGAAGAAGACAGGGTGTGTGATCAAGTCCCTAGTCTCATTTATTGAAAGGAAATCCTGGGTATTTATAAGCACAAGCAGGGGAACACAGCTGAAGACACTTTACCACGTGCACCTTGCAGCTGGGGGCATTAAACAATAAAACAAGATATGTGGGGAAAAACAAGTTTTTTATTAGAGTGTGCTCAGCTGTTGTAGGCTGTTGAAAACAAGTCTCTAGTCAGGGTATATGGTCCAAGGTGGCTGCAAAGATGATAACCACTTTCTGCTAGGAGTTAGCTCCCAACAGTTCCCCCTTTAAAAAAAAATTTTTTTTTTCAAAAGGGAAGGCTGGGAAACCTTACGGAAACTGTGCCTGCCTTAGGTCGGAACAAAGGACCCCAGCCTCCCTTTCCTATCTTTGGATACTCAACAGCCATTGGTTGAGCTCCTGTCTTGGGATGGTGAGGCCTCCCAGTTAGGGGCAAGGGTCTTGAGGTGTTCTCTTACCTGTCATTGACTATCCGGCTTAGCACGTTAAGTTAGGGGTTAATCCTCATCAGTCTTGATGACAGAGGTTTTAAGAGTTCCCTACTTCCAGCCTGTGATAACGGACCTGTATGAGTTTCACTTGAATAGCGTTTATCTGTTGTTGTATAGAAGCCATCAGTCTGTTGAACAGCATGGACCTGAGAGACAAGAGACTTAACAATGCCTGAATGGTTGGTATAAAAGCAACACTCTTCTTTAAGGGTAGCACACAAGCCCCCTGTTGGAGAAGTGAAAGGTCTAAGCCTTGTACCCACAAATTTTCAATAGAAGAAATTATACCAATGAAACCCTTGAATTTGCATCAGCTTAGTACCAATTATACAGATTTCTACCAATAGATTATGGCAGTGTAATCAATTTTAGCTCTTCCTTCCTGTTCCAATAAAACCATTACTTTTCCCTAGAAAGACAGCCTAATATTAACCACCTCAGTCCCCAAGTCCAGGGAATTGGGGCGCCATTCCTTCATTAACTTCTTCAAGCTGAATATGGGCATTGAGATATTAGAAGAGGGATGAGGGGAAGGGTAAATTGATAAGCCTCTGATGGCTGTCTTAACTGCATCCAGCTGGAAGTTCAGGGCATCAGTGAACATGCAGATGATAAGATTCATTCACCAAGGCTGTGTATTCTGCAATATACAAATCTCAAAACAAATTTTAGTATCAAGATAATTACTTTGTTTGATTCTCTGGAATCTAGTCTTCTGGAGGCCTGCCTCTGTCATGTCTGATCCATATAATTCTGGAAGATAAAACTACTATCTTAATGGCCTCTTTGGAAAACAGAAAAACCTTTTATCCCAAATCTGCCTATCCTTGAGCCAGTAACCAGAAAAGCCTTTATCCAGACCTTTTATCCAGAGGAAAAATCTAACTACACAACTCAGAATCACACCCATTTTGAAAGTTAAATCAATCTAATACAACTGATTAACACTATCTTTCTGTTCAGCTCTCTGCCTAGAGCAACCTTCTATTTATCTATTTATCTGTTTGGTTCTCTTGACTCACAGCAGCCTGCAATTTACTCTTCAAGTCTTTAAAGCCTTTTTCATCTGTTTCTGCTCACTTATTTCTTGCCCCATTTTCATACTGGTCTCACTGCAATCACCTTTGTTTCACTTCTGAATTCTCGACAGACCCTTCTTCAGTAACATCCCTCGCTGGGTCTCTTGTTCTTGCTGTCTCATGTTGAGCACCACTGCCAAGCCAGCTCCGTCAGTCGACAGGTTCTCTAGTGAAGGAGTGAGGATGGCCGCTTCCAATTCCTGCGGAGTCCTTCACTGTATCCTGCTTGCTGGAGCTCCAGGCACCACTATGTTGAGGACCACACTGCCCCACGGTTTGGGGCTAAGTGCTCTGGTCCAAGGGGATCAGACAACAGGGTCTAGCAAGAGAGAGTGGGGATGGAGGGGGAAGAGACTCAAAGAATGGAGACAAGACAGGGTGTGTGATCAAGTCCTTAGTCTCATTTATTGAAAGGAAATCCTGGGTATTTATAAGCACAAGCAGGGGAACACAGCTGAAGACACTTTACCACGTGCACCTTGCAGCTGGGGGCATTAAACAATAAAACAAGATATGTGGGAAAAACAAGTTTTTTATTAGAGTGTGCTCAGCTGTTGTAGGCTGTTGAAAACAAGTCTCTAGTCAGGGTATATGGTCCAAGATGGCTGCAAAGATGATAGCCACTTTCTGCTAGGATTCGGCTCCCAGCAAAAGAGGAAATTACATTAAAATCAGCTTAGCACAAAGGCCTTAAAGGAGTGGGGGTGCTTTCAGGCTGGGCATGGGACTGGAGTCAGAGAAATCTCATTAACCAATGAGATATATAAATTTTAAAAGTTCTCAGGGGCTGGCAGGAGGTCTTACATGGCATGAGTTAGTCTGGGATAGCCTGTATGTTTTACAGGGATAGCCTACATGACTAGAATATGTAGGAGACGGTATAGGAAGGACCGTAAACCAGAGGCTGTCTCAACCATAGCACAGATCAGCTTCTTACTTAACCCTTGCCTCAGGAAGAGAGCTGCAGTGCAGCGAGGCCTGTTTTCTTCAGGCTGTGAGACTCAGCCTCCTAGAATGACCACTGTCTGAAAAGGCCAAGCCTGTGATCTAACAGTACAAGCTTTGAATGCTAGGGGCCAGTGGATAATAGAGAACTGAGAAGAGACACAGAAGTCAAGGAAGGTATCAGCAGATGAAGATGGTGTGGAGAATGGAGTTGTCTGCTGCCTGCTGACCACAGCTGGCTTCTCTCTCTCTCCGGCATCATGGGGAGGAAGAGTAAATGTTAATGAAGTACTGAGCCTTCTAGTCATGGCCACAAAGAAGCAGGTGAGCATCTATGATGTCACAGCTAGGCTCTTCCATTAACTCAGGAATTCTCTTGTGATTTATAATCACTTATTCAGTGAGTTATTTAATAGTGCACTTTGTGCATGGGCGTAATAGGAGCAGAAGCAAAATCAATCTCGATCAATCAAAACTGGAGAGAAAAGCTATGAAACATCCACGTCTCCTCCTCAGCCTCCGTGTAGCCCCTTGTTTCCTTTGCTCATTTAGCTATTCATTCCTTCATCTATCCATTAATAAACACATCAGTGGTAAACTCATCCATCCGTCCATCCATCCACCCACCGTGCACTACCCACCTACCCACTCACTCAAGAGACGGGACATGGAAGTGTCTTCAGGAAAACGGCTTCTAATTATATTAGTGGTCTCAGTCAAAAACGAAACCAGAAACAAACATGAGGGACTGGGAACAGTAAAACAGGGCCTGACCTTAAGCTGGGATACTAAAGATGGCCCAGAAGGGAGGCTGACTGGAGATGTAGCAAGGTCGCACGTAAGCATTTTGGCAGAGACTAAATCACATGGCAGTCTCTCTGTCCTTCCTTCAAGGTCTCTGGGAAGGCTTTGTAAGCAAGGGGGCGGGGGTGCAGGAGAGATGTCACGTTTATGTATACTCAAGATTTTCTGTTTCCCTTTTCCCTGCCTCTCAGAGACTCTACCTCATCCACACACATGGATCCACCCACCCATGCATCATACACACATGTGTATGTCCGTCTGTCCATGTGTCTTTTTATTAATTCATCTCTCCATTCACATACACATCCGTTCACTCCCCCATGTGCACACATCTACCCATCCATCCACCTACTCGTCCCTGCAGCCCATTCATTCATCCATTTATGTATCCGTCCACCAACACACACCTGCACATATACACATGCATCCATCCATCTGTCTGTCCATCCATCCATTCATCCATCCATCCATCCATCCATCTATCCATCCATCCATCCATCCATCCACCCATCCATTCATTTATCCATCCATCCACTCACCCATAAATCCATTCATCCATCCATCCACACATCCATCCATCCATCCATCCACGCATGCATGCATGCATGCATCCATCCATCCACACATGCATCCACGCATGCATGCATGCATCCATCCATCCACCCATCCACCCATCCACCCATCCACCCATCCATCCATCCATCCATCCATCCATCCATCCATCCATCCATCCACACATGTATCCATCTATCCATCCACCCATCAATTCATTTATCTATCCATCCATCCACTCACCCATAAATCCATTCATCCACTCATCCATCCATCCATCCACGCACGCATGCATGCATGCATGCATGCATCCATCCATCCATCCACGCATGCATGCATGCATCCATCCATCCATCCACACATGCATCCATCCATCCATCCACACATGTATGCATCCATCCACACATGCATCCATCCATCCATCCACCCATCCATCCATTTATCTATACATCCATCCACTCATCCATCCATCCATCCATCCATCCATCCATCCATCCATCCATCCACACATGCATCCCTCATCCACCCATCCATCCACACATGCATCTGACTATATATACATACAGACACCTATTCTCCTATTCCTTCACTTACAGAGTCACCCATGTTTGCATGTATCTATCCATTCACTCTGCCAACATGCACACATCTACCCACCCATACATATGTACTTACATACATCTATCCTCCCGTACTCTCACCCACACAGGCACACATGCATGTGTCTATCCATCCATCCACACATCCACCAACCCATCCATCCACGAATCCATCCGCCCTCCACCCCCACATCATCCACCCACCCATGCTTCCCTCCCTCCCTCCAATGAGTTCACATAAAGCACTCAGGGGCCAGATTCTGTAAATGCCTAGTGCTTAATATTATGTTGCCACTCTGACAGCTATTGATTCTTGGGCACAAATGCCTGTTCCTGCGGTAGGCATCGAAATGTACTTTATATATGTTTAACTAAAATGGAGCACATATTTCTGTGGATGCTGCCTCTGTCCCATCTTCCTTGTGCAACATTTGTGACAATTGGCAGCAGTCCTAGATCTCCTGCACATTTTGGGGTCTTGTTTATGGACTGATTCTGTGTGATGGTTTGTCTATGCTCGGCCCAGGGAGGGGCATTGTTAGAAGGTGTGGCTCTGTTGGAGTGGGTGTGTCACTGTGGGTGTGGGTTATAAGACCCTCATCCTAGCAGCCTGGAAGCCAGTATTCTGCTAGCAGCCTTCAGATGAAGATGCAGAACTCTCAGCTCCTCCCGCACCGTGCCTGCCTGGATGCTGCCATGTTCCCACCTTGATGATAATGGACTGAACCTCTGAGCCTGTAAGCCTGCCTCAATTAAGTGTTGTCCTTATAAGAGTTGCCTTGGTCATGGTGTCTGTTCACAGCAGTAAAACCCTAACTAAGACACTCTGCCATGGCAGGCCTGGCATCAGCTCTGAGATCTCTAACAACATGGCTGCCATGGTTACTGCTGCAGCAGCTGCTGCTGCTCTCTGTCCATCAGCCTCCTGGGCAGCAAAAGCCTAGAGCAGTGGTTCTCAATTCTAGTGCTGGGACCCTTTAATACAGTTCCTCACATTGTAGTGACAACCTCCCCCCTACAACCATAAATTTATTTTTGTTGCTACTCCTTAACTATAATTTTCCTACTGTTATGAACCAAAATGTAAATATCCGTGTTTTCTGATGGTCCTGGGCGACTCTTGTGAAAAGGTTGCTCAACTCCAAGTGGGTCATGACCCATGGGTTGAGAACCACTTCCCTATAGACAGCCTTGCTGCTGTGAATCAGGACACAGGTCTGTACCTGACTTCACGTCCAGGGCTCTCCTTCCTTTGTCAGTCATTTTCACAAATCTTGAGCCAGCGTCTGTAATTGTACTGAGGACACACTCATACAAACGAGGTCTAGAGAGACTCCTAGAGTCATTCACTGAATAGTTACTGAGTCCTGGGAAAACAGAAGACCCTGTAGTCCACGGGCTTACAGCCGGGTCACCCCAAGCTGCTCAGGAGTTTTGTTTCTAAGTATTTCAGTTACTGCATAGTTATACAATTGTAAGTCTGTCAAGAATGACCTAAAATCAACCATATGTACCTAAAGTCAATCTGTCTGTCAAGAATGTACCTAAAATAACCATATCCAGAGACAACCTCTGGTCTCCCCACACATCCCCTTTTTAAGACGCCCATCATCGTTCCATGATGGTGGTGAGGCAGCTGTGGTGGTGAGGCAATATTAAAGCTTCACTAGCCCAGGGTGCATTTCGGCCACTGGATAAGGGTCAGGAAACCCCGGCAGAAGCCAGAGCCAATATCCTTTCTAACAGTCTGAAGAGATGGCCACCAGATGGCGCCCCAGGACCACATTTCCTGTCAAATGAGGGTCAGGTTGGTGTCGCTCCCAAGTCCTTTTTGCTTTAAGGCCTAGTTTCACCCCACCCCCCCCCCCCCCCCTTGGATTGAGTCAGTCACAACAGACGCACTTGCCGCCCACCTCTTATTTTTTTTTCAAGCGATGAGATGCTTCCCCTTTCAAAGTTCCCGATGACACATCCCTTTGATTTCATGCTTGCAGAGATCTTGTACCGTGAACAGGACAAAGGGAGTGGATATTTATCAGATGTCCTCTGTGAAACTCGCCCTGTGCAATGGTTATGCTGCTTTGTGCCATGGGTCAGGCTCCCCTCGAACCTCAGGCTGCTACCCACTTATTACAGATGGCTGAGGTATTGCCACTGTAGTTAGGAATAAAATCTGTGTAAGCCGGCGCCTTATTCCTGGACTCCTGCTGGAAACCCTTTAATAGGCCTAGCAGGCTCAACTCTTCTCTTTTGGCTCTGTCATGAGCCTGAGCCAGCTGTGTATGCTCACAGCTGACCTGCATGAACACCTGCCATGGACACCTGCAGGGACACCTGCACAGACACCTGCATGGACATCTGACCCTTCCACCTGTTCAGTCCACTTAATGCAGCCACATTGGAGTGTCGTGATGAAGTAGCTGGTGCCCACTTCTTCAAGCAGTGTCAGGCCTGGAGTGAATTCACCTTTTGGGAAGAGTATTGCCCTCTTGACCCTCAGATACCCATCTATCCAAAAAGGATATTGGAGTAGAGGCAGATCTCAGTTGACAGGCATTTGTCTAGCACACAGGAAGCCTGGTGATTTCTCCCCAGTATTGTGTAAAGCTAGCTGTGGTAGTTAAAGCACATAATCCTAGCACTCAGGAGGTGGAGGAAGGGGGATCAAAAGTTCATGGTTATCACTGGCTAAGTAGCAAGTTCAAGGCCAGTCTGGGTTACATAAGATCTTACCTCACAAAAAAAAAGTGGTTTTTTTTTTTTTTTTTTTGGTTTGGTTTTTTTGTTTGTTTGTTTGTTTGTTTTTAAAGTGGGGGTGGGACAAGATGCACTTACTTTCCCATCTAAATTAGTCCTTGCCAGGGGGTGTGTTTTGAGGTCTGATGACAATGGGGACAATATTTTTAGGCTGCTTTTTTTTTTCTCATAGTAAGCCATCTGGCCAGAAATATTCCTTCCAGAGGGAACCATGACAGTCTTGAATAAGACTGTAGAAAGAAGAGAGAAGCAAGGACAGGCATGGTGGGCAGGCACACACCTTCACCTCAGCCCTGCTCAGGAGGCAGAGGCAGGTGGATGGGTCCCTGTGTGAGCTCAGGATCAGGTTGGTTTACAGCGTGAGTTTTAAGGCATGGAAACATAGGAGTTCGCTGTTATAGAAAACAAACGACTTACGGCTGGCCCTGCAGACAGGCGCCACCATGTCACATCCATCTCTGCTTAGCATTGTGCTGGCCCAGGATAGGTGCTCAAAATATGACTGGGTGGATGATGGATGGATGGATGAGTGAACACAAGTAAACGACTGTGTAAAGTCTGGAGAAACAATGCAAGACCGTTACAGGGAAATAGAATTCTTTTATTCAGAAGAGGGAACTGAGATGCTAGAGATTTAGTGGGTCTTGTGAGCTCTCACAAATCCCGTGGCTTCCTTAGCTGATCCTGGGGACCAGGTGCAGCCCTGGAGGCCAGAGACCAGGGCCCATGATCTCTGAGGGGCAGGATGAGATTGCAGGAGAAGAATCTGGGTTGCTAGCTTCTCCAGGCCTTGGACGTCAGCAGCCTGAGGTGGCTATGGAGCCAAGCAGGGCCTCAGCAGGGCGGGGTGGGCCCAGTGCACAGCTTTTTGCAGTAGTGGGCATACTTGCGGTTGTAAGTGCCCAGGTTGTGGCGGAAGCAGAGAGCGGCTCTCCTGTCACACTCACAGGTCCGCCGCTGGCAAGCCGTTCTACCAGCTAGAGGGGGGTTAGGGGTGGAAACAAGCCAGGGACTCAGGTGGCAGCTGGAGGGTGGGGGATGGGCGCTGGGCGTTAGGGGTGGGCAGTGGGCGTGGCGATGGCGGCTCCGGGCAGTTCTGTGGTCCAGCTTCCCAGCCCCATCCTTTGTCCCTTTCCTACTTCCTGTGGAAGCCCACACCCATGGGATGCTCTGTACTTATGCCAGTCAAGGATTACGTTGGGTCTGCCCTGCCAGCTCCAGGATACAAAGAAAGCCAAAAGTTTGACCTGGGTGTTTTCTTCCCCTCCAATCTCTTGCCGAGAAAGGCTTCGCAATCTCTCACCTTCCTCCTGTCAGGGCTGTAACAACCCTCCCCTATGTGATGTTAGGGATGCCCGCAATCCGGGCTAGAGGCTATTAGACTAACGCTGGGGCTTCTCGGGACTTCAGTCTGTCTTTATCAGAGTAAACAGAGCCTGTACCCAGTCTAGGAATCAGACTGGCCCACCCTCCTTTCCCCAGAGCCAGCTGGCAACCTCATGGTAGGCTCCAGTTGCCCGGAAGACTTTTTTCAGTCCACTGTGGTTGTCTGTTTCTGCCTAGGGTAGCTCTGGCTCTTTTGTCCGCAAGAATACACCTCCCTGTCTAGAAGGGTCTGGTGTCTCATTTCCCCTTCAAAGACCAGCATTTTCCTTCAGGATTCTTCCCACACCTGCTATGTCAGCAGGACTTGAGGTCCTAACAGTGGGCAGCTGTGGAGGTGGGTGGGGCTATCTCAGTGTAACAGGCAAAAACATCACTCAGGTTTTCTACAGATCATCCCCTTGCTCCGAGTACCATGGTGGGCATAAGGCAAACCACCTGTATCCCTTCAGCTTGACTCCTCCCTGAACACCCTCTCAGTGCCATCCCAACTGGGGACTACCGGACCCTTGCCTTGAGCCCTCAGTGACGAGGACCTGATGCAGCTGCCCTGCAGATCGATCTCTTGGTTTTGGCACAGACCTGAGTTCTGTGCTGAACTGGATCCTTAGACTGCCTGGGTCCTACACTCACCAGGGCCTCTTCTCCTCCAGGGTATCCATACCTGGCTTTACATTGTGAAGAAAACTCTGATTTTAGTGCCTTTTGGGTATTCTTGGTTAGGGCTTTTTCCCTAGATAAGGCCTGGAGGAAACCTAATAGGGCCAAATGGGCAATGGACTGGTAAGTGAAGAAGATGGAGCCCAGCCCAGCAGCCCCTGTTGGGTAAACAGCTTGTGAGAGTGGGGCTGATGTCCAGAGTCACAGCTCCTCCTGGGTCCTCCTAGGGGAGGGTTGTTGGACTCTAGCTCTGGGTGTGGCTCAATTCTGTCCCTTCTGGTGACTCCCTAGAGGCTGAGCCTGGGCAAGGGCTACATTGATGGGTCACTAGGCGGTATAGGCCAGATGCCCCGTAAGAGTCAGAAACCATTGCCGAGTGTTCCCACTTTTATGTGATGACAGGAAGCCTAATGTGTCTTGCCCTGTGACAAGGATCAAGGTCACCCTCTGGAGGGACTCCTGCCTACCCCATGTCTGACTCACTCCGGGGCTGGCCACCTACCACAGAAGATGTTGTCCCGAGTGACAGAGAAGAGGTACTTTTCCAGCTTGGGGTCACAGCCCAGCTTACTCAGGTGGCCATAACAGCAGTCATGGGCATGGCAACACCTGTGGGGTCAGAGTTAACCTGGAGGGGCTGTTAGTCAGGCTGGCCTAGGCTGGAGCAGGGCTCCTAGGGCCCTAGGATGGAAGTGGAGTATCAATCCTTGCTGTCTAGGCACCCCCAGCTCCTCCTCCCCCAGCTCCTCCTCCAGGCAGTTCCCCTGCTCACCAATCCGTCTGGTCCACCGGCAAATTGGAGCCACCGAGGCCACAGTAACAGCCGTAGTCGTTGTACTGCAGCGGGGACTTTCCGGTCATTTTCTCAATCATCACTCCAAACTGAACCAGGTTCCCAGCAGCCAAGGGTGCTACGGAAAAGGGGACAGAGGCCACAAGGTTCCACAGGGCCAGTGAGCATGGCATACAGGGATCCATCAGGAAGACCCCTTCAGATCTGACACCAGACTTTCCCCCAAGGGTTCAGTAAACCTCCCCACTTCAAAGCACCCAGCTACCAATAACAATGATACTAAGTAAAGATGCTCCCAGTGGCCTGCTTTGTGCTTTGATCCCCTAGGTACTGCCCGACCTGTGTGCTTGTTTGTGTATGTCTGTCTGTGTCTCCCATACGTGTATATCCATGGAAACCGTGGTGGTTGGTACCAGTTTCCTTTACTTTCCACCTTGCTTTTCCAGACAGAATCTCTTGGTGAACCTGGACTTCGCCTATTTGGCTAGGCTGGCTAGCCAGAGAGCCGCCTGTCTCACTCCATGGGCCCCAGCACTGGGGTTACAGATGTGTGTCACAAGGCCTAGTTTTTATGTGGGTCTTGGGGATTCGAACTCGGTCTCCTACCCACCTCACCCTCCTCACTCGGCTTTGCTTGCTCTTGCTGTGCTGGCCCGCCACTAACTCTTTACATCTCTCTCAGGAAAACCTGAATCTCCTCAGACCTCAGCCCCTGTCTCCCCAGCAGCTCCATTCACCACAAAGATCTCATTACATACTCCTGTGCCTCTCTCCTGGCCTTCTCCATGGACCCCAAATTCCTCCAGAACCTTCTGATTCAGCGGTGGGGAGGCACTCATTCCCACAAGTTGGGGATCCCATGGCCCCCTCACCCTTTCCCACTGCGTTCTTCCCAGCCACCCCCTCCCTCTCTTCCAGTCAGTGCTGGTTCAGGCTGCACATGCCCCAGGGGCCTTAGGATGGCCAGGTGGGTGGTGGGAAGGCAGGCAGCCTCTAGCGATTAGTACCCATGATGCCCTGTGCAGAGTCATGCTCAGATGTCCAGAGTGCTTCCCATTGCCGGGTGGTGGAGGAGAGGAGGAGAGAGGTTATGCAAGTCACTTACCCAGGAGGCAAAAGAAAGCCAGGGCAATGAGAGGTCTCATCCTGGGGGAGGAAGGCAGGGGGCATGGGAGTCTGCTGCACTGGAAGGAACTGAACAGGGCCCTCTGATCTCAGGCCACCTTCCAATTAGTTAAATACACAGGGCCTGTCCACTCCCCGTCATTAACCCTTGATGCAATAATTCTGACACTTTGACTACGTTCCCAGGGGAGGGGCCAGTCAGTGCCCTGGGGGCTCTGCTTCTGAGGGTGTGTGAAAAGAGGGATGGGACTGTCTTGTGACCATCTTCCCTTCTGTCCCAACTTCCCTGGACCCCCATGCTCCAAAATTGCCAACCTTGCTCCCAGGGGCTGTGCCCCGTGTTTTTTCCGTGCTCCCCACTGTGCTCATGTCCTTTTAACCACTCACTGGATGAGACCCATTGCTATGAAGGAATTGAAGCCCTCATGAGCCAAGTGCCAAGCTTGTCCCGTTTCCAGTGCCCCTCCCCACCCATCCCTGTTCACGACTCGTGACTGCAATAACTTTGCCATCTGCTTCTGTCAACACTTAAGGCCTTCTGAATCCCATTTCCACCATGGATCACGAGGCCCTGGGCAGGCCCTCTCCCTTACTTGGGACTTCAGTGTTCCTGAGACATGTCACAGAGACATGGGCATCCTGCTTCACCTCCTTCATGAGAACTGGCTCTCACTGAGCATGTGCAAGGTCACAGGCAAGCCATTGATACACAGGGCCAAAGCCCCTCAATAGCCCACGATTCTTAGGCTTTCATTATACCCACGTGATAGGGGGTGGGGACAGACACAGACGGACGGACGGACAGACAGTCAGCCACACACTTCAGTATATGAGGAGCTGGAATATGGATACAGGCAGCCCCGAAGGGCTCACTGAGGGCCAACTCAGCCCCTTGGGGAGAGGGCGGGGGACACTGTGCTTCTCAGACCACTTTTTTTGTTTTGTTTGTTTGTTTTTTTGAATTTTTTTTCGAGACAGGGTTTCTCTGTGTAGCCCTGGCTGTCCTAGAACTCACTCTGTAGACCAGGCTGGCCTCGAACTCAGAAATCCACCCGCCTCTGCCTCCCAAGTGCTGGGATTAAAGGCGTGCGCCACCACTGCCCTGCTACTTTTTTTTTTTTTTTTAAAATAAAATCAGAGGAATAACCCTAATAAGCCTGGACTATGTCTGACTTTAGAATAACAAAATTATGAAGCCTAATTCTCTGTACTTGAATTTTCTTTCAGTCTTGGGGAAGATCATGGAAGGAGGCACCTAGGCCACATGCCTGATGACCTCTCCTCCCAGCTGCCAGCCTCAGTTGCTCTTTTAGGAAGGACCTGGGATCTGTCTGCTTTTTGTGGCCTTGGCTGGGTCTCATGAGAAGGAATCCAGATACCCTGACCAGAGTCCCCATCCGGGTGAAGTTTCTCCAAAAGAGTCAGGAGGAGAGATCTAAGTAGCCCAGCTCCCTGGGCTGTGTGACTTGGGAAGCAAGGTTTTGAACACGGGAAGAGAGCCTGTAAACAAGGTTGTACACAGAGCCTTAACCCCACCTCCAACCCTGCCCATCCACTTCCTGATACCACCCCACCCCCACCCCCACCCCGCCACCTCCTGTGGGGCCTCTGGGTACTGCAATCCCTGTCCCTGTTGCAGAGGTGATGGGGACCAGAAACAAGTCCACCTGCCTGTACACCCTGCAGCTGAGTCACAGTCTACTGAGAGACTAGGCCCCTTTTCTTGACATTTCCTTTTGATTTTAATGAGGACTCTCTTGGCAGTCCCTGGCTTCTGGCCTGGGTCATGAGGCCTCAAACCATGAGTCATAGGAACAGCTGACTCCTAAGGACATGTCAACAAATGTTTAGTCCCTGGGAGTAGAGAGCGCACGGAAAGTCTGGTTCTGAGACAGTTGATTTTGTGAAACATTTTGAATCCTGACCTGGGCAGGATGGGGACCATGCAAGTTCTCATTGGGCTGGATCTGTGTTGGAGAAATCTGGGCTGGCTTCCTGGAGGAGGCTCCCCATTGTAGTTTGCAGCACATTGCTAGTGGAGGCTGGACTTGGAGGGGTTCAGACATCCTAGAAAGGGTGTTGGTGTGAGGGCCTTCACATCTTTGGTGCAGTGTGGTAGGAATTACAGCAAAGCCAGGACCTGAATGCCTACACCTTGACTTAGGTGCCTCTCTAAGCCTGGCTTTATCATCTATAAAAATGGAAACCATTAGACCGAACTTTTAGGGCTATAAGCCAGACAAAGAAGACATGAGATGGAAAGACCTTTTGTAGGTAGCCTTGTCCCCAGGGGGAACCCATCAATATTTGGCCCCTCTCTCTCATCCATCTTCCTCACGCCCTATCTTGGGTGCAGGGGAGGCAGCTGCCATGGGGAATTAAAGGCATCCATTCCACCGTGGGGTAAAAGCATGCTGGGAACCTGCACTTCCAGCATGTTCATGGGGCCACTGTCTCTACTTGATAGTCGGCGTGTGGAAGGGTGGAGGTCCAGGGTGATGGCTGGAGTTGTTGCCATGGAGGTCAGGAAGGACATGTGAGGCACGGCCATTTTCTTGCTCTTGGTGTACATTCGTATCTTTGGTGGGGCTGGAGAGGTAGCCTAGTTGGTACAGTGCTTGCCTGGCATATAATGATGGCAGGATTTGATGCCCTGCACTGTGTGACCTGGGTGTGTGGTTGCACATCTGGAACCCCAGCACTCAGCAGGCAAAGACAAGAGGATCAGGAACTGAAGTTCATCTTTGGGTGTGTAGGAGTTTAAGACCACCTTGGGCTACATGCGTAAAATAATAAAAAGGAGTAAGGTGTTTCGGGGGGGCTGGGCTCAGTTGTTAAGAATGTTTGCTGCATAAGATTGAGGGCCTGAGTTCAAATCCCCGACACCCACATAAATAGTCAAGTGTGGCTGTACATGTCCAGAACCTCAGTGCTATAGGGAGTGGAGACAGGAGGATCGATGGGGCTTGCTGGCTGGCTCCATGTTCATCAAGAGAGACTGTCTCAAGGGAATAGAGGGTGAGAGAGCATAATACCCGTTGTCCTCCTCTGACCTCTTCATGTACATTCATGGGTGTGTACATCTGTGAGTACAGGTGTACAACACACATATACACACGTGCACATGTACA
Source organism: Arvicanthis niloticus (assembly GCF_011762505.2). NCBI lineage: Eukaryota > Metazoa > Chordata > Mammalia > Rodentia > Muridae > Arvicanthis > Arvicanthis niloticus. Next base: position 16,000,367 of record NC_047662.1, read on the forward strand.
CACATATACATACATGCATACACACATGTGCACATACATGTATACACATACATGTATACATACACATCATATAACACACATGGGTATACACATGCATACACACCTGTACACACTCATGCAACACATGTATACACACATATACACACAGGCACACACACTTGTACAACACTCATATACATGCATACACACACATACACACACACGTACACACATACACATTTGAACAACACACACACATGTATATACACATACACACGCATACACATGTATATAAGCACACACGTGTACACACATGCATACTCGTATAACACATACATACACACACAGGCACACACATGAATACACATGTGCACATGCACACATATATGCACACACAGCCCTCTTTTAGTTTAGAAGTCAATACCATCAAATTTAAAGTCTATGATTTACTAATTCCCTAGGGAAATGTGAGCACTGCGCTGCCAGCCAGCTGACATCCTTCACTTCCTGTCACAGGCTTGCAATGTTTCCTAGAGTCTTAAGGACCCCGTCACGCTCTCTGAACAAAGCAACAGTGTTTGTCACTTTTCTGGTTGCTATGACAAAATACCAGACAAAAATAACTTGCTGGGGTTGAGGGTGTTGTATTCTGGCTCACAGTTCAAGGGTGCACAGTCCACAGTGGCAGGAAGTCATGGGGCAGGAGCATGAGCAGTGCTCAGCTTGCTTTCTCCTCATGCACGTCATCCCTTAGGATGGTGCTGGCTTCGTTCCCTCCTCAGTTAAAACTGTCTGAAAGTTTCATCAGAGACATAACCAGAAGCATGTTTCTATGGTGACTATAAATTCTGTCAGGGTGATGATGAAGATGAACATCACAGTGCAGTGACCTTATTAATGCTTCTTCAGTCAGTAAACTAAACTGAGAACCTATTTGGTGCTGGGGACCTACTCTGTGCTTGGGGACCTACTCTGTGCTGGAGATCTTCTCTGTATTGGGGAGACACTGGAGAGCAAAAGTAGGGTGAGTTGCCTACTAGTTACAGCCTGAACCCTACTAGTTCAGGCCTGGTTGGATGATGGAACATGTTCTGTATGCCTTTTGGTCCTTTCTCACCTGTTCTTTCTCAGTGTCATTTTTGCCCTTAAACGGACTTCTATGGCTGGAAGATGGACACATGTGTCAAAGGACCTCCTGCTTCCTCTTCTCCTTTGGGGAAAGCAGAGAAAGCTAACCTTCTTCAGACTTCAGAAGGCTTTAGCTTTGTTCTATGGGCTCAGTCCGCCCCCATCCTTGTTGCAGAGGGGAACAGATGGAAGTTTGTTGACTCCTCCTTCAGGACCACATGGAGTTTTATGTGGTTGAGAGCTATCCAACATGGGCATTGGGAGCCAACCACTTGACCACTACGCCAGGTCTCCAGCCCCTCAGGAGACATTGTCTGTAAGCATCAGGTTTCATTCCGTGTATCACTCTTACAACATACCAATGGTGACCCAGGTAGCACCATGCTAATAAAACCTCCCCAAAACTCTGAATTCATCTATTCAAAGAGAAATGGTAAGTCTGGGGAAAAGTGCCAGCAGCTCCAGTGGCAGAGCAGGCCAACAGTCCCAAGCTTTGGAGTCCCTGCTACTTCAGACAAAAACAGTATGAGAGGGGCCTGAGATAGCTCAGCAATTAAGAGAGTTTGCTGCTCTTCTAGAGAATCCAAATTTGGTTCCCAGAACCCATGTCGATTGGCTCATAGCCATGTGTAACTCCAGCTCAGGGGGATACGATGCTCCTTTCTAGCCTCTGTATGTACTTGCATACACACAGTGCGCTCATGTACACACACACACACACACACACACACACACACACACACACACATTAAAATAAAAATTTTTAAAAGTCTGAGGAAGCTGGAAATACAAAAGGCACATCTCAAAGTAAAAGCTAGCCAACCCAGGAGCTCCCAGAAAAGCTTCCAACATAAATAAAGAAGCTTCCAGAGTAGTAGGAACCACCCTTGAGTTGCCTGGTGATGTTCAGAACAGGGTCACATGCCTGGCTACCAACCCCTTATTTATAAAGAGATAATGATTCGCTGCATCTACATCAGCAAACATTTATGCTTCCAACACAGTTGGTTGAGAAAGGATTCCTGGTGATCTCAGGGCCACAGACAGGAAAATGTATGTGTATCTGTGACAGAAGTGTGGGGCTCATCACTTTGATAGTCACAGAGGTGGGGATGATTAATTATCCTTGGATGCTGTATTTATTAATTTTCTCACCAATGTGAGATATGCCTGACATGAAGCAACTTAAAGGAGAAAGGATTTATTTGGTTTGAGATGCTGGAATTCATCATGGCGGGGAGGCATGGCGGTGGCAGCTCTGTTTGTGATGGTAGGAGTTTGCCACATAGTTTGTTGCATCTCAGATGATTAGAGAATTGGAGAGCAATGGGGCTGGAAGCAGGGCTGGGCTATAACCCACAACCCCGTCCTTCCATGTTACCCACTCCTTCCTGTTGGGCTCCACCTTCTAAAAGTTCTATAACCTCCTGAAAGGCAGATGGAGCAGAGAAGCTCTGCCCTTGGTTCCTTAATGAGGCTGTTCAGCAGAGACTACCTGGGTCCTTCCTTCACAAGGCCTAAGGGATTAGCTCCTCCTTTCAGCCTTCTTTCACCAAAGTTCCTTTAAGATTAAATTAATCAGAATAAGTGATTATAACTTTCCAACAAAGAAAGTCAGTTGATGTTGAAATTGGTACCAGGAGGGGGGTTGCAGACAATGGGCTTTGAGGGAGATAGTGACCTGAGATAGGTCACTGTGCAGAGATGGTACAAGGAGTTGTCACATTAGCTACCAACGGTACCCACAGCTGCAAAACAGCCACCTATTTTCTGAGAGCAAAGCTGTGGGACTTGTGTTATAAGTGGGGCAACTATAGAGAGGCCTCATGGTGAGATGGTTGAGGTCTACATAGGAAGATTCTTACTATGGCTATAAGTCTGATGTACTATATGTAATGTTGATTTATGTGTTCTGTTTTTTTTCTAGTAGAATAGGAATTCCTTGAGGAGAAAAGTAAGAATGGACAATGACCGAAGGGCCACTGTTCTGCAGAGAGACTGTTGGGTATTGGTTCTAATGTTTTGAATTAATCCAGTCAATCCTCAAAATCGGGAATTTGCATGTCTAAACGCTGAAGTTCCTTGTCCCCAGTTGGTTTTTGATCGATCAATAAAGAGCCAAAGGCCAATGGTTGGGAAGGTAGACTGAGGTGGGACCTTTAGATTTGCATCGGCTAGCAACTGGGAGAGAAGAAGGGGCAGAGATCGCCATGACAGGAAAGAAGAAAGGCCAGACCTCAAGGCCTGCCGACATGTGAGAATCAGGGTAAGTGGCCAAGGGCCACAATTGGGGCTGAGATAGTAGAGATGAAATCTAGATTTTAAAAGACGTTAACTCAGGATTAACAGAGGGAAGTGTTTGCTAGCAGGGAAAGGTTTAGGAGTTCACAGCCATCAAACTAGTCATGGAATATCAAAATCAACTGGTGTGTGTGTGCGTGTGTGTGTGCGTGTGCGTGTGCGTGTGCGTGTGTGTGTGTGTGTGTGTGTGTGTGTGTGTATGTGTTATTCTTGAATCCAGAGGGCTCTGGCAGGTGGCTGGGAGCATGACCTGCTGGGAGCACAAAGCAGTTAGCTAAACTCACTGCAACAGATGGCCCCAATGTGGTAGGTAAGAACTCGCTATTTAATAATTAATTAGAGATTCCCAAATGAAATACACACACACCATGAGATATGTTTAGGAGAAAGGGAGAATTGGTTTCTTAGCAAGCTAAGACATATGGTTCCCCTGCAAGCCACAAAACTAGAACAAAGGAACACAGCCACCTGTGGGGATTTACCCCAGGCCCCTTTAAAGGGATTCCAGCTGCCTTAGAGAGCTTTAGCTGAGGGGCTGGGAGCCCCTGCTGTGCAAAGAGACAGGATAGCTGCCCCAAGGCAGAGAGTCAGATGGTAGATGTACCCTGCTTCCTACAAGCAAATAATCAAAGGATAGGGTTAAATAAAATTTGATTTAATTGTTTTTAAGGATAGGAGGGAGTATAATGGTAATTGTTTAGATGTTCTTAAGTATACAGAGATATTAAGCTCCACAGAAGGAAGAAGGTAGGAAGATTGAATGAAAATGCTTTAGAGAAGATTTGAAAGGTCTTGTCAGGGCAAATACTTGGGATCTTTAAACATGGTCTGTGTGGGATTTCTGGGATTTCTATGCCTGGGATGACAAAAGTAGAGCCTGGAAATAGGCTTATACAGTAAGTAGACAGAGACGTATAAATAATTGAGGCTTTTGATCCTTAAAAGTTAGGTCAAAAGCAGGAGGTAGGGAGCCTAACTTATGAAAGACAGATGAAACTTCAGCCTTGATAATTATATAAAGAGAAAAGGGCATACTACCATATGTACCCATAGAGATATTAATCTCCACAGAAGGGAGGATTTAAGTTTACATAGATGCATAAATAATTGAGGCTTTTGATCTTAAATTGTAGGTCATAAGCAGGGGATAGTGAAAAAGCACTGTCTCAACAGATAATATTTGTTTAGATTGTTTTAAGTGCTTTGAATAGTTTTAATTATCAAAATATGTGTGGTTATGAGTTTGATGGTCGTATTAAAATTCCTTTTGGAGAGAGGTCATGCTATACCTTTAATGATTTCCTGTTACTGGACCAAAGACATACTACTGGGGAGAGAGGCTTGTGTTGACAGGCAAGGAAAAAGGCTTTGGACCCCTTCCAGAGTGATATGGATCAGATATGACAGGGGAAGACTCCCCTGAAGATTTTGCCAATAGAACAGAAAAATTTGAGAAATCAAACAAGACAGGTAACCCGACTTGCTGATTCCTTGACATGGGAACAGCCCAGAAACTGACTTAGACATAAAAATGTCTCCAGCCAAAACTTCAGCTACAATGAGACAATAAATCTTGTTGGTTATGGAATCTTTAAGATTCTTGGTGCCCTCCTTCATATGGCATGAATGAAGATTTACTGCAATTGGTTACTGATCAAATTAACTCATAAAAAGACAGTTGTCTTTTACCTGTTCAAAGAAGGAGCAAAATTTCATCCTTAACTGATCTGTGCACTTTGTACAATCCATATGAGTATCTTAATAGTACTAAAATTTTGGTTGTGAGATTCACATACTACAGAACGTACAGCTTTGGCGAGATTTATCTTTGGGATGCTGAATGCCCTGCTGTTCCAGCCCTGCCTCCTGAAGCTGTTTCCAGGGAATTGCTTCCAGAACAGCTTCAGGTATAGCTGGTGATTCCAGATGACCTCACCTCATCCAACCTTTCAGATGGATCCAGTCAGAACTTCGGTCAAGCTCTAAGCCTTCCAAACATGCAGAGACTGGATAACAGATGCTAAAGCTGGCCTTCTTGGTTTTTTTTTTTTGTTTGTGTGTTTGTTTTTTTTTTTTTTTTTTTTTTTTAGAGACAGGGTTTCCCTGTGTAGTCCTGGCTGTCCTGGAACTCACTTTGTAGACCAGGCTGGCCTCGAACTCAGAAATCCGCCTGCCTCTGCCTCCCAAGTGCTGGGATTAAAGGTGTGTGCCACCACCGCTCGGCAAAGCTGGCCTTCTTAAGTCTGACCAGCTTTTCTAAGTCTCCTTCCCTCGACGTCCCTTTAAAGAATTTCTCATAACCCCTATTCAGCAGGAAGAAGCTATGGGGAGTGGTTATCCTGATCCCTTGGGCTTGGGTGTCTGGTTATGGTTATTTTATAAATTATAGATAGGCTGTCATTTTAAGAGATAATTTGGAAATGGTCATAATTTTGAACAGGGAGGAAATAGATGGGATGGATTACTCATTTTGTTCTTGATTATGGCGTAGCCATAATCTTACATTGATAGAAACCTTTGTAGTTGATGCAAATTGAAGTTATAATTTCTTACATTGTTACATAATTTATATATTGATATAGAATTAAGGTTTTCATTGGTATAAATCTGTATATTGGCATAAAATTTGAAGTTAATATTGTTACTCTCAGATAGGCATTGTGTCTATGCAACTCATTTAAGAATACAAAGTATAGACCCAGTCCTTTTAATAGCTTCTATTACAAACTGTTTAGGATGGTTAAATAACCTAAATTAAGGGCCAGAGAGTAAACTCATGATTATTTTGAATTATGATTTAATTGTAATAAAGTGTTTTCAATGTATTTAAATAGAAATGGCTAAGAGTAGGTAAAGTCTAACAGTTCAGATATACTTTACATAAATAGCCTACAAAACAGCAGAAAGCCACCGAATGTGACATTTAATTATTAAGGATCATTTGACAAGACATGTCTGCTCCTGACAGCTTCCCCATTCTCTTCCAAAGAAGAAATCAAGCATCAAAACCTCCGCACAGAGTTGCTCCAGTAATGACAAGGTAGCCACTGGACAAAAAATTGCCCTATTCATCTACAGATAAAATACTGTCCAAAGAGGACAAACAGATATGGGGTAGTCAACTGCTAAGCTCTGCCAAGACAGGGTAAGCTAGTCCTTCATAGTCCTGCTTCATTTCGAGATCTGCCAGATGGCTCTGGGCCAGAAGACTGAAGACAGATGCTTTGACATTTTGAGGAATGGGGACTGTCCCAGTAGTCAGCTGTTTCTACAACTTGTTTAAGTTTTGGAAGCCATGTTTTGTGCTTCCTAAATATTCAGGTAATATTTAATTCATTCTCATATTTCTGATGGGGTTGAAGACTAGTTATCGTCTCATAATCAAACTTAAGTTGTTTAGCATTAAAAGAGATGATGTAGAATTAGAGGGATGGTTTTTCAGAAGGTGATACAGGCTAAAATCAGAACATCATTCAAGTATAGAATTATAAGCTCTTTAATTAGGAAAGGTGGTAGAATACTTTATCTAATTGACAAATGTGATGGACTGGGTGTTAATTGTATATCATACTTTGTAGTTTACATAATTGTTATGGTTATGCTCAATTTATGTCTGAGAGAAGAGCCTTTTTTTTTTTTAAAATTTGGATGGAAAAGGTGCAATGTTGGGAATTGGTTCTAATGCTTTGAATTAATCCAGCCCCCCACATTGGGAATCTGTGTGTTCAAACACTGAAAGTCCCTGTCCCCAACTGGTTTTTGATTGATCAACAAAGAGCCAACAACCAATGGATGGGCAGGCAGACTGAGGTGGGACTTGGAGGTTTGTGTGGGCTAGGAACCAGGAGAGAGGAAGGGACAGAGATCACCATGACAGAGAAGAAGAAAGACCAGACCTCACGGCCCGCTGACATGTGAGAATCAGGGTAAGTGGCCACACAGGCCACTTCCCAGATTGTGCTTGGGGTAGCAGAGATGAAATCTAGATTTTGAAAGATGTTAACTCAGGAGTACTGGAGGAGGGTGTTTGCTAGCTGGGGAAGGTTTAAGCTAGTCACAGCATACCAAAATTAACTGCTGTGTGTGTGTGTGTGTGTGTGTGTGTGTGTGTGTGTGTTTCATCTGTGAATCCAGAGGGCTCTGGCGGGTGGCTGGAGCACAAATTACCACTATGAGACCACCATCTTGACTCATACGTTTAGGTAGATTTTATTCTATCTTATTTTTCTTAGGGAGTTTATTTTAATTATATGCATACACATGTATATGTGTGTGTGTGTGTATGTCTAGCACCCATGTACATGGATGCAGTGCCCATGGAGGCCACACAAGGCATCAGATCCCCTGGAGCTGGGATCATGGGAGGCTGTTACCTGCTTGATGTGGATGGGCACCAAACTCAGGGACTCTGCAGGAATCGCAAACTCTCTTAACCTCTGACCCGAAGTCACCAGCACAGGCTGGCCTGCTTCTGGAACAGCATTTTCTCTCTCTGTGATTGACAGGCCTTTTTGGGTTAACGCTCAAGGGAGGGGATAATAACCTGTCCTTGTTCTTAACCTAAAAACTTCCTGCCAGATGGCAATCTCATGATCTTCCTGACAGTTCGGAAAGTCACGTCTCCACCCAGGCCAGAGATGCAGACAGCTCAGATCCCATTCTGATTTGGAAAAAAAAAAAAATCATGTCATAGAACAGACTTAAATGAATTGAAGAAACACAAACATTTAAGAAGCACTAAAAAAAAAAATAGCCATGCGTGGGCCTGGGGGCGGGGGGGTAGGGGCTGAGACTGACCACTGAACAGGCAAGAGGAGCAGAGTTTGAATCTCTAGCATTCTCCTCTAAGCAGGTGTGGAGGCCTGTGTCTGCAACCTCAGCACCAGGGGTCGGGGAGGGGAAACAAGTGGACTCCAGGGCTGGCTGTGTATCCAGTCTAGCTGAACTGGTGAGCTCCAGGTTCAGAGAGGGACCCTGTTTCAAAAATTAATGTGGAAAAAGCCTTTGAAGAAAACATCTTGACATCAACTCTACCTTCTATGTGTGCTGGCACAGGTATGCTTGTGTATGCATGTGTGTGTGTACATGTGCATGTGTGCATGCATGAGTGTGCATGTTGGGTGTGCATGTTGGGTGTGCGTGCGTGTATATGTGCATGTGTGTGCACGTGTGTGTGCATGCACACAGAGTTAGGTTTTAATAGAATGATATGTTCTTCCCTTAATGGATCTCAGCAAAGTCCCACTGCCTCCCTTTTCCTCCCTCTTGTCCAGTCTGTGATCTGGAGCTGCCCTTTCACATCGAATTTTAAATTTAAATTTCAGGGTAGTTGTCATGAGCACGGACCACCAGAAACGTAGATGGACCGATAATGTCTGAGTTTATTGAGTAGCCACAGATTCATAGGTTCTGTCCCTTTCACTGGCTGAAGTTTACTGGGTCGTTCTGATTTCCCTAGAAAGCACGGCTGTTAGCAATCACAGCTTCTTCCACTACAATCCTAGTTGCTCGTCCTAACTCAGAATACACAGTACATGCTACACAGTTGGATATGTATGCACGTGTGTGTATGAATAGGTATATTGCATACATGCTATATATACACAATATATGTTACAGAATGGCTACAAACAGGGTTAAAGAGGCACCAGCAGTCGAGAGTTTAAAGAGGCCTTACCGGAGGCAGAGGGGGACAGCTGACAGAGATGCTATGTTGCTGCAGGAGGATGATAGGTCCACAACACGCCTAAGTGGAGAACTGGTGGGAGAGAGGCAGAGCTGACCTGGCAGTCCCGAGTTGCTGGGTCTGACCCAACCACAGGGTGAGGTTGATCCTAACTGCAGAGGTATGGAGGCATGAAAGTGAGGTCCAGACTTTGGTGGATAAAGGGACGGATGGATGTACAGATGGTTGTTGGATTGGGCCTTATCAAACATTGGTTCCTCACTCCTTGTGCTGAACCAAAGCCGCGAAATGGTTGGGCGTTCCCTGTATATTGGTCCTTTGTCAAACACACTAGGTAGCTGGAGGACAGGTGTGCAGAACCATTGATATTTTATTATTAGGTGTTCTTATGGGACCCAAAAGAAAGTGTCATGCCCTCTGTCAGTCTGGTGTGTTTGGTTAGTTGTTTCTCACTTTGGGTTTAAACACTCACAAACCCACGGGTGAGTGTATTAAGTGGGGCTTTCCCCCTTCCCTTCTCCCTCTCACTCTGGCCCCACTCACTCAGACCCAAAGATTATTTATTTATTTATTTATTATATGTAAGTATGCTGTAGCTGTCTTTAGACACCCCAGAAGAGGGCATCGGATCCCATTACAGATGGCTGTGAGCCACCATGTGGTTGCTGGGATTTGAACTTAGGACCTCTGGAAGAGCAGTCATTGCTCTTAACCGCTGAGCCATCTCGCCAGCCCCTAGATGGGGCTTTTTTAAACTTTGGGGAACAAGTTATTATCTGTCCATGTCTCCTGGCTGGTGCTGGCCAGGGTGGTGTCTGCATGCACGTGATGCAGTCACTTCTCCCTGTATTCTTGATCAAAATGGAACTAAATGCTGCTTGCTGAGTACAGTGGAGTCACCTAGGGCAAAATACACCCCCAAACAGCTGCTGTTTCGCCCCATATGGAGGAACTTAGAACAGGATCCCGCAGTGTCTCTACAGAGGGCATTAGCGATCCTTTGACATGGCCGGCTGTCTAAGGAGAGGCAATTACAACATTTCCCCTTAGGATGAGTGGCAGACACCAGAGTTGGAGTCTGAGGCTGACTATGAGGGAGGGATCTTCAACCTTGCTAGGTTTCAACTACTTCAGTTCTCTGGAGATCTGATGCCCTCTTCTGGGTGCTTCAGGTACTGCATGTAGGTATAGTGCAGGTTAACAGGAGATTGGCTGTCATCATCCACTACAGAAGTTTTCCTAAGCAGAAAGCAAAATAAAACAGTCAAAGAAAACTCCAAAGTGGCCATGACACAGGAAAGGCAGTGTAAGCTTTCACAGCAATGCTGCATAACTTAACTGCATACGTTACAACTTTTAAAATAACTAAATTCACTTAAATCGAGGGGCATTGGTATGTACTGCACTGAAAGCAGTATCGTTTTGAGAGCTGTGCCTACAGTGAGCAAAGCCTCCACAGACAGAGATGGAGGGACGGGTCCTGTTGGTTATGTGGCCACAGGAACAAAGCAGCAGCCACTCTGCAATGGCGAAAAGCACATGGTAGCCCCACAGAGTACCCCACAGCCAGGAACTCACTGTGTTCATGAATGACAGCCAGGGAAGAAAGGACACCTCACAAAAGACACAGAAGTGGGATCCAGATACATTAGCAGAGGGGGGGAAAGGCACATGGCCCTTACGACTTCACTGGAGACTTTTTCAAACATTGGGAAGAGAGGTGAACTCAAGGTAGATAGACTTTAATGTTGTAGCAAGGGATGGGTTGTTGTTTTCAGTTTTTGTTTTTTAATTTTTGTTTGTGTTATTTTGAGTCAGTGTCTCATATGTCCTAGGACTCAATATGTCTATGTTGACAAGGATGACTTTGAACTTCTGATCCTCCTGCCTCTACCTCCTGAGTGCTGGGATCACTGCTCTGTGTCATATACCCAGTTTTATAGGTTTCTGGGAATCAAACCCAGAGCTTTGTGCACACTAGGCACAGCCCCAGCCTGAGAGAACAGTTTTTGCATTTATTTTTTTATTGGTTATTTTATTTACATTTCAGATGCCATCCACTTTCCCCATTCCCCCCCCCCCCCAGAAAACCCTATCCCATCCCCCCTCCTCCTTTTTGCTTTTATACAATTTTTTAAATGTTAATGATAGGTGTTCTTATGTGGGAACATTTATGCCCTGTTCATGATGTTTCCTTCTAATGTGTAGAGCATCCATTGATGTAACACTCCCGGGTTCCCACCAACCATTCCCTTATTCCTTCCGGAGTCTTCCATGATGGACAAATTTGGCAGAGAACTCTGGCTATGAGGAGATCACTCCCCTTCGCCACTCTTGGTGGGACAACACTGCCTACCTGCAGAGGGCACGTCCTAGCTCTCTTCGGGTTGTGTGGCCAGCTTAGCTGGAGAGGGCTCTCACAATCTGGTTGCTCAGCAGTCCTGGACGGGCTAGCTGGTTAGTCATCTAATTCTAAGGAAGTGGGATTAGGAAGTTTACTGCGTTTATAGAGCTACCTCCTCTAATTTAGCTTTAGTCAATACTTTTTGAAGTCGGGAGTAATTTGATCTCTATTGACTGACTCACGTGTCTCTTAATTGGTCCAAATCTAGATGCGGAAGCAAGGTATTTTTTTTACTGACCTTGTCTCCAAGCCCCTGAGCTGATGACTGAGCTAGGAGCTTAGTAAACAAGAAGTTGAACAGGGGAGCCCAAGTGCAAGTGGCATTTGAGGTAAGCTTCCACGACGTTCTCAGGAGACATAGCAGGGTCACAGGCAGGGACATAGCACAGAGGTAGTGCTAGGCCCAGGCTTTAGTCTTCAGGCCATTGCAACTTGTCCTTGAACTCCACAGAGCTGGCCTGAGCTCAAGGAGGAACTGGTGTTGAATAAGGCAGATGGACGAGTGAGGGACACTTCTGGGGAAAGCAAGCCTTCGGTCTGCAAACGCTGCAGGCGCAGCTGCGGGCAGAGCAATGACTTCAGGCATAGCCTTTAAAGTCAACTAAATTCCTGAGTGTTGTACAGAGGACAGCACTACCCAAAGTGCAGAGGGAATTTTTGTTAAGGATATCTCTTCTGGTCCATTTGGTCTGAATTGAAGATTAAGATGTAGGTCATACTATGTGTGCCAAGATAGTCCCCCTGTCCCCCCAACCATACAGAAAAAGTCTGATCCCTCTGAGGTAGGTTTTCATCCTCACTATCAAGTGACCCTTTTCAGTGGCTGACTCATCTCTGGGGTAGGGGCTCCTGGACTTGATGGGACACTTGGCAACACTCACGGCCCTCACCCAGCTATATCAGGAGCGTCCTCTCAGTCACCATATACATGCTCTCCAGATATTTCCAAGTGTCCTAGGGCAGTTGGTCACCCCCGATTGAGGACAATGCTCTAGGGTCTCCTTATCCTGGAGGATGCTCAACACAGTGGGAATGAACCAGCATCCAGGAAGCCATGTAAGCCTGTGGTCAATTCTACTAGAAATCAGAGGCTAGCCCCGGGACTTGAGGAATGGCACACGTGGACACAGGCTGGTGCCTCACAAATAGCTGTAACTCTACTTCCAAGGGGCCCACCCAACACTTCATATGGCCTTCTTGGGCACCCACAGGCACATGTGCAATATGACCACACCCATCCAGCTATATGAATACATAATTTTTAAACAGGCTAGTTCTGGATAGCTTGATTATAGAAGGTAGGTCACAACTAATTGCCAGATTCCGACATGGAAGATTAAAAGAAATTATGGATGCTCTTTGTATAAATACAATGTGTCATCTTACATATATTGAGGCATGGAAATTAACACGATTAGGTGAGGTTCTTGTTGACCTAAGGAAGTGAAAGCAACCAATGTCATAATATTCTGTCTCTAGGATCCAGATTGCATGAGGAGTTTAAAAAGAGATCAGAGTTACTTGAGCAGTGTGACTCAGTATACTTAATTTTTTTTTTCTTTCTAAAAAAGAATCCCGAGCAGGAGCAGTGAATGAGGGAAAATGAAATAAATACAGGAAGACAGGAAAAGAGACCACGTGGTCCCTGCCGGGGCAATCAGCATCAGCTGCTGTGATCCTGTCAACTTGATCACCATGGGGACGAGTCTTTAGGAATGTCGTGAGAGATTATGTAGTCTGACTGAGGTGGGAAGACCCACCCTCCATGTGGGTGGCGCCATTCCCTAGGCTGGGGTCCCAACTGAATACAAAGGAGGAAGTCAGTGGAGCACTCCTGACCATGGACCAGATGTGACTGGCTGGTTATGGACCTGGATGTGACCAGCTGCCTCATGCTCCAACGGCCATGCTTCCCCACCATGATGGACTGTGTTTCCCAGAACTACTACTACTAAAAGCCAGAGTAAACCCTTCCTTACCTTGCTTTTGTCAGGTGTTTTGTCAGCCCAGGGACCTATAGAAATGAAGATTCTTAAGCCCCACCCAGACCTGCTGGATCAGAAGCTCTGTGGATTGGGTCCTGGAAGTAAAACTTACTGGCTCCTTTTGGTACTTCTGATGCTCCCTCAAGTGTCAAGACCACTGCCTTAAAGAGAAAGATTGATGTACTAGGGGTGTCAAGAAAGAAGAAGAATGAGGTGGTGAGTGTGGGGGTGTCCACCCTTGTGGGCCTGTGTAAGGGTGGGCTTGATAATGACCTACCTCCGTCAATTGCTTCCACACCTTATACTTTCTTGAGGGGGGGATTAGGTGTCACACAGCCTGGTCATGAGTGACTGTCAGACAATCATAGGACACTGTTTTAAGACATCCAGGTTGTAGAGATGTTAAAACCAGGGGAAAATGTTCATTGTGTAATATGTGAAGTAGGCAAATTTCCAGACTTCACTCTCTTCTCGAGATGTGGATAATGAGAGAGAGCCTGTATTTAACAAGGGTCATTCTGTTGGTGGGTTTTGCCCTTGGGGTATCTGTCATGTTATTTGAAGTGGTTGCAGACTGTGATTCAGCTGTGCTGGGCAATGCAGAGGAAATAACCAAAAACTAGAAATCAATGATGGACTGCATCTTCCATCCAAATGGATCACACTCAAGTTATGAATCATAGGAATCCCAGATAATGCTGACAAACAATATACAAGTATAGGCATCCCTCTGGACAGGGCTCAGGGGACAAGCATACTTGCTGCCAAGCCTGATGACCAGAGTTTGATTCCTGGGACCCACCGGTGAAAGGAGAGTCCCGTACATGAGTCTCTGCCTCCAGACATGTGCCATGCCATGCACACGCTTGTTGCATTTATTTACTTATTTATATATGCGTCTGAGCATCTGCATGAGGAGGTCAGAGGGCGTCAGATCTCACGGAGCTGGAGTTACAGGCTGTTGTGAGCAGCCTAACGTGGGTACCAGGATTTGAACTTAGGTCCTCTGCAATCAGAGAATATGCCGATCCATCTCTCTAGCCTTTAGAAATAATCTATGAAAAGATTCATCCCTTTGCAATTTTACTGCCTTGGGGACAATGTTCTTCGGCAGTCATTGTGCATGTGGGTTACTGTGGACGTGGAATGTTCCGGAAATGGCTCGAACCTCATCAGAAACACAGCACACACTCGTCTTGGGAGCTTCCTCTGCCCTGATGTCCTTCACTAGACTGTCACTCTCCAGCCTCATTTACCTGTGTCCCCAGAGGCTGACCCCCGTGGCTGCATTTTTGGGGCTCCTCGATACCAGAGGGTCAGTTATTCCCTGGGACCCTTTCCTGTAGAAGAAGGCTGTCTCACTGGATAGCTTGTGCCCCTCTAGGGAGGGTCCCAAGCCCCTGGGGCCCTGTCCTCACTGCTGGCTCTGGCTTTCTTTTGACATTTTTGGACAGCAGCCTAATGTGGTCCCAGTGTTTCACCTTCCCTGGGCTTCCCTGCACTCCTCACTGTCCCTACCTGGTACCTTTATTGAATTTCCTTGAACTACCTGATCGAAGGGGCACCTCTCTTTCCCTTCCTCCTGTCTAGTAAGCATCTCACTTAATACGATTAAGCCACCCTTCAGCCCCGCCCTGTTGGTAGCAGCAGGTAACTCCCAGTTGCTTGGGCTGAAAACCTTGCAGCCATCTAGAACACCCATCTAACCCTTATACCCCATGTCCAACCTGTCAGCAGGTCCTAGTGGCGTGGCCAAAAGTCAGAAGGACAGCAATCTAGGTTAGAGCTCTTAATTGGCCCCATTAGGGATTCTAGAATCAGGTACCAGATTGTTCTAGAAAAAAGAATGAGGATCCCAGGGGCTGAGCTGAGGAGGCCGGCTCTGTAGACAGAGGAGAGTTTGGGGCAGCAGAAAGGGGACACGGTGAGATCGACATCAGGTGATGTTGTGTGAGGCCAGAACCCTGGCTTCTTCCCCCTTGGCAGTTTTTCTGTCCAGGACCTGCTCCAGCATCATTGTCAATCAAGAACAGACACACCCTTGTCTTCCTGGTCTTTCAGGCCTCCCCAACCACCACTGTGTCTGTCTGTCTTCATTTCCTGTGACATACTAACAAAGTATTACAAACTCGATGGTTTAAAAATAACACCCACTGGTTCGCTCACAGCTTTGAAGATCAGAGTCCAAGATCAGTTTTTGCCGGGTACAAACCAAGGTGTAGGCAGAGGGCGCCATCTCCTCAGGAGGTTCTGGGGGGAGAATCTGTGTCCTTGCCTCTCCGACATCCTCCACATGCAGAGCCAGACATGCTGTGTCTTGCTTCAGTGGCAACGCGGCTTTCTTCCCCTTGGCAAAAGCTTCCTTTACCTTCATCCTATAATAATAGACACTCTATGGTTCCATTAGGTTCCACTTAGCTAATCCAAGATAATGTCCTCATTGTGTCTTTCTTAATTTCCTCACTCCTGCCTGCTTCCCTGCGAGGCCGCTTACAGGTTCCAGGGATCGAGTCCTGGGCATCTTGGGTACCGCTCGTACATCTTCAGAGCACTGCAGCCTCCATCCTTGTAGCCCCTCCCCCAGGGCATTTAACACCCAAGAAAGCAGGTTCCTCTACAGCCTTGCCCCTTCCACACATCTCTCATGATCTCAGGGGTGCCTGAGAGGCTGTACTTGTTAGGAGTTTCCCTGTGAGAAGCCGAGAGCCCCAGGTCTCCTGGAGTGTGGACCTTGTTTCTACTGTGGTCCTGCACCAGCTCTGCCACTCCCTGTTCTTCCCATCATCTATTTAATAAACCTTCCTCCTTGAAGCCTTCATCCTCATCAGTTCAGCCTTAAGACAGAGACTCTGTCCCTGCCGCTTAAAGCATCTGTCTTGGAGTCTTCCAAGCAGCCCCGAGGCTTTCATCACACAGAAGGCATGAGGGACCAGCCTTGGCCTTTTGCTTACAGCTTGGCCACTGTGTTAGAGAGCACCTGGCCCATTCCTGGGAGTGACTTTTCTATCTGAGCATGGTGGAGGTCCATTTAGCCCTTCCCAAGCTCTCTCTTGTGCACCACTTAGCCTTTCCACGAAACCAGTTCCACCCCACCACTGCCCCCTGCGGTGGAAGCCGGACACCCCGTGCTCTGAGGAGCCCCACTCAGGCAGGCAGCCATCTTGGGAGGGCGGTGCCTGGCCACTCTCAGAGTGGAGCGCTTAGAGAGTAATACATCTCCATGCATGCAGTTTCATGCGTCCTCTTTAGCACAGATGACATTCGTTGCACCTTCCTTCCTCATAAAACGCCCAAAGAGGAAGAAAATGAGGAAGAGCACAGAAGCCCATCCTCTGTCATTTTCTAGGCTGTTTCCTGATGGTTCCCCCATCCCAGGGTGCAGCAGGGTGGGAAATGGTTCTCACAGAATCGACAAGGCCTTGTTACACTTTTCTTTTGAGAAGAAAACCCAGGCTCAGAGAGCGTAAGTAATTTGTTCTGCAGTATTATTTTTTAAGATTTATTTTAGTTCTCTGTGTGTATGTGCATGTATCTGTGTCTTTGTATGCGCACATGTATCCGTGTCTTTGTATGTGTGAGGGCTTGTGGAGGCCAGAAGAGGGCATCAAACCCCAAGACTTGTGCTTTGGCAGCAAGCAGCTGTTTGCTGTGTAGCTCCTTCAAGGTCTCAGTGGAGTGCTCAAAGTAGCTACGAGCTTAATTCAAGGCAGCCAGGGTACCAGGGAGTGGTCTATCAGATGTCAGTTAAGGCATCAAACCACCTCAAACCCCCAGCAACATAGCTTATTTAAAGAGACATAAGAGAGAGCACTTGCAATAAAGAGACCATTAACACCAACAGTGGTTCTATACCATTTCAAATGCTGAACTTCTGCCTGGATTTCTCAGGCAGTTGTGGGCTCCTTAAATCTCACTCCCTCTGCATATACACCCCTGGAGAACTTTTCTCCAAGGCTAGCTCAGGATGGGGCCTCTCGGAGCCCCTGACATGAAGAGAATGCTTGTGTTGTAGTCAGTGCTCATGATTTGCCTTCTGTCACCTCCCACATCTGGATTCCTGCTGGGAGGCTGGGATGGGGGGTGGGGTAAGGTGTTGATTGTGGTCCATGCACGGGAACCTGTTAGACAGTCTAAAATGTCATTGGAAAGGTGACCAGCAAGTTAGCTGTTTGGCTTTATGGTTTCTGTGACTACGATTAGGTTAGGGGACCACCAAGAGATCCAGATGTTGGCTGGCATAAAATAACAATCACATTTAAAAAGAAATAATAAAATGGCAATTTTTTTTTCTGAGCCAAAGACAAGTGAGTCTCTACCAAGACTCTCATGTTGTCACCTTCGTTTGAGGTTCCCTACAAACTAGAGATGCACCAAGCTTGGTGTACATTCTATAAATTGTATCCAGTGGTCAGTGTGTGTGCGCGCGCGTGCACGCTTGCACACAAGTTTACATGTAGCCCGGTCTGCATGTGGATTTCAGTACACATGTGTGTGAGTGCATGTGGAGGCCTGAGATCTCAGGGTCACGCCTCGGCCACTATCTACCTTTCTTTTGAGACAGGCTCTTTCACTGACCTGAACTGGGATTATAGGCATGTGTCACCATATTAGATCCCCCACCTCCACATCAGCTATATCTTTGTTTTTTAATAGTTAATTTAGTTACATGGGAAACTAAAAAACAAAATCCACTCAGCCCAGATGACCGAGTACTGCATGGGCAGACCCACACGGGCAAACAGGCAAGCTGGAGGTTATTTTTGAGCACTGGGTCAGCGCTTGGCAAGGTGGCAGCCCAGCATCTATCATCTGCCTTACGGTTCTGGGAGTTGAACTCAGATCCTTCCTGAGGTTTGATCAGCAAGTTGATTACTGACTGAGTCATCTCCTCCCCCAAATAACCCAAGAGGACTTCGGCTTCTGGATCTCTCCAGAGCCACAGAGCGCCAATGAGCATGGGTCAAACAGGCTTCGAGCCTCCACAGCACAGCTGCAGACTCTTAGGAACACGCCATTTAACTGTGAGAAGTTATTGCAGGCTACAGCAGGATCATGCAGGGAACTGGCTCCTAGGTCTGAGTCCACAGAAGCCTTGGTGTTTGTGGGTTTGTGTGATGGTGCCAGGTTGCTGAGCTTGGGAGGAGGCAGGGGAAGGATAGGCAGTGAGGGAAGATACTTATTTTTGAGAAAGTGCTGTTGTGAATAGGAGACAGTGAGACTGGAAGGCGGCTGGAGAGTATTTTTAGTCTGTGGCAGATAATTAAGGTGCCCGATGACAGAACTCATAGTTAGGATGTAAGGGTCTATCTCATACTGGGGTTCCCGCAGTTCAAGGACAGTGTCCTCTCCATGTTGAATTGGGTCTTATCCAACCAGAGGAGGAGTTAGCGATTTCTTTTACAAGTCCACAATGTAACCAGTGTTGATACCGACCAGGTACCTCTCTCTTTCCCTGGGGTCTGTTTCTGTGGATTTGAAGGATGACTTCTGTTAGGAGGCAGTCTGGGATCCTGACAGGGAGTTGCCTTGCTGTTTCCATGACAACATCAACACCTATACTAAGACTGACTGTCGGTCACCCACGGGCTCATGATTTGAATGTTTTTCTCAGCTAGTGCTGCTGTTTGGCATGGGATCTTTTAAGGAGGTAGAGGTTAGCTGACCGGAAAAAGCCACAAGAGGCAGGGCTTTGAAGGTGGAACCCACCCACCCCCATCCCCAGCTCCTGCTTCCCTCTCTGCTTCCTGGCCTGCTATGGTATGAACAACCTTCCCCCGACATTCTTGCCATTGTGATCTGAGATTCGGTCTGAGAGGGACTCAAACCCTCCAAAACCACCAGCCGAGGTAAATCTTTCCTACTTAAAGCTGTGCGTGTCAGGCAGTCTGTCTCAGAGACGTGGAAACAACGTGAAGACATTGTACAGTCACCCCAACTCCTGGGCAAAAAGCTGGTTCTCCGATACTGAGTGACTTTTCCCCTTCAATAAAATACACATCATACTCTCTCTGGTGGCTGGAATGAGTAATGTCCTCTACAGGCTCGTGTTTTTGAACATTTGGTTCTTGGTTGGTGGCGTTTTGGAGAGGTTATGGAAACTTTAGGAGCTGCAGCCATGTTGGAAGCAGTGTGTCACTGAGGGCAGGCTTCGAGGACTGACAGCCTCACCCTCTTCCTGTTCTCTTTCTCTGTTTTTCTCCCTCCCTCCCTCCCTCCCTTTCTTCCTCCCTCCCTTCCTCCCTTCCTCCCTCCCTCCCTTTCTCCCTCCCTCCCTCTCTCCCTCCCTCCCTCCCTTTCTCCCTCCTTCCTTCCCTTTCTCCCTTCCCCCTCCTGTGTGTCTTTCATGCCACAATGGACTCTTTCCCTCTGGAACTATAAATCAAAATAAGGTCTTTCATTCTTAAATTGCTTTCAGTCTTGATGTTTTATCACAGTACTAGCAAAGTAACTAATATACCATTACAGTATTAGTACCATACTAATTATTAACTAATTAGCTTTATAATTTATGGGATTAAAAACATTTAGACAGCTGGAGAGATGGCTCAATGGTTAAGAACCGGCTGCGCCTCTAGAGGACCTTAGGGGGCCTGATACCCTCTTCTGGATTCCTTGGAAACAAAGCACACATGAAATAAATACATTTTAAAACCAACATAAAGAACACACTTCTTATTTGTAAAGAACACGAATTGATTTCTTTACACCAAATGGAAGAACGCAGGCACGTGAAGCCTCCTGGTGTATTATTTTGTACAGGCAATTCCAAAGCAGGCAAACTAACACAGGATGAATATTCTCGGCACAGAGCCTTTCTGTGTGTTAAGGGTTTAACTGTGTTCCCCTCCCAATTTATATGTTCGAGTCCTTACTCCTACTGTTTCAGAATGTGACTATGCCCATGAGATCCCAGAAGTTGAGGGGTGGAGGCAGGAGGATCAGGGTTCAAGGTCATCCTTGGCTAAATAGCAACTTTGAGGGCAGCCTGAGCTACATGAGATCACGTCTCAAAAAACACGTGACTGTGTTTGGAGGCAAGGGATTTAAGTAGTGATGGAGTTAACATGAGGCCATTAGGGTGAGCCTCTATCTGCAAGCTGCTGTCATCCTATGAAGAGAGGGGGACACAGAGGGCAGAGAGTGGGAGGACAGAGGGGAGGGAGGTGGGCATCTGTGAGTTCCCAGGGACCCCCCCAGGAGAAGCCCACCCCTTGCCAGCGCACTGTTCTCAGATCTCACATTCAGCCTTCCTGCTTTCCAGACAGGATCTATTTCCGTTACTTACGCTCTCAAGTTTGTGATGCTCCGCCCAGGCAGCCCCTGGGAGCATCTCATACTTTTGTGTTGCTCTGGCAACCATTTTTAAATTAAAGTTGGGCTTGCACAGATTCAGCACACAGCCAGCTTCCAGTTAATACCTTCTGCGATGTCCCAAATGGTCAGTGCAGCTGTCTGCCTTCGGTCTCTTCCCCCGAGTGGCTGTCTCCCTACTTTTGTGACTCACCGCTCCCATTCCCCACAGCTGCTATGAGCCATACAGATAAACCTCCTGAGTGCTGGATGACAAGGATGATGTCCTGGTTCGCCTCTCTGTTGCTGCAGTTAATGGCATGACCAAAAGCAATTTGAGAAAGGAGAGGGTTTATTTCAGCACACAGATTTCAGTTCACCATTGAGGGAGGGAAGGCAGGAGCCTGAAGCAGAAACCATGGCACAATATTACTCACTAGCTTGTTCCTCAGGGCTTGCTCAGCTGCTCTCTCTCTCTCTCTCTCTCTCTCTCTCTCTCTCTCTCTCTCTCTCTCTCTCTCTCTCACACCCTCCTTTTTTCTTCTTTTGAGAAAGGCTCTATGTAGCCCTGACTGTCCCGGAACTTGCTCTATTAGACCAGGCTGGCCTGAAACTCAGAAATTCTCCTGCCTCTGCCTCCTGAGTGCTGGGATTAGAGGTGTGTGCTACCCCATTATAGCTGCTTTTCTTATGTAGCCCAGGCCTACCTGCCTAGAGACAGCAGGGCCCACAAAGGGCTGGACTTTCCCGTATCAACCTATAGCCAGGAAAATGCCCACAGATATGCTTGCTTGCTAACATGACTGAGGCAGGTTTCAGCTGACATCCCCTCTCCTCAGGTGACTCCAGGTTTGTGTCAGATTGACAGCTGAAGCCATGACAGACCAGTGGCCACACTCAGCTACTTAAGAGAAGATCCTTAGATTAAGTTTGTTGTCCTGTTAATTAATATTGATGTCTACTATTGTCCCAGTAGCCTTCTGGGCTCAGTGCAAAATGGCAGACTCCCTTTACCACTAGGGTCTCTCCTTCTTTGACCATGTCTGGGGAACTTGAACCCCCCCCCCCCCACCTCGACTTACATAGCCTTGGTTAAGATTACAGGTTCCACTTCTTTTCTCCCTATAAGAACTCATTCAGCTAGCACCTGAGATTCCCAGAATACCCTATATTAATGAGACATCTTGGTACCTTAAGCCTTCATCCAATGACCTCTGGCCATTCTGGATGTTCCTATCCCCAGTCCCCAAACCTATATAATTTTTGAATTACCCCAAGTAAAGTTGATCTGTCTCCCCGCAGTTGGTCCTAGTGTTGTCGTTATTGCACATTCTCAAAAGGCTTCTGAAGTTTGTAGTCTCTGCTTCATTTGCCCTCATGGACCACTATTAGCCAATAATCCTCATGGGCAGGGATAACTTGGTCTTAGGACCGGTGGTCACATTATCCATCATCCTTGAGAAAAGTGTACACTAAGGAATACTATGCAACCACACAAGAGTGAAGACTTGGCCGAAGCCTGAGGTCTTACATTCTAGAAGGAATTGAATGGCCTGCTTTCTGGTGTACCCATCTTTTACTTATGTTAACAAAAAATTCTCAGGAAGCAGCAAATCCAGGGGTCACCAGGGTTTAGGGGAGTTGGCCACTGAGAGGCAAGTCTAGATTGAGGATCACCTAGATCACACTGAGTCTATAAGCATGTTTGTAGCAGATCGTCTTGATTATTAGTTGATGCAGGATGGCCTAGCCCATTGTGGGGGGCACCATTCCCTAGGCTGTATTAGAAAGCTACCTAAGCACAAACCTTCCGGTTAAGCCAGAAAGTGAGTCAGCAAGCAGTATTCTTCCAGAGTCCTGCCCCGACTTCCCCCAACATCACTTTGGGGACATGGAAGTGTAAGCTAAGTAAATCCATTCCTCCTCTTAAGTTGCTTTTTTGGTCAGAGTGTTGTATTAGAATGGAAAAGAAACTAGAACAGAGGGGACAGGGTAAAGACTGCCTTTAGTTAATGTCCCTCATACTACCCTTTAGTTAATGTATGTTCATTATAGATCCCACCTCTACCTCTCATTGCTTAGGGGTTTGGATAGATGGGTTGAGAAGCTTCCTCTGGGGGAGAGGGTTATTCGTTCACAGGGAGGCTCTCAATAGCCTGCCTCCCATCTCCCTGTAGCAGTGGGGAAAGGAAGAGGTCATGGTAGATGAGTGTGCCCTAAATAGCCACCAGCTCGGGCCTAATATGTGACCCTACAATTGGTGATAAAAGCATATAACTGAATCCGAGTGAATTCAGTTAGAGAGTAGCTGCAGGCATTCGCATTGCTGCAATATGGAACATTCCAGAAGGACCAGACTGCTCACCCAAGAGTGTCACTTTTGGAGGTATGTGTGTGGGAATCCCACACCTTAGAAACAATGAGGTATATTTTTTGATTTGAATGCAGAAGCTTCTAAAAATACTGCAGGATCGAAAATATTGCCTCTAAAAGACTCCTTACAAGAAGGAGAAGGAAATCTAGGCAGCTCATGGATGGAAAAATTCCAATCTTGTAAACAGAAAAAAGGATGAATAAGTGTCTGTGTAAAAGGAAAAAATTAGTGCTATTTAAAACAGCCTGCAGGGCAGGCAAGATGGCTCAGGGGTGAGGGGACTTATGAGCTGAGCCTGACTCCTGAAGCCCACATGGTGGAAAGAGAAAACTGATTTCCATGGTAGTCCTCTGACCTCCAAATGCAGATCTGTACACACACACACACACACGCACACGCACACGCACACGCACACGCACACATGCACACATACACACACGTGCGCACACACACATACACACACACAACAGAGAGAGAGAGAGAGAGAGAGAGAGGATTCCCAGGATCCCATGTCATGTAGTTAGCACAGAGTACCTGCTTGTAACCAGGCTATCTCTGCTTCTGAGGGACAAGAGAAGTTTAGCCCATAGTGCATGGTCACAGAGGGGTTGTCTGTCAGCCCCTCCCGGCTGTATGGGCTGCTGAGGTGGGGCTTGATCTGTGGGACCGTAGCTACTGGCCCAACACTTCCATCCTAATCTTTTCTCTTTCCATTATCCCCCCTCCCTGCTTTTTTGCTATTTCCCCTTTGAAATGAGAGCTCTCTTTCTATCCCAGACTGGCCTCAGACTGGCAACGCACAAGCCTCAGCATCCTGGGATTATGGGCTTCTGCCTCCAAGATGGGTCTCCGCCTCTCTTATCTGTAGCCAACACAAGTTCATTGCAAACAATATATTAACCCCAAATCTATCAACGTTCTTTTAGCACAGGGCTTAGTGGACAATTCTTGGCTGATGGTTGTTTGTAAAGATTTCTCCTTCAGTAATTCCCAACCTTCCTAATGCTGGGAGCCTTACATACAGTCCCTCATGCTGTGCTGACCCCCAACCACAAAATTATTTTCTTTGCTACTTCATAACTGTAATTTTGCTACTGCTACAAATCATAATATAAATATCTGATATGCGACCCCTGTGAAAAGGTCATTCTACCCTCAAAGGGGTCACAACCCACAGGTTGAGAACCTAGGGTCCAGGCTCCTTCATTTTCCTGGCTAGCACCTGTAAAGGCCAGGTCAAGCCTTTAGTTGCAAATATCCACAGTTCAGACTCCAGGCATTAGAAATTCTCAGGAGATACAATATGGTTTGTATCCTTGGATCTTAGGGGCACCTGGAAGATAATTTATGCCACCCACCCCAGCTGCAGGGACGTTTAGAGCCCAGTAGATGGCAGTATAGGACCAGCCAGCCACATCTAATGGGGCCATGCTCTGAGTGGGGCCTTTCTCCCATCTTCCCCACCCCTTTTTGTTGTTGTTTGTTTGTTTGTTTGTTTTTAAAGTTACACAAGCCAACAATAGAGAGACAGCTCAAAGCTCTGGGTGGACAAACATCTTTTCTCAAGAGCAAACCTGCAGGTGGCATTTTACCACTTTCAAACTCATGGCACAAAGAAGAAAAAAAAACCTAGCTAAGCACTTTATATAATAAAGATGTCTGTCCCCTGTGTGGAAAGGAAGAGAAGAAACTTGTCTCAACCATGGATGCTTAAACCACAGTGCAGTTCTCCTTTTAGGTTTATTCTGCAAAGAAAGGGGCCAGTGATCTGGGGCTCTGTGTTCAGAGATTCACGTTACTGTGGCAGACACAAGAGGAGAGTCAGGCAGAGCTGGATGGGCTGGTTTGCCTCTGGGAAGCAAACAGGTGCTCTCTGGCCAGGGTGAATTTGTGTGGTAACTGCTGCCCACCATACACAGAAACTTGTCTGCTGGGGTCTGAGGACTGCAGCCACATCTATGTCTCCTGGGTTCTTAGGTTATGAAATCTCTCTCCCAGGAAGTGACAAATAGTAAAGGGATCAGAAGAGCACATATCCCTTTTCAGTTTAAAATCGCTTACTAAAAAAAAAAAAATCCATTTTCATTTGTAAAGGAGTCCCCTATTACGGGGTTTGACTCCTTGTTTGTTGCGTTTTGAGGCAGTTCTCATCCGCCTGTCCCTGCTTCCTGGGTGCTTAGATTAGAGCATACACCTCCACACCCAGCCAAAACCAAGCATCTAACATATATGTTGGTTTAAATATGTTGGTCAGAGAAAATAGAGATCTAGGTATAATGACTCACAGCTGAAATTCTAGCCCTCTGGAGGTCGAGGCAAGAGAATCACGCCAACCTCGGCTGCCTGGACTACAGAGTGGGATTTTTAAAGGGAACAGAAAAAGGAGAAAGGAGTTTTATTTGGAGAGTTATTAGTGTCATAGGCAGACAGGAACATAGTGTAGCTAGGGTCTGGAGAGAGAGAGAGAGAGAGAGAGAGAGAGAGAGAGAGAGAATATAAGCGGGCATGAGCAAGCAAGTGAAAGCCTTCCCTCAGACACAATGAGACAACATTCTTAAAGGATTCTGAGAGACACGGCAGGTCCCACATCAGAAAACAGCAGACACAGTAACTGATAGCACTGTGTGTCTGAATCAGGTGTCGGGGATTCAAGAACGGTGGGGGAGGGGACAGTCCACTCTAGTGGGGGTTTGTGTGTGCTTCTGTTTGTGTGTGCATTTTCATTTACACGCATTTTATGTGTGTATGCATCTGTCTGTTTATATGTTTTCTGTGTGTGTATGAATGCAGGTGTCTGTGTGTTTGTGCATCTGCACATGTGTATTCATGGATGTCTGTGTGTGTTGGTGTCTTTAGGCCTTTGTATGTGTGCATATGCACGCGTGCACATTGTGTGTGTTGTACTTGCATGTGTACATATTATATTTGTGTGCTTGTGTGTCTCTGTGTACTAATATATTTATGTGTGAGCTTATGTTTGTGCACATGTGTAGGCATGCATGCGTGTATACATGCACTTATGTGTTTGTATGTGTGTATTTGTTTGTATGCTTGTGTGTTCCTGGTGTATGTGTGTACACATGTGCATGTATTTTGTGTGCATATGTGGGTTTCATTTTGCATGCATCTGTGTTTGTGTTTCTTGTTAACATTTGCACGTTGGTTTCTGTGTTCGCATGTGTGTGGGCACCTATGAATGTATATTTTGTGTGTTTGTGTGATTTTTGTATTTGTACTTCACATGTGAGTTTTTGTGTGTGCTTGTGTATGGATACATGTTTATGTGCATGTTTTCATATGCCTGTGTGCTCATTTTTGTGAGTTTGTGTATGCATTTAGGTATGTTTGTTTGTGCATGGATATATGTGTTGGTGTTTGAATATGCATGTGTGTTCGTGTGTTTGTGCTGGTAGTTAGTTTGTGTCTGTATATTTGTAACAACCCATTTTTCAGAGCTAGCAATGAAATAGAACAGTATAAAATAGCAGTATAACAGTATAAAAGAATTTCAAAATTATCCATTTTTAAATAAAATCTGAATCCCTTTTATATTTAGATCCAGTGGCCAGAAAACCAAGAGGTGAATTGGGTCTAGGTGACTGGGGTCAGGAGAAAGAAACAGCATTCATTCACCCAGTCAAGACCAGTCAGAGACAAGCACACAGTGACCACATACTAGCAAAGACAAGTGGTTAGACACACGCTTTATTTTATCTTTTGTTAATTTGAATAGGTCTTTATAACCTTGAAATTTCATTGTCTTATAAAGAATAGTTTAAATAAGGATTGAATTACGTACGCAGTATGTTCTAAAAATATAACTTTGAATTTCTATCATCATCTAAAGATTCATACCAACTTAAAATATGAGTCGTGTTTGCGTCTTAATCTAAAAGGAAATAAGATAACAAACAGAGAGTTAACTAGGACTAAGAAGTTTTATAATTGCTTCTGCTTCATACCGTGTGTTCATTTTAAGATGGAAATGTTACATGACAGGTTGTAAGCCCATGTGGCTGACATGGTTTCTATTTAAAAAAAAACATTTGTGTTCACACACACACACACACACACACTTAAAAACATTTGTGTTTACATATATATGTGTATATGTATGCATATATATATGTAAACACAAATGTTTTTAAATAGAGTTGAATTTAGGTTACATACACATATATATGTCCTTAGCAAGAGCTGAAGAAAGCCAAATATCATTGCAGATTAAAAAGATACCAACCTATACCCAATGAGCAACTTACAGAAATTTACAGCATAATCTTAAGATATTATTTCTTTTGAGAGCAAAATGCCAATTTGTAATAAAATCTGAGCCCATAAAGAAAGAGCAAGCTTAGCTTAGTGCACACAGGCTGGCTGTAGGAAGCCAGGAAGAGGGGTGTGGGAGGAGCATGTGGGTCCACCTGGGTCCACCTGGGTCCATCTGGGTCCACCTGGGTCTGCCGAGAGCAGATTTGTTGCAGGTGGCAGTGGATTGGGGTTAGGGTCCCAGTGTGAGAGTTAGACCCACGGGAAGCACAAGCATGAGGAGAACCTACCAAGTCTTGCTGCACCGATCTTACGAAATGCAGTGCGGGGAGGGGATACCTGGTGGTCCCATGCCAGGTGTCCTTCTGAGAAATCACTCCACGCAACAGATCTTGTATAAAGACGGTTTATTTAGGGGAAGGAAAGGGAGCAAGGACCTGGATAATGGGTGGGTAACTGAGTGGACGTGTAGACAGGCAGACAGATGGGAGCAGAGCCATGGAGGCAGAGAAAATGGGGCGTCCGGGAGAGAAGAGAGGACAGAAAAGGGGAGAGAGGGAAAAATGAGCTGGGAACTAGAAACACAAGAGAGAGAGAGAGAGAGAGAGAGAGAGAGAGAGAGAGAGAGAGAGACCTTTTATATGCAGCCAGCACAGGTGGCCAGTGATGGCTGTTGTTGTTGACATAAGCCATTTCTAGGTCCCTGGGAGTAGCCTAATGAGGTCACCTGGAAGGTGACAGTATGTCTGTGTTGGATCCCCTGGAACAAGAGTTACAGATAGTTGTGAGCTGCCGTGTAGTTGCTGGGAATTGAACCCAGGTCTCTGGAAGGGCCTCCAGTGCTCTTGACCACTGGGCCATCTCTTCAGACTATCACTGCGGATGTATCTTAAACTATGGTTTTTCTGTCTTAACTTTGTATCCTGTGTTGTAGAAATTATTTAAGCCCAATCTGGGGTTTCTACCCTGCCTTTGATCATTCAGTTCCAGGATAAAAGACACACAGCTTTTACTATTTACAATAAGCCTTAAACAGCAAAAGAGCTGGCCAGATATCTGTCCTCCATGCTGTTAGCATCTATGTTTCTATCAATAACCCTGAGTTATTACTATGTTTCATCTGGGCTGCTCTTAACTCCAACTGGACAGCCCTCAGGGCCATGCTTTCTTGACTCCTAACCCATGGAGCCTTCCTCCTCTTCCTCCTCCTCCTCTTCTTCTTCCTCTTCCTCCTTCTCCTCTTCCTTCTCCCTCTTGTGGTCTCCTCTGGACCTCCAGGCAGGGAACACCAAGCCCCGCCCATCTCAATTCTGCCCAGCTATAGGCTGTTGGCATCTTTATTTACCAATTGGAAATAACTTGAGAGCAAGGTCACATAGCATCCCTTGGGTCTATGTGCAGACTCTCTTGTCTCTGGGGCAATCAGGTCTTGGGGGGCTGCACTTAGCATTACAGTACACAGCAAAAGATCAAACCCCAACCATCCTGCAACTTTAAAACAATTTTTTTTGGTGGAGTCCTTGAGGTTTTCTGTCTGGAAGAACATGATGTGGTGGTATTGACAGTTTGACAATCACCCTGTCTTTGTCCTGCTTGGATGCTTTTTTTGCAGTTACCTGAGGGACTGTTTTGAAGTTTTGCTTGTTGTTTTGTGTTTTGCCCACCTATATTTGACCCAGTAATTACCCAAGGCTCCCCAAAAGCTTCTTTTGATCAGAACAAGCTGTTTTGGAACAAAAGCAACAAAGCATGTTTGTGAAGATAGATAAGAGAAAATAGTGTCACTTTCTGATAGAATGAGTACATTTTTGTCCATCCTTTCCTTATTTTTATAAACACTCTATGTAGTTGTCACTTCAAACAAACTTGTGATATTCACTAAGTTTTGGTTTTTTTACTAAAGTCTGACAAAAATAATTTCTAGAGACAGAAGTCTCCCGTAGCCAAGGCTAGCCTCAACTCAGTGTTTAGCTGATGATCTTGAACTTGGATCCTGCTGCTGGGCCTCCCACGTGCTGCCGTTATAGACATGAACCACCAGGCCTGGTCTTATGTGGTGCTGGATCTTGAACACAGGGCTTTGTGTGTGGCAGGCAGGCGCTCTACCAACTGCTACCAACTGAGCCATCTCTTCAACTCTGCTAAAATATTTAAATCAGGGCCAGCGATTTATCTTAAGTCTGGGATTTGGTCAGAAGTATTAAAGGTTTGGCTGGGTTTTTTGTTTTGCTTTTTTTTTTTTTTTTAATTGTGATGATGGAGCTAAGATAATGCCAGGACTTTGAGATCCTCCATAAACAAAAAGAAGTCCTAGTTAAATAGTAAAGAGACCCTTAAGTTTAGCCAGTCTCCCACTGGGGCTTTCCATTTTGACACATATATTTTTATTTCTGACTTTCTCAAATATTTCATAAACTTTTTTTTCTCTTGTCCCCCGAGGTGGTGTTCTAACACTCATAGTCTTGAGCCACCTAATTTGTGCACCAATCAAACTTGCTAGATTTTAATTGCCAAGGTTTATCTTTTAAGCCACTCCAGATGGGGAACGGGGCTTGGCCCATTGACTATGCCCCTTCCTGTCAGCATCCCGAGAGACCACAAAAGCTGTATCAGGGGCATCCATCCCGTGGGCTGTGTGCCACATGTGCCCCAGGACGGCTATGAACACAGTTTAACACATTTGCACATCACCACACCGTGTCTCAGTGCTGATCAGCGGGAAGCCTGTTGTAGCGTGTGTCATGGATGCTGGGTGGAACGGAGGGGCAGGAGTGGGCCCAAGTAGCACAGGGTTGGTCTCTGTTGGGTACAACTTCCAGGTCTGTTGCATAAGTTTTTCCAGCCTTTCATGTATTATTAGCAGTTAGAGAGAAAGTTCTAGATGGGAAAACCATCTGCATGTCACCATGGGTGAACTTGGCTTGGTTTTACCTGTGGCTAGGTTGCCTTTGTCCTAAAACTGGGCACAGGAGTGAAGTTAAATGGATTCTGTGTTACCAGTGAGCTCAAAGCTAAGAAAGCAGGGAGATGTCAGAGTTTCCCTCTGCTTAGACGGTATGAACTCCTCAGTTGCTTTGGGAGGGGACACTCAGACACTAGCCATCACTCCAGAAGGCTCTGGTCTTGACTGTAACTCTTTCTGATACTCTCCAGGTGTCATTGTGTCTTTTTTCTGCCTGTGTATGACTGCATGCCTAGAGCCATTTTCTACAAAGATGGTTGCTGAGTCCAGGGATAAATGACTTTCTTTTCTTTAAAAAAAAAAAAAAATCTTACTAAATTTATTTATTCATGTGACCGGGCATGTCCCTGAGCTCGGGCATGGACGTGGAAGCCAGAGGCCAGTTTTCAGAAGTTGTTTCTCTCCTTCTATTATGTGAGTCCCAGTGACTGAGCTCAGGTCCAGGCTGGGTGGCAGGTACCTTGTCTTAGTTTGGATTTTACCGCTGTGAACAAACATCATGACCAAGGCAAGTCTTATATGGACTTGGGGTTGGTTTACAGGTTCAAAAATTTAGCCCATTATCATCAAGGCAGAAGCATGGCAGCATCCAGGCAGGCATGGTGCAGGAGGAGCTGAGAGTTCCACATCTTCATCTGAAGGCCACTAGTAGAATGCTGACTTCTAGGCAGCTAGGACAAGGGTATTAAAGCCCATGCCTACAGTGACATATGTCCTCCAACAAGGCCACACCTCCTAATAGTGCCACTCCCTGGGCCAAGCATATACAAACCATTATATTCCACTCCCTGGTCCCCATAGGCTTGTTCAAACACGTGAGTCTATGGGGGCCACACCTAGCCATAACAAAATAAAAAAGTACATTTAGTTCAATTTCCAAAGTCCCCATAGTCTATAGCAGTCTCAACAATGTTAAAAGTCCAAAGTTCAAAGTCTCTTCTGAGATTCATCCAATCACTTAACTGTAATCCCCAAAGCAAGTCAGGAAACCAGCTGGGCAAACTCCGAACTCTGAATCTGTCTGATGTCAAAGAGGTCTTCAGATCTCTGTTCCTTTTTCATCTTTTTTGACTGCAGCAAAGTTCTCTCTCCTGAATGGCTTCCACTCCCCATTGGCAGCTTTCCTCGGCAGGTATCCACGGCTCTGGGATCTTTAACATGTTGAAGTCTCCACGTCAGCTTCACAGCTTCTTGTCCCAGTGTCTGGGATCCACACACGATCCTCTGAGCTCCTCCAAATGGCTGCCATCACTTCTCCAGCTCTGTCCTCTGTAGCATTCGAGGCTCTGATTGACTACTCCACTGCTGCTGCTGTTTTTGGTGATCATCGTATGCTACTGGCATCTCCAATATGCTGAGGTCTTCCACTGCAACTAGGCTTCACCAATAGCCTCTCATTGACTCTTTTCATGGTGCCAAGCCACACCCACTCCAACAAGGCCACACCCACTCCAGCAAAGCCACACCTCCTAATAGTGCCACTCCCTGGGCCAAGCATATACAAACCATTATACACCTTTACTTACTGAGCCATCTAGCTGGTTCTTAAACACCTTGCAGACCAATTCTTAGCCCTCCTGCCGGTGGTCTCTCCACACAGCATGCCACTACCACTGGCTGAGGGAAGACACTGCTTCAGTCTGTTCCGTTAAATTTCCCCTCCCGTCCTTCAGCCGCCATTGGAGTTGCTCTCTATGTTTATTTACATGCACGGTGCCTTGAAAAGGACTCAGTGTTTATGTAACTCTGTGTGTGCTTTTAAATTATACACAGGATCCTGCACTGAACGTCCCCTCCCCCTTTTGTACCAAGACTGCAAATTAGCAGAGACTCCCGGCTCCTTTGCCAAAACCAGTCTGGCCGAGTGACAGCTGAGAGAAGAGCTTGGGTCTGAGGAAGCAACAGAAGAGCCTTTGCCAAGCACTGTGGGGAGCTGGGGCAACCTGGACAGCAGGATGTAGTTGTGAGGAGCTGAGCTGAGTGGGGATGGGGGGATGGGGTAGGGCGGCGGGGTGCTGGAGCAAAAGGTCTGCAGGGTCAGACAGTGGGTGGGGTGGAGGAAACTATTCTTTCTCCTTTCTTCTTTTTCATTATGTAGTCCAGGCTAGTCTCAAATTCAGGCTCCCCCGAGTGTGGGAATTACAGGTTTAAGCTCCTACGCCTAGCTAGGAGACTTTCCACACTGTGTTTTCCTTCTGTCTGCTCCTTGATTCTGAGATGATCCGGGCCCCAGAGATGTGATGATGTCACCAGAGCCCTTTGGGTCAGAGGCTGAGCCCTGGAAGCTCAGACAAGCCAGGCTCAGCTACCTGACCTCAACAGGCCAATTAAACAGAAGCAGCAGAAAAGCAGAGAAAGATGTATTCAACATAGCCATGGTGGAAAGAGTAACAGGGAAGTCCAGTGAACCCCAAATTCATCCCCTTGACATGACATAGGTCTTGACATGAGGTGGGCAAGAGGTAACTAAGCAGCCCCGGCCAACCTGTGTTCCTGCGTGTCACCCACCCATCTCCTCTGCTCTAACACCCCGCAGAGTAGTCTGGTGAACTGTCAGACCTTCAAGGGTCGGACTCTTCCTCTTCTGCCTGGCACCAGGCTTTAGCATTTTCCTTCTCTCAGTGTGACGCTCCTGGGGAAATTTAAGGTTTTGGGATCGTCACTGAAGGGCAGGGTTCCGTGTCTGTCTAGGAGACCTTTATTTCTGTCAGAGTCACAGCTATCCCAAATCATTATCTGGTGAGAAATGATGAAAACCAATGCAGGCAGTCTCCTGCCTCAGAGTTCTTTCCTTCTTCTTCTCCTATCCTTGTGCCTGGGAACATCCAGAATGGCAGGTCACACTTTAGGGTGAGGATCTCAGCCAGTGCTGTCCCTTCAGGTGCTTGGTGACAAGGTGCTGAGCAGAGTAGCTCCTTATGGTGGCAGCAAAGGGGATGGTGAAATGGAGGGTTTATCGCTTCTCTGTCCCCTACCCAGAGTGACAGTCACCAGATGATAGGATGTTTACTGGACAGCACAGAATGTCCGATTCAGTCCTGCCATGTAAGAGAAAATGTCAGCTGGACAAGGAACGGGCAAGGATCTGCCAGAAAACCCAGGGGTATAAACACTAATTATAAAGAACGTAATTATTGACAGAAGCCAGCTTGCTGGGGGCATGAGGGAGCATGCCTGTAATCCCAGAGTAACGGAACTCAGCAGGTTAGCACCTCGGTGGCTGGCTTAGTTTCTTTTCCATTTGTCGTGACAAAATACCTGGACAGAAGAAGCAACTGAGGAGAAACAGCGTTTGTTCTGGCTCACAGTTCAAGGTAAGCCCGTCATGGTGGGGAAGGCGAGGTATGAGGAACGTGAGGTACCTGGCCATTTGCAACCACAAAAGAGAGTAAAGAATGCTCCCTGGGCCTCAGTTCACTTTCTCTGTTTCACAGAGTTCACGGCCCCTAGTCCAGGGAGTAGTGAGAATGGGACTTGTGCCATCAATTAATTGAGCCAAGATAATCTACCCAGACATGCCCAGAGGCCCTTCTGCTCGGCTGAGTCTAGACTCTGTCCGGTTGACAGCGTGAGGATGACTCCCAACCCCATCCCTGAGACAGGGAATCTCTGAGTATTCCTGGAACTCACTCTGTAGACCAGCCTGGCCTCAAATTCAGAGATGTGCCTGCCTCTGCCTCCTGAGTGCTGGGGTTAAAAGTGTGGGCCACCAATGCCTGACTAACATTTTAATTTTTAACAATTATACCTAGGCTTCTTCAGAAGCCAGAGACCGTAGGTAACAATGCCATTCACAGTTATTCTAGGGTCAAGGAAAGACACAAAAAGTTAAGTTGCTGGACTTGTCACACAGGAAGCAACAGATACCGTTTCTAGGTCCAACTCACATGCTTATGATCTTAGATATTTATGTCTAGTAGAGAAATATGACCTTTCCTGCCCACAAACCCAGGCAAAAATAATGTTCACAGCTACCAGGGTGGTAATGCTTTCATTTTACCAAAATATTAAAAGCCATTTTGTTTATTTATAACTTGCTAAAGTCATGTAAGTTCAAAACACCGTGTTAGTTATTTTGATCCACATAGTCTTAACCTAAGTGAATGATTACATATCTGTAAGCCAATTAGAATATTATGTCAGTATATAGACACAACATGTAACATGAATGAATGTGGACACACTTAAAAACATATACAAAGATCTTATATCTGTGGTGGGGAGACATCTGTCTGTGTAACTCTGAGGACCTGAGTTATATCCTCAACACCTGACAGATAGCTGGGTGCCAGTGGTACACGTCGGAACCCCAGTGCTGAATAGTTGGAGACAGGAGGATTCTGTGGAACTCTGTCTAGTGTTCTCTGAGCCTCTCGTTCAGTGAAAGATCCTGTCTCCGAAAGTAAGGTGCAGAGTGACTGAGAACATCAGCCTCTGACTTCTACATGTCCAGGCCTGTACACACACATGTGGACCCTTCCGTACACACACACATACACACACTCACACTCACATAATATTGTATATGTTCCCATAAATAGTCGTCTGACATTTGTGCACCAAACTTTTGGGTAAAGCCATTTCCAGAACTGCTGGTGCTAGAGAATGTCTCCTTTCCTGGAGTCCGCTCAGCCTTGCAGGAGCTTGGGGGTGAATGTTCAGATAGTTCTATGGAAGCTAGCACCAGGGAAGAAAACACACCGCGCAAACATCCTGAATTTAATGATGATGATGAATTTGTTTTTTAAAATGATTTGCGTTACTGTACGTCTTATGATATATGTGCGTGTGAGCACACAGGTGCCTTCCACTGCACACAGGACAGCTTTCTCCCCTTCTACCACAGGGATCCCAGGGATCAAACTTAGGTTGGCAGGTTCATTTAGTAAGATTTCCCCTGAAGCCTTTTTTTTCCCTTTTGCTTGGATGGTTTACTTTACTCATCGGTTAAGGCAGAAAGCATTTTTGGGAGTGAGTTTTAAAAAGCTCTTGGCAGTGTCTGTGGGGGTGTGACACATGGAACCGAGTTCTCATGCCAGACAGGGCTCTCAGTATTGCACAAGGCTCAGACTCTGGCATCAGGGCAACAACTTCATGGAGCTCGTCAACTCAAGCCTGGAACCCTGAGTTTTTAGTTCCAAGAAGGGTTCCTCAGGTGCCCGGGTTGCCAAGGAGTCGCTGTAAGTTTCCAAATCACTATTTGGGGGTGAGAGGGAAGAAACATCTATTCTTCTATTGGCCAAAATGTCCAAAACTCTTATCTGGGGGGGAGGGTTGGCATTTTTTAAAAATTGCATTTTGTCTTAATTTTAATATAAATGGAAAAAAAGTAAGAGATTTGAGATAGACAGAAGGATGCAACAGAGACAGACAACCGAAAGCATTTACTTGTTGGTCTGTACTGAGAATTGGGAGATCGCCCTGGTTTCTGATTGCTCTTTCCCAGGTAAAGAGATTCCTCTGAGCTGTCAGGGCATCTGTGCAAAGCCTCTGGGTTTGATACATGTGCCTGCACAGGATTCTGTTTTTGCTCCATGGCCAGCTTTTGCATACACCATGGCTCCATCAAGTCTTCTGAATAAGGTCTGTGTTAGGCGTGTGAGCACACTCTGTTTTCTTTTTCCTTTTAAAATATTATTTATTTATATTTATATGAGTACACTGTAGCTGTCTTCAGACACACCATAAGAGGGCATCAGATCTCATTATAGATGGTTGTGAGCCACCATGTGGCTGATGGGAATTGAACTCAGGACCTCTGGAAGAGCAGCCAGTGCTCTTAACCATTAAGCCATCTCTCCAGCCCCCCTACACACTCTGTTTTCTTTAAGTTCAGTGTGGAGGTGCCTTGACAGAAGCCACTCCATTTTATGTGGATACTTCCATATCCTCAGACAGGCCAGGAGGCTCTGGACTGGGGGGCAGGAGAGGTGAGGTCTGCCTTTAAGAGAGATGGCAGCTGCAGGCAGGTAGGACACTGCTTGCCGTCTCTTCCCCCTCTTGATTCTCACACAAGCCTTAGCTGGAGGTTCTGACAGACATTTCTATTTGAATCTCCATTGGGTGGGTACTGAGGTTCAGAGCCAGCTAGACTGACCCAGAATCTTGTTCTTTTGTAACCATGTGCATGTGTGTCTCTGTGTGTGCCCATGCATACACACAGATGTGTGCATATGTGTGTGGTGTCCTTTCTCAGGACACCATGTACCTTGTTTATGGAGGCCAGGTCTCTCACTGGCCGGGAATTTGCTGATTCAGCGATCCTGGCTGGCCACTGAGCCCCAGGGATCTAGCTAACTTTCTTTCTTTCTTTCTTTCTTTCTTTCTTTCTTTCTTTCTTTCTTTCTTTCTTTCTTTCTTTCTTTCTTCCCCCAACTCTAGGATTGTAAATAAATATGCACTTTATGTACCTGGGTTCTGGGGATTGAACCCTCCGGTTTTCATGGTAAGCACTTTACAGACTGGGTCGCCTCCCCAGCCTTGAGGCCTGTACTTTTAGCATGCATACTTTATATCTGTCTCATTTCCAGTTATGAGAACACACGCATGTGGTTGTTTGAGGAACTGCTTTACTTGTGAGAGCCTCCCAGGACTCTCTTAGGTACTACGAAGCAGGAAGTTGAATGCCAAGGAAAAGGTGGAAGTGGGGCAGATTCAAGGCAGCGGAGTGGTGGGGAAAGATTAGTCTGACTCAGTAGGCTTGTGTCTCACTCTGAAGACAGAAGGGTCCCCGCCTAGCCTCTAGGGTGGGAGAGGGGTGTTTTCTTTATCACCGGAGAACTTGGCTGGGCTGGGAGAGGGGTTAGAGGAGATGAGCGTGTCCCCGCTGTTTCAGAAGATGGCTCTTTCAACAACTGGGTGTCTTCCCTCTGCAAAAGTTGTTGGGGTAGAACTGGTACTTTAAACTGTAGCTTTTCTTGTTCTTGGCAAAACATTCGGCGGCGGCCTTATCGCACTGGCACAGCTGTTTCTGACAGGAGTTCTGGTTTGCTGAAATGAGGGGAAAACGGGCATAGAGCTGATGGTTACTATCTCATGGCTGCCGCTTGTGGGGACCTGTCTCTTCCAAGACAAGCACTAGGGTTCCTGGGAAGGCAGAACCCCATCTGACCATCGGATAGGGACACACAGTACCATACATAGCGCTGGCAGAGGATCGTCTCACTCCCCAGTCAACCTCTTCTAGGGTTTTTTGGGGTGGTGGGGTGGGGAAGGGTCTCTGTAGCTTAGGGTGCCTTTGAGCGCTCTAAGTAGCTGAGAATGACCTTGAACTTCTGATCCCCCTGCCTCCACATGATCGCTGGGGTTCAGGTCACTCTAAAGTTTGCCCATTTCCTTCACCGCTGAGGATGGAACCCAAGCCCTCATGTATGCTAGGCTAGCACCCAGCCAGTTGAGCTACATCTCTGGCCCTGCCTTCTTGCTAACAGGTCTGCTTGTGTAAGTAAGCCCCAGCTGCAGAGGCCTCAGGATGGGTGGACTTGGTAAAAGCCGGTATGGTCTACCCTCTCTCCTTGCCTGAGATTGGTCTTAACGTAGCAGCTCTATCCTGATTGAAGTTCCAAGGGAAGGACTCAACAGGGGCTTCTAGGAAGTGTTCACTTTCCCCTCTTCAAAGAGTCTTAGTGAGGGAAAGCCACAGAGCCCTGGGTTCTTGGGGGTTTAGCACATCTTATAGAGTAAGCACAGATGTTGGCAGTGTGCCGGGAGCCCAGGAGCAGGGCTGATCCTGTCCTGTAGAAGTTGACCAGATCTGGCAACATACTTTTGTGAATTCTCACGCATCTTTCCAATCTGAGCAAGGCTGCTGTACACCCTGCCTCACTCTCTCCTGCGGGCAGCCTGGCTCACTTGCGCCCCCTCCCTGTGGCCCATCCACTCTGCAGGCAGGTTGAGTCTCCCCCGCTCCCCGCCCCCCCCTTCAAATGTGCTTCTTGCTTCTTGGTTAAGTAATAGGTCCCTATCGCTGGAGCATACAATGTCCAGAAAGACCTGGCTTCTTGACCATGCCTCTTCATTGTCCCACTGCCCAGACTCATCCTCACCTGTCCACTGGGCAGCAAAGTGACTGACCCTGTCCTCTTTGACCCTTTGGCCACACTCTGCCCTGTTTGGGGGATGGTTGTGTGTACCCTGTTTTAGGGGATGTGTGCTCCACTGACAAGGAGACTTTCGGGACTCAGCTTACATCCCACTGCTTGTAGGATCCACCTCAAGCACCAGGCTGAGCGAAGGCTTTTTGCTGACTTCCTGTTGGGGTCTTCACCACCCTCTTCACCATTGCTTCCTATGCAACCCTACCTGCACCAGCAAAGTTCCCAGCATGCACGTGTGTACTCAACAACCTCGTGAAGGAAGCAGGCAGGGTCTTCCTTACCAGAACAGGTGATTTGGCCCCCTCCGATGGAGTACTTATAGGTCAGAAATTTTGTTCCACATCCATATTTCTCCAGACGGTAGTAGCAGCAGTCATGAGTAACACAGCACCTGGTTGGGAGACAGGTCTTATTGAGGCTGCCTGGTATCCCAGCATTTCCTTTGACCTTTGATTCTGAGCAGAGACTCAAGAACTTTGGAGTGGTCCAGAGCGGAGCTCCCAGTGTGCTGACCTTGTCTGACTGGGATCCACTGGGACACTTGAGGTAGTGGGTACCTAGTCCCATCCCAGCCAGAATGACAGAGGATAGGAGGATTGGGGTGGCCTTACCAATCTGTGGCATCCTTGGGGGCTCCTGTGCCACCCACGCCACAGTGGCAACCGTAGAAGGCATAGCCCACATCAGCTCTCTTTCCAGTCTTAAACCGAATCATTTGCCCAAACTCCAGGATGCTCCCTTGGACCTGTACCGAACCTGAAAGGAAATAAAGAAATGACCTGGTAAAGGGTGGTAAACCTTGTGCCCCATCTCCACATGGCATCTCTCTGTTACCTTCTCTCTCCACAGATGGCTTCTTCCTCCTCACACTGGAGAAGGGCCAGGCCCACAGAAAGGAAAGCCCGGGGATAGGGGATAGGGTTCCTCCCTCCTCAGGTTTCTCTCTCACTGTGCTTAGTTCAGGGACAACTCTTACCAAAGGCCATGATCATGGCTGCTAGCAACAGGAGGACCTTCATGCTGTCGGCTCTGTGAAGGACAAGAACAGATGGCCTGGGCATTTCCTCCCAGGACAGCTCAGCCTTTACCCCAGCCCCTGCTCAGCTGTCCGACCCAGCAGCCCCAGAGCACACCTGTGCACTTGCATGGGGCTAAGTCACAGAGTGCACATAGAGTGGCTTCCAACTGTGCATCGCACATGTCACCTCTGTCCCTTCCTGACTCCCTGGAACTGTCTCTCACACAGGAACAATGTGGTGATGAGACCACCCTTGCACTTCCTTCAGTCCTCCTGGGAATTCATTTCCCAGAATTGGGGGGTGGGAGGCAATGTCTTCCCTCACTGTATATTCCACCTGCATCCTCAAGTTTGCTTCAAGGCTTGGAAATCCCATCCAGAGTCTGATCCCAGCAGTCTCCTCCCCGACTAAAACTGTGCGTTCTCTTTGCAAGCCTTTCTGACTCTGCCAATTACTTGTCTACATACATGATGCCTTTCTATTCTAACACTATGTGAATTACATGTATGTACACACATGCTGCTCTTCTAACCCTGTGACAATTACATATATGTACACACAATGCCTTTCTAACCTGCTAGTGATGACGTGTAAACACACACGCTCTCAGTTTCTCCCCCCCAGCACCCTCATAAACCCATACAACATACTTGTCCATAAATGCTGTCACATACATGTTTACCTCATGGGGGCTCACATCCACAGGCATGTCCATATGCACACACATACTCACAGGCACCTGCACAATCACTCAGATGCATGCAAAGGGCAGGAGTCTCTGGGCATGTACCTCTCGGATGGTGGTATGGTTTCTTGTTCAAGGACCTGTCTTGGTTTTCCTGAACTCCAACTGCCCTTAAATAGCTCTTCCCTCTGCAGGGCTGGGGACTGGTGAGCCATGAGGATGGGTGAGCCACCAGGATGGGGAGGTGGGTGTGGCCAAATAGTGGATTCACAGATGGGCATACCCAACGCCCTGGGAAATTCCCCTTTCTTCCCCCAATAGCTGGCAGAGCAGCTTTGAGGGCTGGAAAAGCCTTCATATCATGGGTTGCCGCCATCATAAATTTTAGCTGATTTCAAAACCTCTCTTGGCTGGCTGCTGAGAAGCAGTGACCAGCTCCTGACTGGGGAACTTTCCATAAACCCAACTGGGTGTGGCCACCAGACACCTCCCAGCAGCCACTTCCGAGAGCATGCAAGGACTGTATACAGTGGAGAAAATGGGAGTATGGAAGGAAGTCTGGGATGTTTCTTTCTTCTGACAAATTGTGACATTTGAGGATAGGAAAGGGAACATTGATTGCGTATGCTTTGTTCATGTCATCTGTCAATCATTGATTCGTTTGATTACAGAAGCCTCTGTGTAGTTTCAAGGCCATGCAGACTTCTTGGGAGGTGACAAGGATGAGTTCTGGGGATCCCCACTGTCCACTCCAGCATGGGAAGTATTGGATGATGTGGACTCTGTCAACCAACGCTCCAATGCCTCCGTATTTCCTTCCTCCTCCACTTCACTGTACTCCTCCTCCTCTCTCCTCCCACGATTTCTTCTGTGTGTGTTTATGTGCCTGTGGTTGTTCCTGTGTGTGCAGGTTGTGTACAGGTGCGTGTGCAGGTTGTGTGCATGCATGTGGCATTTAGAGGACAGCCTTCAGCCTTGGCTATCATTCTTCAGGAGCTGTCTGCTCTGGTTTTTTTTTTTTTTTTTTTTTTTGGTTTTTTTTTTTTTTTTTATTTTTGTTTTGTTTTTGTTTTTTGAGACCTGGAGTTTACAAAGTAAGCTAAGCTTACCGCCCAGCAAGTCCTAGGGATCTGGCTATCTTGACCCCCCACTCCCACCCCCAGCATTGGGGTTACAAATATGTGCTGTCACACCTGGCTTTTTTCATAGGTCTGGGAACTGAACTCAAGTCCTTGGGATGGCAAGGTAAGCACTTTACTACCGACCCACCTTACCAGTTCTATAGGAATTTTTAAACCTAGATAAATTCGGCAGCTTTTCTCCAAAACTATTCTAGAGCTTAGACGAGGGCCTGCCCTGGCCTTTAGTGGATGGAGCTGAGGTGGGGCACAGACTTGGATCCTACTTGAGGTGTTGGAAGCAAATTCTTAGCATGGGTTGAAGGGAGGGGCAGGGATGTGGGGGGGAAATCCCTGGTCTTATAACTTTTTCCAACTGTATTTGGGGCTAGAAGCTGATGGTCTCTGGAAACTTAACATTCTCTTGCTTATTCTGTGGCTGGAAACCTCTGGAGTCTTTTCTCGTTAACTCTGCTTTAGTATGTGCTATATCTTTAGTTTATAACTCTCTGTTCTTTATTGAACACTGCATTTTTACTTTTTTGACTCTCTGCTTTATTAAGCACTGGAAACTTAACTCTTTCTTATGGTTGGTTCTATGCTTAAATAAGAAAAACCTCTCCCCCCTAATTCTTTATGCTTAAATAAACATCTCTTACTCTGTAGCTTCTTACTATTTGTGGTTAAGTAAGTGCTAATTTCTGGTGAATTAGCACATTTTGTTTAGCAGCAGGGGATTAAGTAAAGGATTTATTGCTAGGGCTCCCTTCTCTGGTGAGTCAGCCAGGAGCCCCTCACTGGCCAGGAAAAAAAAAAAGAAAAAGAAAAAAAAAAAAGGAAAGAAGTCACTCACACAGACCACACACACCTCGGGTGAAGCAGAAACAGTAACACACCTTTTAAAATTTGTTCTTGGTCCTTTATAACTGTTAGAGAAAAAGTTCTCTATGTAAGAAAGAATTACCTCATAGATAAAACTTGTTACACGAAGGGGGAGTAACAGAAGGATATCAGTAACAAGTTCAAAGCAGTGTTTCATTCTGTAAGCTTTTTATAAGTCCAAAGGAACAGTGTTTACATGGCCTTACTTTATCATAGCACATACTTGTGGCTTTGTCCCTTGATCTGACCTAGAATGAACGTTTTTCCTCAATCACAAATTTGTCCCAAGCCTGTTTCTCTTTTTAGTGTAATTGTGAAAGCTCATTGTGTTCCTTATTATGTTGCCTTTACTTATTATTATGAGGAGTGGGCACATTCTGTTCTTGATTCTACCTTTATTGCACCTTTCTGGCAAAACAACTAAAGCCATCCCCTTAAATGGTTTCCTAAAGTTATTTGACTCAAATCAGGAGTTCTATAAAAACCATTCATTTATCTAAACAACAGTAATTCATGAAACTTGCTCTTTAGGTTGACCTGCAATAAACCTGCCCAAGAGGGTGGGCTGATGCCTAGGAATCATTAGGCTACGTAATAGTGACAGGAAAGGAATAGCAGCAGCAAGGAGCCATCCTGGGATGACATCTCTTGGGGCCTTGCCTCTAAGAGCTCATAGTCATACGACATGCAAAAAATGGTGGGCCATCTCCGAGAAGGTCACGTGCTAGCCTTAGCCTTTTTCTAGGTGGCTCCTGACAGAGCTTAATAGAGAGGTATCCAGGGGAACAGTGCAATTGTAGATTTGCCTTGATTGTCCCTAGTCCTTGCTTGTTTGGTGACTGGCCTACTAATGCTTCTTGGCTCCATGATGTTCTTATTTTCCAGTCTTCAGGGATACAGTGACTCTAGCTTTAGTCCCTAATCATCTCCCACCAACCCTGCCCCCTGCCCCTTCCTTCAACCTATGCTAAGGATTTTGCTTCCATGGCCTTAAGTGAACCATCCAAGACGAGTCCTTCATAGAGGTTGTATGTAGCTGCCCAGCAGTCATGGATGAACTGGGTTTGCCTGAAAGAGGGGCTGGAAATGAAAAGAAGATAGAGGGGTGAGAGAAGTATGAAGCCAAAACAAAGTTTTCTGATCAAGGCTCCAAGTTTAATTTTCAGCTCTTGTATATATGTATTTCCCTATAGGGAAAGCCCCACCTAACTCATCCTTTGTTTCAGCCAGATTATGTCACAAGGCAATAAACTGCTCAGCGGGCAGTGTATTCTTCTAAGTTCCTGTAGGAAGTTGTACCTTCAGCCAAGGTGGATGACTCCTCCTAGGTCCTATCACATGTGGAAACAAGGCCTTTCCGGCCTTCTCAAGGCTGCCAGAGGGCATGATTCCCCCTTATTAGTTTCTAAAAGATGAGTAATACCAAAAACTGGATGGGGACACAAGATTTACTTGTTTTCCATCATCCTGTCTAGGGTAAAGAGTGGCTGGGCGATTGTGCCTGCCTTAGGTCGGTGTCTATATTGCTCCTTATTACCGCTCATGGAGAACATACATTATTATTGATGTAAGCCTCTGTCTTAGGTCTATGAGAGCTCAAGAACACCCTTACCTGTCTTTGACTACCAGCCTCCTATGGCACACTCTTTCCCATGTAGACCAAAGCCAAATATGAATTCAGACCAAAGGACCTGTGAACATGCACTCAATACTTTTCTTCATAGTAATGGATAACTGCCATGGTGAATAGCTGAGCTTGCTGAGAGTGATCCTGTGTGAAGGCAACCAATCTGTCTAAGATATATGGTCCAAAAGTTTAAAACAACAAAATTATAATTAGTGGTCTAAGCAGTGTGGAAATTAAAGTTGTAAGTGGGAACGTTCTGGGTATCTAATTCTGCTGCTAATTGGTAGGGATCAAACACAATGTCTGGCCACCAGGTATATAGTGGGTGGCTTTGAGTATTGATAAAAAACCACTCAGTCAAA
The DNA here is from genome assembly GCF_011762505.2 of Arvicanthis niloticus. Classification (NCBI taxonomy): domain Eukaryota; kingdom Metazoa; phylum Chordata; class Mammalia; order Rodentia; family Muridae; genus Arvicanthis; species Arvicanthis niloticus. The sequence continues at coordinate 16,044,534 of NC_047662.1, forward strand.
GTGGAGACTATGCTCCAGGTTAACTCAACTTGCTGATAGGGATTCTGAACTGTCTTCCTTATTAGAATCATAATTATTAGGCTCAAGATCTGTGTCCACTTGATGGACCAATCTTTTAGGCACCCATCAGGCTCCATTTTCTTTTTGTGAAAAAACACAGACAGAACCACAGCCCCAAATTAAAACAGGGTTGGGACCATTCCATGAATTAGTTAGGGGTTCTCTCCATTTGACCCTGGCAAATGAGCTGGAAGTGACTGGATGCCAGTGGCAATCCACTGCAGACTGATGTTTAGCATCAGTTTGCAAAAAATTTAAAACAAATAAGACAAAAGTAAGGTGTACCTTCAGTGACCTTGGAGGGTATAACTCCCTCTCTTTTATTTTTAAATGCCAATTTTTCAGAGTTCCTTGTAAAACCAGGACAGAAGCACAAGTAGTTGTTCTTCTTACACTCCGAGAGTTATGAAGATAGTATTTTAAAGTTTTACAATACCTGTTTCACAATACCTTGTCCTTGAGTAGTTTGAGGAATCCCAGTAATATGAGTAATATTAAATTGTAAACAAAACATCTCAAATGTCTGACTGTAATAGCCAGTTCCATTTTCTATGTAGGCAATAACTAATTACATTTTTAGTTGTTTCTCCTGTTAAAGCAGTTGCAACTAGAAAGCCTGAAAAGGTGTCAAGTCACATGTATATATTTTAATTTTCCAAAACCAGAAATGAGTAACATCTATTGCCATAATTGATTAGGTATAAGTCTTCAAGGATTAACATCATTATGAAGAAATTGAGGACACTGAGAACAAGTTTTTACAATTGACATGTACACTCTCTAGAAGTACCAAATTCTTGTCTCAAGTTATTACTATTTTGATGATAAAGAAATGAGACTGTTTGATCAACTGTTCCTGTAAGGCTTATAATCTGCCTGGTATACAAATCTGCTGTGGCATTGCACTGGTGTCTAGGCAATCCAGTGTGAGCTCTTAAATGTCTTATAAAGTTAAGGAACAGTATATGTTTTTTAAATTAAGCTGTATTTGTATTATAAGACTCTAGCTAGCAGAACCTTAGTTTACCTCCCTGAATGAACCATGTGGAGATGAGAATCCCTGCAAAAAGCAAGAGAAATTTTAATGTTCCAGCAGGCTGGGGCCATTCTGCATCCCAAAAGGAGAGGCGACCCCACACTGCTCATTCAGTGAGCTTTTATACAGTCCTTAGGGCAGCAGCCATTAGGCACAATGTGATTGGCAGAACAGTGTGGCTTTTTAAACTGATTGGTCTTTAGGGAATGAGATGACAAGGACCTTCCTTGTCTGTTGCATGGCCTTGTCCATGTGCTCTGCACCCCCCCCCACTCCCACCCCCGAAGGTCAGTCCCCACCCCTTGTGTTCTGAGGAATGTTAATTAGCCTCTCCCTTCTGGAGGGGAGAGGTGCCTAAGTGTTCTATGACCTTTCTCTTCCAGGAGGGGAGGGGTCTAGTGAAATTTTCCTCTTCAGTATAAACAACTGTAAAATCTGAGAATTAGTGGTATCTAAAAAAGGAACAATTTCAAGCAATTGTAAATCATGAGCTATATATTGGCTATCAGTATACAAATTAAAAGCTTGATTTTTCAACATTTTAAAAACAGTGGCAAAAGCGTGAAATTCAATTATCTATGCTGAAGCAGGGAAAAGTCAAGAGAATAAACATGTCCCATTACATATGCTGCCTTCCTATTAGATGAGCTGTCTGTAAATACAGTAAATACCTTTTCTATGGGCTGCATGCATAGATTTACAGAAAATACAAAAGCATGCATAGAGTAGAATTTTAACAATTTGTTTTTTGGATAATGATTATCAATTATACCTAAAAAGTTTGTTATGCAATAGGCCAAATATCGGTATTCTGCAATAACCAATTTAGTTGTTGTCTGAAATAAGGAATAAACATTTTATCAGATTCTTAAGACATTCTTTCAAAAATACTTTCATATTTTTATCCTACAATTCTGTATCAACACAGCAACAGCTTCAAAACAGGTGTTAAAACTTCCTTTGGAGATGAAGAAATGTGAATCGACATTAATGGTCCCTTTTGCCAAAGGACTGCTGTGAAACAGCCAACAATTGATCAGTCTGTATAATGTATAGGTTGATAACTAACAGCTTCCTTTACTTTCTGCAAAGCTATTCCTCTTTCATCAGTTAATTGTCTAGGGGAATTAGGATTTGCATCCCCCTTGAGAACATCAAACAGAGACTTAAGTCCTCCTGTGGTGAGCTTAAGGTGAGGTCTTAGCCAACTAACATCTCTTAGGAACTTTTGAAAATAATTAACTCTTTTATTCATCTTGACTTGCTCAATCCTCTTCTCAACTATAAACATGGGTGAGTCAAAAAATCCCAAGCTCATGATTGAACTGCCAGCTGCAGCCAATGGAACATTGGCAGTTTAACTATATTTTTAAATTTCTTTTGAAGTATTAGAGTATAATCATAATTTTGGGAAACAAAACCAATTTTTAACAATGTAAACAATTCATTCTCTCTAAAATCAACACCAAGTGCATTACTTTCATACTACGAAGTTTGACTGCCAGTTATGTGAATGTATGATAGTGCAGCTTTTAATACCTCATTAAATAGACATTGTTTTAAATCCTATCCTTTATACGTCTGGTTTCTGAATGACTCCAACCCTGAGTTACCAGTTTTAAGCCAACTTTCTGTTACCAAAGTTGCAAATTTTTAATCATACCCAATAACTTATAGACCAATAAGCTATAACCAAGACATGCAGAATATATTTATACTTTTAAGAACCAATCAGAAACAAAAATGAAATATACACATCTTATATATTTAGACTAAACAATTTTTTTTTTTTACTTTTTCTAGCTGTAATGTCAAGAGAAAAGCACCTTGTCACTTGCTGAACCCAATAAACACTGTCACAGAGATTTTTCTAGGAAAAACAACTATCAGCTTCCTTATCATAGAAGCCAAAAAGCTGCTGGCCCCTTTAAGAGCAGCTTATGCAGACAGTCAGCTCCTGGAGAGGCTTCTTCAGCTGAGCTTGACCCCTAGCTACAGTGCAGGGTAACTTATCAGTTTCTGCTGTGTACATTAAGACTGCCTTTTAAACAAGTTAAACTAAATCAAGGGGTGGATAGCCAGCAGATAAAGTTTTAACCATTTTTTCTTTTGAACATAAAACATAGAACAACAATAATTCAAACAATGAAACAAAAACATACAATTGACACATGTGGACAGATTGGCTGCCAAAGGCAGACAATAGACAGAGAAACCAGGACAAGGATTTTTCCAGTAGGAGCCAGAGAGAAAGCAGGATGTCTCCTGATTTTCTCCTGTTCCTAGGAGAGCTCTGAAATAGCTTATTTTCCTTCTCTTACAACTGCTTTTCTGAAACCCTTTCTCTCTCTCATATTCAAGGTTAACTTTTCATCTCCTTAGGAGGTGCAGTGGCAGCTACTGATAGTTACTCCTCAGTGCCCTGCTTTCTTAACTCCCCAATTCCTCCTAACCCTGCTCCTCTCACCTGAAGGCAGCTCTTAGGTTGCAGATGAAGGCCTATGATTCACCCCACTCAAAATTTCACTGTCACCCCCTAGGTGAAGTTGGCATCGGGTCAACACCTATTCAGCCTAGCCTGTATCCCTTTGCACTCCCTGCAACACAACCTCCAAAAGGTCACTAGTGCTAGCATCAATGGTGTTCGTTGCTTATTACCATGTGCAGGATATTCTTCTCCTTCCATTTTCTGTGGAGCTCCACCCAAGACAACATTCCTCAGTCCCCCCCCCCCCCCCGGGTTTTCAGGTTCCTCGTTCAGGCGCCACCTGTAGCTGTCCAGTGGTCATGAATGAACTGGGTTTACCTGAAAGGGGGACTGGAAATGAAAAGGAGATGGAGAGGCAAGAGAAACATGGAGCCAAGACAAAGTTTTCTGATCAAGGCTCAAAGTTTAATATTCAGCTCTTGTATATATAGGAAAAGCCCCACCTAACCCATCCTTTGTTTCAGCCAGATTATGTCACAAGGCAAGCTCAGTCTACTCTTCTAAGTTCCTGTAGGAAGTTGTACCTTCAGCCAAGGTGGATGACTCCTTCTAGGTCCTATTACAATAGGTCTACTGTGGAAACAAGGTCTTTCTGGCCTACTCGAGGCTGGGGGAGGACACAGTTGTGGGGGGCCCAGATGCCCCATTTGTTCCTCACTTTCCAGCCTATGGTAGATGAGTATTCTAGACATGCTTCAGACGTGAGCATTGATTCAAAGGGTCAGTTCAAATGGTCACATTCAGGCAGGAACAAACACAAAGCAGATACAGCCCTTTCTAAGGTCCTCTTGGGACACTGAGTCATGGATGAAGGATAGCCATGCTGGCACATTCTGCTATCCTCAGGGAACCTAGTATGAGCAAGAAGTGAAATATTGTTATACTAAGCTATTGATAAGTGAGATTGGTAATCACTATAGCACCATATATTTTATACTGTGAGTCATTCAAGCAGATGTCCTGAAAAATGCAAACTTAGTTCATTTATTAAAATTATGATTTTCAGCTGGGCAGTGGTGGCACACTCCTTTAATCCCAGCACTCAGGAGGCAGAGGCAGGTGGACTCTGTGAATTTGAGGCAAATTCTAGAACAGCCAAGGCTATATAGAGAAACCCTGCCTCAGAAAAACCAAGGTGGAGGGCTGTGGGGAAAGTCAGATTCTTTTCTACTATGTTATTGGTTGAATGGTATCTCTTTTTCATGACTTTGCTTCCTATTCAAGGCTTGGAGCTTTAGAATATGATCTTATTTGGAAATAGAGTCATTGCAGATGCTAATAGTTAAGATGAGGTCATTAGGACCCTGACCCTGTATAACTTGATGTCTTTACACAAAAGGGAAATGTGGGTTCAGAGAGGTGCTCACAGGGTGACATTTCTACTATCCAAGGAGTCCAAGATGCCAGCTAAAGGAAGGAGTGTCCTGGACAGACTCTCAGCTCTCATGAGGACCTAACCTGGGGGTCCCTCTTGTCTTTGCCTCAGAGCCTTGAACCAATCAATGTCTGCTACTTAAGGGGAGCAGCGAGGGGGTGGATTCAGCACTCCAGGAAGCATAGCCTGGGGAGTTCCCTTCTCACTTAGAGCCTTGCACTCAGATAAGGCTGGATTCTCGGCTTTGCCATAGAAAACATCTCAGACAAGTCTGCATGGAACAGAGCTCCCTAAAGGCCATTTAAAGCATAGACCTTAAGCACAGAGCTTAACAGAGAGCTGTCCAGGGGAAGAGTGGGATATCCCCCAGTGAGGGTATGGACTTCTCAAGGGACAGTCAATCACTCCTTTGCCCTGTGGCTTTCTAATTTCCACAGTATAATTCACGGCAAGTTGAGAGGCTGAAGAATTTCCTTTTATCAATAGAGTTGTACGTTCATGAAAGGTGAATTTATGAGAGGTGTTGCCAGGAATAAGAAGTGATAAAAAAAAAAAAAACCAAAAATCAAGGTTAGGAATCATTTGCCTTTAATGTTTTCAGTTGAGATCTCTTTAGGAAAACACCCATTGTCAATGCGGGGAATTTTGGTGTTATCAGTGGTGTAAGGCGCTTCCTGGCTGTGCCAGCAGAAAAGACAAACCGACCAGATCTCAGGAGGGAAGGTTTCGTCTCATATCACCCCAATTTTTGATCTCATTATCTTACTAGACTACTCATTTTGGGGAGCCTTAAGGTTATTAGGAAGCCTCAGTGGATGCTTACTGGGCAGGGGAGATACCATGGTCGGTCATAAAGGTGGTTTTCCCAGGGCGAGGCTCATCCATTGTATTCTGGACTGGCTGATCTCTGTATTTTCCCCAAAATTGCAAAACTGCATTATAGTTTGTGGTAGAGGGGGGGGATTTGTGCTCTCCCCTTGAAAAGCAAAAAGGAAAATCAGAGTGAAGTAATGCAGCCTCCAAAGCTGTCTCTGAGCCCCTGTCTGCCTCTTGGCCCAGGGTCCTCCCCTGAGCAGCTGCTGTGAAGCCTACATGAAGACTCAGAAGATCTCATCCCCTTCAGAGCTCTCACCCCCTCTGGATCAGCCTCTTAGCCTCTGGAATGGTTACTATGAAATAAGCAGAAGCCGCCTCCCGTTGGTACATCCTGGTGACCCCACTGGGTCCAGGATTTAAGATTTCGTCAATTCTAAGGATCTTGATATCCCCAGGCAGGACTTCTTCATTTCTTTAGGATTTTTTCTTCCTCAAAGTTTTGACCACTTGGTTGTGTTCCTTCCACTGATGTCTAAGTGTCTTGGATGTCATTGACCAACACAAGATGTCTGCTCACATGAGAATCACATGCTGGTTGAAGGCGAGGAAGACCGAAATGCGTTCTCTAATGAACATCCTCAACTCAAACCAGATGTAACCGTCAGTTAAGAAGGTCACAGAAGGATCAAGTGGATTCATTGCTCAGGATGCCAGGATGCTTTGGTATTTGCAAATTTATCATGTACCAGCAGAGAAGGCAAAGCCATTCGGCAATCTCAACAGATGTAGAACAGGCATTTCATAAGAAACAATCTATTTACATGATTACAAAAATTCATGAATTAGATATTAAAAAATTGAAAAAAAATATACCTCAAAATTTTAAAGGCTGTGTCCAGAAAACCTTTAGCCAATGCCCTGACCATGAGAAGCTGAAACATTTCTAAGACAAGGCAACAGTTTGCCATTCATAATGAGGCAAAAAAAAAAAAAAAAAAAAAAAAATGAGGATCTGAGAGAGGAAAAGGAAAGCCTTCATCCCTAGATCTAGTTGGTTTGTCTTTCCTGCTGGCAGAGTCAGGAAACTCCACACACCACTGATAACGCAGGAATTGCTGGTGTTTTCCTTAAGACAGGGGTGGGAATTAAAGCTAATAAGTAAACCTAGTAAACCATGGCTACTCTGATCTCAGGCGGCTTTGAACCCCACTTTTGGCACTTCTTGTTCCTGACAACACCCCTCATAAATCCACTTTACAGCTCATTCACTGCAAGTTGAAAGGTTAAAGAGTTTGCTTTTCCCGAAAAAGCTGTCTGAGCGATGGGAACAGAAAGCCACAGGATTATATGTCCAGCCATTACCGAGAAAACAACTATACTTGGGTATTACCTATGTCCAAAATGCCTTTTAATGAACTCCAACTCTGTGTTATCCTGAAATTCTTTTCCATCGTGTGTCCAGAATATGGTTTTACTGAAGTGGAAGTCATTGGGGGAAGGGGGGGGGGAGATAGGAATGCCTCAAGCTGCAGGCAGCCACGTGGAACCATTTGTTATGGTGATGTGTGTGTTAGTGTGACAGAAGATAAAAGACCAGGCTCTGCCAGCAGCAGCTGGCTAAGCTAGGCTGCTGTTCCCAGAACATAAACACTATGGATAAATAATATTAAGGATTGACCTTTAAAGCACAGCCCCGGTAATCTCCCTTTTGTCCACTATTTTTTTTTTCTTCTTGGTTTTATTGAATTAGTTTATTTTTCTATGACCTCAGATACTTCTAATCCAATTAAGTTGTATTGATTGTAAGAGTAGCTGTTGGGCTTAGTTTAGTGAGGAGGACCGAGCCCAGGCCCTTGACCATGCTGAACTCGGACCCTCTCTCCGAGCTTCAGCCACTCAACGGCTCCTTTCTGTGTACAGCTGAAAATAAGCTTTCTTTTTCTTTATTTTTGTATTCTTCTCTTTACATTGCAACCCAACCACAGTTTCCCCTCCCTCCATTCTCCCCAGTTCCTCTCTCTCCCCCATATCTCCTCCCCATCCTCTTCTCCCCCCCCCCCCAAAAAAAAAACCAAAGCAGGCCTCCCAAGGGAATCCACCTAACATGGCCTAACAAGATGCAATAAGACTGGGCACAAACCCTAATATCAAGGCTGAATGAAGCTACTCAGGAGGAGGAAAAGGGCTCCAAAGGCAGGCAAAAGAGTCAGAGGCATCCCCCCACACCACTGTTAGGAGTCCTGCAAGAAAACTAAGTTGTTCAACCATAGGGTATATGCAGAGGACCTAGCTTAAACCCATATAGGGTCCGTGGTTGTTGCTGTAGTCTTTGTGAGCCTCTGTGAGCCTTGCTTAGTTGATTCCATGGACCATGTTTCTGTGCTGTGCTTGACCTCCCTCTGGCTCTTACAATCCTTCATCCCCTTCTTCTGAGGGGTTCCCCTGGCTCTGCCTAGTGTTTAGCTGTGTCCACTGCCTTCTTAAGCTTCTATCTCTTCTCGGGAAGACACAGGCCTTTATCATTATGGCTTGGGACAGTTACAATCCAAAAACTATTATGCCAGTTAACTAGCCTCTTCCACTGTTGATAGAATTTTCTAGAATGCTTGGTCTTTTCAAGAGTGTTAAGAACTTCTACATTGTCAGAGTCTCACAACTTAATATACTGTGAAGTCCTTCTGGCCCTGACAATTTTGGGTCTCTGTTGCTTGAAGGTCTGGCTTTTGTTTCTATTTTGGTGATGACTGCCTCTGGAATTTGGTGGAGATTGCACTGAGAGCTCTTGTCAGGCTAAGCCTGGAGTTTCATTGGTTGTTTTTTTTTTTTTTTTCTCCTGAATGATCTGTGCATTGATGAAAGCAGGGTATTAACGCCCCCACTACTCTGGATTCATTATATATGCTAGTGTAACATAGTTTGGTGCATATATATTACATAGTTTGTTTCTCTGTTGCTGGGATAAAACTCTGACCAAAAGCAATTTGAGGAGGAAATGGTTTATTTGACTTACAAGTTGCTATCCTTTATTGAGGGAAGCCCAAGCTCAAAGCAGGAGCCTAAAGACAGGAACTGATTAGAGACCATGCAGGAATGCTGCTAACTTGTTTGCTCACCATGGCTTGTTCAGCCTGCTTCCTTATACAACCTAAGACCACTTACTGGCTCAGGGATGACACCACCCGCAGTTGGCAATGGGGCCTCCCACATCAAGCATTCATCATGAAAATGCTCCCACAGCCTTTCTCACAGGCCAGTCTGATGGAGGCAATTCCTCAGCTGAGATCCCCCCTTTCCAGTTATGTCATGGACCTGAGCAAGGCTTTGCTATTGTAGAGTGAAAAATTATAAAGACCATTTTATGAATATATACAGGCTTTTTCTTTGCCCTTAGACCTGAGCAAAAGAATGCAGGTTCCAGAAGGCGGAACTGAATGTAAGATTTCAGGCCTTCCTGCCCTGGGATACATTTCGGGTGGAGGACATTATCCCTGAATCAGAGGACACTTGCTGGATTAACATTCCTCAAGCCTCAGGGTGAGGAAGGCCCAAAGCAAGAAGACACATTCCTAACCACAGAGAAAGATGCAAGTCATCTAGGTGGTTCCAAGAACTAGCTAACTTTCCACTGTTCTTGGTTACCCCCCACCCCCTTGAGGTTTTCCCAGTGTTACAGCCTGCTGTTGTTCAAAATTCTGTTCCTGCGTGGATGAGAAGTTTTGACCTTGGCTAGCCAACTTTCTCCCCAATAAACCTCTACTGATTGCATCCAGGTATGGTTTCTTGTGATTTTTGGGCGGCCGTGATTTCCCGAGACTTGAGGAAGGGTCTCCCGAGTTTGGGGGTCTTCACTATTTCCCTCTGAGCCTCACTCCCTAGGGCAGGGGAAGCTTTGCAAGTTTTCTCATGGGTCTGAGGACTTTGTTCATTAAGGCTTTCCTCCACTCCTTTACAGAGCTTGCATCCAAGCCCCAAAGACCTGAGTTCAATCCCTGGGATGGTGAAGGGAGATAACCGACTCCAGGGTGTTCTTTGACCTCCACACATGTGCCATGGTACCCAACACACACACACACACCACTAAATAAAATAAAGAAATGAATAAATAAATAAATAAATTTAAAAGTCAAAAGAGAATTATCTAAGGGTGGAGATGATTCCTTAGGCTGAAGTCCCTATGACTAAAGAGGGAAAAGAAGAAAACCAGCTGAGTCAGCGGCATGCTCCTTTCTCAGACTCTTGATCTTCTGAGGTTTGAGTAGGCAGCATCAGATCTCCATGGCACAGAGCTGCCTCCCCACTTTCCTTGCCGTAATGGACAATATGCTCTCATGCTAGGAACCAGAACAAAGCCTTCATCCCCATATGTTGCTTTCCTTGGTATTTAGCCACAACACTGAGAACCATAATTGCTACAGTTACTGCCAAAATTGCTACAGTTACTGCAGCTGGGAGTATAATAGCCTTGGATGGAGCACTGGTTAGTTTGTGTCGCTTTGACACAAACTAGATTCACCTGCTAAGAGAGAATGTCAACCGAAGTAATTACCTTCTTCGGATTGGCCCTGACCATATCTGTGGGATATTTTCTTGATTAATGATTGATATGGGAGGCTGGGATATGGGAGATTGATGATGATGCCCTCAACAGGTGGGCTCGGGTAATAGAAGAAAGTGAGCTGAGTCCTGAGAATAAGCCAGTCTGCAGCATTCCTCCATGGCCTCTGCTTCAGTTCCTGCCACTGGGTTCCTGCCTTGAGTTCCTGCCTTCATTTCCCTCCATAGCAGATTATAAACTGTGAGATGAAATAAACCCTTTCCTCCCCGTGCTGCTTTTTTTTGGTCATGGTGTTCATATCACAGCGACAGGAACCAATCAGGTCCCCTGAGAGAAATATCAGAAGAATATTATTGCTTGACTTGGAACCATTTCCCACAGGCTCATGTGTTTGACTGCTTGGTCTCCAGATAGTGGCACTGTTACACAGGGTGTGTGGCCTCTTTGGGATTTAGCAGCCTAGTTAAAAGTAGTCACTGAGGGTGGCCTTGAAACTGCTGCAAAATTCTGGTTCTTGTCTGAGCGTTTTGTTTCCTGATTCATGGAGACCCGGGAAGCCGCTGAGAAGCATTCCCGCCACCATGAAGCTGTTCCACCATGCCTCTCTCTTCATGATGGGCTAAACTTCCTCCCTTAAGTTGGTTCTTTCAGGATACTTTATTACAGTGTTAAAAACTAGCCAGACTGAAAACACACAGGTCCCCAACCTTGGCCTATGTGATAGTCTTACTAAAAATAGATTAGCAGCATTCTTGTGAGGAAACAGACAAATCCACATTGAGGGGTTTCTGACAAACAAATGTGTTGGCTTCAAACATCAGTATCCTGTACAGAACCAAGGAGGAGCTCTAGGCTATGGGGGGCAACAAGTCACACCAACTGAATGAATGCCCAGTGTGTGGATTCTCTGGGGGGAAAGCAAAGATAAAATGGTAATAAGGGGATTACTGCCTTTACAACAGGGAGCTTTTGATTGTTAGACAGTTAATGGACACCAGACAACAGTATCATGTTAGTGTTAAATTTGTCTTTTTAAAAAGCTTTGTATTAATTCTTTGTGAATTTCATATCATGCACCCCAATCCCACTCATCTCCCTGTCCCCTTCGTGTCTAGCCTTCGTCCTTGCAATCTGCCCCCAAAAGAAAATAAAAATATAAATAAATAAAAATAAAAGAAAAATGAACAAACAAAAAAAACCATCTTGTGGAAACTGCAGTGTGTCCCATAGTATACTCTTTTGTCCACACATCTTTCTTTTCATTATTATTAAATTTATTTATTTTATGTATATGAATACACTGTAGCTGTCTTCAGACACACCAGAAGAGGGCATCAGATCCCATTAGAGACGGCTGTGAGCCACCATGTGGGTGCTGGGAATTGAACTCAAGACCTCTGGAAGAGCAGTCAGTGCTCTTAACCACTGAACCATCTCTTCAGCTCTTGTCCACACATCTTTACTTGTAAACATTTATTACAATGAGTCACTGGTCTGGTTCAAGGCCTCTGGCTTCTGCTACACTATCAATACTGGCTCTTCTCCAGACTCTGCTCAGATAGCCTGATGTTGCCCTGTGTCATGAAGATCCTGCAGCTTTGGTTCTGTAGGACCAGCCCCTTTACATGCTCCAGCAGTTCAAAGATGAGGTAGATGTTGGGGCAGGCCAACTCAGAGTTCTGGATGTGGGCCTGGGTGGTAGCTGAGTTGGTCAGACCACCAGCTCTCTCGTACCTACACCATCAGGGGAAGCTCTCCAGAAATGCCCGCAGCTAACTCACCTAATTCCACAGCCAGCAAAGGGCTGGTCCAGCTCTTTCCCTCTCGTAACCTTGGCTGGTTCACCTTTGCCCACAACATCAGGGCCAGTTCTACTGTGCTGCCCAAGTAAGGTGCATGGTCTGCTCTCCAGAGTGCTGCAGCCAGTGAGGGGCAGAGCCAGCTCTACACAGCCCTTGGACATCAACATGGTCCCAGGTGACAGCCCAGATCAGGGACATCCACATGGCCTTTGGTAATAATATGAACCACGGACATTGACACAGATTCCTGTTGCTGCATGGCCATGGTCCCAGACCTGGCCCTCAGTGGCAGCACAGGCTGGGACCTCACCATGGCCTCAGGTGGTGGGGCTGGCGGCTCACATCAGGCTGTTTCTCTCTGCCTTCACATCTCCAGTTCCACCTTTCTTCATGGAATTCAAACTGTTCTGCCTCTCCCCCACCCTCTCTTTCTCTCTTTCTCTTTCCCATCTCTCTACCACACATTCTTACCCATCACAGTGGTTCCCACTGTGGCTGGGCCATGTGGCGGGCAGGCCTCTGGGTATCTTCCCTAGTGTTAAATTTCTTCATAGTCAGGGTTAGAGAGATGGCTCAGTGGTTAAGAGCACTGGATGCTCTCCCTGAAGGACCCAGGGTTCAATTCTCAGCGCCCACACGGCAGCACAAATATCTGTAGTTCCAATTCCCCATTTCCAGGAGATCCGACACCCTCACATACCCATATAAGCAGGCAGAACACCAGTGTACATAAAATAAGAATAAATAAGTAAAAAAAAATTCTTCATGGTTATAAGTTTGCTTGTTTGTTTGTGTAAAACACTATCTTCTCATTAGGGGAGAAACTGGGAATGATTTAAGGGTAAGTTTCTTCAGTTTGCCCTCAAATCAGAGAGAGAGAAAAAGGGGGGGGGAGGAAAAGACACAGAGACACAGAGACACAGAGACACAGAGACTCAGAGACACAGAGAAAACAGCAAAATATTAAGAATTAAGAATTTATGGATACATCTCATAAATTTCAGCAGATTTCAAAATTTTCAAAATGAAATTTTGGGAGACCTGTGACTACTTGCTCACTGTTTATTCATTCTCTCCTTCCTTCTTCCCCCCTCCCTCTGTTTCTTTCTTTGTTGCAGTTCTGGCTGGGCAAGGGGTGTCTGTCTGTCTCTCTGTTTCTCTAAGCTTATCTGCCAGCCCCTTGGGCGATGTCTTCGGTGATACGTTTGCTCGTGCCCAGTGTCCAGGATTGAACTCCGGGTCCCCTAGGATCCACAGTTTTGCCTTGTGCTGACCCCCAGCCAAAGACTCACACAGAAGCTTTCCCTTGTAATTCAGAAAAGAACCTCAGACGGATCAAAACCCATGCTTCTCAGCCTCTGCTCCCCAGGCTCCGATCTGGCATCCCGAGACACTCTCCAGTGGCTTCAGCTGCACCCACTTCTCTTCCACCATCCCGGGCTATCCCAGCCACAGGCTCTGTGTTCATGCTCCTGGCCGGGCCAACACTGAGGCACCTGGGACCTCAGATAGTCAAGACACTTAGCCTCTCAGATAATTAAGAAGGTTCCAATGCAGGCCCCATGGGGGTTATTCAGGGCTAAGAGATTAGCGAAGGCTTCTGTAGTGGATAAGGCTGTGACCTGGATAGCTTGCCGCTCTTCTACTGCCCTCCCGACTGGAATGCGCTGGGTGACTGCCCAGGGACCTGTTGCAGTGCTGTGCCAGCCTCTGCTTTTGCCGGACTTTCTGCCACCATGAAGGCTGCTGGGGGCTGAGCAGGATGCTTGCTGGCCAACGTTCAACTGCGTGCCCCCACGATCAGAGTCCGTCTTCCTGTGTTGTAGCTTGTAGACCCTGATGCTTGCGCAGCCTGCCGTAAACGTGAGGATCCAGACTCTGTCTTGTCTACTGAGGCTGTTCCTAGGGACAGGCCCTGGGAACAGGGGCTGAGACCAGGCTAAAAAGGTCAGTGGCTGGGAGTGAAGATCCTGAAACAGGGAGGGGCAATGGGTTGGAGAGAGAGAAGCTGGGCAGGTGGAGTCTGGAGAGCCCAGGAGGGGTTTGGGGAGCAGTGGACACAGCTTCTGCCAGAGGAATGTCCTAGGGCTTCAGGATCCCTTATAAGCCTTTTGTCAGACCAGGGTCAGGGTAGTTCTGAGCGCGGTCATGTCTAAAGTAAGGCTACTTGTATGGGTCATTCCTCAAATGAACTCAGCCAGGGCAGGGTTCTGAATGGGGTGGATCATGACTCCTGTTTACAGCCATCAGAAGGCTTGTCCAACTTTCTCACGTTTGTGTACGTGTGTGTGTATATACACACACGTGTACAGGCATACATGTGCGTGTTTGTGTATGCATGTGGAGGCCAGAGGTCTGCTTCTCCAAATCCAATTTTTTTTGAGGCCAGGGACTCTCATTGAACCTGGAGCTCACTGATTGAATACACGCCCATCTAGCAAGCTCCTGCCTCCCCAGTGCTGGGGTGGCAGCCACACACCCTGTGCCTGAGATTTTGTTTTATTTACATGGGTTCTGGGGAGCAAGCTTAGGTCTATACTCTTGGCATGCTTGTATAGATGGACAAGCCATCTCTTCAGCCCCTGGATTTTTTTTTTTAAAACCAAAACTACAAGAAAACATTCCCCTTTGGGGAAAGGGAAAAAAAAATCCCCCTTTGGGCAAAGAGTTTTTTCATGTCTAATTAACCAAGCCCTCCCTAACTCCTGTGTGCCAGCCGCCTGGGGCACAACCCAAACAATCCAGAGAAGGACTCCGTGCCATTGCCAGCCCATATAAGGAGCTCTTTCTCCTCCCCCCAGCATTCTTCTGGTGTGGTGTCTCCCTCCATTCCTTCAACAGTCCTCTCGGGGAGGTCTTTGGCCTTGACCTTGGAGTCTCCAGGGTTCAACTCAGAGCTTAAGTGCTGTGTGACCCCAAGGAGCCAGTTCTGATCTGCAAGGGGCAACAGTACAGGGAGTTGTGAGCAGCCTTGGGTGGCAGCTCACCACAGGCCTTCTCTGTGGTGGTGATTTGACTCAGGCAACACTCCAGACCAGAAGTGGTTCAGGATGCCCCACCCTCTCAAGGGCAGGCTGTATTTATAGCCAGAGGAAGGGAAGTGGTATGGAAAGCCAGGAAGGGGCAGCCTGATTGGCTACAACTCACCATGTTGTGAGCATCTGGTTGGAATGGGGGGGGGGGAAGGGGGGCGCGCTTGTGATGGCCCAAGTACTGGATATTCAAACCAAACCAAACCAACCAACCAACCAACCAACCAACCAAAACCTCCAAACCTTCAGCCCAGATATCCATATAAGCAATGTCTTTTGACTTCTTGCATCGAGAATATCTTTTAATTTTTCCACTACCGTTTATTCATTGTACAAAATGTTGGATTTCATAATAACACACTCATTTATTTATTGCCTTATTTATTTTTGTGGGAATGTGGAGACTTTCCCAAGCTACTGTGTGTGTGTGTGTGTGTGTGTGTGTGTGTGTGTGTGTGTAGCTCTGAGGACAACGTGTAGGAGTCAGTACTCTCCTTCCACCATGAGGGTCCTGGGGATTGAACTCACAGCATCGGATTTGGTGGCAAGTACCTTCACCCATTGAGCCATCTTGCCATCTCTCAGGATGACATTCTTATAGATGTCACACATTCTGTATGTACTCACCACCCAGTAGCCGTTCTTGTCTCTCTTCCTTCCTCTCCTGGTTCTTTATCTGGTCTCACGTAGTCCTCCTTCCTGTTTCATAGATAGTTATAGTTAAATGCTGAGTGATAGAAGGATAGATAGATTCCATATACGAGAGAAAATGTCGTATTTCTCTTTGTGTCCCTGTCACTTTCACTTAACATGATGATTTCCAGCTCTGTCAACTTTCCTGCAGATGATGCAATGTCCTTCTTTACGGCCGAATACCTCGGCATTGTGCATATCTTCCGTTCTTCTATTGGTGGGCCTCTAGCTGGGCCCCATAACTAGTTGGGTGGGCTACTATTCTTTGAGGATATAAGTCGTTATTAAAGGATGAGGATGTTGTACCCAGAAAGATACACCCCCAGGTCTTTTCTTTCTCCTAGCATAAGATTTTTGGGGACATTTCAATTTTGTGGGACCCATTGCTTCAGCAGACTGATAGCCAAAGGGAAGGAAGGGTAGGAATGCCTACACGTTCCTCCCAGGCCGGGTACAAGGGTGAACCTGAGCCTCTGATTAGGTGTGTCCTTGATGGCTTGCCATGAACAGCCGGGAGGGAGGACTAGGGATGCTTATCTGTAAGACAGGCTGCCAGACCCGCACTGGCCTTCAAACAAAGTGGACTCAGTGTTCCCTCCAGATTCCAAGATTTTATCCAGTTCAGTAAAGAAGACAGAAATGCCTTTGTCCTCTGATACTCATGCTCTGGAGGGAGGGATTCTCAAGCAATGTCACGGCCAAGGAGGCACACAGTATTTGAAAGAAAGAAAAAGCATGATAACCTCAGGTAGGTAGTCAGAGAAGGCAGCCTGGAAGAGGTGACATTTAAGGTAAGACTTGGAGGTTAAAGAACTAAATCAGCTGGACTGCTGAGTGTTCTAGAGGACAGTGTGTGAAGAAATCTGAGTGGAAAGTGCTGGATGGTTCTAGAACAAACCAGATGCTGGTGGAACAGCAGACCTGGAGACCCTGCTGCCCAGCTTGGCTTCCACTTCACGGATGCTGTCTTGTCATCTGCCATGTAACTGAGCAAGAGTCTGGCCTGAAGAAAAGGTAGGGGAGGGGCTTCTGGGTGCTGAGGGAAGGAAGCATTTTCTTCTTCAAACAAACAAACAAACAAACACCAAAAGGAAATCTTGAGGCTGGAGAGATGGCTCAGGGGTTAAGAGCATTGGCTCTTAGGCTCTGGAGGACCTGGGTTTGATCCCCAGCACCCACAGGGTGACTCCCAACCACCTATAACTCCAGTTCCAGGGAACCAGACACCTTTTTAAGCGCCGTACTGAGCATCATGCATGTTATTCGGGCAGCCAAAGTACCAGTGCATTTAAAATAAAATAATAATAAAAATATTCACATGCCACGAGTGGTGGCACAAGCTAGTGCTCCAACACTCTGGAGCCTCAGAGGAGGATTGCTGTGAGTTCAGGGCTAGCCTGAGCCACAGTGAGGTGGCCAACCTGGGCTACAAAAGCAAAAACCAAAAAATCAGAACAACAACACACCCAAAGGACAACAAACAAACAAAACCCAAAATACTAAAATGTTTTTTGTTTTAAAATCATCCCTCTGCCCTCCCCCTTTATTTTGTTCAAGATATTGTCTCCTGTAGCCAAGGCTGGACTTCAACTTGGGGTCTGTTGGCTAATCAGCTTAAACTCCAGCTCCTCCTGCCTCCACCCCCAAGTGCTGGGATCATAGGCATGCAGGACCACAGCTCTTTGATGCGGTGCTGGGGATGGGGCTAGACAACTGCCCTGCCCTCTGAGCCACACCCAGGGCCTTCGTTTTACAGTTTTACAGATTAACATGGAGGTATTGTAGTGGTTAATTTGGCGGAGCACCGGGAGCACCGTGTTTCTAACCCTTAAAGAAAAACTTCCTTTGCCTGAAAGGAAGTAGGGCTTGTCCCACCAGCTCTGTCCCTACATTCCTTTTCTTGGTATTCCTTTTTCTTGGTATTGGCAGATAGAAAATGCCCTATAGGGACAAGAAAGTCTCCCACGACAGCTCATTATTTTTCCAGGACCCATGAGATGTCTCTACCTAAGCCAAACTCCAATTCCTTGGAGCAGAGGGTCTGGGGTTGGTTTGTCTGTCTGAGCCTCACAGTGTAACTCCTTAGAGCAGAGGGTCTGGGGTTGGTTTGTCTGTCTGAGCCTCACAGTGTTCTCTGGGATCTCCTTGATGCCCCATTAGCCTGTCAGAGATTTGGAGACAATGGCTCCTCCATCCACCCTCACAGAGCCACTTCCTCTAACCTGTGGCCTGTGGCCTAGATGCTCCCTGCTCTTTCAGAAGCCTGTTCAGCCCAAGGCTGGGTCCTGGGTTCCTTCTTGCCCTCCAGACACGGTCTGTGGTCTGCTAGAGTTCCTGAGGGGCGCTTCTCCTACCACAGTGGTCGAGGTGTCCCCTGCAGGTGATGCCACAACTGTGGAGACAGAGCTGCATCCTCTCCCTCCCCTTGTGCATTTCAACCCTAGAGCAGTCAGAATCTCTTCCCCCTGACTCTGGTCGCCTGGACATTGATTAAAGTCTTCTGAAAGGAAAGACACCAGACAGAACTCCTTTGCCTGTTTTTCAGTTGCCCTGGCTGCATATTAGGTCAGCCCTTCCCAAATCTCTTCCAGAATCCCAACCCACTATTTAAAGAGGTTCCTTTCTGTAATATATAAATGAAAAAAAAAAAACCCCGATATTTATTGACACCTTCCATGTGCCTAAACACCTGGTTACAACAACTCTGAACAGGGAACTCACTTCCCTGTTAACTCTGATGCGGAGACGTGGAAACAGTCTGAGTAACTTATCTGAGGTTGCATGTCTTCCCAGCTCTATGTTCAGGGACCTTGTGCCTGTAGCACGGGACGGTCCCCCATGGGAAAGGCTGGGCGCAGAAGCCAGAAGGCGTTGAAGGAGTGTTTTCTTCCTTTTCAGTTAGTTACCAAACACCTGGCCCACCACGGCTATTTTTGGTTCCCCGAAGGTGCCTGTGAGTCTGGCATAGGCTGTTCCTTCTGCCTTGAGTAGTACCCTTCAATTTGACTGCCCACTGCCTCCACTCCTGCCCTTAGAAACGGGGTTTCATGTATTCCAGGCTAGCCTGGTATTTGATACGCAGCCATGTTGCGGCCTCAAACTTTGGATCTTCCGGGTTCCATCCCAGGTGCTGGGAATACAATCACATGTCACCACGCCTGGTTTATGCAATGTTGGGGATTGAACTCGAGGACTCGAGCATGCTAGGCAAACTCTGCTACCTCATCACTAACTCATCAACGCATCCTGTAGGCTTCAGTGCAGGTGTCTCCCCTTCTCCCCGGGGTGGGCACCCCTTACTATGCTTACATGGTACTGACTGAGCAGCTACTGGATACTGAACTCAGAGCTCAGCACTTGACCCATGAGATGGTCTGAGAGATCATCTCTGCTCTTTAAATTTCAAGATAGTTCACTAATTGCTTCCACGCCAAAGCAATAAACCACTGTGAGTCAATGAGTCAAGTTGGGCTCAATACAATAGGGATCGGTGAGGCTTGCCGTAAAGGGAACTGGGGCCAACACAGAATGCCAGATGTCTTAACAGAGGTTGGAAATTGAGAGTTTTGGTTAAGACTTTGACACCGGTCTATTGGCAGCTGACTACACGCTTGCTGTTTGTGCATGTGTGCACTTGTGTGTTGGTGTGTGGATGGGTACATGAGGACTTGTGTATGCAGGGAACAGAGGACCACTTTGGCTGTTGGTCCTGAAGCTCCATCCATCCTTTCTCTTTTGAGACAGGCTTTCCCACTAGGCTGGAAGTAGGATAGGCTGACTGGCCAGCAAGCCCTGGGGACCTCCTGTCTCTGCCTCCCTAGTGCTTGGATGACAAGGACATGCCACCATGTCCATTTTTTTTTAAAATGTGGGTTCCAGGGTTTGGACTCACATCCTCATGACTGCATTGCCAGTGATACTGACTGAGCTTTCTCCCCATCTTAGTCACAGGTTTGAAAAAAAAACCACCACGTGGGCTAAGCCAGGCCTCTTGTAGGAGAACGCATGTTGCATTTGCTCTCTAGAGCTTACTGGGTCTACAAGGAGCAGGCTGGATGCCTGGCCTTTCCTGCTCCAAGAACCCGAGCTTTCCCTAGGCTGAAAGCAAAAAAAGCAAGGGTCCTGGGCCAGCCACTCGGCAACTCCGGCATCATGAACTCTTGCAGCAAAGAGGGGTTCAGCTTTGCAGTCCCTATTTGCCTGTGAGGAAAGCACTGGGTATTTGGGGGACAGGTCATACTGATGGCTCTGAAGCCTTTCCTAAGCTGTGTGACCTCCACAGGCCCTCCAACACTTGCCCCTCAGTTTTCATTTCCTTACTTGGAGAATCGAATCACCAGGCATCCCAGTACTCTGAGAGGTTTAAGAAGACAGTGGATGCTGATATAGATGTGGACCTAGTGGGTGCTCAGCAAATCCTGTGGACCTAGTGGGTGCTCAGTGAATCCTGAACTCCCTCCTTTCTTCCTGAATTGCCATCTGTAGGAACCCCTCTGATAGGAAGCGACAAATAAGAGTTGTATGAGGCGACATCCAGTATGTTCCGGAGACCGACCAACTCCCTGCAGGAGGAGGGCTCCAAGCAGAACTTTTACCAGAGTTCTCTGGATGAAGTGTTCTAAATGCCTCCCAGGGGCTATAAAAGCATAGTCCAAGGCTGGCGTTATTGGGAAAGTATGGGTTCTTGGAGCAGGAGTGGCCAGGCATCCTTGCTCTGGCCTAGGCACCAGCCTGTTCCTCTTACACCCAGAGAGAAAATAAGTTCTGAGATGTTTAACTCATCCCATGGGGATTTCCTGAGGCCCTTTTTGACATGAGAAGCTGTTCTTGGAACTGAGATTAGACACAATGACACAGGAATTCTGCCTTCATAAACCCAACCTATCTCACCAGGCTTTCCTTGCCACAGCTGGAGACAGCTGCAGCTCCGCTATAGTTGACCTGCGAACCCTGCCGCCCCCATCCCTCAACACCACCGCTAGGGTGAGGACAGGCCGATTCAATCGGGGTGTGTGACCGGAAGTTTGGTTCCCAGGCTGGTACTGTGCATTCTCATTCCTACATTCTGTCCTGTTGTCCTTAAGTCTGTCTTGCTGAGTCAAGACTCCTAACAAACTCTGCCCAGCTCCCACACCCACCTAGACACCTGCTCAGAACCAAGAGCGAATGTCTGCATGCTGATGGGCTCCCCCAGGGATGGGTGGAGATGAATTCTCCTGAGTGCAAGTCAGTGTGTGTGTGTGTGTGTGTGTGTGTGTGTGTGTGTAGTGTGTGTGTGTGGTGTGTGTGGTGTGTGTGGTGTATGTGTGGTGTGTGTGTGGTGTGTGTGTGTGTGTGGTGTGTGTGGTGTATGTGTGTGTATGTGTGTGTGTGCGTGTGTGGTGTGTGTGTGTGTGTGCGTGCGTGGTGTGTGTGTATGTGTGTGGTGTGTGTGTGGTGTATGTGTGGTGTGTGTGTATGTGTGTGTGTGTGTGTGGTGTGTGTGGTGTATGTGTGGTGTGTGTGTGGTGTGTGTGTATGTGTGTGTGTGTGGTGTGTGGTGTATGTGTGGTGTGTGTGTGTGTGCGTGCGTGCGTGGTGTGTGTGTGGTGTGTGTGTATATGTGTGTGTGTGTGGTGTGTGGTGTATGTGTGGTGTGTGTGTGGTGTGTGTGTATGTGTGTGTGTGTGTGGTGTGTGTGTGGTGTGTGTGTATGTGTGTGTGTGTGTGGTGTGTGTGTGGTGTATGTGTGGTGTGTGTGTATGTGTGGTGTGTGTGTATGTGTGTGTGTGGTGTGTGTGGTGTGTGTGGTGTATGTGTGGTGTGTGTGTATGTGTGTGTGTGTGTGTGGTGTGTGTGGTGTATGTGTGGTGTATGTGTGGTGTGTGTGTATGTGGGGTGTGTGTGGGTGTGGTGTGTGTGTGTGGGGTGTGTGTGGTATGTGTGTGTGTGGTATGTGTGTGTGTGGTATGTGTGTGTGTGGTGTATGTGTGGTGTGTGTGTGTGTGTATGTCTGTGTAGTTAGGGTCTGGAAAGAGGGCTGATGCAGTGGGGCTTGTGCTGGTAGAGGAAGAGCCTGGAGACACCAAGCACAGGTTTCCAGGCTTTTGACACAGCAGAATTCAAGCCAGGAGCAGTGACCATCAGGTGACATGGAGGCCTCTGCATGGAAACATGAGATTCAGAATAAAATGAAAGCTTCCGAAGGCCACTGGAGGCAAAAAGGAAGGCAGCAGTTTTTGTGTTTTGAGTTGGAATTTCATGTATCCCAGGCTGGGATTACAGGTGTGTGCCACCACACCCAGTATATAGTGGTGCTGGGATTGAACCTAGAGTCTCCTGCATGCCAGGCAGACGCTCTATTAACTGAGCCTGTGTCCACAGCTGCTGGTCTCCCATTTAGGATGGCAAGGTCTGTGACAAAGAGGAGCTGGCAAGTTGGCTTAGCAGACAGACACTGCTTCCGTGAGCTCTCTGAGGGAGAGGCAGAGAACCGGCTCCTGTGAGTTGTCCTCTGACCTATGCATGTCACATGGTTACTTTTCCACTACCACCCTGCTGTCCCCAAGGAGAAGATGACTGATCAAGAAGGAGAACTGAGACTGCAGAATAGACAGACCATTCTGGGTGCTGTACCTGTCACTTTAGTCTATGTCACTAGTGTATGTGCCTTTACTATCTCTCTCCTCATCAGAACGCAGGGGCTTGGTCTCGTGCACAGCTGGATCTCTTTTAGTGTCTGGCACACAGTAGATAAGTATTTTGTATTGAGTTGAGTTCCCAGGGGAACGTGGAAGAGCTGATGGTTAGGTCCTAGGGAGAGAAGTAGTCACGAGGGCTTCTCGCTGCAGCTGTTGCTGTGGGAGAGACGGGAGGGAGGAGGGATAGAAGGCCAGCAGTGCTGGAGAGCTAGCTCAGGCAGTACTGTGCTTGTCACACAAGTAAGATGCTCTGGCTTTGATCCTCAGAATTAGAAGAGAACCAGGCCCCGTGGCATGCACTGATACCCTAGGTGTCTCTTGGCTTGATGGCCAGCCAGTTTAGCTGCGTTGGGAGTGGCAGACCAAATCAGAAACCCACTCCAAAAAACAAAAGAGAGCAATGCATGGGGGGGGGGGGGCGGAAGGGGCAGTAACTCATTCCAGGGCGTCTTTATGAAGCATGAGTCTGAGGATTCACACGAGTGCACAATGCCTCACTTCTAGAACATTCCACCATCCATTTGTTAGCATAGTTCAGCTTTTACCATCGTTCTAAGTGTTAATACATGCATTGATTCATTAAGGCTCACAACAGCTCCTCCAAACAGATGAACCACCTGATATGATTTTTTTCAGTTAGTGAGGACATCTCGATTTGAACCCAGGATGTAGAATCTGTGACATTACCCACTGAGCCATACATTCTTCTGTGAGACATGATTTTAAAGTTTGTCCTCACTGGGCTTGGGAGGGTGGGTGGGTCGCTGTGTTCAAGTTTCATATGAAGAAACAGAGAAGCACAGCTATTCGCCCAGAGTCACACAGCTACTAAGTGGCTCCTGGAGAAAAGCTGGGTATAGGAATTCAGTAGTGAGTGAGTCGAGTGTCAACAGGTGGTACCAGATGCTAGGACTAGGGAGACATCTTGCAGTGTCCCCAGAGGGGGCTCTACAGGCTCCTGAGAAAGCTGGGGCAGGCAAATTAGAAAGGGGAAGAAGAGCATCATCTGCACTCATGGCTGCTCTCGAGCGGAGGCTGAACAAAATAGAAGCGGTTCTGTGGGCTGGGAAACCACAAGGAACCAAAGACTTGATCATTCCACAAAGGTCCACTGTGTCAGCGGAAGTGAGACTGTGCCTGGGAGGGGATTTCAGGGCTCGGTCTCTGGTCCTGGGCTAGTCTCGGACTCAGGTCAGCTCAAGCCAGCCTCTTCTGGATAACTCCCCTGAGAGCTCCCCAGCCCCGAGGCTGATACCAAGAGTCAAGAGTAGGGAAAACAACAGGGGGTCTTGAAGTGGGTCTCCCTGGGTTCCAGGGAATCTTGGAGGCTACTGCACTGGTTTAAAACCAAGCAGGCCCAGCTGTGGCCTCTTCTCCGGGACTGAGGACAGAGACTGGCAATCAGGTGAGGCTCTAATTTGTGGGGCTACCCAACGGGGGCGAGTGTGGGTCCTGCCCCTGTGTCGGGATGCAGAGCCAGCACAGCGTGCGGATATCTCAAAGCTGACTGGACCATTGGATTTTCTCCCAGGTAGGAAATGGAAATGGAGGTCCAAGACACACGGGGTTCCCTCATGTGGCCCGGAAGAGCCCGTTCCTCACAGGATCTTGGCATCTCCCAGGCTTCCACATGGGCATTTCCCACCTTTCATTATCATAGCCCAGCTCCACCCTGAAATTATCTCGCAGTGTCCCTGTGTCCCTTGGGCTTCCAGGTCCAGCCACTGTCGACACTTCCCCGGAACTTGTCTTATCTTTGCAACATCTTTTACAGGGACTCCTGCTGTGCCCACAGAGCAACAGCCCAGCCCAGGGAGGTCCGTGTGAGAACAGTCCATCGGAGAAGAGGGTCGGTAGTGGTTGGGGTTGTCACGGGTGTGAGTCAACAGGGAAAGAGAGCAGAATGGACTGGCTAGTGAGATTCGCCTCAGTAGCTCTAGGCTTCCCTCCAGGGGCCATTGGACTAACGTTGACTGGCCTGGCCTGAAAGGGTTAAGTGTGTGGGTGCTGGGATTTTGAAGGTTTTGACTGGCCTGACTGGTATGTGAAAAGTATACCAGCAGGAGAGCCAGGTCTTAGCTGTAGGAATTGGCTAGCCTGCAAGGGGGCACCGGCTCTTTATTAAGAACCCTGGGATGTCAAGCTTCACGAAATAAATATACGGGCTGGGAATGTAGCTCAGTGGGCAGAGCACTTGCCTAGCATGTATGAGGTTCATGCAACTGGTTCCACCCAGCACCGTATAAATTAGGCATGGCGGTGCATGCCTGTAATCCCGGCTCTTGCTTGAGGGGTGGAGGCAGGAGGTTCAAGAATTTGACTACATAGTTCAAGGTCAGTCTGGTCTCTATGACACCCTGTCTAAAAGAAAAGAAGAAAAAAAAAAAGAAAGAAGAAAGAAAGGAAAGAAAAAGGAAGGAAAAGGGGAAAAAGACAAAAAGAAATCAGGAAGAGAGGAGCAGAGGTAACCACAGGGGTAGCTCAGAGAGATGGAGGAGAGTCATCAGTTAGGACAGGACTCACTAGCTGGGGCCAAACCTAAACCTGTGGGCAACTGTTTCACCCACATGGGGGCTTGTACATTCTGCCCTTTCCTCCTCTGTCCCCTCTCCTCCCTCCCTCTCCCCTCCCCATCCCCTTGCCCCTGTCTCTCCTGTATATGCACAAAAGTAAAATCCGGAGTCAGGCTGACAGCCAGCAAGTCCCAGTGAGCCTCCTGTCTGTGCCCCACACCACAGGGGTTAGAGGCAGTAGTAAATACACACTCAGCTTGCTTTATGTGGGCGCTAGAAGGTCAACTGAGATTCTCTGGCTTGCGCAGTGAGGGTGTTAACTCACTGAACCACTTCCCCAGTCCCTTGCCGGAGCCTGACAGTACCTCAGTCTGTAAAATCCATAACTCTTACCCGTTCATCTGACAGATCCCCATTGAAGGGGACATACAGTGTCTTGCCAGTGTACCGTCAAGGCCATGGGTGGTTTGGGAGCGAAGCGGATGGTGTCTGGCACCCTGAAGATGCCCAGTGTGTAGTCTCTGGTGTCTCTGCTTCATAAAAGCAAACAGTGAGACTGGAGTGAAAAGTAGCATCTAGGCCATTTAACCTGGGCGCTTTGAGCCCTCAGAGCAGGGTTGTGTGGGGACAGAACTCTCAGGAATGTTCTTGGAACTAAGAGGTGCTCTTGGACAAAGGCTGGCTTAATAGCCAGGAGTCCCTGGAGTCTGAAATGCCGTGTTTGCAGGCCAGGTCTTTGGAGAGGTGTGTGTGTGTGTGTGTGTGTGTGTGTGCCAGGGACCTGGGTAGAGAGCATGGCACAGAGTCCTGTCCACTAGGGGGCTTGGAGTCAGTGTGGCACCAGGAAGGAAGTCCTAGCTAACCACAGGCCAGCCAGAAAGCTGTGGATACGCAGGGGTTTGGGGATCCTAGGAGGGGAGAAAACCAGGCAGCAGAGGGGACCTCATAGAGGCCACACTGGAAACCCTGCATTTCCTCTGCCTATGGCCACAACTGTTTCCAAGTGTCCAGCCAGACGGGAAGGTAGGAGCCCTAGAAGATGAACTTTATGAAAGACAGAACCCCAGGGTTGAGAGGATTTTCCGCTCTAGGAGGGGTGGCATGGTCCAGTGAGGGGTCAAAGATCTGGGTTCACGTCTTGCTTCCACACTATTGGCTGAGTGGCAATAACTGGCATATTCCTGGCAGTCTCTGGGCCTCATCTTTCCCCTTGGCAAATGGGGACAGTGACACCTGTAGGGCTGTCAGAGGGCCTGCAGCATGCCTAGGGACCACAAGCTCCTCCCTCCACTCCCGTGGCTGTGACTCACTATGGATGCTGGACTCCATTCTGGAGGACCCGTTCTGGCCAGTCAGTACAGGAACAGTAGGGGAGACCACCAGCTAAAACCCTCAACTAACCATCAGGGAACTCAGAGACACCAGCCACATGAACTACTGGAACAAGATACAAGCTCCAGCTCCCTCCACCCCCGTGCCCACCACTCTATTATAGACTCTGGAGGCTGCATCCTGGCTCCCTCTCCCCTCCACCCTTTACGTCTTTAGTGTGTGGTGTGTATGTGTATGGGTGTGCACCTGGAGATCAGAGGACAACTTATGGAGAACGGTTCTCTCCTTCTACCACGTAGGTCCCAGGGATCAAAGTCAGGCCATTGGGCTTAGAGGCTGGCACCTTCACCCACTGAGCCATCTTTCCAGCAGCCCCTTCAGGCTGATTCTTAGCTGTGTCTAGGGTCGGTCAAGTCCCGCTTGTGCCAACACTATCCATTTATTCATCCACTGAGGGGACAGAGTAGGGGGCACTTGTCACTGCCACTTCTGGTGGAGACAGTCATGACTCTCTGTCTCCAGGGAATTCCAATGGATCAAGCCCCGAGGCTTTGCCTCTTGTCCTCGTCCTGTCTTTTCCGGCTAGAGCAGTTGGATTACCCAACGAGGGAGGGAACAGGCAGACCTAGTTTGGAGCCGGGTGGGGTTCAAACAGGCCTTGGCAGTGACAACTTAAAAGATGCCATGGGATGTGTTTTGTTTTCCAGAACCCAAGAAATGAAGGGCCTCCTCACACTGGCTTGGTTCCTGGCTTGCAGTAAGTGTTGGCTCTGTGACCTTTGAATATGCCCCCCCCCCACCCCAACCTTGGAAGTGACTGGGTAGTGAAAAAGAAGGCAATCATTAGCCTTTGAGGTGAGGAGACCTGTGTCTCCGTCTCAGCTCTGCTCTCTCGGTGCATGCGGAGATATCAGCAAAGGCCTTGGCCTCCCAGGTCCTTGCTTTTGCATTGGTGGACATGGTGCTGTGGCATGATTTGAACACTGTAGGCCAGGGTGTGAAGGCTGTGAACACGAAGATAGCTTGCGGATGTGGGAGGCAGATATTTCTCTGATGTGTGAGTGTAGAATAAAGACAAACAGTGAAACACAGAACACTTAGGAAATATCCCAGCTCAGGGCGGGGGGGCATCTCAGTAGTAGAACGCTTACAGCATGGTGATGCATTAGGTTTAAGGAATGAAAAGGGGAGATGGATAGATGGTTGGATGGATGGATGGATGGACAGACAAACAGACAGAGATAGACTCCAGTTGATGATGCCAGAGTCATTCTCTGTCCAGCACGGCATACTACCCCATCCGAGAGGTGCCTGAAATGTTGTGGGGTTGCCACCAGAGAAGACTGTGGACATAGGTTTAAGCCGGTAGAAAGTCTTTATTAGCTGGCTGGGTGATGGAAGTGTAGCCCCAAGCCTTTCTCAGAGCGAGCTTTTAAACACAAAAACCATATCCCTGGCTGACATGCTTCAGTTCACAAGGACAATTAGCCAGAAGTAGAGCTACTGAAGCCAAAGGGCAAGGTTAGCACAGTTAGAGACAGTCCCAGAATACAGACTTTGATGGATTGGGTCTTTGTTTTCATTTTGGCTGGTGTTGCTCTCTCCATGCTGAATTTTACGGCCTGAGTGGTAGTTCCATCATGGAGTCAGTTGTGCTAAGGTCTGGGTGCCTGTTACAGGACATCTGGCTTTAGGCTTCACTGAAGCCCCCTAGTTCCTCATACAAGCCCCTGGTGAGCTTCTCCACTCTTTGATGTCTTGCCAGCTATCTGGAGAGCTGGGGGGAGCTTGAGACCTAGAGCAGAGAAAAAGCCCCTGACTCCTTGCAGGAAAAGTCCTAGGGGAGCTAGGGATTTACAGGAGCCTCAGTTTCCCAATTTGTGATATGAGGGATCTGGCTTCAAGCCATGGCCTACTCTGCTTCTAAATTTAATTTGTTTTTGTTTTTTTTTTTTTTAAATAGTATTTTTAGATAGCAGCTCATGTAGCCCAGGCTAGCCTTGAATTCATGTAGCCGAGGATGACCACAAACCTCTTAACATCCTGCTTCTACCTCCTGAGTGTAGGCATGCTACCCATTCAGTTTACACAGTGCTGATGATCAAAACCAGGGTTTCATGCATGCTAAGTGAGTCCTCCGTCAACTGAGCCACATCCGTCAGATCCCAAGTGCAAACTCTTCTATTCCAGGTTGCATGCTGTCATCTGCCTGACCCTCCTCCCCTTAACTGGGCAAATAAGAGAGGGTTGGGAGGGTGGCGGGTAGCAAGTAGATCTGCAGCAAGGTGCCTGGTGTCACTTGCAGGGTTGGGCTGTTTTCCAGGTGTGCCTGCAGTTCCAGGGGGCTTGCTAGAACTGAAGTCCATGATTGAGAAGGTGACTGGGAAGAATGCCGTTAAGAACTATGGCTTCTATGGTTGCTACTGTGGCTGGGGCGGCAGCGGAACCCCCAAGGATGGCACTGATTGGTGAGCTGACATCATCACCACTCTTAACGTTCTGGGCTCCACCCTCATCACCGTCCCTGACTCCACGTTTATTCTAAAAGATGAGAATTACAACTGAGGCTCAGGACCAGAGAGAGAGCTCAGTGGTTAGAGTGCACACCGCTTCTGCTAGGCGACCTGAGTTTGGTTCTTAGCTCTCACGTTGGTCAGCTCACAACCACCGGTAACTCCAGCTCCAGGGGACCTGATGCCTCAGGCCTCCTTGAGCATCAGTGCACACACACACACACACACACACACACACACACACACACACTTAAAGCTAAAATAAAATTTAATTAATTTTTTTTTAGAGAAAGGGGTCTCACTATGTAGCTATGGCTGTCCTGGAGCTCACTATGTAGACCAGGCTGGACTCAGAGATTCACCTGCCTCTGCCTCCCAGGTGCTGGAGTTAAAGTTGTGCACCACCATACCTGGCTTCTAAAATAAATCTTAATATAAATAAAGGTGAGGCTCAGAGGAAGTAAGCAGCTTTAAAAGGTGTGCCACGTGAGTGTCAAGAGTCCCAAGATCTCAGTGGCCCAAGTGTCTCTTGCTTTACTGAAATATAGAAATGATTGAAAATATAGAAATATTGAAATGATCCTTACGGGTCGGCTTAATGCAACCGTGATTGCTACTTTGCTCAGGAGCCTGCTGCCTGGGGAGGCCATGGCTGAAGTTGGATGATTCACAGCCCAGGCGGCTCATGGCTGTGGCTCAGGTTGTCATCGTCTGTGGGTAGATGCTCAAACCCTTTCTATGGGTCCTTCGCAGAGTTGTGTAGACTTTCTTATAGCATGGTGACTCTTGCTGGTTGTGATGGTTTGTATATGCTTGGGCCAGGGAGTGGCACTATTAGGAGGTGTGGTCTTGTTGGAGTAGGTGTGTCACTGTGGGCGTGGGCTTAAGACCCTCATCCTAGCTGCCTGGAAGCCAGTATTCTGCTAGCAGCCTTCAGATGAAGATGCAGAACGCTCAGCTCCTCCTGTACCATGCCTGCCTGGATGCTGCCATGTTCTTGCCTTGATGATAATGGACTGACTCTCTGAGCCTGTTAAGCCAGCCCCAATTAAATGTTCTTTTTAAGAGTTGCCTTGGTCATGGTGTATGTTCACAGCAGTAAAACCCTAACTAAGACAAATATCCCCAAACTACAAGGCAAAAGAGGATAGCTAGTTGGATGTGTGAGTCTGACATCTCAATACTGGGGAGGTAGAGGCAGGGAGAGCAGGAATTTGAGGTTGCTGTGGGCTATATAGCAAGTTCCAAGTCAGCCTCAGCTACATGGCAAGACCCTGTCTCAACAACAATAAGAGATGATATTTTTATCACAGACCTTGGGGACTCCTCACTGTTGCTTACGTAGCCCTCTTAGTTGGTTCAGCCACTAAAGCTTAAGAAAGAAGAGGCCTAGATTAGTCCATGAGTGCACAGCTGCACTCAGAGGAGGAATACACTTTGATGCTCTATGACAGTGGCTAATGGCGCCATGAGCATCTCAAGAGAGATTTTTAATGGTCTCAGCACAACGAAATGCACGTTTGGCGTGATAGGTAAGTAATTTACATCCCTTTGATGTTTGCAGAATTATCGTGGTTGCCTTAGTTACCTTTCTCTCATGCGCTGCGATGAAGCTGCTATCAGAACAGTGTAAGGGACTAATCCATTATTTTGGTTCACAGTTTCAAAGGACTCAGCTCATGACCACTTGGGTCCATGTTTCTATGTCTGTTTTGGGCAGGATATCCTGACTGTGGTCGTGTGTGGCATAGGAGTTCCTTCGTGATGAACAGGAAGCAGAGAGCGGGTTTCAGAAAGATGACAGGGCAAGATTATGATTGCCAGGGATGCACTTCTAGGAGCCTACTTCTTCCAAATAGGTCCTACCTCCACCATGTACCACTTCCTAATAATGCCCTCATCATGAATCTATTCGTTGATGAAGCCAGTTATCAATCTCATGATCTAATTTCTGGAAAAGCCCTCAGAGACACATCCAAGGGTGGGGTTCTATAATTTCCTAGGCTGCTATTAATCCAGTCAAGTTGATGGTCAAGGTCAATAGTTTCAATGGTATAGTGTATAGCACCACACTATGCCCACCAATATGTCTAGATACTGTGTGTCAGCTTTCAAAGAGCAAGGGAGGATTTGGTTTTTTTTCTAGAGCAGTGTAGCCATTCTAGAAGACTGTGTTAGACAGGACATGGTGTTCTTTGGAAGGCTCAGTGTACAGGGGTAGCAGTTCCAATGCCAGTGAGTGCCATGATGGCTGGCATCAAATGACATTGGAGAGTTGGGGCCACACTGACGTGGGACTCTATGGAGAAGCAAGGGGAGGGCTTAGAATTACCTCTGTGGAAATGGATTGTGGCTGAATACATCCTTATAAACTCCTGTTTAGTTTAGTTTAGTGTGTGATGTTGTATAGGAATTTATAGATATGGGGCTGGAGTGGTGACTCGGTCAGCAAGGTCTAACTGTACAAGCATGAGGACCTGAGTTTCGGATGCTGTTGAGGTGATGGAGACAGGTGCATCCCTGGAGCTTGACCGTCAGCCAGTCTGGCTGAATCAGGGAGGCTCAGGTTCCAGTGAGAGACCACATCTCAGAGAGTAAGGTAGAGAGTGGTTGATGGAGACACGTGACATTGACCTCTGACCTTCACATGTGGGCAGGGACACTGCTGACATAAAGCCTGACCTCAGCAGCTTTCCTTAGTCATGGAGGAGATTCTACAGCCCCTTTCTTGTATCCTTGACTCTAAAGCCAGAACCACGTGGCCAAAGCTGCCAAGTTCTGCTGCTTCCTGGAGCCAGAGCCTGCCCCCCTCGTTCAAATATATTTTCACCAGCTTTCTCTTTTTGATTGTTTCCTTCACTACCTAAGCCTGGCTGTTCTGGATCTCCTCTGTAGACCAGGCTGGCCTTGAACTCAGAGATCAATTGGCCTCTGCCTCCCCAGTGCTGGAATTAAAGGTACACTCCACTTTGCTTGGCCCTAAACTGTTCCTCAACTCCTTTTTACAAACTGGGTGGGATCATGCTCCAAGATCACTGGTCCCTTTATTCCACCCTGCTTCAGGAGATCTGTGCATCTCCTTAAAACCCAGGATTTAGCTCCACTCCACTTCCTAGGGACACCTCTTTCCCCCTCCTCCAACTGTACATTTGATCAGCTTATCCCTCTTCATTACTGCATAAGATTGGCCACTAATAAATAACCAAGCAACACATATTAGTTTGTTTTGAAATGCCCTCTGCCAAAGCTGTTAATCCCAAACTGTTCAATTTAGTTTCAATTTTATTTTATTTTATTTTATTTTATTTTATTTTATTTTATTTTATTTTGGATAAGGGCAGAAAGCAGCCACAATTTTTTGTGTCTCTAGACCACATACTAAAATTCTTCTTCTCCGAAAAGTCTTGAGAGGAGTCCCCACAGTTCAAATCATCCTCAGTACCACTGTCTTCCATGTTTCTTCCAGTATGGCCCCTTAAGCTCCACTTACAGTGTCCAGTCACGTTTCTAATCCAAAGTCCCCAAATGTTCCATATTCCTCCAAACAAAAGCACAGACAGGCCTATCTCGGGATTACCCCAGTCCCTGCTAACCACTTGTGCTGAGTCACTGTTCTATTGCTGTGAAGAGACACCATGACCACAGCAACTCTTATAAAGGGAAACATTCAATTGGCGGTGGCTTACAGTTCAGAGGATTAATCTATTATTCTCACTGAAGGAAGCATGGCTGCATGCAGGCAGATGTGCTGGAGAGAGAGGTAGCTGAGAGCTCTACACCCAGATCCGCAGGCAGCAGGGAGGGAATGCCACACTAGACCTGGCTTGAGCATCTGAGACCTCAGAGCCCACCCTCAGTGACACACTTCCCCCAAGACCACACCTATGCCAACAAGAACACACCTCCTAATAGTGCCAGGCCCCATGAACCTATGGGGGCCATCTTTATTCAAACCACCACACCTACACTCTGTCTAGCCATTAGGAGGCAAAAAAAAAAAAGGTCCGTGAACTTCTGACCAGTGGCAGTTCTAGTGGGTGTCTAACTTACCAGACACCATCCCTACCGGCTCACACCTACTTGCCACAGATTCTGCCAGAGGGATGTGGCTGTCGTTTCTTTCATACCTGCTAGAGATTTCAGCCTAAACAGCAGTCTGAATCTCCAAAGAATAGCTATTCATTTGGGAACAGTGGTGCATTGCACTAAAATTATGACTGCTGTAGAAACCCTGGACCGATTCAAGGAGAGTGAGCTAAGGGGAAGTTTAAATTAGCAGGAGAGCCAACACCTTTACATAAGTTGCTTAGATACCAAGCTCATTGGTTGTGGAGACCCGGAGGCGAGAGCTGCCACCCACCTATTGGTGGAGATGCTGTTGCTAGGCAGGGCTTCTATGTAGAGCATCTTGCTTGAGCTGTCACAGTCTTAGAGAAAGTCAAACTTTGTCTGTGCTCACAGGCAAGGTACATAAAACTTGGAGTGCATACAGGACAAAGAGAGAACCTCTCGTCAGGGTGCGAGGTTAAATAATCCTTCAGAGAGAATTTAGCTTAAACATCTAAGCACAGTGCACACCAGGGACCTATGGCTCTAATTTTGTTTAGATTTGGCTTGAACTCTCTCACTTTGGACTCTGCCACAGGTAGGGGGGTCAGAAGGGTGACTCTTCACTCAGCATCCCCATCTCTCCCCTCGACAGGTGCTGTCAGATGCATGACCGTTGTTATGGGCAACTGGAAGAAAAAGACTGTGCCATCCGGACCCAGTCCTATGACTACAGATTCACACGGGGCCTAGTCATCTGTGGTAAGGGTGGCTTCCCATTCAGGCTGGGAGTTCTGCTGCCCAAGAGGTGGGACTGCCAGTGTCTTGTGAGGGAGAGTGAGACTGAGGGACATGGGGCTGTGGCAACCTCTTTAGACTTCCAGGAAAGGGAAGTCCCAGTTTAAACTCAATATTCACCAGTACTGTGGGCTTATAGACTTCTTCTCCCTGGATAGAGTTGGTTTCATCTCCGTTAGCTCACACGTGTAATCGAAGCTCAGAGGTTTGCCAGTGTGCAGCAGGATCCATGCCCAGGCCCCTGAGTTCAAAGCCAGTTGCATCCAGGTGCCTCTCTATTTAATGCCTCCCACAGAAACTGGCTCCACCCTCAAGCTAGGCACCCTACCCAAAGGGGGTGTGTCTACACCACCAGACTGGGGACTCCCTGAATAGAAACTTCAGTCAAGATCAAGAGCTGGCCATCTAGTTCAGGGGCCAGTCTCCTTCCTTAGATTACACATCTCAGTCCAGGATCTGAACTGAAGCTCTTTCGTCAGAGTATGTATGACCCTGATTCAGAGTCCTCCTCCACACACTATGAGGTACCTCTGAGCAGGACTCAGATGGGGGTGGAGTCTATGCAGACTAGAAGTTCACTCTCTGATAAGTCTTTGAACAAGTCAGCGTTGGTGGCTGCAGTCTTCCCATGCTCATGCTGGACTTGGCATCCTTTTTGCAGAACACGGCTCCTTCTGTCCAGTGAGACTCTGTGCCTGTGACCGGAAGCTGGTCTACTGCCTGCGGAGAAACCTCTGGAGTTACAACCCCCTTTACCAGTATTACCCCAACTTCCTCTGCTAATGTCGTCCTCTGTGGGCTCTGCCCTGGGGGTGCCTCCCACAGTGGCGGCCCTCCTCTGCCATATTCCTGACGCATCCCCACTCCCCCAAGGTCTTGGATCTGTCTTCCTCTGTGCACCACTGGGCTGGACAGAGTCCCAAGGCTACACTTTTCCCTCCAGAGTCCTAGAGAGGGACTCTGATCTAGAGTGGGCAGGCTCTCAGGATGGCTGAGCCTGCACTTGCTAAGTTGGCTCTGGGCCCTGGAGCTCCCACAGCTCCAGGCCAAAGCAGTGTTGAGTTTTCTTTCAATTCCTGGAACCCAACTGTCATTAACACCCTCCAGAGACCTTTTACTCGAGGAGAAGCCAAATTAACTCTATAAATCTGCTATGTAGATATTAAATAAAACCCATTCTCAAGGCGAGAAAAATATCACCCCAGCACTTCCTCTGACGGGGCTGAGGTGGGATTCTCCAGGCTTTTCTAACCCCTGAGGCATCTGTATGCACCCAGGGATGGAGGTCAGGAAACAAGAGGGAGCCTTAGATGTCTCTCATGGTTTGTCTTGAGTTTATTTTCTTAAACCTTAGGATCTTTCAAGCCAGACCTGGGGGCTCAGGCTTCTTCTAGAGGAAGATGAGACACAGCCCTATGCCACATTGAGCTCCTGGGTAACAATCATCTCCCAGTCCTGGCTGCTACAGCTGTGTGTTCTTGAACCTCTGGATAGTCTGAATCTCTCTGCCTCTCCTCAAAATATAAAACAAGACTCCTTCGAGGAGCATACTGATGCACACTGCTAATCCCAGAACCTAGGAAGTGGAGGCAAGAGAATCAGGAGTTCAAGGCCAGCATCTGCATCCTAGCAGGGATGATAGCCTAGACTACATGAGACTGTGTCTCAGAAAGGACCAATTAACTAATTGAAATGAGGCTCTCAGTGCACACCTGGTGCAGATACAGGGATGCTGGGGTTCTGAGATGCCACTCAATGCAGAAAGTGGTTAAAATAAGATTCAGGAGGCAGTACAGATCAATGGCAGAATGATTGTCTATTTTTCACTGAGTTAAGGGCACTGAAAACCTCAACTCATCTATCGCTTTATAAAACAATAGAGCTTTCTCATAGCAACCTGACGGGAAGAAGAGATGTCCTCAACAATACAGGAGCGTCCTTCCCGAGGAAGGGTCTAGGCTTCTTCACAGGCAACTCCAGAGTATGCACAGAACACATGAGGTCTATATTTAGAGACCTTTAGTGTTCAAACATTTTCTAAATAAAGCTAATTATATGAGATTGCCCCGAATTCACACGTTTTGGCGTATGCTAGTAACTATTTAAACGATAGCGGAGTGGGGCTCGCATGCTGGTTTCACTCATGAAAATTTCAAAATCGGGGGCATGCTGGGGAGATAGCTGTGTTGGTAAAGACCCTGCTACAAGCAAGCAGAAGGACCTCAAACGGAAAAAAAAAACAAAGACAAATAAACAAACAGCAACAACAAACTCCAACCAAACAGCTGGGCGTGGTGGGATGTGCTTGTAATCTCAGTAGTAGGGAGGTGAGACAGGCAGATTCCTGGTCTCAATAGCTAGCCAGACTTACCAATTTAGTAAGTCTCGGACCAGAGAGAAACCATGTTTCAAACAAAGGAAACAACAATGAAAATTCCAAACAAGGAGAACCACACCTGAGGAATGACACCTGAACCTGTCTCACACACACACACACACACACACACACACACACACACACACACACAGGCACACACATATGTATAGGCACACATGCACATGTACGTACACACACACTTACATGCATACATGTGTGTGCATGCATGTACTTCCCTGTGCATGGGAATGAGCACAAACACATATACTCACACACATTAAATAAAAAACTCCCCCCCCCCCAAATCAGAACCATTTCTCAAGCTCAGCCTTGGGTGTGTTTGTGGGGGATTCACAAGTGTCCCTCTGATTCCTGGTGTCTTCAGTTGAGATTCATGAAGAGACCTGGATTCCTGCTTTACCTGTCAGGGTCAGGGGTCAGGGGTCAGGGGTCAGGGGTCAGGCGTCAGGCTTGGTGTGATGCTGCTGGCAAACTCCACAGAAGAGCAGATGCTCAGGTCCCTCTCTCTGGCTCTCCTAGCTCCAAGCCCCAGCATCTAAAGAAGCTCAGCCAGGCCAGAGATGCTGTGAGGTTAGAAAAAACAGGAGCCCAACATGGGGGCTCTGAGCTGAAAGGGACCATGCAGAGCCTTTGTGTATCTACTACGTCCAGGAGAGGTTGGGAGACTGATCTCAAATTCTACAGCGTAGCAGCACCAGCACAGACTTAGACTGGAAGACCTTAGACTCCTAAGCCCCCACTTCACCCACCGACACACACTGTCTTCAACTCCAGTTTAGTGAGGGAGGAAACAAAATACAGGCTGCTTCAGTGATTCCCCAACTCTGGGGCTCCGCAGGAGACACCCCTAGACTCAAACCAAGAGCCAAATACTTTTCTTCTCTGCTTTAGTCTCTTCGAGTTCCAGAGGCCATCATCCCCAGGTGGTTAGTCTAGCCGGCTTCTAGGATTCATCTAGCCCCTGTGGAGCTGCATCCAGAGTCTTTGCCATCTTGGGCTCAGCTTCACTGCTGTGACCAGCTCTGAGGAAGCACTTAAGTGAGCTCCCAAGCCTGTGAAGAAAGCTCCGTATGTTTGATCTGCCAAGTCCCTAGCAGAAACACTGTCAGAGAACTCATCTCCATGAAATTTCATGGCTACGCTTTAAGAGATATGGAAATATGAAAGGTATAAAAATCAGTGGAGAACATAAATACACACTCGCCAGACCCCTGGGACCATAGAACCCACGCCAGCATTTGAAATGGGGCTTTGAGTTCAAATGTGACACCAATATAGGCCAAATGTATGCATGTATGCACACGTGGATGCCAGCGTGTACACGCATGAGTGGGTATGTGCGTGTGTGTGTGTGTGTGTGTGTGTGCATGTGTGCATGTGTGCATATGCTCATAGTTGTCCCCAGACTGAAAAGGAGACAGATAGGGAAGCCTTCTAGTGGTGACCAAGTAGGGAGAGAGGATAAAGCAAGCCACACTAGTGTGGTAGCAGGCATATCGAGCTCGGCCATGCTGCCCTGTGTGAGGCAGATGCTCTGTTCCCACAGCGAGAGTGGCACCAGAGACTCGGGGAGGTGGAGTGCTTTGCCTGAGGCCACACAGGTTCCCAGGAAGTTAGGCAGGAAGGAAGCAGCCAGCTGCCAGATGTTCAAGCTGGTACAGATGGTATCCTCCTGCCTCAGGAGCTGGGAGCAAGGGCCAGGTCTTGCAACAAGTCTGGAGGAAGACACATTTTGTTTCCCCTAGGGTGAGTGTGGTAAGCTGAGCTTGTGTGGTGCTTCCCAGAGTTCCTTTCTCTGCAAGCACTGGGTTTGCAAGGGAGCGGGGTGGGGGTGGGGACATATCTTTGTAGTTTGTCTAGAAAGCAGAAGGGAAGTCACACACATAGGAAGGTCATGTCTGCTTGCAGCTCAGACCTGCTATGCAGGCTGGCTTGCCTGGCAGGTGGCAACCTTCTGGGTCTCTCCTTCCACACTGGGCTCAGGTGCGTTTTTAACTCAGTGAGAGAGGCAGGGGAAGAGAAAGAGAGAGAAAGAGGGAGAAGGAGGAGGAAGAGGAAGGAGGGAGGGAGGGAGGGAAGGAAGAAAGAAAGAAAGGAAGAGGGGGCCTCTGCAGGATGTGACACAGCAAGCTAGGCTGAGGATGGTGAGACTTTTGTTTGTTTGTTTGTTTCCAGGCTATCCCGCGGGGAGGTCTCTCCTTCCTGGCTTCTTCTGATCTGACCTTTTATCCACTTTACTCACTTCATAACCATCTTTCCTTTCTGGCTCTCTGGCCTGCTAACTTCCAGTTGTAGCATCAGGCACAAAGGAAATGGCCTCTCCTACCATACAAAGCCAGTCAGATCCCTGCATCTGTGTATCCTTGCAGAGTGGTGTCCTGCCCCTGCCTGGCCCCTGGACAGCGGCATAGATTTTGTTACTAGCTGTAACTCCCAAAGAACAGAACCGGAAGGAAGCTTTGTGGCTTGCTTCTGGATTATCTGGGATTGGTTTTTCTTATAATTAACATACATTTATGGCTGGATTTCTTTCTCTGTGCAGCTCTGGCTATCCTGGAACTAGCTCTGTAGACCAGGCTAGCCTCAAATTCAGATCTGCCTCTGTCTCCCGAGTTCTGGGATTAAAGGTGTGTGCCACAACCCCCTGGCTATGACTGGATTTCTGTGGTAAAAGTGACATGGATTATGGATTTTTTTCCCACAGCCTGCAGGGCTCAGCTGTGACCTCAGTGGTTACTATGCATACCCCAAGTGCATAGTCCTTAGATGGCCAAGTAATTAGTGAAATTAAAAATAAGAAATAGGAGAGCTTATAGGGACCCATATAGATCTTATAGGAAGAAACCATGAATTCGAGGCTTTAAATTTCCACTCAACACCCACATGGGACATGTGTGTTTCCTTGCTGCCTAGGCAGAGGTGGGCAAGGCACATAGAGGCTGGGAGAGCCCTAGAGCCTCCAGATGGGGCAGCTGTTCAGAAGTGTTTAGAGCAGACCATTGCTGTCCTATTTCACAGATGTTTGCCTGTGTGACTTGTTCTCTGTCACAGAACTCTGTCATGTCACAAACACTGGCTTTAGCTGTCAGAACTGCACTGCTCCATTGCTTCTCAGTGGGCCAGCAGCAGGGACTCTCTGTCCTGTTAATGACCTGGCCAGAGGGACCCAAAAGCTTCTCAGTTCACAAGACATCACACCCTGCTCTGTCCCACAGGTCATGTTGTGCTGGACAGACTTTGTGACTACGGAGAATTTCCTTCCTTCCTTCCTTCCTTCCTTCCTTCCTTCCTTCCTTCTTTCCTACTTTCCTACTTTCCCTCCTTCCCTTCTTTCTGCCTGCCTGCCTGTCTGTATTGTCTTTTCTTCTTTCCATCCATCTTTCTTTCTGTCCTGAGGATTGGGGGGTCATCGTCTTGATATATAGCTCTGGCTGGCCTAGAATTTGCTATGTAGACCAGGCTGAGATTACAGGTGTGCACCACCACCTCCAACTGAAACACACTTTACAGTAAGACACAAGGGTACCTTAGGAAACAGCAAGCTCACGATAACACAAGGTCTGCTGTCTCCGAGGCAGCTCAGGGGTCTCGTGGCCTGGACTCTATTGAGACACTCCTTCTGATGGGCATAGCTGATTGTTGCTGGGTTCAAGGTCGTTCTCAGTTGACCTTGAGTTCAGTGTTCAATGACAGAGTTCAGTGACAGTCTTTGCTACTTGAGTTTCTGCCTAAGGGGAGGGGGCGATAGGGAGAGAGATAGCTTTGGTGTTTAGTGTACCTACTGCTCTTTCGGATGATCTGAGTTTAGTCTCTCCAGTCCCCACAATAGGCAGCTCATGACTGCTCATAACTGCAGCTCTAAAAGATCCAGTGCCTGCCCTCTTCTGGGCTTCTCAGTCACCTGTACTCATGTGCACACATGCACAGACATACACATATACACATATTTTAAAAAAAAAAAGCAACCTTAAAAACAAACAAACAATTCAAAACCAGAATGTGGCTCACCGCTTCCCCGGGTGACGTCAGGTCTTTGATTTCTGTTCTCTGTGTCTCAGTTCTATGGCTGTCTCGTGGGCTCATAAAAAACTTTATTAGCTTGCTGTGAGTGTCTGTCTGATAACGAGTAGTATGAAGCATATATTCAATTGCCTGACATACAGTCAGCACTTGATAAATGGTGTGTGTTGTGGGAGTGGATCACCAAACCAAGCCTGAACACTCTAACAGCAATGTCAGTCCCTAAACACAAGGAAGGTGAGCTTGGGGCAGCTGTGAACAAGAGGAGGACTCACAGAGAGAGTCCCTCCTCTCTTCCCAGCCCTCACCCTTATGGAGTATCTCAGTGGATGCAACTGAGGGTGATGCTCAAATGGTAGTTCTCCCTTCGGGAAGCAGCAGTGAGCTTCCTGGAGGAAGAAGGCAGTTGTGAATGAGGTACTGCCCAGAGGGAGACTCTAGTTGAACACCAGGCAAACAGGCCTGCCACTGGTCCCAGAGGCTGCCCATTCCCACACTCCACCCTTTGCCTGTGTGGTGGGTGTATCAGGCCCTATACACCAGCTCCACCCAACCAGCCGAAGTCTTCCACACCAAGGTTCTGCTCCAGAGCTTCCCCTTCCCCTTCAAGACAATGTGTCATCTCCATCCTCCCCAGCAGGGGTCCTCCTTCCTCTTCTGGTCTCCCACAGCCTCTCTCATTCTCTCTCTCCCTCCCCCCACCCATCCCAGTCAATCTCTGTTCCAGTCAATCCCCCCTCGGTGTATGTACATTTGTGTGTGTGTGCGCACACACACACACACACACACACACACACACACTTACATGGCCAGAGGGTAGGTAATATTGGGATGCCCTCACTGAATCTGAAGCTCTTAATCCAGCTACACAAACTAGCCAGGTGGCACCCAGCATCTATACATTCCCTGCCTCCTTAGCTGGAGTCACAGTTGTTCAATGCCATGAAGGATGTTTTACATAGATTTTAGGGTTTAGGTTATCAAACGTAAATCTTTATTGACTAAGTTGTCTCACCTGCCCTTTCGTACCCTTTCTAAATGGTTTTGGGTCATCAGGTCAATACCCCTGCATCAATCTACTGCCCCTGACTTACTGGTCTTTTCCTAGCCTAGCAAAGAGCTTAGGAAAACACAAGAGACCCTTAGAGGGAGAAAGGCTTCATTTTGGAGTCACATAATCGTCTATGCAAAGATTCAGAGTCTAGGAATGAGCCAAGCCACGTGTCAAGTCTGAGCACCCAACTCGCACTGAGCCAGATTGTTTGTCTCAGTGTCTAAAATTCGTTGAGTCATCTGTGGTGAACTGCTGATCCAGCAAGTTCAGAATGTTGCCTGACTGGTTTCCCATGAATCAAAGCGAGCCAGCTGCTGGGCCAAGCTTACTCAGGTTTTCAATAAACCTGTGGGCTGTAAACTGTGAGCCTGTCATTACCTTCCAGACTGTGTCTCAGTCTGGACAAGGCCTGCCGCCTCGTGGAACATCAGGAGTTCCAAAGATTCATCCCAGTGTGGAACGCCTCAGATTTTAGGATTCCCTTTTCCAAGTGCTCTGACCCAGGCCGAATGTCTCAGAAGCCCACGTGACTACTGAGAGAGAACTTGAGAACTGAAAGAGTCTGGAGAAAGTTATACTCCAATCTGTGATGGAGGTAGGACTCAAAACAGGCTCTCTGACTCTGGAGTTTGGGGCAATCCAAGCCATCCAAGCCTCCCTGTAGCCATCTCATGGGCAACTTAAGGGACCAGGACAGTGTTCCAGGGCTTTGCTGGGAGGCTGCTGTCCCTGGAGAAGAGTTATGTCTTGGTGGCATCCATGAGCTACTTTTGGCTCCCTAAGTCACAGTGACGGCAGACACATCACTTCTCCGTGGCTTGCTGGATCATTTCATAGGGCTCAAATAAGCTGCCCTGGGTGACAATGAGCCCTGGGGAGAGACAGGACATAGCCATAAAAAGTGTCAATAAAACACATCACCCATCACCTCCGGTGCTGACAATCACCATGATGGCAGCAGATGTTGGGTTCCACATGTGCTATAAAGCATAGTACATTTATTTCATCATCATGATTCTAAACAGGTGGGGACAGGACTGTAATTCCTCTTCCTGGGTAGTAATTGAGGCTCAGAGAATGCCAGCGACTTGCACTCGAGAGACTGCAGCCTGGAAATCAGGAGACCCCCCAGCACTGACAATCCTGCCCACGGGACTCAGAGCCCCCATACGTGGTCACAACATTGGTGTTCTCTGCTGGCCTTCCATGCACACGTCTCCCCAGTATTAGGTAGTGGGTTTGAGCTTATCTAATCATTTTTTTTTATTACTATGAGGTTTTTGTTTCTTTGTTTGTTTGTTTATGTTTGCTTGGTTTTTGTCTTTTTTATTCCTAGTCACTTGAATGCAGGCTATTGATGGAGAAAAAAACGTTCTCTGCCTTCTTATGTTTGGTCAATTGAATTAGCAGAGTGCAGGTTACGTGGGAGGGAGATACATCTATACACACATACACACATATGTATGTGTGTGTGCATGTATAGAAATGCGAAGCTTAACTTGTGTATCATTTTAATAAAGAGGGGTTTGGGTTATAAGGGAAGGTGAATTGAGGAAATGCAGGTAATGAAGGATAAAATGCTTTTAAGGTAAGACTGGTTTGTGCAAAGTCACCTTGATGTCCGTGCCCGGTTTCAGCAGTGCAAGAGGAAAGGGTCCCCGTTCCTTGAAGGGAAATGTATGTATACCTTGCTGGTCTGATAAAGGGAGGTCGAGAACTCTGTGCCTACAATGATCAATTCTCAGCTGCTGTTCATCCATGCACATGTTGGGGGAGTGTGTTCAGTTCCCCTTCACTTGTCAACCTGCTGGAATCTAGAACCACTGGGGAGATGGGCTTCTGAGCGTGCCTGTCATTATCTTGATTGTGTAGATTGATGCAGGGGTGGGGGAAACCCATCTTGACTGTGGGGCAGCCATTCCTAGGCAGGGGATCCTGGACCATATAAAACGGAGAAAGCCAGCTGGGCTTAGCAAGCATACTTGCATCCCTTTCACTTCCTGGTTGTGGGTGGGACGTAACCAGCCACTTTAAGCTCCTGCTGCCTCGATTTCCCCACCACGGACGGACTGTACCACTGAACTGTGCTAAAAACAAATCTTTTCTTCCAGAAGTAATTTTTTGTCAGGGTATTCAATCACAACAACAGCGAAGGGGACAGAGGTAGCTAGTGAGCATGGGTCACCTTCCGGAGACTTTAAATAAATAAATAAATAAATAAGAGGCTCGAAATAAAATAAAGGAAGCAAATACTCAGCAGCCCCTGTGAAGGTCGTGCAGTAGAGGCCGAGGCTCCACAGATGACTGTTGGTTAGAGGCCCATAGAATCCGCTGGGCTAGAGTTTAGTCTGGAATCCGTCTTGTCTTTTGACTCAGTGGCTGTGCCTTGGCTCGAAGGATAGATGTCTTTAGTCCTGGACTGGGGAGAGGCTGGGTCTCCGGTGTAGGGGTTCGGAGGAAGAAGGTGGGGTTAGTGCTGGCTGAGGCAGAGTGCTAGAGGAGAGGGTCTTCTTCAGAGGGTGAGCCAGGCCAGGTACAACCGAAGCTCCAGTCAACGACTGTTCAAAGTGCAGCTTCTGAGGCTGAGGCATCTCGGTTGGCAAAGTGCCCGCCATGCAAGCTCGAAAACCAGAGTTGGAATCTGGGCAGCCACATAGGGAGACAGGCACAGCAGTGTCTGATAGCCCAGCATTGAGGAGGCAGAGATGGGAGGATCTTTGGGGCTTGCCAGTCAGTCTAGTCAAAGAGGTGAGTTCCAGTCTGTCAATAACAGACTGTGTCTCCAAAGATAAGATGGAGAGT
Organism: Arvicanthis niloticus; assembly: GCF_011762505.2. Lineage (NCBI taxonomy): Eukaryota > Metazoa > Chordata > Mammalia > Rodentia > Muridae > Arvicanthis > Arvicanthis niloticus. Next base: position 16,088,548 of record NC_047662.1, read on the forward strand.
GAGCAAGGAGGACACCCAACATTGACCTCTGGCTTCCGTAGGTATGCACACTCACATGTATATACGCACACTCACACACACCCATCGCATATATACATATAGCAACATAACACCGCACACATGCACACTTTGGTATGCACGTATGAGCCCAGTTATTAAGAAGGCTGAGACAGGAGGATCCCAAGTTCAAGACACATTTGGGCAATTCACAAAACTTAAAATAAAATAAAATTTATTTTAGAAAGGGCTGGGAAGCTAGGCATGATGGTATGCGCTTGAAATCTCAGCACACAGGAGGTGAAGCGAGAAGGTTCAGGAATTTAAGTGCTGCCTCTGAAGTATATGAAGCTCATTCCTTGTGCTGTCTGAGACCCTGGCTTGACCCTCAAAGGTGGAGGGTGCAGTATAGCTCAATGGTAAGGTGATTGTCTAACATGTATGAGGGCCTGCTTAGTACAGGAGAGCAAAGCAGGAACCAGGAAGGAGAAAGAAGGCACAGCAGAGGGAGGGAGAAAGGAAGGGAGGGGAGGGAGAGGGGAGGTGGAGGGAAAGAGGGAGGGAGGGAGAGAAGGAAGGAAGAAGAGAAGGGAAGAAAGGGAAGAAAGAGGGAGGAAAGAAGGAGAGAGGGAGAAAGGAGAGTTGGGAGGCGGGAGAGAGAGGAAGAGGAGGAAGGGAGGAAAGAGAGGGAGGAGGGTTAGGGGGACAAGGAGGGAGAGAAGGAGATAGAAGGAGGGAGAGAGGGACAAGGAGAAGGAGGGAAGGAGGGGGGAGTTTCTAGTCATCTACTTCAGATCTAGGGGATGAGGATCCTGAGGTTGTGGGAATAAAAGGTACAGTCCAGCAAAAGCGATACAGGGTGAGGATTTGTTGATTAACTGATTAATTATTATTGGGGGTGCTAACATGCCATGACACGTGTGGTGGTCACAGGACAACTTGCAGGAGTCAACTCTCCTTCTCTACTCTGTACCCCCAGAGATTGAGTTCAGGTCCTCAGGCGTGATCTATCTATCTATCTATCTATCTATCTATCTATCTATCTATCTATCTTTACCTGCTGAGTCTTCTCCCCAGCTGGGGAAGAGGGTTTTGAAAACAAGGATGGAGATGTTAAGGAGGCCTGAGTCTCCCTTCGAGCTTTACATGTGGGGGAGGAGGAGTGCTTGGGCCATGAGAGGTGATAAGATAGTCCCTTCCCACTGTTCACCCACCTCTGCTGCCCTGCCTGTCATGTGTGTACTGGCCAGAAACACAGGATGAGCACACTCGTGTCTTATCAATAATGAATTCACAGGGTGCAGAGGTTTCAGTGACAGCAATTCATTGTATAATCTACACCTACACTGGTAATCAGGCTGAGGCAAATGCAGGTATTTTTACTCCAATTTTATTTTTTAGATGAATTTATTATGTATACAGTTTTTTAAAAATAGGTTTGGTTTTTTGGGGGTTTGGTTTTCCTTTTTTTTTTTTTTTTAAGATTTATTTATTATCTATACAGTTTTTTCTGCCTACAGTCCAGAAGATGGTACCAGATCTCATTATAGATGGTTGTGAGCCACCATGTGGGTGCTGGGAATTGAACCCAGGTCCTCTGGAAGAGCAAACAGGGCTCTTAACCTCTGAGCCACCTCTCCAGCCCCTTCACTCAAATTTTAATGACTAATATTAAGTCTCAAATCACACAACATTTCAGTCTGTCTATCTATCTATCCATCTATCCAGCCATGCACTCATCTATCTATCTATCTATCTATCTATCTATCTATCTATCTATCTATCTATCTATCTACTTACCTACCCACCTACCTACCTACCTACCTACCTGTTGCAGAAATTTTAGCAGAAGCTTTGTATCCTGCTTGAGTCTGGAGAGGTCGCACCTAAGCTTTGAACTAGCCCTTTGCCAGTGATTGCTTCCTGAGACTTTATGGGGTTATTCCTTTGAACGTTTCTCTGAGCCTTTGCATATCTTAGTTTGGAAACAGGCCTGGCAAACCAGGAAGTCTCCCGTGGCTGGGAATTGCTTAGGTGATGGGTCTTTCAAGATAGGTCACATACAAATTTTGTTATGTGGAAATGGACTCGCTGAAGGCGCCTTTGGTGCAACAATACGAAGAGCTTCAAGGCGGCTGTTGGTGTGTAGTCCTTCAGAGGCTGGTCCCCCTCCCTGCTGCTAAGAAGCCTAAATTCATCCTGTAGTGGCTCTCTTTGACCAAGCATCCTGTGTAACCCACCAACGCCAGTATCTAGCTACCTATTATTTATCACCCTCTGCCTATCTGTCTATCACCCTTCTGTCTGTCTAGCTATCAATCTGGGTATATGTGGCTTACAGATTGAATGTAAGTTTGAGAGGCTGCAACAGACCTTAGAGGATTCTGTCTTAGAGGACAGAAATGACAGTAGAGTCTGTATGGGTAAGATGATGAACCCCAAATTAGCCACAGTAAAGGAGCATGGCTGGAGGGTCGAGGTCCGGATCCAGGTGGGCAAGCAGGTGTATGGGCACTGCAATTGAGGGGGCCTTGTCAGTGCCTTGGAGGTAAGGTCAGGGCTGAGCTAAACTGCAGCCTCAGGGACAATGAGGGAGTTCTTTACCTGTTGGTCCTACACACACACACACACACACACACACACACACACACACACGTATCAGAAGACAAGTTGGCAGGGCTAGGTATCCATCACTTTATGGATGGGGTACAGGTGAAGGAGTTACAACCTTCCCATAGTCTGATATGCTAAATGAGTTTTGGGGCCTGATTTCTCTGCTATGATTTTTAACAGACCCATGTGCCCCTATAGCCTCAGTTCAGCCCTGTAGACGTATAGGGTGGCTCCCTTTCAACTACTGGGAGTAAGCCATTTGTCAGTTTGCTGCACGGGTGGAGACCGAAATGGAGCTGTTTATTTGGTCCATCCAGGAGCCCAAACATCCTCCACCCTCCAAAAGGAGTCATAGCTGCTTGTATGTGGAGACTCTCAGAGCAAGATACTGAAGCTGTCAGGGTGATGTTGTCTAGGGTTGCAGGTGTGGACTCTTTCTCCTCCAACTTAGAGAATAAAATGATTTTGGCATTAGCCATGTTGTATTGAAAGCAAAAAAACCACTTGCACGTATGTACATACATGCATGCATGTGCACACTCATAGGTAGATTTCTCAGTAGGATCCATGTACCTAGACCTGGAATCTGAGTCCATCTGACAAGTCAAAACTGCATATGTTTGGGGATGGGAGGTCCCTCTCTCCCCCAGATTGGCTGGACTGGGCAATTGAGGGGATTGCTTAATCTACACAAAGAAAGGGAAGCTGTCCAGTTCCCACCTGAGGAACCTGTCCCCACATGGGAGATTTGAAAGTTCCACAAAACAGTTTCCCCTAGGGAAGAGAGGGGAAAACCCACCAAGACTTTGTATTGGAGAGGGAGAAGAAGCCAAAGCCAGCCATGTTCAGTGTATAAGGAAAAGGTTCATTGATCTACCTGGAGTCTGTCTGGCTGTTCCTCAGCCCCTCAGCACAGCCTGAAAAACTGCTTAGAACAGAGCGGAGCCTGGCCTTGAGTTCTCCCTTTCCATCAGTGGGAAGTGCTCACCCAAAGAGAGATGCAGATTCACTCAGAAGTCCATCTCAGCTGGACACTCCATCTTCCTTCCATCACTCTGTCACAAACTGAGGACCAGGGAAGTAAAGCCAGTAACTCATACCCACACAGCGAGGATGTGTCCCAGTTGGAAGAAATAGCATGGGCTTTCATAGCAGGCCTATGAGTACATAGAAGTACTCATTTACTTCTTCATCTGGTTAGAAGAATTCCCTGGCTCCTCCCCGAGCTGTGGATGCTAGGATGGCTCAGGCCACCCTTGCCTGGCTTTTGTATTCTAGTTGAGTGTTGGGGATGGTGAAGGGGGAGACTGAATGAGTGAGGGACCAGGAGCAATTAGAAAGTGGAAAGCAAAAGTTCAAGGTCATCCTGGGCTCCAAGGTGAGATGCAGGCCAGAACCATCTAACCCAGGGTTAGCTAGAGGCCCTGTTTTAAAAGATGAAAGAAAGATAGGGGAGGGAGAGGAAGGAAGGAATAAATGAGAAAGGGAAGGGAGGAGAGAAAAAGGAAGAGGAAGAAAGGAAGTAAGGAGGGAGGGAGACAGGAAGGAGGAGAGAGGAGGGAGGAGGGAGAAGGGAGGAGGGAAGAGGGAGGAGAGAGAGAGGTAGGAGTATGAAGGGAGAGAGGAAGTGTAGGAATCTCAGATCTCAATCCAAACTTAAAAGTTAACTTCTCTGGGCTCCAGGAGAAGTGCATTCCAAAGATGCACACACATTCCAGGAAGGGCCCAAGATAAAGGAGTTAAAAGGTTATCAGGAGGCTGGGCCCTTAGAGCAATACACCTGGGTAAACAGGAGCTATGGTCATAAGATAATATTGCCGAGAAACCCGGGCATGGGAACGGCCATTTGAGGTCAGCCTTTGGGGGTTAACATTGTCTAAAAGGTGAATATAAAACAGCCCTTGTAAACCCTGTAAAAATGGTATAAAAACTGCTCTTAGCTTCAGCTCGAGGTTCCACTAGCCTGCATGCGGGGGAACCCCAGTGCACTGGAATCAATTAAACCTCTTGCTTTTGCATCAAACCCCCTGTCCGTGAGTGTTTCTGTGGGAGCATGTCACCTGGTTTGGATCTTAGGGTCCAACAGAAGGAGGGAGAGAGGGGGAGTGAGGAAGGAGGAGAAAAGAGGAGGGGGATGGGAGGGAGGGTTTGCAAGGAAGAGTGACAGTAGGAGGGGGACATCCCAGGACTGGGAGGTGCCTGATTATTTTCTTTGAGGGACAGCTGAGCTCTGGGAGGTCAAGGGTAGGGATGGGGAATAAGCTAGTTAAGCGGGAAGCACTTCCAAGAGAGACCCTAAAATGGAGTCTTAATCCCACAGAGCAAGAATAAGACCACCACCGCAATTTCTGAACCGAATTTGAAGCAAGCTTTATTAAATACTAGCCGGGACAATGGACACCGGCCAGGTCCATACTGGGATTCCCAGAGAATGGCTCACTCCAAATTCCATTAGTTAGAGACCTATCAAGGCAAGCCCCACAAGGCCACATACTTCCGGCCTTTGTCCAGTCAGGGACAAGCAGCCATCCTGACATACTTCCTGCCTATGTATCTCCCACCTATGTGTGTATGATCAAACATATCTTGTGCATTTGGGGCATGCAAGCTTATTTACAGAAGCAAAAACACATAGTTTACTATCTTACATGAACAACAACCCCTAATATTCCAGGAATTTATCTGTCCTTGGGCATAGAGGCATTTTTGTACGTCCGTTATTTTCATGGTTTAAAAATCTCAGAGGAAGGAATGGCCATGCAGATCGGTTCGTAGAATGCTAGCCCAGCATTGGGAAGTCCTGAGATAGATCCCCACCACCCTAGGCATAAGCTGGTGTGTTAGTACACACCAGCAATCCCAGCACTCAAGGGAAGCAGGATTTAGAGTTTAGTCATCTGCTATTACAACTTCAAGGCCAGAGAAGGCTCCCCAAGACCCTGTCACAAAGAAACTAAGTGAACAGCCCACAGGACTCTACCAAGAGCAGCCTGAGTCACCCTATAGCCAGGCCCTGACTCTGCCTTTCCTGGCAATCTGGGAAGAGGAGGCATGTGCCAGCTCTCCAAAATGAAGACAGATGGCATTAATTCTAAGTGAAAATTCTCCTGTACTTCGCTGTCCCTCAAGGGAACTCTGTGGTAGAATGTGGAATAACAGCAGCCCAGTCACACATATGCACATCATAAGGAGGGGAGGATGGATGGAAGGAACACAGGGGTTTGGGGCAGGATCCAGCTAGAAAAACAGACAGGGACAGGTCAAAGACATCATCGTCACATAACTTCACTTTGACTTGTCCCACAGAGGTGGATTCCTGAATCCACAAAGCCAGAGGACTGCATCAGCCAAGGGCTGGGAAGGGGCCGCTGGGGATGGAACCCAGATCCTTCTCCCTCTCCCTCTCCCTCTCCCTCTCCCTCTCCCTCTCCCTCTCCCTCTCCCTCTCCCTCTCCCTCTCCCTCTCCCTCTCCCTCTCCCTCTCCCTCTCCCTCTCCCTCTCCCTCTCCCTCTCCCTCTCCCTCTCCCTCTCCCTCTCCCTCACCCTCTTCTTCTTCTTCCCCTTTCCCCCTTTCCCTCTGTCTCTCTCTCTCTTTCCCTCTCTCTTCCCCCACTCTCTCTGTCTCTCTGTCTGTCTCTCTGTCTCTCTCTCTCTGTCTCTCTCTGTCTCTCTCTGTCTCTCTCTCTCTGTCTCTCTCTCTCTCTCTCTCTCTCTCTCTCACACACACACACACACACACACACACACACACACACACACACACACACTAGCAAGTGTGTCTGGGAGTGCAAGCAGAAAGCAGAAGAGGGCATCAAGTGTTCTCCATCAATCTAGCATTGCCACCAGGCTTGGCTTGAACATCATTACTGCCACTGTGTGATCATATAACCATCTCCCTGGTCCCTTTGTGTTACTCCACCCTACACTCACTGCATGGTCCATGAGCATGGCTAATCCACTGTAGGGATAGCCAGGCTGAGTCAGAAGCTGCCCCAGTTAACAGCGTAGGAATAAGGGTGGGGGCAGGGCCCTGCAGGGAGAGAGCTCTGGGTTCGAATTCCAGCCCCCCGAGCCTATCAGCAGCTGATTCATTCCTGAAGTTTCAGCAACACCAGTAACAACACCTGGGTCTGAGGCGGAAGGAGTGGGCTCCTGGGTGTTTGACAGGTGTTCAGAGCTGCCCACCCCTTACCCACAGGGCACTCCTTGGTAGGCTCAGACTGGAGGGATCAGAAACCTAGGAGATACTTCCTCCTGGCTCCAACACTGATTCACTGGAAGGAGACGTTAGTGGAGGGCAAACATACCCTGGAGTCTCTCCCTGTTTTCTGTTTCTTGCCCAGTTTCAGTAATAGAAAATTTGTTCAGAAGAACCCTCAGACATGTGGGCCTCCTCTTACCTTGAGGCCCACAGATGTGGCTGCCTGAGGCCCCATCTGCCTATCCTAGACTTGGGTTTTGTGCTTTTACTTTCGTGGTGACCATGTAGTCACAAGGGAAGCACAGTTCTGCCATGTCCTGTCTTCCCCATCAGCACGGCAATCCTGGCTTGTCACTCTGGCAACACCCTCCCCCCACACTAACCTGAGTCTATCAGTCCCTCATCTTCTAAGACACAGATACCTTCTCAGTAGTGAGTCACGTTGTCACAAACACAGACATGTGTCTTTCCACAATAGATTCACCAGTGACGTCAGCATCCTTGGGCTCACTGGCTATAATTTACCAACTAACCCTAATTTCCCTTAGTAGGACAGACGCTGGCCATCATGGGTCCTTTTATTCCAATCTTAAGTGTTGATAGACACTCTTGGGTCACACGCCACACTTCAAACATGGCTCAGAATGGCTGGGAAAGAATTCAAAGATGTGGAGCTCAAAGGCCTCACAGGAGGTAGAGGAGAAAGCTGGTGTAGGGCAGAGGCATTGAAGGTGGCCGGCTAAGATCTTCAGAAGCTGATGGGAGAGGGCATTGGAGGCCAGCGAGGCAAGACAAGGACCTGGCCACAACTCAAGTTCTCTTGAGCTACCCACCAAGATGGCCAGACAAGGGCTGTAGTATTAGGTGGCCTTCCTTCTGTGAGGTCCAGTGGAGAATGTTGGAGTTCCATTCTTTCCAGGTCTGGTGTGTTCTGTAAGCTCATGGGCATTTTCTGTTTTGTTTTTGTTTTGTTTTTTCTTTTTTCCTTTGAGTTTGTAACTCAAGTTAGCTTTAACCAGTAAGTAGTTAAGGGTGACCTTGAACAACTCCTCCTCCTCTACCTCCTCCTCTTTCTCTTCTTTCTCCTCCTCCTCCTCTTCTTCCTCCTCCTTGTTTTCTAAGATAGGGTTTCTCTGTGTAGCCCTGGCTGTCCTGGAACTCACTCTGTAGACCAGACTAGCCTCAAGGTTGCAGAGATCCACCTGCCTCTGTCTCCCAAGTACTGGGATTAAAGGTTTGCACCACAACCCAGCAACCTTGAACTTCTAAATCTCCTGCCTCTAACTCTAGAGTGCTAGATTACCCTTGTGCACTGCAATACCTCATTTTATTTGTTGGTGAGGGTTGAACCCAGGGTTTCGTACATGCTAGGCAAGCACTCTGTTGTCTGAGCTACACCTCCAGCCTCTCTGATGTTAATATTGCTGATGTCTGACGCCTTTTTGATTTACCTTGCAGTTCCTCTGCAAGACTCTCTCATGTGCATGGGAAAGGTGTTTATCATTCTGTGCCTTGTGGTTCTTGCTGAACAGGTGGTGGTGTCTGTGTACACAGTAAGATTCTGCCATACGGCCTCAGCATTTGCTCAAAATAGAGGGAGCTGCTACTTTGTAACGTGGAGTACCACCAGGCACCGGTTTTCAAAGCCGACAGGCAGACCATCCAGTGCAGATCACAAGTTGAATCTGCCCACCTTCTTAGGGACAACTAAATTCATAGTAGTCTAAACCAACCAGGGTACCCCTGATCTCTGAAGGCAGCTCAGGCTCAAGGTGGCTCGTCCCTAGGGGAAGTTGGCTTCGTGGTGGAAGAGACAAAAATCACTGTAGTATCTAGGGGTCTGGAGAACCATGGCTGGTATGGGAGCTACAGAGAGCCTGCCCAGGAGGAAAACTGGTGCAGTGAGTGAGCTTAGCCCAGCCAGGAGCAGGAGAGAAACCTGGTTCTGAAGACATCTTCAAGCCACCAAAGAGCCAAGCTGGGAACCAAGTTCCCATCACCCTACCCTCATCGTGCCCCAATTTCCAGACTCCCCTTGCTTCTTTTCTTTTTTCCTTTCCTTCTTTTTCTTTTTTCTTTTCTCTTCTCTTTCTCTTAGTCATTTTCTTGTCTCAGACTTAGACACCATCATATGCTCAGCCTGGACTTCTTTTTCAGTAGACTTTAAAAATAAATAAAGTGGCGGTTTTAAGTTCATTATAAGCCCTGTCTCCAGCATACACAGTTTCCTGCTCTCATGGTCTGTCACTAAAACGAGCATTTCAACTGTGGGGATTTGAACCCAGAGCCCATAGCTGGGACTTCTTGGCACTCTGCCTTACTGGGGTTTTGAGAAAACTTCTCTGTCTTGTTGTGGTGTGTCACAGGCTGGAGGGTGTGGGTGGTTCTAGTTACCTTGGCCCTGAGGTTGGAAACACAGCTAGTCAGACAAGAATAACAGATGTTCTCTGAAACAGTTGTTGCCAGGCAAATACTAGCCCGGTCCCTGCCAGATGATATCTTTTGCCAATGGGTGTTCTGTTTCAGATGCTATATCAGCTTAGTCAACCATCCGGGACCTTGGCAATCTCTGAAGGAGACCCTCTCACGATGGGGCTCCCTCCCAGACCCTGGATTAGTCACAAACCACATCCAAAGACCTGTTTTCATAGAGAGAGCTTTTATTAAATGGGGAAGAAAAGTTAAAAGTGGCTGCTTTCTGAGTCAGACAGAAAAACATCAGCAAACGACCTTGCAGGTGTAATTTATAAGAAACGGGAAAGGGAAGGTCTATGTTAGAATAGGCAAGGTGCCGTGGTATGTTTTGATTGGGCATATTAGGTGAACCAAAGGGGGCTTTTGATTGCTGGACTTCAATACTTTGATATCTGGACCTTGGTAGTCAGCTTCATGTGGAGGAATCGGCCAAATAAGGGAAGAGACTTTGGGGGCTAGCTTCAGGAATGTAATCTAATGGTTTTTAGCACTGCAGAGGGAATGGGGGAAAAGCGGAAGGCCTGCCAGAGCCATGTTTGCCAGGTCTAGGCTGGTCAGAGTCCCTTCAATGCCGATAGCTGCAGGGATGAAGGTAGGCTGGGTCAGGTTTGAGCCAAAGAGAATACCCAGAAAAACCACCCCCCAAACCCTAGCCCCACCATCCTTGTTCATATGGGAAGCTGATCTTCCAAGGTTTCTGGCTCTTGAATCTGCCACTAATGAACACTTTCCTTAGCTGTAGCATCTAAGGAAAGTTCTGAGGTTTGTAAGTTCTGGGAGGGAGAGAAGTCATGGAATTTATAAATGTTGCTACAATGTGTTTCCCCAGAGGTAGAGCCTGAGTCAGGGGCTCTTGTGAAAGTTGTTTATGGAGAGGGCTCTTTGGAGAACGTTTCCAAAGAAAGAAACCAGGCCTGGGATGAAAGTATGGGAACATTTCATTACCCTGGTCTCAGGAGAAATGAAGGGTGTTATGCCATTCAGACAGTCCAGCACAATGGTGTTCTTAGTGCTGGGGAGAAGAGCTAGCCAGGAGAGGCTTCCAAAGGACAGCCCTGAGCTGAACTGTATACAGCAAGAGATCCTAGAGAAAGAACAACAGACAAGAAACAGCAGGTCAAGCTTCGGCATCCGGAGCAAGAAGACTGCAGTTTTCCCCACCCTTAAGTCCTGTCGTTGTTGGAGCCCATGATGGGCTTGGTTTTAGGAGACTGGACATCAGGGTACCACTGCATCTGAGATGGGGCAGGGCTCAACCTGGAGGACCTCACTGTTTAGTTGGGGAGAAGAACACAGGGCCAGAGGGCTGGGCTCTGAACACATATGTGAGGGTTTTCCTAGGCCCAGAAAGACCAGAGTTTGAAGGGAAAGGAGAATCATGGATAGAAAGATAAAAAAAAAAAAAAAAAAAAAAAAAAGGTCCTTTACAGCAGAGAGGCACCAAGAGGAGATCCTCAAGGCCAGGCCCTTTTGCAAGGAGGATTTAAAAAGCCAGCTGGTCCAGGAGACACCAGGGTGGGAGGCAGCAACTTGCAGGACTTCAATGTTTGAAGTGGGGGGGTGGACAGAGTGGACTCTGCTAGCACGTGGGAGTCTGGCCTTTGCAGCGGGGCCGCCAGTAGTAACGCAGGCGCTTGTTGAAGCTGTCCAGGTTTTGTTTCAGGCACAAGGCCACCTCCTTGTCACAAGCACACAGTTGCCTTTCGCACCAGCTCCCTTTGTCAGCTGTGGGCAAAAGAAAGAGGAATGGCTCAGCACCCGTCCCTTCCTGAGACTGCCCGTGGGGTGCAGAAGGGGTCCTGAAAACAACGTGATCCCCTGCTCGTCTTTGGAGATAGACTCTTTGACTGGATAAGGCACATGCCCTCCACCTCTTTGCATTCTTACTTGGTTACCTATTCTCACATCTGTTTACGGAACAACCGTTGAGTACCGTTCAGGGACTCATCCTGGAAGGAGAAAGCTGAGCCAGGTGGGCAGATGGGAAGGCAGGTGACAGAGGGCCACAGAGTGAATGAACATGGCCAAGCAGAAATGTGGGGGGTATAGGCCTGTAGGGGGACTAGACACATCGAGGAGCCATCCCCAGCTCAGACCACTGCTCCCAGTGAAAGCTGGGGTAGCGAGGAGCGAGTGTCCCCACAAGGTGAGCATCTGTGTTAGCTTCTGCAGTCCCATTAACCTTAAGGTGAGGTGTTGAGCCCGATCTTGGTAAAACCATGTTAGGGGTACATATGGGTTTCCCCATGAGAATGGGAGTGGTCAGCACCTCCTGAAGTTCTTCCGCTTGGTTTAGTCCGACAGGTTACCAAGGAGGGCATGAAACTTCAGTGAGGTTGAACAGTGTTGGGTGCATGGCTGTTCAGCGATGGACTTGCTTTCCGGATACCAAAAGGCTGGGGTGTCCCCTTGGTCCTCTCTACACCTTCACCTTCGCTGTTTCTCAGTGCCCACCCCACTGAGAGAGGACTAGCGTCAGGTGTCACGTGCTTTATGTAGTACGACACTGGGTCTATGGGGGCAGGGGAAGCCAGGACTTCCCAGGTCCAGCCCTTGGCCCATAGCCCCAGGCACTTACAGCACTGGATAACACCCTGGGAAATGCTGTATTTGTAATTGTCTGTCAGGCTCCTGCATCCATCCATCTTCAGGTGGGCATAGCAACAATCGTGTTTTTGACAGCACCTACAGGGAGAGGCAGGCAGGCAGCAAAGCTGTAGGAGCCACTAGTCAACACTGGTCTCTGTCTCGCTCCACCCCCACACGCCCACCAGGGATGATCAAAGACATTGGGGTTCACTTGAGGTCCTGAGAGCTGCTGTTGGTCAAAAGTTCCCATACTTGTTCCAGCCACATACTCTCTTTTAATCCCTGTGACTACCCCATGATGGGGGTGCTGGGATCATCCCCTTTCCACAGATGAGGAAACAAAATTCTGGGGGTTGAGACACTTGGCCAAGGTCATGTGACTTCTCTGGGCTGGCTCTCAAAATGGTTGTGAAAAGCCAGACAAGAATAGGCAAAGAATCTGGGCTTCAGAATACACATGTAATGGTAACCAGTTAGGAAGAGGACTTCAGGTGTTCTGCAGAACCTTCTAGAAGGCCAGCTCCAAGAGGCTCGGGACCAGGTTAGCACTCAGCAGAGTTCCTAGTGTGTAGTACATGCTCAACAAAATGCATTTGCCAACTCAATCGGTGAATATGGAAGGAAGGAGAGTCCCAAGTAGGTCAGGGAGGGGAGTTTACCAGTCTGTGGCATCTTTGGGTTGTCCTTTGCCACCAAGTCCACAGTGACAGCCGTAGGGCCAATAGTTGAAGGCAGCTTTCTTTCCCGTCATGTGGTTGACCATCTTGTTCAGGTTCAGAAGCCCTCCCTGGGTTGTAGTAATACCTGCCAAGCAGCCAAACAATGAGGAAAGGGTTGAAGTGGGGTCCCAGGGGCCCATGGGGGGGTGGAGGAGGGGAGGGCAGAACAACTGTGCTAGACCAAGTGAGGGACTTAAAATGATAGCGTTATCAAATAGTGGCCACTGCTCCTGCTATTTAAAAGGTGTTGGCTTAGGCAGTGTCGCTTAGTGAAAGAGCACATACACACTTTAACATGTGTCAGCCCGGAGTTCTGTGCCCCGAACTTAAAAGCTAAATAAAAAAAACCAGCGACTGGAACGGGGTCCTTAGTACAGGTCTTCCACGTATTAATTTCCTGATTTCATCCTTGTTACAAGATTTATTGTTTTTTTTTTTTTTTTTTTTTTAAATTTTGTGTACATGTGCGTGTGCAGGCGTGGCGCTCATGTGCACGGGGAACATGCGCTTGTGAGTGCAGACGCCTTCAGGGACAGGGGGACCTGTCATTAGCCTGAAGTTCACCAACTAAGCTGGACTGGCTAACCTATGAGCCCAGGGATTCTGCTGAGCAAGCCACCACACCTGGCACCCCTCCCCCCAAGTTCAGAGGGTCCCATGCAGGCTCTTAGGTTCACAAGGCAAGGGCTTTCTTTACCAGCGGGACTGTTCCTCAAGCTTAGGAATTCCATGTGGAACCCCCTCTTTACCAATGAGCAAATGGAGGCCCCCTGACTCACTCAAGGTCCTAGAAGGAAGAAAATCGAGCCAGAATCAAAGGCAATGCTCTCTGTTTTCTCTGTCTCTGAGCATTGATTTCCCACTAGGAACGGGGGTGGAGGGGGGGGAGAGACCTGACTCACCCTCCCTCCCACAGCCTTCCTGCCCACCCTTCATCTCTAGAGAAATCTGAGCTTTACAGCTGCCAGGTAGGTGTCCAGGGAGGCCGAGTGATTTAGAAATCCATGCTGCTCATTTCAGGCCTGGTAGCTGCCGGCTAGAATTGATCTTATGGGAAATCTCTCTTTATCGGGAGAGAGGAACACATTATGTTAAATTAGGAGAAATAAAACACATGGAGTCGATGAATTCAGAGGAAAGTTGGGCGAAACAGACAAGATGAAGACAATGCATCAAAAACACAGGGGGTACAGGCTGGGTGCGCCCACGAGGCTTAGGGAAGACAGGGGTAAGCAGTCCGTTCCTGGCCTGGTATCACAGTGAAACTTTTCAGGACCACATAGTAAATATTAAGGAGAGGAGAGACCCACGTCAGAGGACTCTGGTGTGAGAAATGGGCCCTGGAAGGCATTAGTGCAGTGGACAAAGAGGAGATTATTAACAGGTGGCCCCGTGCTGCAATTAGAAGTGACCGGCTGTTTGTGGTACAGGCGTTCCTTCCTGTGTGAAAATCTGTGTGCATGCTCCTGTTCAGCACAGGGCTCCTGGGTGAAGAACGTTAAAGGGAGGCCTTGAGAATCCTTCACTGTGCTAAGTGACCCCAGATCCCTGGGAAACATCTAGAATTCCCATCTGGAATTAGAGGAAAATCTCAGATTCCACGACGAAGAATCCCAAAGCAATTAACTGCAAAGACAGAATCCACCTTGGGAACCAACTGGAGATCTGAATTCAGAATCTTGCCTTTCTTGGTTTCTCTGTCTCTATCTCTCCAAGCCCCTGCACCCCAGACAATTTTTCCCTCAGTAATACAAGTTAACCTCCTGGTTATCCTCCTGTCTCAGTCTCCTGAGTGCTGGGATTACAGGTGTGAGCTAGTACACCAGGCTGTCCCTCTATTTCTTTGCTTCAAAGCTAGCCCTTTCGATTTTTAACTCACAAAGCGACACTCAACTCCCTCCCTGAAGCAGGCAGCTTTTCCTTGCCTGGCAGGTAAGAAATGCATTTAGTTTAGAGTCTGTATGCTTTGTGTGGTCTCCTTGCTCATCCTTCAGTAGTGAGGTAACTGAGCAAACCCAAGCGCTCTGTACCGAAGCTTGTCAGCGACTTCTGCCTCAGTAGCTCAGGGGTGAAGAATAAGTGACCAGAAGAGACACAGCTGTCATTTTGATGCTCACTTATGTAACACCAGATGACTATTTTCTCACTAGGGGTTCTTCAGTGGTACAGAGAAGACGCTGTGGTCCACTGAGCAGGTGAGGACATGAAGAGATTGCGTGGCTTGGCTTAGGATGCTCTGCCAGGAGGTGGTGGGGGATGTAGAGCCATCAAGAAGAGTGCCTCTGTGTTACATTGTCTCTATAGTGAAGGATGAATTTCTGTAGCTCCATCACTTGCTTGCTAAGTGGCTTCACTGTCACACCAACACAGGGAAGTGACTCCCTCAAAGGTATGGGAGCCCTGGCTGTCCTGGAACTCACTGTGCGGACTAGGCTGGCATCAAACTCAGAGATCCTCCTGCTTCTGCCTCCTGAGTGTTGGGATTAAAGGCACACATCACCACTGCCCTGCTATAAAATCAATTTTAAAAAACATGAAAGATCTTTATAAAATTGTATATCCAGAGATGGACTACGAAAACAAAAGCCAATTTTCAAGCAGCCACGTTTTTACATCTGATTGTCTAGAGAGTGAGTAGAAAAAACTGTCCCCAGACGACCTCCCTGCCAGTGGGACAGGGATCCTCTTCCCAGAATGCCTCACAGTTCCATCTTCCACAGCTCTCTGACTGAAGCCAGAAGCCAGTGTCCTAGGTGCCTGGCAACCACTGATGGCTCCTGCCTGGTGGTGGAAGTGTTGGGGACTGGAGTTCCAGTGTCCCCAGGATCAGAGCAGCCTAGTCTAGGGTGGAAAACTCAGGATCTACCTCCAGTCCCATTTCCTCCTCAGCCCCACACCTGTCCCCACTCACCAGCCAGCAGCAGCCCACACAGCAGGGCAAGTCTCATGGTTCCAGCGGAGAGCAAGGCAGGCAGCCGAGAGAGGTTCCTGTAGGCAGCCCCTTATATTATATCCCATCCATCCTACCCAACCCTTCCCAGGCCCTGCAGAAGTGACCCACGTGCCTCCTGCTTCCTCTTTTCTAGAATTCTTGGGTTATGGGTTTTTTGTTTTGTTTTTGAAGTATCTAGAATGGGAGATTGGGCAAGCAGCTTCAAGGTCTAGGCGATGAAAATCAAAGCTCCGGCAAGCTGGGCGAACGCTCTGTCACTGTGCCACAACCCAGCTCCTTAGCAGGAAACCTGAAAAACACAGAACCTGAAATTGAGGATCATCTGTGAAGACAGGAACATGATTAGTATGTTGGTTTATGTCTTTATGGTACTATTTCTATCTATCTATCTATCTACCTATCTATCTATCCATCCATCTACTTATCTATCTCCAATAATCTATTGTCTATCTAATATCATCAATATCTATTATCAATAGTCTATCATCATTTACCATTTATGTAATTATTATCTGTCTGTTCATCTGTTTATCTATTTATAACCAACCAATCTATCTTTCTATCTTCTATTGTTCTAGCATCTATCACTCTATCTACTTACCTACTATCAGTCCATTACCTGCTTCTGTATATAGGTTTTTCTCTTTCTGTCTCCATAGTTTCACCCTACCAAAGCAGGAAAATGTTCTATGCAGTCCTAAGGAGTTCATCCCCCACCCCAGCCAGGCAGACTCTCAGGGAACCCAGGCTGGCCTCAAACTCTTCAGTTAGTCAAAAGTGGCCTTGAATTTCTAGTCCTCCGTCACCTCTCAAGTTCTAGAATCACGGCTGTACACCATCATGCCCAGTTTGTGTAGTGCCTGGCTTAGCGCCCAGGGCCTCGGCCTCATGCACACTAGGTTAGCAGTCTAGCAACCGAGCCCCATCCTTGGCCTCATCCTTGTCTTTGACTTACTGATGCTGGCTGAACACGTCTCTATGTTGTTCAGTGCTCTTTGGCAGGAGTTTTGGAAAGCAGTGTTGCAGCCTGTCTCACCACTGTACTGCTTGTGTAATGAATCTCTTGAGGATGGACACATAGGCTGCTGACCATCTGTCACCATTCAGGTTCAGGGAGAGAGATGTCCCGATGTCTCAGCTCATACTCAGCTATTGGCCCTTGTGGGCTCCCTGACTCAAAAAAAAAAAAAAAAAAAAAAAAAAAAAAAAAAAAAAAAAAAAAAAAAAAAAAAAAAAAAAACAAACAAACAAAAAAAAAAAACAAAAAAAAACAAAAAAACCCACCTATGATGGTCAGAAGGTAACTGGCCTGTGTTGACAGCTTAGCCTGCAGATGATCTGCACCAGTTTACTTGACAGGACCCCAATGTGACGAACGGCTGGGACCTAGCCGATGAGGGTGGAGCAGAGGTGGGTTCTTCCATGCTTGTTGATGACTGCTGGGCACAGAATGCCCAATAGTGCTCCTTGCACCAGGCCAATCAGTTCATCCAAAAGGTGTGCCAGCAGGAGTCACTTTGCTAGGGACATTTGTGTCATTACTGTTAATCCTTCCATCCGTCCGTCTGCCCGTCCCTCCCTCCCTCCCTCCCTCTTTCCCTTCTTTCTTTTCTTTCCTTCTTCCTTCCTTCCTTCTTTCCTTCCTTCCTTCCTTCCTTCCTTCCTTCCTTCCTTCCTTCCTTCCTTTGTTTCAGACAGAGTCTCACTCTGTGGTCCAGCCTAACCAAAAGCTGCACACCCCCACCCCCTGCCTCAGCAGCACTAGGATTACAGAGCATTCCACCTGCTGCCCCTTGTTTCTTGACTTAATCAATAAACCAATACTCATTTGTGAGAAAGCCATGTATGTGCAAAGTAATTAGCCAGGCATGGTGGCTTACACGGTTCACGCCAGCACTCGGGAGGCTGAAGCAGGAGAATGGCTGCAAGCTCAAAGCCAGTCTGTGCTGTGTTGGGCTATTAGACTTTTCCCAAAAGCATAAAAAAATAAAAATGCTCCCCGCCCAGTAATAATTTTTTTTTAAATGCTAAGAATACTCAGCGGCAGACTAGAGCCTTTCTACTGCTTGTATAAACCACTTAGTGGAGGGGCGATGGGCATTTGGTAAATTATAATAAACTTTGTAGTGTGGGGATAAAACTCCTGTGACACCATCACCCGTGAGGGGGCTGCAGACATGCCCACGGCCTCCAGCGTTTCCTGTGACTGGCTGCCTCTTGGCGGGTCCCCACATGTTCAATACTAGGCCTGGGCTCCTGCCCACCAGTCTCTAACTGAAAGCAGCCTTGCCTTCCAGATCTGGGTTCTTGATAGTAGCTACCTCCCTGTGGACCCTTCTTGGGCAGGAGACACAGTAGCTGGACCCAGTATTCTCTGTTGGTTCCAGAAAGCCACAGAGCCTTCAAAACTCTTGCTTCACTGTCGCTCCTGACAAATTTAGCAGAGTCAGGATACACCTGGCAGACAGACCTGGCTAGTATTCTACCTTTCGTTTATCAGTTCTGGGGCCCTGGGAAAAGATTTGACTGCCCCGAGGCTTGGTGTTCTTGTCTGCAATCCAGAGCTAAGGGTTCCTCCCTGTTATGGTTGCCGGGCGATTCTGAAGCAAACTGATTGAAGCCACACTTATCTACGCAGTAAAGCTGTGCACAGGCTGTAGTCGGCGAGGGCCAGGGAGATGGGATTAATTCAAACACAGGCACCCATCGTTACAGAAGCTCAACCTGGAGCACGTTGATTCACTCAGCCCTTCTGTTACTCCTCTGTGCGACAAATTGAGGATGGCACCTGTAAAATAGAGGTGTCATATGTGCGTGTTAGAGTCTGGAAAGCACTGGTGTGTACCCCATCAGCTCATGTTTGGTCTTCTGTGTGGAGATATTGAGAAACAAGATAGATATTGAGAAACCTTTAAGAGGTGGGGCAGAGCATTGTGATGTACACCTGTAACCTCAGTACCAGCGAGGCGGAGGCAGGGGCCTTAATGTAAGCTTGTGGCCAGTGTAGTCTATATAACAAGACCTGGGCTAGCTTGGGCTATATAGCAAGACCTATTTCAAAAACAAAACAAAAAGAGGTGAAGTCTCGTAGGAAGTCATTATTATTACTCCTCCCTCTTTCTGGCTGTTTATCTTGCCAAGCTATCTCTCCCTCTCTCGGGTACTCCTCCACGCTCCTTTGTGACACCAATCACTGAGGTGTGACCCAACCAAGAAGAATCCACATGCCCACCCAGTCTTGAACTTTTAGTCTTCCGAAGTGTGAGCTACATTCACCTCTTTTCTTTATAAAGGGTCCAGCCTCAGCTCTTTCATTACACTCACAACAAATAAGCTAATTTGGGACATGAACAGGCAAATAGGGTAAAGGGATGTTAGCTGAGGTTATCCCCCTTATCAGTATTATCTTCTTCATCCTCTCCGCTTAAGACAACCAGAATAATAGATAACCCCTTCTTCTTCATTATGTAATCTGAGGTTAATCTCTTTCAATGTCTGTCTTAATTTAAGATATTTTTCTCTATATACATTGATCTGGTCTATTTTTATACCTTCTGTGACTTCACTGTGTCTAAGCTTTCTTTTATCTTTGGAAGCAGACAAGGTTCAGTTACACGCTTCAATCCTACCATCTGGGTTGTTTCAGCAGCGTTTTCTGTTGCTTGATGGTTTCTATAGAGTCGATTCTGAGAAAGTAAGTCGGTAGAACCAGAAGGGACAAAGGTCTCAGTGACAATCTGTGTGGTTTTAGCAACCCTTCCCACTATGTCTGCTGCAGCTGCAGTGCCCTTGGGTGTTTCCTGGCATTGTCAGAAAGCCAGAAAAGCTTGCTCTCCTGGTCACAGCCAGGGGGACTCTGGCTAAGACTGTTAGACTACAGTCCAGCACACTCTCTGGCTGGTGGGAGCAAGGGCAGAGCAAGGAGCTTGGGGGTTAGAGAGAAGACTCTACTAGAACAGTTAGCACTGGGGGCTGTGAGACAGTTTCCTCACTAAAGGGCTTGTTGTGAGAGCATGGGGATTTGAATTTCATCCCTAGACATCCACACGAAATGGCCAGACCTAGTGGTGTACAGCTGTAGTGCCAGTCCTGGGCCACCAGTATTGCTGGCACTGGGGAGACAGCCACAGGAGGCTCCCCGGGCTTGTTGGCTAGCCAATAAAGTACAAAGCAGAGACCTCCAGGCTCAGTGTGAGATGCTGTCTCAGGAAAAGGTTGAGAAAGACTAAGGAAAGAACCTGATGCCAGCCTCTGACTTCCACACACATGCCCAGGGCATGCACACACATACATGAACACACACACACACACACACACACACACACACACACACACGCCAGAAAAGAAAAAAAGAATAGAAAAAGAGGTTACCACTGCCCGGGTCTTCCTTTCCACCAAACACTGTATTGTTTCCTGATTTACCTCTCACAACCACACAGAGAAAACTATGATTCTCATTTCACGACCAGGGAAAATTGAGACTCAGAGATGTTAGGAACATTGCCCAGTCACCCAGAAGGAACATGGTAGGGTTGGGTTAGACACAGTCTTCTAGGCCTCCCTGACTATATGTGATGAATATGGTTTGACATGTCTCACAGGCGTGTGATGCACATGGGTACGTGTCACAGCTCGGAGCCCTCCCAGCATGCATAGGGGCAGGGATAGGAAGAACCAGCAGAGCCCGGATGATGCCACCTCCATCCTCTGCAGCAAAGCAAGGGGACCTTCTCTTAAGACCCTCCCATGGAATGAAGACATGTCCTCCCAGCCAGGGTCAAGTCTTTCCCTCCAGGAAACTCCCTACACAGCTCCATCTGCCAGACAGTCCCACTGACTAGATCCTTCCCTGACAAAAGCTTCTGGTAGAGCATCAGAGGTGCTACTCAGAGACACAGCAGGTGCAAACACCATAGAGGACACTGCAGCTGAGCTCTCTGGGGTGGGGCTGGGCTCAGATGAAGGAGGCTGAGTTTGGCTTTGGTGGGACAGTGTCACCCATCCCCACCAAACCAAACCCGAGGAACTGGGTCAACCCACAGGAGTCACTCTTGAGGTTGTTGCTGCAGGGTGTGTGGATGTCTGTCAGCCCAGCCTTTCTCGTCCAGGTCAGTGAACCATGACACACAGGGACCTATTGAGCCTCCCAAATATAAGGTCAGGAAAGAGGTCAGTTTGGGGGAGAGACTCCAGCTCTGTGATATTCCAGAACTGCTCAGGTAATGCACACTTGTATCAATTAGCATGACAGTGGCCCACAGGTATGTGTGGTGACTTTTCAAGGGGTGACCTGAGGTGCATGGAGGGGCTGTGGCTGTTGTCTCTTTAGTGCTTGGTTACGTGGGTGTCCACACTGTGAAAATCTGTAAAGTAGGCACCATTTGTGCTCTTTTCCGTGGAGGTGTCTCCCGTGCATCTGAATAATAATAACGACTGAAAAAAATGGGGGGGGGTGGGGGTTAATCTGGGGAGGGGGTTGGCTTGGTCAGCAGAGTTCTTGTACAGGCACAAGGGCCTGAGGTTGGGTTTCCGGTAACTGCATAGAAACCAGTGTGGTGGCTGTGTTTGTAATCTCGGAGCTGGGAAGGCAGAGACAGGTAGACCACTGGGGCTCACTGGACAGCCAGCCTAGCCTAACGGGTGAATGGGTGAATGGGTGAGCCTACTACTACTATGACTACTACTATACACACAGAGAGAGAGAGAGAGAGAGAGAGAGAGAGAGAGAGAGAGAGAGAGAGAGAGAGACAGAGACAGAGAGAGACAGAGAGAGACAGAGAGACAGAGAGAGAGAGACAGAGACAGAGACAGAGACAGACAGACAGAGAGACAGAGACAGATATGGAGGAGAGAATGGTCTCAAATTTGGAAGGCCTTTAGGAACCTTCTAGATAGCCAGATGTCTTAGCTTACGATCTGTCGCCGCTCCACCAGCAGACAGGTTCATAGCACAACCATCTCGACAATGTCGCTTCTTGAGTCTCAGAGCTTCAAACTTCCTGTGGGAAAAGTGGGGTTCAGGAGGCTCTATAGGAAAGGTTACTGATGGAGTGGTTGCCACATAATAGTTGGTACATTACTGAGGTCACCTGGCGACTCCTCCTTCCCAGGAACGAGGCTTGGGACTGACCCCTGGAGAGGGCTGGGACACCCAGAGAGCCTCATTTCTAGATGAGAGCTGGTCACGCGCAAGGGGATTTCCAAGGGACTTCTTGGTTCATCCAGAGCGATCCACATGCTCGTGGGGGTTGGATTAGTGGGTAAAAATGCTAGCCATGCAAACCTGGTAACCTGAGTTTATTGCTCAGAACCCCACCCCCCCCGAACCCCTAAAAAAGAGCCAGGCTCAGCAGTACTCATCTGTAATCCCGGCACTCTTCCAGCGAATGGGGGATGGAGACAGAAGAATCAGTCAAAAGCTTACAGGCCAGCGAATGTGAGGCACTGGGCAACAGGAGAGAGATCCTGCCTCAACAGCAGGTGAGAACTGACTTCTGAAAGCTGTCCTTAGATCTCCACATGCTTACGGTGGCATATGTGTGCCCACCCCACACACAGATAATTAATGAAAAAAAAAAAACCCAATGCTCTTTCAATATTCCTAGCACAGCCCATAGCCAGATGCTGGAAGAGGTCCATTGCTGGGATGTTCATGTTCATTTGCAGTCCTGTCAAGCCCCCGCTGTTCCTGGGGCCCTGACCTTGACAGCCACAGACCCTGACTCCTTTCTTCCTTTTTTTGTTTTGCTTTGTTTTTGTTTTGTTTTGTTTTTTGCTTTGTTTGTTTGTTTGTTTGTTTGAGACAGGTTTTCTCTGTGTAATAACCCTGGATGTCCTGGACTCTGGTAGACGAGGCTGGCCTTGAACTCAAAAGAGATCGGCCTGCCTCTGCCTCCCGAATGCTGGGATTCAAGGCATGTGCCACCACACCTGGTTGTCCCCTTTCTGCCTTCTGGTTTATGAAGTGGGGCTGCCATTCTGAAGATCCCATGCCATGGGCCGGGGACAGTGGTCCATGTGCCTGGTACGCAGCAAGTCAGAGCTGATAGTGGCTTGGCCTATGGGAAGGAAGAACACTTTCAAGAAATTGCCCAGGAGCCAAGCAAAATAATCCATTTGGCAGATATTTCTTGAGCACCTACTATGTGCAGGGGGCAGAGAAGGAAGAACGTAAAGGTTCCTGTCTGCTAAGGCCTCAGAGACGACAGCCTATCAAACTAGGGTCTGTGTCACATACAGACAGCTAGTGGCACCTTAAAGAAAGAATGGTAAAGCTTGCCTTGTTTATTTATTTATTCTGAGGATGCAGAAAGGGTGCCAACTTACGAAAGTAGGACAAGAAAGCCGAGGCAAGAGGTTAAAATCATTAATCAAATCCCACAGTGGTCTCTGACTCGGAGGCAAGGTTCCTGCAGAGGGACATGCTATTAAGTCTATAGGAAATGACAGCCCTCTGGCTTGCAGACTTCCCCTTCCTCCAAGAAGCCCATTTGTGTGTGTGTGTGTGTGTGTGTGTGTGTGTGTGTGTGTGTGTGTGTGTGTTTATTGCGTTCTTGGGCTTCTGTCTCTACCAGAACCACTCATTTCTCACAGGAAGGAAGGTTGGCCTGCTGTGTGTGTCCTTCTAGTAGTTCAATTAATGGAAGGTGAGCATGTGATCCCAGCCCACGAGAGGCTGAGGCCGAAAGATCACAAGTTCCAGGCTGGCCTGCTCTACCTGGCAAGTTCCAGGCTAGCCTGCTCTACCTGGCAAGTCCCAGCCAGTAGCTAGACCCTTCCTGTAAGGAAACAAAAAACACCTCAAAGGACACAGAAGAATGACACTGTACAAGGGTCCGGGAAGGAAGCAAGCCCTGGAGAGAGACCTCGGAAGGAACCAAGCCCCGCCTTCCTTTTACCTCACATGTTCAGCTTGTACAACTGTGAAAAAAGAAATTCCCAGGCATGGGGAGATGATCCCCTCAGTAAAGTGTTTGCTGCACAAGCCCAGACAGAGCCTGTGTTGGGATCCACAGTATGCACGTGAAAAGCTGTCGTGGTGGCACACATGTAATCCCAGCACTGGGTGGGGATGGGGCGGGGGGGGGGGGGTGAGGAGCAGAGAGGATCCCAGGGGCTGTTGGCCAGACAACTAGACACTTACTGGCTAGTGGAAGCGGATAGCTTCAGGGCTCAGTGAGAGACCCTATCTCAAAAACTAAAGAGAGAGAAACCTCTGGCCTCTGCCTGTACACACATGTATGCATGTGCATGCACACACATGCATGTATGTGCTCTCTCTTTCTCGATCTTTTCCTGTTTGGTCCAATGGCATGTTGTAATGGTAACTCTAGAAACTCACATAGACAGTGTAAGTGTGAGAGAGTCCTCCTGGAGGAGTCTGGCTCTGGCTCTTTCTCTCTCTCCCTCCCCTCTCTCTCTTTCTCTCTCTCCCTCCCTCCCTCCCTTCCTTCCTTTCATTCATTCATTTATTTTTTAAAAGAAAAATTTTGAGACAGGCTTTTATTTATTCCTGGTTGACCTAAAACTTGTTAAGTAGCCGAGGATGACCTTGAACTTCTGGCCTTCTGGCTTCTACCTTCTCAATGCTGGAATTACAGGAATGTGCCACCATGCCTGGTTAGTGTTGGGTACTTAGTGTTGGGTACTTAGTGTTGGGTACTGAATTCAGAGCCTTTTGCTTGGTACATGTGATTTACTGAGCTACACCCATGGAGTCTTTTTTTTTTTTTTAATTATAATTTGTATACGATAAAATGTATCCACTAGTAGTTTGGCTAATTCCGATGAAGACACAGCTGAACTGGAAAACTTCCGTAATCATTAACATTTTCATTAATCTTTCCCTGCACCCACTCCTCCCTGCTGTCTGCCCTCACTGCCTCTCAACACACCCCTGCCAAAATCTCCTTTGAGTCCCTGAGAAGTCAATTTTCCTCCTTCCTCCAGTCTGGGACAATTACTAACCCATCCCATCTTTATGGAACGGGTTGTCTTGTAAAGTTCTCTCAGTGTGTCTATAACCCCAGCACGAAGAGGCAGAGACAGCCAGATCTGGGAGGGGGGGGCAGTAGACGGATTGCTGGCCAGCCAGTTTTGCCAAATTGCTGAGCTCTGATAAACCCCTTGTGTGTATGCATGTTTGTGCATGCATGTGTAAAAGTGTGTGTGTGCCCGTGCAAGCACATGTTTGTGCATACCACAAGGGATTAACACCAAGGGCAAGGTTCACACCAGTCACCATCAACCTCCAGCCTCACTAAGTTGCCCAGGCTGGTTTGAACTGGCTCTGTCACTTAGACAGATCTTGAATCTGTGATCTTGCCTGAGCTTCTCAAGTATTGGGGACTATAGGGTTGTGTCACCTGATCCTCCTTAGTCCTTAGATGAGTTGAGTTTCAGACATGGAATTATCCAGTTTAGGGACTTGGTCTCTGCCCACCTTCCTGTAGAACCATATAATGTTCCTATATATTTGAGGTTCATCCACAATGTTGCGTGTATGGGTTGTGAATTACGTCTCTGAGTAGCATCTTGTCTTGTCCTGTGGACATACCATAGTCCCTTTGTCCTTTCCTCAGGTGATGGGCATTTTGGCTGCTCCTAGTTAGGCTATCACAAGAGACACTGTGGTGAGTAAGGTTCCAGATTGAACACATGCAAGGTCCGCTCTCTGTGTGAGCACCAGGGAGTAGAAGGACTGTGTTGTGCGGTGAGTAAGTGTTCACCTTTATAGGAAATTGCCACACCATCTTCAAAGGCTGCTCAATTTTCGTTCCATCTGGAAGTGTGTGTTCCCGTTGTCTCACCTGCTCACCAGTGTGCACCATTCTTAAACTGGAGAACGCTAACAGAAGCGTCTCTTCTCTCCCTTTGTCTGATTCATTCATTCATTCTCTCTCTCTCCCTCCCCCCCCTCTCTCCTTTCCTCATTATAACATCATTGAAATAAAACTGAGATAAAAATTAATGGCATACATAGTCAGCTCCTGTAGCGGGGTACCATCCCACTGCATTTGTATAAAGCTCAGTGATTGGGCTGTATGAGAGGTGGGCGGAGTGAGGAGAGGAAGAGGAGAAGGAAGGGGAGGAGTGAGAGACAGAGCTGTAGGAGCCATGGAGAGCCACGCATGTATCGAGAGCAGTCCTGGGTAACAACTTATATCTAGGTTAATTAATTGGTTAACACTTCCAATTGTGTGGGCATCATGTGATATTTGAGAATTACCATATATAAAGCTATTGGATAATCTTTAAACATTAGAGACTCATTTCTTCTGGGTACTGTGTGGATGGCGGGATAGTCTGGGCTCAGCCCAACCTTGTGGAGACAGCACGGTAGATTGGCAGAGCCATCTCCCACACTGGTGTCTCCTGGGTGCCAGGGCTGGTGTTCTGGCCTGCCTGAGCCGGTGGCCTGAGCCCTGCAGCAGTGAGAACAGCCTTAGGCCTTGCCTAGTTGGAAGATGATGGCTCTGTAACTACAAGCCAGATCCGGTGCCGCAGGGCCTAGAGAGAGAGAGAGAGCTCTGTGGTTAAGAGCATGTATGGCTCTGAGACTTTAGTTCCTAGCACCCATGTCAAGCAGCTCACAACTGTCTGTTAAATCCAGATCTAGGAGACCCGACTCCCTCTTCTGGCCTCCACGGGCAACTATACTCACTTGTGCACACACACACACACACACACACACACACACACACACACACACACCATTTACATTTTTGTCTGGTTTTATTCTGCATAATTATCTGACGACTCCTCTTTGCTGCTGCATGCTGCTTTTCACTGCTGAGTAATATTCCATGGTATAGCTGTATGGAATTTTTTTAAATCTATTTACTGGTCTCCAGACATTTGGTTGTTTGGACAAAGGTTTTCATTTCTCTTGGGAAAGTGTCTAGGAATGAAATGGCTGGGTTATTGTCATTTCAAGAAAGTATCTGAGCTGGGGGTGTTACTTAGAAGTGCATGTGTGCCTGGGGGCCTCTAGAAGAACAGAGAAGGAAGAGGATGATAAAGAGGAAGTAGAGGAGGGGGGAGAGGGGGAGGGAGAGGAAGAAAAGAAGAGGAGGGAAAGGAGGTTGGAGAGAAGGGACAAGAGGAGGAGGGAGAAGAGGAGGGAGAGGAGGAGGAAGAGGGAGAGGAGGAGGTGGGAGAGATGGGGAGAAGAGGAGGAGGTGGGAGAGATGGTGGAGAAGAGGAGGAGGGAGAAGAAGGAGAGAAAGTAGGAGAGGAGATGCGAAAGGAGGAAGGAGTATCAAACAATTCTCAACACCTTCCCATGTGCTAATTTACTGTTGATGCATCTTCTTTGGTGAAGTGCCTGTTCAAATACTTAATTTCCTCCCCCACCTCTTCGCCCCTCCTCTTCCCCTGTTTCTGTTTCTCCATGCTGGAGACTGAATCCAGGCATCAAGCACGTGAGGAAAATGCTCTACTCTCCAGCTACACACCAATGGGAGGATCTAGGAAAGGCCAAGAAGTTAGAGGCTTCTGAAGCCTAATGTGCTGGTGATTTTCCCTGACATGTGTGCTGTGCTTTCCATGTTGTTAGTACAAAGACTGTACTAATACCTGGTCACGGGATGTTCTTGTGTGTGTGTGTGTGTGTGTGTGTGTGTGTGTGTGTGTGTGTGAGAGAGAGAGAGAGAGAGAGAGAGAGAGAGAGAGAGAGAGAGAGAGAGAGAGAGATATCAACTCCCCTGGAACTGACACTACAGGTGACCATGAGGAACCTGATATGGGTGTTGGGACCCAAACCCAGGGCCTCTGCAAGAACTGTGGGTTTTTTTTGTTTCTTTCTTTCTTTTTTTCTATTTATTTCACGTGTATAGTATTTTTTTGTTTGTTTGTTTTTTCGAGACAGGGTTTCTCTGTGTAGCCCTAGCTGTCCTGGAACTCACTCTGTAGACCAGGCTGGCCTAGAACTCAGAAATCCTCCTGCCTCTGCTTCCCAAGTGCTGGAATTAAAGGCATGCACCACCACTGCATGTATGTTTCTGTACCATGTGTGTATGGTGCCCAGGTAGCCAGTAGGGGGCATTGGATACCCTGGGACTGGAGCTATAGCTTCCATGTGGGTGCTGGGACTTTTGCACAAACAACCTGCTCTTAACCACTGAGCCACCTCTCCAGCCTGGTTTGGTTTTGTTTTGAGACAGGATGTCATGTATCCCAGGTTGGTCATGAGCTCTTTATTCGTGAGACCCCAACCCCCAAGGACTGACTTACAGATGTGCATCCTGTTTGTCTTTAAAAATTCACTAAGCTCAAATCTCACGTGTAGGCCCACACATCATTTTTAAACATTTTTTCCTTAACATGTATAAAATGCATGTAACCTATGATAATCATGTTAGCTGTGTGGCATTCTGGCTGTCAGCACATTCCCGTGTTGCTCAACTGTCCCCACCATCCACCCACGGAACTTTCCGTCTTGCAAAACTGAAACTCTGCTCCCAGGGAGAGCAGCGGGAGTTCCCACTCCCCTCCCAGCCCCTGCAAACCACTACTCTCCTCTTTTGCTTCTATAAATTTGAACCTCGTGGAAGCTGGACTCTACGGTGTCTGTCTCTATGATTGACAGCTCTAGTATTTCATTATGAGATTAATGGCCTTGTTTGTTCACATTGGGAGATGTGTTGGAACTTCCTTCCTTGAGGCCAAGCAAAATGATCCATCCTCAAAGGCAGTGTGTGTGTGTACATACAATGTTCTTTCATATATACATATATATATATTTAGATGATCTCTTAAATGACCCAGACTGGTCTCAAACGTAAGATGTAGGAGAGGACAACCCTGAATGTCCGCTCCTCCTGCCTCCACCTCTTAAGTACTAGGATCACAGCTGTGTATCTCCATCCGTGCCTTATGGGAACTGAACTTGGGGCTTCCTGCATGTGTTCTACCACTGAGCTGCACTTCCACCTCTTAATTCAATTTTCTTTTTGTTTTCTGAGCAGGGGCTTGTGTAGCCCAGGCTGGCCTCAAACCCTTGATCCTCCTACCTCTACTTCCCAAGTGTTTGGGACTGCAGATGTGTGACTACCATGCCCGGCTTTGACTCTTTTACAAACACATCTATGTAACCGTGACCACAATCTAACTTTCCAGGCCCTTGGTGCAAATGTACATACGATAGTCACTCCCTGATCGCCTCTGCCACATACTCCCTCCTCCCAGCTGACTAACCTGTTCTCTATCTCTGTTGCCTGTCTTAGACCTGGATGTGAATGGACCACACAACAGTATTCAGTGTTCAGTGAAGGAAAACAGCCTTCAATGACTGCTTCTCCTTCCTGACATTTTCCCCCACACTGTGACATTTACTGACACTGGATTCTTTTTGTTTCTTTGTTTGATGTGTCTGTACATGTGTTCTTGTATGCTTGTATGTATGTGTGTATGTAAATTTATATGTGTATGTTGTATGTGTATGTATGCAAGTGTGTATGTGTTCTTATATGTATGTATACACACGTATGTATGTATACATGTATGCATTTGTGCAAGTGTGTGTATGCAGGTATGTGTGCGTGTTTTCACCTGTGTATGTATGTGTTCCTGTATGTATGTATAAACGTGTGTATGTATACACGCATTTATGCAAGTGTGAATGCATGTGTGTACGTGTGTGCAGGTGTGTGTATTTCCATGTGTGTGTCTATGCAGGTATGTGTGCATGTTTGCACATGTTTATGTATGCAGGGGGGTGTGTGTGTGTAGGCTAGAGGTCCACATTCCATCCTCCTTATCCTCTTCACTTACTTTTCAGGGTAAGTCTCTCAGCTTAGCTAGACTCACTGACCGGTGAGACCCATGGATTCTCCTGTCTCTACCTCTCAGGGCTGGAGTTACAGGCATGCACTGCTGTGCTGTGCTGTGCTGAGTGGCAGGGTCTAGCTTGTGTCTTCACATTTGTGTGGAAATCATCTGCCACCAGAGCCCTAAGTTTGCAGCCTCTGTTGCTTTCAGTGATCGGATAATATGTGCTTGTGTAGCTGGTCCACATGTCACATGTCCCCTGGACCATCAGTGGGATGTCTACCTCAACCTCATTCTTGGCTGTACTGCACAGCGTGACTGTGACCAGTGTACACATGGTACACGTGGATACCTGTTTTTGTTTCTTTGGGTGTAGAGCTCTATGTGGCTATATACATGTGAGTGCAGTACCCTCAGAGGCCAGAAGAGGGCGTTTGATGGATGCCCCAGGTTGTAACTTCTGTTTCATATGGAAAACTCCACACCTAAGACTTTGAGGAAGGGCCAGGCTATTTTCCAAAGCCACTCGAGGGTTC